>NC_136059.1:2041392007-2041992007 GCF_964261635.1 Lissotriton helveticus | reverse complement strand
TGTATATTTGTGTTTGCCGATACACGGCTGTAATTACGGTTTATATAACCCGACTGGTATTTCCTATGATGCATGCTTAACTATCACACACTCAAAGATGGCGCATAACATTGCGCTTGTGTCATAGTTCATTGTTTGTTTCTATGAGTCTTGCAAACATAGATAATGGTGCCGCATAGCGTTTCCTGATGTGAACACTGACGAAGGGATTCTGCTCCTGAAACGCGTTTGTTCTGAATAAACCCTTTGCTGATATGCTGCTATACCCGTGAGTGCTGTCTTTTCCTTAACCCGGCTGGGCATTATTAGGAAATTGGAGCTTTCATTTTACACGCGGACACCATCGCGTGACAGCACCCGCTTCCAAGAGTGACTCGTTTTCAGGTGTAACTGGAGCTTGGATATATATATATATATATATATATATCTGCTCCCAAATTCCACCAGATCTCGCTCATCCGGTACAGAAACAGCACTCACAAGGGGGGGGTTTCAATCCAATCGATTTATTGGAACCCTTCGCACACAAGACGCCTTTCGGCAATCAGCCTTTGTCAATTGTAAAACAGAGCCCATGGCGTTCGCGCCGTTTTTTAAAACCATTCAGTACAAAACGTTTAAAAAACGGCGCGAACAGAAATCCCTATTCAAAAAAATCCTAACTATATATACCTACTGGCGACTACAAAAAAAACAAAGGTTAAAGTTATTTTACCGTTATGTCTGTTAATAATATCTTAGTTTACATTAAACAAACATTGAAATTGTTATGTCATAGTTAGGCGAAATGGAACATTTTAAACTCTTAAAAAACACTCAAATTCACCAGTTATGGTTAACTGAAGTTACTATAAACTTTAATTTTTTTAATTTTTTTATTTTTTTCTTGAAAGTTCTGTGTTTTTATTAGTATAAGTAGCAATCTGAAGGGGTGTCATTTTAAGGGAGACAGAGCTGTTGACTTTGTGAAAGGGTCAGAACCACAAAATATAAAAGGCAGGCCTATTGGCTTCATCAGGAGGTGTGCACGTTAACATTACAGGGCTATTGACTTCAACAATAACTAGAATCAAATGTATATATTATAAATACACACATTGGAATGTTTAAAAATAGAGATTGTCCCAAAATATATTCAATAAAGATTGTATTTTATTTAAAACATAACCATATTTAAAAACACATTTTTAAGGCCACTACAAGGGGTCTTTGCACTCTAGCTGAGAGCATACAGTTGTGGCTCGAAGTGCTTTAAAATATTGGTCCGCTCTGGTGAGCCTATGGATTCAATGAGCCAGGAGACTTACTGCAATGTTTTCTAAAATGTTTCTAGGGGGCCTTCTGTGCTCCCTGCAGCCTTGCACAACATTAAAAAGTTTGGTGGTGCCAACGCCCCTTCAAGGGGCACCCACAAGTTGCTGCACTGTTGGTGTCAAGGGGGAACCCTAATGTCTCTGCTGACTCATTGGCTTTCAAACCTGTACCTATCCTGGAGTGTGAGTGGAAGCCAGGAGCCTTTTTTTCCTTTGGTTTATATGTTTTTATATGGATGCCACTATAAGCCAATTTTGCTCCTGCCTGGCTTGGAGCAGATTTTCTTTCTGCTTCTGCCCGGCATGACCAAACCTATGTTCCCTACCCATGAGAGTGTAGACAGGGAGTTGAAGTCCTCCCTGCTCGCACTCTTACTGGTAGGGAACAGCACAGTGTCATGGGATGGAGTCCCTAGCATTGTTTCATACCTCAGGGAGGAGGCTCCCATGCCACCTCTCTAAAGAAATGCTTCAAATCTGGGGGATGGGGTTGCTAGCGCCCTTCCATTGCTCTGGATGGGGCCCCATTGTTCCTTCCTCCCAAAAATGCTTTGCCCCACCAGGAATGGAGTCCCCTGGGATAGTGAGTGACTTGGGGCCAGGAGCTGCATGCCATCTCCCCTTTTGTTAAAATGCAGAAACCCCCTAGGACCAGGCATGCCACAGAGGGCTTAAAACTGAAAAGAGAGGACCAACGGTTGGGCACAATAGTGGTCATTCATAAGAAGGGTGTGCTCCCCGAGGACTATAATTCACATCGGCTAATCTCACTACTGAACATGGAGGTGAAGATGTTGGTGAAGGCCATTGCAAACAGACTTTGTGGGTTGATAACCTATGTAGTGTACCCTGACAAATCAGGCTTCATGTCCCGCAAGAGCAACAGGCTAAATTTGAGGTGTATACATGAAGTCTTACATATGACAGCAAACAAACAGGTAGAGAAGGCAGTGCTGCTGTCACTGAATGCATGTATGGCTTTCAACAGTATCGAATGGCTATACCTATTCTCCATGTTGTAGAGGTTTGGATTAGGCCCAGTATTATGTGCCTGTATACGGCTCCTGTACATGGGCCCTTTTGTGATGGTGCATGTGAATAGGGCGATTTCACAGCCTTTTCACTATACAGGGGCACAAGACAGGGATGCCCACTATCACTGATGCTCTTTGCCTTGTCTTTGGAGCCTCCTGCACATCTTTTTTATGTGCTACCAGGTGGTCCAAATCCGGGGGCAGTGTTTATTAATTATGAGGAGGGTGCCCAAGGACCACCTTCTCCGCAGGGAAACAATATTTTAAATATACAACTATATGTAAAATGAGTGCAGGCGAGGCCTGCATGGCCTCCCCCGTGGCCCCAGAGAGCACCATCTCCCTGGAGCATTCTTTAAAATGTATGTAGGTGATGGCCTGGGGACCACTACCTGTTGTATTAATACAGGGGGCACCCACAGCCCCATGGACCGCCACCTCCCAGGAGCAAACTGTAATGTTAATAAATTGCACCTTGCACTCTGGGCTATCAAGGCCTTTCCTAGGATATACGTATATGTATTAAAAAGGAAGGTTTGAGCCTGGCATAAGGTTTATTTTGCCAGCCTGAAATGGCAGCTCAAAACTGCATACACAGACTCTGCAAAGTCAGTTCTAAGACATGTTTAAAGGGTTATTTATGTGGATGGGACAATCCGTGCTGAAGACCCACTAGTGCAAAAACAACAGTTGATGGACAGAATGCAGAACAATATCCTACATTTACCCCATTACAGAGATCTGGACCTAAATCCATTGTTTTTTTGCTCACCATGCCATTCCAGTGTGAACCCAGCCATATGCAAATCAGTCTTGACCCTGTGCCCCATGGGAACAGTCCAGCCCGAACTGCCAAGCCAGGTCCTCCCTGGACTAGAAACAAGCATCATAGGACCGGTTTCGGGCTTTCAGCCCTCATCAGCCATGATAGCTTGATTCCAGTGGCATGGAGAACACAGGACTCACGTCTGAGCATACCCGTCCCACTCGTGATGACAAATGCCAAAACAACAGTTAATGGACAGAAAGCAGAACAATGTCATACATTCACCCCAGTACAGAGATCTGGGCCTAAATCCATAGTTTTTTTGCTCACCATGCCATTCCTGTTTGAACCCAGTCATATGCAAATCAGTCTTGACCCTGTGCCCCATGGGAACAGTCCAGCCCGAACTGCCAAGCCAGGTCCTCCCTGGACTGGAAACAAGCATCCTAGGACCGGTTTCGGGCTTTCAGCCCTCATTAGCCAGGATAGATTGATTCCAGTGACATGGACAACACTCAAATTACAGGCCCTGGGCACAGGCAGTGCAACTTTACTGGGGACAAAAAAAGCAAATTAATTATGCAAGTTGGGGATAAGACAATATTACCATGTTTAGAGGAGAGAGCACATGCAAAGAGTCCTAATACAAGCAAAAATGAGGTAAGAAAAAGTGGAGGAGGAGGAAGGCAAAACGTTGGGGGAAAAACCACCCTAAGACTGACATGTCTAACAGTTGAGCACAAGTTAATGTGAGGTTTGCTTGTGTTTTATCCTGACAAGAATTGTGGTTGCTGCTTGAGTAGGGGTTGTCCCCCTCAACGAGTACCACAATTGCCTATGTGAACATTGAAGACTGGGAAATTTCTAAAAGAAATAACTATTTTATCTCCATAGCTCAATTTTTGAAAAGCCAGTGAATGATATATTAAAACTGTTTGCTCGTCAGTTGCTTCAGAACCAAAGGGAATACCAGTTAATATGTCCAAGCAGGATCCTGAATTTGGACCCCTTTTTGCCAAACGTTTCTCAGCCAGGCTGGACTCTTAATCTATTCTGAAATCTTAGAGAGGATTAGTGTTTAATTCAATTTCAAAAAAGAGATAGGCATGATTCAAAAATTGTACGTTTGCCCTACTTAATTCTGAGGTAAAACTGTATGCTAAAATCTTCTTGCAGAACTGCAATATTTAGTGAGGGATGCGTCTATCTTACCTGCCTGTCAGATAGGATTCAGGAAATGTGGGTCCTTCTTAAAATTGGTGACACATCAAAGTATAAAACAAAATCCCACCCAATTGAGGATCTAATTAATGGTTCATTTTAGCTTCTCTTTGGTCCCATCTTTACAGTCCTGATCTAGGAGTTTGCTGTGAACCCAAATGAACCTTCCTCCAAAGTTGGTTTCACTACACATACCAACAATCCAATATGCAGAAAATGTTGTTTTTTTGGATGCAAACTATAATTGGACTCCAGCAATCGATCTTTTGATTTGCAATTCATTAACTGATGCCATGCTTAATGAGATCAGAATCAGATTTTTTAAAATGTATCATCCTAGCTAAAATCATTGACACCCATTCTGATAAGTAAACAATATAGTTGCAAAATCTGGAAACAATCTTAACACTGTTTAATATCCCACAAGAATGGATAATCAATCTAAACTCAGCTGACTTTAAAGCAAAAGGAAAAGAGCAAGTCACAAATTTTCATTTGGTAATAAATATAAAATAATTTTTGATTGCAAACCAAGGAAACCATGATTGCTTCTTTTAACATGTTGGAACCTCAATATTAATTCTTTGCGCATCGGAAATTAGGCATGTCTACAAAATGTCTCTGACTTCACTTTCTATTGATGCCACTACTAGAATTGAGGGTAGTTTGGCATTCCAATCCCATAATCCTTAACAAGCAATTCAAACTTTGTGGATAATAAACTGAATCCTCGAGTCATTAAGGCTGCAGCTGCCCTGCCTTAAGCCAAACAAAATAAACTATGCTGTGTACCCTATTTCGCCACATAAACATTCAACTAACCACTCAAGCACTGATAGCCTGTTTCAAAACAAGGGTGACTTTATTAATATTTGGCTGGGGACATTTTTAGACATAGGCATCCAGCAGTTGAGAGACATATATGTTTTTTTTTAATCTGATTGATTTTAATGAGATTATTAATCCTTAGAATGTATTAATGTTTAGATAAACTGTTCTCTTGCTAATTTATAGTGATATCCTTTATGCTAATTGAGATCATCTTAATTGATATACAATAAATAATTATTATTCTCCTCCTACCTTTTCAGACTGACAGTTCTGGGTGGTGACTATTTCGTTTTGTGAATTCAGCTGCTATAGATTTATAAAAACAAGGGCAGATTTTTGCATTGCCTGCCACAACCATATACCTTCAGCATTGACCACTCTTCTTTAACAGACTGTTCACAACTACTTGGGGCCTGATTCTGATGCGGTTAGGAAAGCCCACTAATAGCATTTGCTCCGTTCAAATCGGATCAGGAACGTGCCTCTCTGACCCTCTCGGAAAGGTTTCTGACCGACAGAGTATAATGCCAGTTAGGCGTTAGGAATATCCCAATCCCAACCAGATGGCATTTGGAATGACCGACCTGATTGGAGCAGAATCGTACGTCTCTTTGTGCCATGTTTCCGAACGACCGAGTACGATCGATGAACCTCACTTGGATTCCGGATCACACGATAACAAGGCAAATCCTCACGAAGTCTCACAGTGCACAACTCACACACACACACAGCGTCAATGAGACTCACTTGGATTCTGGTGCACACAATAACAAGGCAAATCCTCACGAAAGTCTCACGGTGCACAATGCACATGCACACAGTGTCGATGAGACTCATTTGGAATCCGGTGCACACGATAACAAGGCAAATCCTCATGAAGGTCTCGCGGTTCACAACGCACACGCAAACAGCATCAATCACAGTCACTTGTATTCCGGTGCACACGATAACTGGAAAATCCTCACAAAGGGGTTCAGGCTATACAAAGCACACGCACACCGCATTGCTGATCCTTGCTTGGACTCCAGGGGCCCACAATCACAGGGCACACTTTATGAGGGTCTCAGGCTGCAACAAGCATGCACACACAGCGCTGCTGAGACTATTCTGGAAACTTTTGTGTTCCTATGTTTCCGCAACAGGGAGACAGCTCACCTCGGGCCCTTGGGGAAAAGTTACTTCAGGACACAGCACACAACAAAGTCCTTTCAAGCAGGGGGACACAGCACACAGCAAAGTCCCTTTAGCCTTTCCTTGGTTAAAACAGCAAACTGCAGGTAAGCCCCAGGACACACAGCAAGGGTCAGTCCTCTCATCCAGTCTATTCAGTTGTTTCTTCCTTGGCAAAGGTTGTCTTGACCACAAAGTAACTCCAGTCTTATTCACACTTGATCAAGCCATTTTCCAAAGTTCAGGGGCTTCAGCTCTCATAACTATAATCCTCAATGCCTTTGAAGTATTTGTGTTCAGGGGCACTGAGCCCTGTTCAAACCAGTTCTGGGTGCCTCCCTGCCAGTGACACCTTCTTCCTTTGATTAGTGGGGGTCTGGATTCTGAATCACTCAGCAGGAGATGGGACAATTGTTTTATAGCAGCAACCCAAGCCTCTTCACCTCTAGGGGCTTCCCCTCCCCCTAAATGCCAAATGCAGGTCAGCCTGTTCCTGTCTCACCTCCTACCCTGGGTCAAGACATTGCCCAGATCCTTTTGCTTTCAAATCCAGACAGGCAATCCACAGCCAGGCAGAGACACACAGAAATGTTAGAGCACAAAAACTCAGCCACTTCTGAAAGAGTGGCTTCTAAACACACAATGCAAAAAGCACCTTCTTAAAAAGATGTGTTATTACATTGTGAGTTTAGGCATACTAATCTTCACCTTTCCATTTTAAGCCTTTTCGAAAACAGGCTGGAAAATATATTACACAGCCTTCCCATTCTATCCAATGGGCAGGATGGCCTTTCACAGTGAAAAACGAAATGGAGATTATTTCACTGTCAGAACACGGCACGCACCTTAGTACATGTTCTACTTGGGTAACCTGGACCTAACATAGGGGTGTCTGATGTGCATAGAAAGGGTAGGGTGAGATCTGGCAAGTGAGTTCCCTTGACCGAACAACATGGCAGTTTAACAAACTGCACGCAGGCACTGCAATGGGGGCCAGAGTTCCATTTTTAAGGCTACTGCTGTGGGTGGCACAATTAGTGCTGCAGGCCCACTAGTAGCATTTGCATTACCAGCCCTGGCACACATAGTGCACTTTACTAGGGACTTTACTAGTAAGGCAAACATACCAACCACGGACAACTAATTACCATTACACTTACAAAGGGAGCACTTGCACTTTGACACTGTTTAGCAGTGGCAAAGCGTCCAAAGCATCTAAGTTGGCAACACCATGTCAGAAAAAAAGTCTAGAGGGGAAAGCAAAAAAGTTTAGGGAACTTTAGCCAAAAAGGGCCAAGTCCTACACATCTCCCAATCTGAGTCGGTCGGAAACCATTTCCAAACCGATTCAATTGGGAAGATTTCCTAACCGCATCGTAATCGGGCCCCAAGTCTTTAATAGCGTGACACTTCATATCATGATGCAGAAATATGGTGGACATAAATATCAATTTTAGGTATGTAATATTCACAAAAATATCAGTGTTTTTAATGTTCATTTGAAATATGTTCAATGTAAAATATATTTTTTAATTAGTTGTATGTGTTTTAATTCATATTTTAATTGTGTATGTTGTATAACGTTTGTACAATTGATGTTAATAATTTTAAAGTATAGTTTTTAATTTTAAGTTGGTTATAACTTTTAATTTAAATGATAGTAGTAATTTAAAGTGTTGGAAGGGTTGCGAGGTATTAATTATTTAATTGCTAACTATTTATGCAAATTTGTTTGATTCATTTTTATACGTGATATTTTAGGTACACGTTGTTTTGCTTGTAGGGGTATAGACTGGGAAGTTAATTAAGTAATAATTTTTTTAAGTATTAAATAATTGTTTATTATTAATTAGTTAATTGATAAGGAATTAGGTCAACTGTCTAATATAATATTTTTTTATGTTATAATGTAGGTGTGGGTTGCTTAGTGTGCATAGGTGTAGGGTCGGAAGTTAATTAAGTAATAGTCAATTTTCAATCAATTATTAATGTTTATTTAATTATGTAAGTAATTAATAATAATATAAATTGTTTATTAATTATATTGTTTGTGTTTGTTAGGGAATAGAGTGGAGAAGTAGTCAATTATAATGAATTAACACAGGATTGGTCATTCATTAATAATTATTTTATATATTACTTAATATGTTAATTGTATTATTTTTACTTTAAATACATTTTTAATTGTGTGTTGCTATGTTTGTAGGAGTATAATGTGGAATTTTAAATTAATGGTCAATTAATAACAAAATTGCACATTTGAAAATAGTTATAATTGTTTTATTAAATAATTACCTTTTTAATCGCTATTTAAAATTTATATATAAAAGATTTACATTGATAGTTTTTTTATTTTTTGTTATTTACCCGAATTATTAAAGTATGCTATGTTTTTTTAATGAAATACTTTTTCTACAGTTACAGGAAGTAGAATGGTAATAGTAAATTTTACCCCTCAGGTGTTTCAATGCTTTCCCTACTGTTGCACAGACTGAGTGGGAATAGTAACGTTTACCCCTCCAGAGTCCAATGGTATCCCAGCTGTTGCACAGACTGTAATGGGAATAGTAAATGGCATCCCTGCGTTGTCCAATGATTTCCCTACCGTTTCAGGGACTGGAATGAGAATAGTACATTTTTCCTGTCTGGAGTCCAACGCGTTCCCTACTGTTGCACAGACTAGAAGGGAATAGTAAATTGTACTCCTCCGGAGTACAATGCTTTCCCTACTGTTGCACAGACTGGAATGGGGATAGTATATTGTATCTTTTCTAAGTCCAGCACTTTCCCTAGTGTTGTACAGACTGGAGTGGAAATAATATGTTTATTTTTACACAGTTTAGTAATTTCTTTTATTGTCTAAATATATTTTTTATATTAGATATATATATGTGTGTGTGTATACTTTTTAAATGTTATAATTATTATTTGTATTGTCTAAATATATATAATTGTATTATTTGTTGTTTTATTTTAGATTATATGTATACATGTGTATACATTTTAATTGTGTAATTAATATTTATAGTAAATATGTTTTAATGCTTTGTTTTGCTTTAATTTCAAAATAGTTTTATGCTATATGTTTTTTAATATATTTAAATATATATGCTTGTTATAGTAGTTAATTAAAAAACACAAAAGACATAATATAACATATTAATAATTAATTATTTAAAAATAGCTGTTAGAGATATGTATACATAAACATACACATTTTTTATGTGTGTATGTGTTTCCATAATATGTATTTTTTTATTATTAAATGTTACTTAATTGTATGTAATAAACATTATATTATAGCTATGTATTAAAATATGTATGCTCACTATTTTAACGTGTGTACTTATACAAAAAACGTTATATTTTTTAATGAAATTAGAGTAAACTATGTGTTTTATTCTATATTTGTGTACATGCCTTTATAAGTATAAAAAACTATATTTATGTGATCGATAATTTTGACACAGTATTCTGTGCCATAATATTTGTGTGCTTGATATTCTGTCACTGAACTGTCAGTCACCACTTTTCTTAGGCATTTATGTTGGTGTAATTCACTTTTCAGCGACCCAGTACCACAGCATCCCGCTGGACCTTAAATGAAAATTATTCTCACCTTTAGGCATAAACTAAAAGCTGCTTTACTGGCAAAGCTGAGAAGTGAGCTTCTTGCTTCCCCTTTGAGTGTCAGATTAAAGTACCAAAACACATACATATTACATAAGAGAGTTTGTTCATCCAAATGGAGAGTCGTGGTCTAGCTGGATTCTCCAGCTTTTGATATAAAGGCCCAGACGATATATATAGCATGTCAATTGCAATAAACAACCCATTATAGGAAAGATGTACCTTTCTGTTGAAGTGAAGCAGCAGTGGTTCTATCAACAGCTCAGTGGAAGAAATGTTTATGTCGATTGTTCACACTTGAGGGACAAAGATTTTCCCAAGTGTAAATACGTCTTCCATATGGAAAAAACAAAGACACGTTGCATTCAAAACAGACAGGTGATTCATGCAGCCATTTTTTTGCATGTAGAAGTGTGACTGCATAAATACATAGGGGCAGATTTATGAAGGCCTTGCGCCGCCGGTGCGTCATTTTTAACATGGGAAAAAGTGACGCACCGGCGGCGCAAGGCCTTCATAAATCTGCCCCATACAGTACATGTGCTATCACCTCGCATGGTATAGCATCGGCACATTTTTTTCTGCAGTTTAAAGTCCGACCTCGAGAACAGTTTTTAATGTACCAAAGGGAGTGTGCTGGCAGGAGTCAGGAAAATGAAACGATTCAAACAAGGGTCAGGAGGTCCCTCTGCAGTCATTTGTAAGAAAAGCTCATTCAGGGACTGCCTTTTTATTGTATGTGCAGAGTGTTTCTAGTGTTCATCCACAGGAACATAAAATGTATGGGGAAGATAGTGTTCTAACTCGGTAGATAAGGCTTATAATAGTTCTAGCATTCAGAACGGAGCTCCTGAGCATCGCTGTTTGCACCAGCGCGAAGCTCTCCACCAAGCTCTATTAATCGCATTTTAAGGGCACTCACAGATGCGAAAAGGGAGTGTTGGGTGGCTGTCAAGGAACATAACAGGACACCAAAAAGGTAGCGAAAAAATGAATTGTTAGAGCTTATAACCCGTTACGATGTAATGTGCTTCCAGGAACCCTGAGCCCAAGGGAAAATTCATCTCCCAGGTTATTTCGAATTTTCCATTCCAGCTGTCAAATTATAAAAATAGAAGTCCTTGTGAGCGCCTCGCAGTATATGTGACAATGTACCTAGACATCTTAACCACCCGAATTATAGGTAATTGTTTAGCCTGCTTGTGAAAAGAATTTAAGTAAAGCTGAAAAGGCTGCCTTCTCTTTATTTTTATTTTTTTTTAGTCAACGAATATGTTAAATTGTATGTAAAACTCACCAGACTCGGTTTGAAAAATGTTTTAGACTCATATTTAATCTTTGGATCAAGAAAAATGAAGTGCAGATGTTCATTATGGGTGTTTTTCATAGCACTATCCCTCTTTGTTTGAAAGGTGTTAGACTGGAAATCTAGGACCTCATTTACAAGGCTATGCGTCACTTTTACGCCGCTGATGCGTCACTTTTTGTGACGCACCAGTGGCGTAAAAAAATGCGCCTTGTTGCGCCATATTTACAAAGTGACGCATCTAGGTAGATGCGTCACTTTGGAAACCCCTGTGCCACATTATACCTGCGCCAGGTATAATGTATGCAAGGGGGCGTATTGACGCAAGAAAGGGCTGTAGAAGTGACGCAGTGAAATATATGTGATTTCACTGCGCCACTTCTAGGACACAAATGCATCCATTTCTGCAGGCCATTTCACATGGGGCTTGCCCCATGTGAAAGGATACATTGCTGGAGTTGCGTCATTTTTGTGACACACTCCAGCAATGCGCCACTTTTGCGCCATACAGATACGTCAGAAATACTGACGTATCTGTATCTCCTTGCGCAATGATGCGTCATACTGTAAATATGACGCATCATGGGTGGTGCAAGGAGGGCGCAGTGAAAAGTGACGCATCGCTGTTTTCACGCAGCGATGTATCACTTTTCATAAATGAGGCCCCCAGAAAATAGGACAGATGTTCTGAGAAAAGAGGCCAGACTTGCAAACTTAAAAAATTATTGAAGAATCAAAAGCTTTGCGCTTTAAACAGGATAATTGCCCAAGTTAGGATGTCTCCGATTCCATAGTTTCAAGCAACAGTGGCAGAGCTAAACATGTCACCTCACACCCACCCTCCATCAAGGGATCTTTTAAGATACTGCTTATGCTAGATCGTGACCATTCAGCCCACCATTTTGTCATTCACAGCATTCCCCCGACTGGTCATCTAGGAAAGCTGACTGAAATATTCGCACTCAAATGATTAACGGGAGGTGGTGGTGAAGGGGGGGGGGGGGGCGAGTCCGTTCCCTTCAGTGATTTAATGACTGGAAAATCTTGCCAGGCAAGCTGGCTATGCTGTCCTCCCTCCGTCGCATATGGGACTGTTAAAATGCCTTGTAATTTATTTTGGGATCAGGTGGTAAAATTTAAAAAACTAACAAAATCGGTGCAGGCTACCATAAATATCTGCTTGCTTTGTCTCCAGTTCCTCTTTACACTTACAAAAGAGAGAAAAAGAGTGAATATAAGAGAATAAAGCAGACAATTGTACTTGAAGGGCACAATGGAAATGATTGCTTAAATCAAAACGGAATATAAGACTTCAGTTAGTAAGGAGAAGAGGAATTCTATAGAAACACTATGGAAATATAGTTTTCAAACAAGCAGTAGGGCCCTAAGAAATGTTTGCAATTTATGTATAACTAAGAATGAGGCTCGATCGCAGCAGGGGATAATAAAGTCTCTGAGAAAAAAGTTGCAACGCCCCAATTAAGTGGTTGTCTGAGGCCGTTGCTATTACATAGTTTGACAGTCTATGAGAAAAGAAGTTCAAAGACATCAGATGCAACTATTTCATCCAATTCAGTTGATCATTGGAAGTCGCTAGACCAAGCAGATTGCCTCTATTATTTAAAAGCAATTTTGGTTCAAGTTTGCATTCCCTATATAATATGGGAAAGCTGGTCTCTCCCACAAACTATTGCATCATTGTGTTGCTTGGTGTGACGTGTCAGTCACATTTCTGATTGAATGAATGGCTAGCCTGAGCCAAAAATATGAAATTAGTTCTATATTATTTAATTGGCTTCACATAAAAATGTGAAACTAATTACAGCATTGCAACGTTGCCCCTATTTATTCGTCACCTTATCCATTCAAAGGAGTTGCACATATTCTCAAGTGTAGATTGTTTGCTATGAATCAGATATAGTTACATCCATTCATAGATTGGCAAATTAGGGGATTTCAGCAACGATATTATTATACACCTTCCAGTGGTCATACACTAGCACATGCATGAGCAGAGCAACTGCCGGTGGGATCGTTCCTCTGAAAGCTGAAGGCTGAAGCGTTTTCAGAGAAGGTACCATCCCCCAGATTCATCATGCTCCTCTTTTGCGAGTCCTTAATAGCGATTATTAAGGAATCGCTGTTAAAGACTCGCAAAACGGGATGCATGTAGAAATCGCAAAATTTATAGCAATTTCTACAGCTTCCTTATTTGCGATTCGCTAATTGCAAATCGCAAATAAGGAATGACTCCCCGTTCATTCCTATGGGCCTTAGGCCCATAGGAATGAATTTGCGATTAGCAATTAGCGAATCGCAAATAAGGAAGCGATTTCAAGGGTGACACCCTGTAGCACCCCTGAAATGGTGCTTTACACTGGTGTTGCGCACACACATGTCCAAAGGACATGTGTGTGTGTAACATCCAACTTAGAAAAATGCACTTATGTGCATTTTTCTAAGTTTTCGCTATTTACCACGAAGTCAGACTTCGCGGTAAATAGCGGCCCAAAATTGCGAATTCGCAATTCTAAAATAGTTCATGAATTGCAATTAAGGAATCTCAAATAGAGATTCCTTAAATGCAATTCCTCGCAATTTAGCGATTTCAAAATTTGCGATTTTTGCATTTGGGATGATAAATACCAAATGCAAAAAAAGCGCTCGCAAAGTGCCAGATTCGCAGAATCTGGCCCTTTGCGAGCCGATTTTTGCTTCATGAATCTGGCTGCATGTCTCTTGCACTCAATAGGTAACTTTTTTTGTTTTTTAAGAATAAACTCCTTAAGGGGGAGTTTGATCTTAAAAATAATGAACCAATGGGCATGAGATTTCTTCCTGTTAGTGGGGACCATTGATTGAGTTCCATACTTGGGACCGTCATACCAAGCTTGGCTGTCCTACACAGGAAAATATAAATAGGTCATGGTAACCATCACTGTGACATGATAGCCCTGTGGCAGATGGGCCATTGGGTCAGTTGTTTCCGTCAATGGGACCATCTAAAAACTGTGTACTTTACCCACCTTTAAATGAGGTGGTCAACTGTGATTTTGATGGGGCAGATGCTTGCTACTTTTTGGTGAGTTCTCTTTTTCCACCAAACTCTAAATCAAGGGCTTAATTGGTGTAACTTCAAATGATAGCGTTAAGTAAAAATTCGTGAAAATCAAGGTATGGGCAGTATAACATTGCCTCATATTGTATGCTAATGTGTGGAAATTATATGTATCTTGGTGCTTTGTAAAGATAATTTGCTTTATTCTTTTAGTGGTGGTGATTTTTCCTTGATTATACGTTTCTACTACTTTGCAATGCCAGATGGGTGCAAATACATACTAAATTAGTTTTGTGAATAATGGCTACTTTGCAAATACCATATAGGCTCATCCTCGACCTCCCCAGACAGGTCCACATCACCCCTCACCTGAATAAACTCCACTGGCTCCATGTGGACAGGAGATATCTATTCAAGATTCTGAATTACACCTACAAAGCCCTGCACAACAAAAGACCAGCATACAACAACCACCAGACTCCTGCGATACACCTCCCTCTCCCTAGAGGAGGATGCTCCTTCTTCCACCTCGCCACAAAGTCCTGGACCGATCCTCCCCCCCACCCTCCATCTCCTGACATCATCCTCTCTTCAGGAGTACAGAAGAGGATCTGGCAATTCAAATAATGAGCCGAGCATGAGTGATTAGTCTCGCTCTATAAATCTATCTTCATTGATTGATATATTTTTAGGCATATATCCGAATGATCCAGATGTAAATGGTTACAAATGTGTGGCAAAGTGCGTAGAATAATAGTGTTTTATAATGGTGTAGGTAAAAATGGAAGAAGTTGCTGCATTCATTGAAAGAAAGTAATATTCCTTGAGTATTTGACATATTAATAACCAAGGCAATCTAATATTAAAATACCTGACAGGCCCCACAGCCGTATTTTACACACATTCAAGTAAATGACCTGGGTAAAGAATGTTGAGTGTTTTAAATTAAAGGGACAATACACCTGTGGCAATTGAACTGGAATCCTAATCAAGGACAAAAGGAGTGGTCTGCTAATGATTGCAACCTTTAAGAAAGCAAGTAAATGTAAAATGATTGTGTGTTAGACAAAGTAAACATGAGGAACAGCTGTAAGACTACAAAATGCTATGAGGAAAATGTAAGTGATGGGACAAGCTAAACAAAAGACCACAGGAGCAGCAAATTGGTCCGAATGTGTGTAATTGCCGCAGGGTATTCCCAACAATGCTCTACTGAGACCCAACTGCACATACCTTAACCACGATGTGTTTACAACAACAGCAACTTTACCACTCATGCCTTTACAAAGAATGTGATCATCAAGGCACTATTGTTAAAGGTTTATGTGTGGCATAGATACAATCCCAGAACATCTGCCTTGAGCCCTAAAAACTGGCCCCCAGCTCTGAAAACTGCCCCTTCGCCCCCTGCCCTGAGTTCTAAAATTTGTCCCACTGCCCTTAGCCCCAAAACCAGCCACATCCCTAGAACCTACCCCACCTCCCCCCAGCCCATGCCCATCTTACCAAGTGGCATCCGAATATGTCTCTTTACCCCGCAGTCTTTCTTCCCGCAGGGAATCACAACGCTGTTGTTACCACGACCGCTTTGTGATTCCGTATACCATTACTCCACAAGTCGGAACAACGACTTGTGGAGGGGGGCGCTAGATGTTGGAATAATATAATTTACTATTCCAACTCCAGTCAGTGCAGACACTAGGGAAGTTGTTGGGTTTTAAATCCAACACCTCCCCCTCCCCCCCGCAAGTCGTTGTTCCGACTTGCGGAGTAATGGTATGCAGAATCACAACGTGGTCGTGGTAACGACCGCCTTGTGATTCCATGCGGGAAGATAGTTTCGGGGAAAACATTGTTTACCAGTGGCGTCCATGTCCTTCTCTATGCTGTGATCCTTCTGGTTCCTCTCCCCACTCATCCGCTCAAACAGCCACAACACTGACTGCCTTAAGCACGCATATATATATGTGGTTAAGGCAAGCGTTGTTCCGCTTCCAGGGAAACTGCATGTGTGCTTAAGCCCGCATTGAAAAGGCTGTTTCCCCTCCACTGCCGACTCAGAGAATTTTGAATGTACATTCTTAGAAGTATCAGGCATTCACTATCTATCTACTATGTGAGAAAGCACCACTGAAAGTTGTGAATTCGGGAAGCCGGGAGGCTGTTGCATGAGATTGTACATTTAGCACTGTGTAACTTTTAATCTCGTTTTTTAAAGTGTATTTGCAGCCAAAATCGGCGTTTTTACTTATTGCACAGTAATGGTAGCAAAATAGCTTGATTTGATAAGCATTAGTCGACTACCTGCTCCCCCTCCTTACAGCAGCCCAGGACCACTCCCAGCCGAGTATTGACGCTGTGGAGTCGGTCCCGAGCATTAAATTAGCGGCGGCCATCTTGGGTGTGGGGTAGGATCGAGTGCGCTCTAGTCGCGCTTAAAAGGGGTCCCAGAACACCTAGCAATTGATTGCCTGATTGTTGAGCACCTCCTGAGGCGGAAGCCGGGAGGCTGTTGCATGAGATTGTACATTTAGCACTGTGTAACTTTTAATCTCGTTTTTTAAAGTGTATTTGCAGCCAAAATCGGCGTTTTTACTTATTGCACAGTAATGGTAGCAAAATAGCTTGATTTGATAAGCATTAGTCGACTACCTGCTCCCCCTCCTTACAGCAGCCCAGGACCACTCCCAGCCGAGTATTGACGCTGTGGAGTCGGTCCCGAGCATTAAATTAGCGCCGGCCATCTTGGGTGTGGGGTAGGATCGAGTGCGCTCTAGTTGCACATAAAAGGGGATGGTCATGCCTTCGCGCAGCGAACGCGCACAGCGGACGCGCCTGACCCGCGCCGGAGTCGCACCAGAGTCAGGCCCGTCTACGCCCGTCCACGTCCGGCCGGGTCCAGGGGCCATAATCCCTGGCCCAGGTCCTCAGTATTCCAGAGAAACCTTACTTGCACTAAATACTAACTCCAGTCTCTTATGCCCGCACATATAGAATACATTGAAACAGGAAAGATTGCTGAAATATATAGCTAAGCCACTTACTAACAAGACTAATTTGAAGAGGGAACTTGGTAAAGTAACCTCACAGAGCATTGCTCTACTTAATACACGTTCCCTCCAAAAACATAATCTGGAAGTGTTCTCTCTGCTCCAAGAAGACAACTTAGATGTCTTGGGGGTTACGGAAACCTGGTTAGAAGACTCGTCCATGCCCGACTTGGTAGCAGCACTACCCCCCAACTTCAGTGCCACTATTCACAACAGGAAAGATGGTAGAAAGGGGGGGGGAGTCGCCCTTCTATATAAAAAATCTTTTAAATCCGAGATCATCTGTGCAGAAAGTCTGGAAGGTGCGGATATTCTGGGAGTCAAGCTCTGCTCCACCACCAACTGCTTGGTGATACTCCTCGTTTACCGCCCCCCAAGGACTTCCCCAGCTTTCATGGAACCTTTTCTGGGTCTGGTTCATGACCTACGAACTAGGTATGAGGGTCTCATGATTATGGGAGACTTCAACCTCCATTGGGAAGAATCCCCCAAAGACACTATGTCGAAACAGCTAGATGAAGCATTGACTTCGTTAGACCTAATCCAGAGGGTGACTGGTCCTACTCATGAGAAAGGTCATACTCTAGACCTGATCTGGATGTCAGTCCCGATGTTAGGCCCCATTACTATATCTCCCTGCTTATGGTCGGATCATCACCTGCTGCAGGGTAGAATAGTATTTCCAGGACAAAGCGCACCGCACACCGCTGAGTGGCAGGTCGTGAGAAGGTGGAATACAATCAACACTGACACACTTATCTCCACTCTAGAGAGACTACCACCTCACCTTAATAGACAACCAGAGGATGACACTGAGACAGCCAGTCTCAAACTATCACGAAAACTGGAAAGCGTCATTGAGGTGGTGGCTCCTGCACGAAGGGTTAAAATTGGAGATAAGGAGAAAAGTGCACCATGGTTCAATGAGTCACTAAGGCAATTGAAACGCTCTCTGCGTCGGTCAGAGAGAGCCTGGCGCAAGGGGTATGATTCTGACAGTCAAACCTTATATGCCAAAGAGTTAAGTACATATAAACAAGCTATTAGGGCTAGGAAAGCTGAATTTTATGAAGACAGAATTGCAACCTCTCCTAATCCCCAGAAAGAAATCTTTAAGGTTCTGTCTGAATTGAGGAAAAAGAAGGAACAGCCCCCCTCCTTCTCACAAGAAGACTGCCAAAAATGTCAGTCTTTCTTTACAACTAAGATTGTTGATCTTCTGTCCGAAATTAAGATGACCCCCAGATTGGACTGTCCCGATACTCCGACCAAAACGACCCAAACAGTCACCCAGACCCTTACCTCAATACCCTTACTCACTAAGGAAACTATTAGAACAGTGATGGGCCGAGTTAAATCAGGTTCACCGGCGGACCCGTGTCCCCCAAGGGTCTTTAAACAAGCATGGTTAGGGCTAGAGGACGACATACTATCACTCCTGAATAGCTCGCTCATAACTGGACAGGTTCCATCCAACTTCAAGGAGGCTCGTCTGATTCCCCTCCTGAAAAAGGCAGGGGCTGATACCAAGATCCTGAAAAATTACAGGCCCATTTCACAGTTACCGTTCCTAGCAAAAATCCTGGAACAACACGTATTGCCCACTCTCTCTCAACATCTAGAAAATAACTCTCTACTAGAGCCCAACCAGGCTGGTTTCAGGGCCCACCATAGCACGGAATTGGTCATGCTTTCCGTGCTGGACGACCTGAGACTTAAAGCGGACAGGAAAAACCCATGTGCCCTGGTTCTGCTAGACCTCTCCGCGGCATTCGATACGGTCAAGCATGACCTATTGTTGTCGCGGATGTGGGACCTTGGTATTCAGGGCACCGCCCATGCCTGGCTGACATCCTTCCTGGAGTCACGGGTCCAGAGAGTGCAATTGGCTAACCTGGTATCGGAGGCAGTAGGTATCACATGCGGAGTCCCTCAGGGCTCGGCATTATCACCTTTATTGTTCAATGCCTACCTGCAACCTCTCATCTCAACATTAAATCAGATGGACTGCAGTATATACAACTATGCCGACGATACGCAGATTATTATTCAAATCGACAACTGTCCAATGGCATACCAGAGAATGCAGAACATTCTAAAATTCACCGTGAACTGGATGACGACCAACTCATTAAAAATAAATCCCGATAAGACCGAGGTGTTGGCGATCACTACGGCATCGAGCCCCTGGAACGACGTCCTCTGGCCTACCGAATTAGGGCCATCCCCAATACCAGCTGAAGCAGTAAAAAGCTTGGGCCTGATTATCGATGCAAACCTCACCATGTCTGCCCAAGTCTCAGCTGTAGTGGGTACTTGTGTGGGTGAATGAGGCAATTGCGCAAACTATCCCCTATCCTGACGGTAGACACGCTTAGAAGAGCAGTATCAGCACTGATCCTGGCACGCCTGGATTACGGCAACGTTCTGTATGACAATATCCCTCAAAAATTGTCGAGCAGACTGCAGATAGTCATGAACGACGCCGCCAGACTGATCTTCAACAAACCTAGAAGGACTCAGGCTACTCCCCTCCTCCATAAACTCCATTGGCTGCCGGTGAAACAACGGGCCAAATTCAAGGGCCTATGCATAACGCATAAAGCACTGTACGGACAAGCCCCAAAATATATCAAGAAACGTTTAGTTCCATACGCCCCAAGCAGGAATTTACGATCAGCAGACGCTGCTCTACTGATTTGTCCGCGTTTTAAGCTATCCTCCTTTGGAGGGCGCACGTTTTCCCATACAATTCCCAGTGCATGGAACAAACTGCCAGAGAGCCTGCGCAAAGAAACAAACCTCTTATCTTTCAGAAAAAAGCTAAAAACGGTGCTGTTTCAGGAGGCCTGGGGTAATGCCTAACTCTCTCCCCTCTAGTATGGTGCTCACTCTCTGCAAAGCGCTTAGAGACCCCTGGGTGATAAGGCGCTATAGAAATCTAACATACAATACAATACAATACAATACAATACAATTCCAATTGATTTTCAGTATCCAATGCCTTTCTATTTTCTCTGACTCCATTTATTATTAAGTAAGACAGTCTGTCGAGGAAGCTGAATTTGGCAGCTGGCCTCTATACCTCACTGAAGAGTCCAAATAAGCTTGAAACATGTTTCAGGGTGCTTGTGGTCTCTTCTCGATTGGGCCTTGCCTGAGATATGGCCCAGGATTTCGCATATCAGTATACTCCAAGAAAGAGATCCGGGAAGCTTGTGTCATTTGGGTGGACAGGAGTAGGACTAGGGTAGGTGTAAAGGGATACCCTTAAAATGGAAGAGGCATAATATGAGATGATGACTGATAAAGAAGTTGATTGGGCGATTGGGCATGATAAATGGGAGGGGTTCTGATTAGTTAGGGCCAATATTGAAAAGGATGGAATATGGGAAGTGGTGAAGTGGAAGGCAAGAAGCAAGGTATATGGGGTCTTATCCTATCTTATATCTGTTCCGGTTCAGATATTCTTTTTTACAGAATCATCCATTATTATATCAAGGAAGGGAGACCAGATACTCCTGAGTGATTCTATGTTATCTTGTGGTTTGTTGATGAGCTGTTAATATGAGACCTCTTCATAAATTCTAATTTGGCACTCATCATGAGTGGGTAGCATTGATGAACTCCAGTTTCACAGTACGTAGAGCTTGGCCGTAGCCATGACCTTCATTTGCATGCTATATTTATGGCCAGTGATGTCAGATAAGTCGCCAGTGTTGTGTACCATGACTAAGGTTTTTGGTAAAAGGAGTTCCACAGCTGACCTATGGTATTCCCTATTCGGGACCATAGCTGTTCCAATCTCAGGGCCATCATAAAGAATATGGACTGTGTCACGCGCAGGTTGATCAGATCTTCAGCATTTCAAATAGTGTAGTATGCCTGAAGTAGCAAGTTTCTGTGGTGCCCAGTACCAGTCATGGACCGTTTTAAAGACACAGAACTTTATTCTACACTCCCGGGTCCCTTTGTATAACTCATCTGTCACTGTCTCCCAGTTCTGGTCTATGTACTCCATTTGCATCTGCCTTTGCTATTTGATGCTAAGATGGGATAGAAGGGGTCAGGGGTGAAGGTGCTGGACTATCAGGTTGTAAAAACCCGCCATAACTCCCCTGCACAATCTCCAGTGTTTCAGATACTGTAGAACTGGAGAATCTTGGATGTTCCATGACGTAGCCCTAGGGTACAATGCAAAGTACCCATTGCATGTGCTACCATTTCTGACATGTGGGTAAACAGAATTCCTCCCTCAGTGTTTTAGATGTTTTCAAGTGCCCTAAAGTTAGAAAGTGTCCAAAAGTCATAATCCCTGCCTACTTCCAGACTTCTCAATGTATAGGTGCCCCCTCACATGGATGACTGCATTGTTCGATAAGGGTACATGGAGATGCAGTCTGGGATTTCTCTTTAAAGGTTTGTGGGAGTGCTTCAAATTTTAACTGTGTTCTGAATTATGGGATAGGATGCTGACCTAGATGGCATATTGTATTGATAGAGTAGATGGTGGCCTGGTCTGTTGTGAGTAATGTCCCATTCAAGGCAAACCAGAATGGGGGATCATTTGCCCTGAGCCACATATATGATAGCTGTGAGAGGTGTAATAGTGCTCAATGCAGGATAAACGTAGGCCCCCACATCTCCTGTGGGCAATGAATTTGGACATTTTTAATCTCTCTTTCATATCTCCCCAAATAAAACCATTGGTGCCCTTATCAATGGATTGCAGAACAATTGTCCGGATTAGATGAAGTAATATTCCCTGGATATAGGTAAATCATGGATCCACCACCGTTTTTAGAGCTTGCATGCGGCCCTGCACTGACAGGTTTAGATATTTGACCTCTATTGATAAAGATTCTTAAGTAGTTAAGACATTCCTTCTTCCATCTTAACAGGCATGGTGTAACTGTGGCCTTAGTTCTAACATATAAATTAGCTAGAGATTCCGTTTTGTCCCAATCAATTTTATAGCCAGATGTCTCAAAAAATCACTTATAAGGATCATCAATCCTGGCAGTGAGTTGTTGAGAGCGGTATGTGTTAGCCAGATATCATCTGAGAAAAACAGTTGTTTTGATAGATGTTTGCCTGTAGTTTGAACTGTTTTGCAGAGGATATAAATAACGGTTCAATTTCTAGAAAGAACATTAGGGCGGACAGAGGCCATCCCCAATGGTTTCCTCAGTTCACTGGGAAGGGATCATAGAGGAAGCCCCCACAGTTGACTTGCATGGTAGGAGTGCTATGTAACAGTTGGAACTTATTAACCTCTTCCACGCTCATGACGAGCTCGTCATGAGCCACGGCGCTCCAGTGCTCATGACGAGCTCAGCTCGTCATGGCCCGTGGAACGCTCAGGTGCGGGGAGAATTCCCCCGCTGTGCTGAGCATTCCACGGGAGTCAATACACCTGAGCGCCGTAGCTCATGACGAGCTGAGCTCGTCATGAGCATGGGGGCGCTGTGCGCACCCCCCTCCCCCCAGCACAGCGGGGGAATAACACCCTCAGCGAAGGGGTCAATTAGGTTGTCTCCTACTCCCATTTTCCATAAATACAGAACATATGTCCCTGTTTTATATGATTTATTGCATTTTCAGCATCAAGGGACACGGCCAGGGTATTCTCCTGTGATAACCATAAAATATCTTCCAAGCACTGTAAGTAATTATGACCCTCTATGTTTGCTTCGGTTTCTCCAGGGACAAGGCAATGTGTAACTGCGGAGAGAGATTGCAGGAGGAGATGGGGCATGGGCTCATCCAAACTGCTTATCACCCTCAGTATCACTAGTACATTCTCTTACCATGGTCAGTGCCCAGTTGACACAGATTTTGCTTCTCTATCTAGTTGTTGTGGGAGGAAGGAAGAGTTTGAGTGTCCATCATTGACGGGGTGCAGATGATGTGCAGGATAATTAGAGCATGAGCAGGTGGGATCTTCACTGCCCACATGCAGTGTGGTGGTATTCTCGTCTCAGAGCTTGCCACCTCTGGGGCTTATCTGACAGGCCAGTCTGCCTTCCTCAGGGATGCGATGTCGATGTCGGGTCGCCAGTTGTCTCCAGCCCATATTCCGACCATCATTGATCAGCGAGGGCATACCGAGTGGCGCTTTCTTATAATGTAAAGTGCTCTTAGAGCATGCAACGTATTGCTGGTTGTAATTTATTGGATGACTCAGCATACAATAGACCTCAAATAGTACAATGTTGGTAGACACTATTATACTCTAGCATGGCAGTGGCCTGAGGACGTTATGGCTCGTCTTTGCTTGGGGGCCAAAATGATCCTGGAATCAACAGAAGGTGGGCTAGTGCCTTGTTTAGCATGTTTCCTGTGATGGGTCTCTCAAATCAGTACAGTTTTACCTTTGGTTCACTGGAGCTAAATCACCAAGGCTGAACCCCTTCCAGGTTCTTGTTGTTTTGGGGCAAGGTCCCCTCCCCTTTTTAACCAATTTCTTTTGGATAGCTGATCACTCTCCTTTATGTTACAATGTGGCATTTGCATGGCTGCTTGGGACTGGAGTGCCATTCCGTTGATTAACCACAAGTGATTTGTGATTTATACAGACCCAGGGCCCTGCCTTTGCAGTCCTTTTTTGATGTTTTGGCTAGCGATGCCTTGGATTACCTTGAAAGTTGGGCTTATGCACTTGCAACACTGTTAATATTAAAGTGCCCACCATGCAGAGGCTGAGTGGGTGGGAACTGCCTAATTAGATGCAGAAGAGGGATATTGATTAAAGTATCTGTGTATTATAGGCCTGCTAGCTTCAGCCCTAAGGGCCTGCCTTCACTCAAGCTCTTTAGCTGAAAGATGCATGAAGGGATAGGAGGCTGCCAGTAGGCAGGAACCTCTCAGGGACCAGATCTCACTATGGGAAGTTTGGATGGGCTAGTAGACCTCAAGGCTCAGGCGGGGCATGCTGTATTGGAGAGAACCCTACTTAATACTCCTGCCTCCTTTTTCCACAAAATGAAAAAGGTCTTGGCCCAAATGCGTTTCAGGCTGAGTCAGGGACTTCATATATGCTTATACACCCTTTCTTCGGCAGAGACCTAAGAGTGGTATCTTGAACGGCCAACATAAGAGGGAAGGTCGAGTTAGCTCGCTTATACATAAAATATACAAGTTTGTAGGTGACATGGTAATGTATTCGTATGATGAGAGTATGTGGGAGTTTTTAAGATGTGTATAGCCTGATAAGGAATGTATTCCATAGTGTTTTAGAAACATATATTATGGTTGCATCATAAAATCATTATTACCGACAAATATCGTTTTGCGGTATTCGACTGCCTCATAATTTACTCGTTCTTTTGCATTCATTTTCTGTTTGTTTTGGTTGTTACATATGACTTTCAGAGCAATTCGTGACAATGTGTCAAGACTGCTGATTGGTCGCAACTTGATGTACAGTCGAGCTAATAAATGGGCCTTGTGCATAAGAAGAGTTGTCGTTTCTATATATTTGCAGGTATAGATAATGCTAATGCATATATTATTTTCACTTTCACAGGATGAGATCGGTAAGGATGCAGAAATGGTGGGCAGCTGTCGTGTGCCTGGGATGCATTATTTGGGAAGTGGAAGGAAAGCCAGCCTTCGATGGATATGGGATTAAACCTTACCAGCCCTTCTTGAGATTGCGGCACAAGGTATCAAACATTCTCATCTTTTAAAAAGTTGGTATGATACATAATTAAAATAAGACAACCTTGTTTGATTATTATTAGCGGACCAAAATTAGTTGCTCGTATCTAAATATATTTGTATTTATATCGAGTATAGAAAGTACTGTGAAGTTACAAATCCGTTTTATGAAATTGTTTCCATACATATATAAGGTCAGTGTTATTTTCCTTGTTTTGCGTGTGAGAGGCATTTCTGGCTGTTTCTGTCCCGCGAACAGAGCTTTTACAGACCAGAAATAGACCAATATGGTCAATCCCTTTTTTGTGAAGAGTGAATGTTTATCATCTCCAGCATCTCTTGCATTAATGATCACTAATGGAAGATTCCAGGCCATACTGAAATGTGGCTTGGCACGTATCAACCTTCAAGGAATATATGATTTTTCCACGAAGACAAGTTCCACGCATGGCATTACCACGCGAATTTTAGTTCGCATGTGTCTTCACCACGCAGCATTTGACAACGCATGTTTTTACTCCGCAAAATGAACGTTACGAAACATCTCACGTCTCATTTAAATTTACATAACGATGCTGATAGGCTACATGCAGTACGAAGGAAAAGATCGATGTTTTAAACAATTAAAAACAACAGATTCCCTTACATTTTATTTTTATTTTTTTCATAAAGCGCTTAAATAATACCTTAATTAATAAAGTTTAGATTCTTATCTGACCCCTGTACGTCTTTCCCCATCAGCCCTTTCTTCCACCGACCACGGAAACAAGCGTCAAAACACGTCTATCAAAACTGTGAAAGGACTTCAATTATGACGTACACGTCTCCTTGTTGGTGAGGCTATTTCCTTGTTCGTTTTTTAAGTTTTCTTATTTATTTATTGTTATCCGCTTGTTTTTTTTTTGGGGGGGAGACCCCCCCAACCCCCCCTAGCCCCCCCCCAACTCCCCCTAGCCCCCCCAGCCCCCCCCCCCAAGCCCACGCAGATCGTACAGGCAGAACGACACGAAGGAATACCACTCGCGTGGTAAAGACGGACGTTGAAAGCATACGCGTGGAAAAGACCTTTTCGTGGTGAGTGACGCGTGGTAAACGTTATGCGGGGTAATTCCTTCGTAGTAAATGATGTTTCCCACCTTCAAGTTGGTTGTGTGCGATAGACACTGGTTTACCATCACCTGAACCGATTGAAGAGAGCAATATCATGCTGTTGCAGAGCGTCGCAGTGGCTGTTGCTTTCTGAATTACCTTGTATGTGTACCTTTCTCCGCAAGAACTGCTTTAGAGATCGAATTCTATTGCAGTGTGTACCGACCTGTGCCTTCCTTCATCTTTATTTTGCCAGTCCGTATTACTTTCAAATCACTAACCGCCATCATTCTGGCTGAGCCTTACCGTTTAACATATGGAATGTCTGGCCCAGCTATTTCCATATGTGAGGATGCCATTGTTACGGTAATGCAAAGAGTGTAAAAGAGGCGAAATACTCTCTATGAGCTATAAGTGACCATCTGCTGTTCCTGAACACAGCTAATTGCAAACAGAGGTGTACCAGACCTCCCTAATTGTAACCCTTTTCTAAAGTGATCGAGCACAGTCCTTAAACCCTACTCTATACAAGTCCATCCGTCTGAAGTTTTCTAGTTTTCGCTGTTTTTTTTCCTTTTGAACTTCTATGTTATCGGTATCCAGGGGCGTAGCAAGGTCAGTTGGTACCTGGTCCGGAAAATTTCTTGACACCCCCGTCAGTGATGACACTTGCCACCCCCGGCTTGCAAAAATTGCAAAAATATGTGTTTAAAACACATGTTTTTGCCATTTTGTCACCCCCCTCAGTGATGACACCCGGGGCAGCCCGCACCCACTGCACCTCCCTTCCTACGGCACTGTCGGCATCAGTTTTATCCTAACACTGGCTAACGAATCATATGTTATTTTTAAATAAAGGCTCTCTCCTTTACATTTTGTACAAATATGTATGAAAGAGGTACTCAGCAGTCAACATATTAACAAGGCTAAAGCAAAATAAAGGTAGTTCTTTCAGGTGCGTGGTTGCTTTGTGTGTTGAGTGGTGAAGTGAAGGAGATGCAAGGAAGTGCATTCAGGAGAAGAGTCAAAAGTGGGTGCTGAAGAGGAAAGAAAATTGAGGTTTAAGTTATGTAGATGGACGACTTGTGGAGAGAAAAGGGACATACATGTCTAACATAGAAGACAGAGTGAAAATAACTTGAGTGGTTGGGACACTGCTGTGACTACCCCTTCCACAGTTATCAGTAATGTTTAATTCATAGTTTCACAATGTCAGAGTTAAAACATTTTCAATATTAATTATTTGCAACAAAATCATTGTTGTTATTCAATTTTTGTTTTTGTTTTTTAGGATATATTCCATGTAATATTCATCACAAACTCAGCATACAAGCAAAAAGTATAGTTATAAATACATATTTCATGTTATATAACTTAGACGATGTGCGGGAGATACCAAATTACAATAAACAGCTATCAGCAAGATGCAAAGAGAATACATACCATAAATTCAGTTGTCTTAAAATCAGATTGAAAATTAGCTCGTAAAGTGCATAAAACAAAATGAGGGAGAAGAGGCCAAATGATGTACTCAAACTCTTCAGGTCTACCCTGCTTCTTCAGGCAGAAAATGTTGTCCCCAGAGGTTTTCAAATGTCTTCACTTCCCCAGTTCATATTGTATATAACTGTTCGCTAATTCTAATTTGCCTCATTTTCTATAGCCAGTCCTTCATTGTGGGGATCAACTGAGTTAGCCATTTTTTAAATAAGAGGGACCGATACTAATACTAATATTAATTTTACCCATTTATCAGGTAGCCCCAGTGCCAGATCATACCCCAAAACTCTCAGCCAAGGGGTTGAGGCAATATTCATCCTGAGTTCCCTTGCAAGGTTCTGGAAGATTTCAACCCAGTGTCCCTGAATGGATGAGCAGTGAGCTTTTTAAATGCGTCCAGTTGGCAGGAGATTGGATACACATCGAAAACAGTTGCCTGACACACTGGGATTAATGTGTGTTAAAAAAGCCAGGGTTCTTTAAGGGAGCCAATTAGAAGAAAAAACATCTGATGCCAATTATCCTCCCTTAACACACTAAAATTCAGTGTATTTATTTCTCAGTTCCAGGCCTTCTTATTCGTCCCATTTATTTATAGCTTTTGAGCAAAGTCCATGCCTTTAATAGCAGAGAGCATTATTTTTCATTCCCCTGGCTTTTCCAGTGCCCCATCATCAATTAGAGCAAAGATTGCCTCTCTGCTATTGAGGATTCGGCTTAAATCTAGAATAGACAATATTTATTGAGTCTTCTAAATAAGCCCAGGAGCCGAAAGTCATTGTGTATACGCTGATCGACTTCCGCTAAATTTTGCCTTCTATCCCCCAACAGGAAATCCAAAATTTCCCTATATCCCACTTTTGGAAGAGTATAGATTCAAGCTTCACCCCAGGTTCGATATCTACTGCACCAGGGGTGTTGCCGTATTAATCAGGGAATGGAATATCTCCAGTGAAGATCCCCACACTTCTGAAAGAATCACTTCAAGCTGTTAAAGCGAACTCTTATGGGTAACTTAGCAGACTTAAGCACTTCCAGTATATAAAAATCTTCAAAAATCAATTGTATTAAATTATATGCAGCTTTGAATTAAACCTAGATATGTATTGTGCAAAATACTAATATTTAGGGTTAGGGAGCACCAACCCTCCATCCTCTGTGGTTTGTATAAATTACTTAGCGCAATTCTGCCTGATTTGTTTTGCAAGATACATGATGAAAACATGGACTCTCCTGATTTAAAAAAGGCGGCTGATACAACACGGAGTGGCCAAGAACAAGAAATTGAATAATGGAAGGACTGACACTTTAGTCAGGGAGACTCTCCTGAGAATGGTCAACGGGAGAGAGTTCCAGCTATAACATAGATTTGAACTTTTAAAAGGAGGGGAGCAAAATTAAGAGAGTACAGATCTTCAACCCAAGAAGAGAACCTTATGCCTAGATAATGCTTCCGATGTGGATTGACAGTGACACATGGTACCATAACCGAGTGTAAAACATTGGAGTTACAACCACACAATATTATTTCTATCTTATTATTATTAATTGTACACCCTCCAAGCTCCTCCTATTGAGCAAAAAGCTCAAAAACCTTTTCTTGGGTCTCCTTCGTACAATCCAAAATTAACATGATATCAATGGCATATCATTTCACCTTATCCATCTGTGGAAGAGGAGGATGGATACTTTTGTTACCTTGAATCTCTCTGGCTAGTGGCATAATGAAGAAGGCAAATAAAATAGGGGATAGCAGGCATCCCTGCCTTGTGCCGCACAACACCTTTATTGTACACTAAGCCATTTGTGTTAAAAGAGACTGCCTTCAGGGAGTTACTTATAGGCCCTCCCACACCTGCACATCAGAGTTGCTCCACCCCTATAGCAGCCTTTCACTCAGGCGAAAACTCCATCCCCCCTTGAGCCCCTTCTTTGTCCTGCAATAAATTAACGAGGAAGTGCATTTGGTGTTTTACCCACCCTTCAAACTGGGTTAACATTCTACTCTGCCACGCTTCATGCTTGAGCTAAACAACTGCATGCTTGGATCCATTTTCATCAATTTTTTCACCCCAGCCCTCCACCTTCCTCGTGCCCCCCCAGTCATGGCTCCCTCACACTCACGCCTGACATGTTTCCCCACCCCTACGAATCTGGCACCCTGACTTGTGCCCAGATCGAGAGGCCTACCCCTGCCCCCTACCCCATCAGGGTGCAGAGAAAGAGAGGTCCCAGTCGGACGAGCCACCAATCAGAAGTCATTCATTTATCTTAAAGAGCTAACAACAACTGACAACGCCAATAGTCCTGTGTGGTTTCTGGCATATGCCCATTGGCTGGATATAATAACAGAAAGCTCAGAGAGGCACCAAAATATTGGTCGAGTTGCACACTAAGGGAATCACAAAAATTTAGTTTCCATGTTGAAGCCACTCCCTTTATTACATTGGCAATGACCCTGTTAAACCACTCCCCCCACACACACCTTTTTCATCCCACTGCAAGCCCTGTTTGGACTTGGTGTGTTTACAAACTTTATCCTCTCTTAAGTTAGAAAGTAACCACATAATGTGCATTCTTGAAAGGTTTAGAATGTTGACAGAGTGGTGCAGATATGATTGGGAAGGGAAACGCTTTCACTCCAATGCACATGATTAAAAATGCAAAGCAGAGAGCGCTTGCAGCTGAGGGCCAAAGATAACAACGCATTGCATAAACTGGTTATCGGCGATATCCTACAGATGAACTTGCATGCGCCCGAAAATAATGAGCCCTTATCTGAAGTTCTCTGACATGGGTGAGGCCTGGGCCAATAAAACCTGTTTGCCACTTCTCCCTAGAGCATGTTACACGGTCTGTTCTGCCTCAAAATCTCTGTCTTGCTACATGTTACAAAAGTTGACAATTTCCTTTAACGCTTGTGCAAATCATGTACAATGGTGGTTTGTGAAGGGAATACAAGAGACAAGTCTTCCTTCTTAAGACAAGATTTTATTTTTCTTGTTCCAATCTCATTTCCATATTTTTTCCCATTTTGTGAAAACCTCCACGTGTCAATCACTTTGGGGCATATTATCAAGAACAGCATTAAAATTATCGTCGGTTTAGCGGCAGAAAACTGCCGCTAAAGCAGTTATAATGGGCTTGATAGCAGTTATAATGGGCTTGATAATATGCCCTGGAGAATTCCAATAGAAGCCCATGTTCACACCAGAACATGGACTTCTATTGGAATTTTCCCTGGCATATTATCAAGCCCATTATCGCCGCTTTAGCGGCAGTGTTCTGCCGCTAAACCGGCGTTAATTTTAAAGCCATCCTTGATAATATGCCCCAAAGTAAGGAATCGGACAGCATTTGGTTACATCTCAGCATTCACTACCATGTTTCCGTCCATCACCTGTGTTGTTTGTACCTGCTGTCAGCGGAATCACAGCTCTCTGGGATTGTCTTGTATTTCTGTTTGAATATATATCTCCTACAGAGTGTTCACATCACATTTTTAAACACTCGGAGCATCTGGATGACCAAACCAAAGCCCAGGAACTATGACTGTAATTGATAATTGGATGCTTGATATGTAAAATCACAGAACCGTAGAAAAACACACGGTGATTTAGGAATGACAGAGGTGGATGGAATGGAAAAACCTAAAGTGTGGGACAACAAGCAAGAGAAATAGAAATCATTAGACACTTTTTGTGCCTGTTAGAAATCAGACATGGAAATTTCAAAACAAACTTTTTTTAAATGATTGTGTATGTGCAAAAAGGTAAACCTTCTGCACATAAAACAATCATTGGTGTGTTTGCTGTTTCTATGTGTGCTGCGCAAGGCAGCACACATGGAAACAGCAAAAATTAGGAGAAATTAAAGGTTTCTCCTCGTTTCGCCAGGTAAGACTAGGTTTTCCCTGGTCCTAAATTTGGCGCTGCCTCTAGTTTACGCCTCCCTTGTGAATAGGGGGTAGCATCAAAGTCAATGGGTATTGCGGTGGAACGCCCACCGCTACACACATTGCCTATTCCTTTCACACTAAGTGTAACGTGAAAGGGGGCCTTATCTACAAGGCAGCGTTAAGCCACGTCAAGTGGCTTAACCCTGCCTTGTAAATAAGGTGATGCCCCTTTTGCCACAACAACGCTCCGAAAAGGGACGTTGTGGTGGAGATAGGGGCTTGTAAATATGCCCCATTGATTTGAAAATAGCACAAAAAAGAGGAAAAGTGAGAAAGAGACTTGACAGCATAGGTAAAGAAGCAAGACTGACTTACCTTACTTGTAAGTCTTGTCCTCAGCTCAGGTCAGTTGGTGTCCCAAACGAAGGTACTGCACATCTGCAGATGTTTGCACGAATTACTGAAATGATCTAAACAGATACACGAGGTGCAAGAGCTTGTTCTGGTTAGAACATGCAGTACTTGACCAGTCCCTTGCAGAGCCATGAGTTAAACCTCAGGACTCTATGACATCAGCCTGCAAGCCCTCTTGCAAAGGCAGAAATCCCTCCCTTTTCCAAATCATCACCCTGTGACGACATGGGAAAACATGGAATGGCGAGAGGCAGGATTGACAGGCAGCCCTGAGTACAGGGCTGATACTGTTCATGCCTGGGGCTGCATCAAAAATATGACACTGCGTTGTGTCATAACTATTATTGGCTAGGCTGGCACCATGCTAGTCCATAGACTGCTGAAAATTCACACCCATAGCTGACACATGCGCACTAGTACATGTGCCCAAGAAAAATGGTTGACTGCCTGATGTCCATTTTGGCAAGCACCATTCTAGGCAGGCCAACGCAATGCATTGTAATACAAATGTGGATGATAATTGCTTTTCGCAATTACCATCCACAAGGCTATAAAGTAAGAGGGGCACAGCCCCTCAACCTACCACCAGAAGCTGCCCCTGGAGATAACTTGATCTAAATGTTTTTGGAGCTGAATTGTCTCATAACTTCCAGTTACTAGCCAGACCCTCCAGCTTATCGCGATTTCGTGATTTGCAAAAAAATCGCGAAATCGGCCGATCCGTGCAAATGCCGCGATATTTACAAAAACGGCCGCGAAATCCGCCGTTTTTGTAGCCAGTCAGCAGCAACGTCTCCTTTCCATCTCGAGAGGGCGAGTTATCTTTAGAACGTGTAGCCTTTGGTTGTTTAACGTCTCCTTGAGCACGCACTCCATACAAACCGGATGCATGAAATGGGCGTTTTATGTGTTGGATCCGGTGAGGTTTTTTTCCAGTTTAGGCCCCGCGCACTCTACGGCTATCATCAGGGTGAGGTCACAGGAGGAGAGGCCCTCGGCCTGAAAACTCGAGGGCCCCACTAATCCCCTCATTACGGCTCCCGTAATCCACCGTGACAATGACATGTTGATGGCCCTTCTCCGAGAGGGGCTACGGGGCTCTCTCGGCAGGAGGCGCGCCTCGCCCTGGCAGGAATCTGTCCTCGCGGATTAGAGACTGCTCCAGCCCCGTGACTGCTGGAAGATGGAGGAAGGAGCATCTGAAGGGGGGGACGGAGAGAGAGGGGGGAGCTAGAGGAGTAACAGAGAGAATAGAAACTAGAGGAAGGAACATCTGAAGGGGGGAACGGAGAGAGAGAGAAGAGAAAGAAAGACAGACAGGGAGGGAGGAAGAGACAGGGAGAGGGAGAGAGAGAGAGGGAGGAGGGGGGAAGAGTGAGAATAGAAACTAAAGGAAGGAACATCTGAATGGGGAACGGAGAGAGAGAGAAGAGAAAGACAGAGAGACAGGGAGAGGAAGAGAGACAGGGAGAGGGAGAGAGAGAGAGAGAGAGAGAGAGAGAGGGAGGAGGGAGGAAGAGAGAGGGAGAGAGCGAAAGGGGGAGGGAGGTCTGCAGGAGGAAAGAAAGGGAGAGGAGCTGGAGGAATAACCGAGAGAATAGAAACTAGAAGAAGAAACACCTGAAGGGGGGACAGAGAGAGAGGAGGAGAGAAGCTAGAGGAGTACAGAAATAATGGAAACTAGAGGAAGGAACATCTGAAGGGGGAACGGGGAGAGAGAGAAGAGAAAGAAAGAGAGAGAGGGAGGGATGAAGAGAGACACGGAGAGGGAGAGAGAGAGAGAGAGAGGGAGGAGGGAGGAAGAGAGAGGCAGAGGGAGAGAGAGAGGGGGGTTGGTAGGTCTGCAGGAGGACAGACAGGGAGAGGGGAGAGGAGCTTGAGGAGTAACAGAGAGAATAGAAACTAGAGGAAGGAACATCTGAAGGGGGGAACGGAGAGAGAGAAGAGAAAGAAAGAGAGACAGGTAGGGAGGAAGAGAGACAGGGAGAGGGCGAGTTATCTTTAGAACGTGTAGCCTTTGGTTGTTTAACGCCTCCATGGGCACTCCATACAAACCGGATGCATGAAATGGGCGTTTGATGTGTTGGATCCGGTGAGGTTTTTTTTCCAGTTTAGGCGTCGTGCTTACTTACGGTTTGCAGTTATATGATGGCAGCATGCGTTCATGGCTCCTGCTATTATGAGATTCTTTTTTTTAGACATTTATGTTTTTTTATCCATCATTATTTTTATCTCTTTCATCAACATTGATACATAGTTATTCACTGTACTTATATAAAATCAAGTTGCAACAAATATACTTCGAACGTTTAAATTGATTTACACTCAAGCCCTAGATGTGTAGTGATATTATTAACTTTATAATGTGGAATATGGTTTGCTACACGGAGTACACCTAGCCGGTCTGAAGTGTAGGAAAAACCCTAAACAAAGTACATTTGGTTAAAGAGATGAAAGGCTGAAAAACAACGAAGACAAGCCCCCCCCAACGCCCCCATGCTCAAATTCAAAACTGCAGCAGGATTAAAGTTGTTTTCCTTTCAGAGGCATACATTTCTGAAAATGTGCACGTTAACACCACAATAATTTTTTCAGATCAAGGTAATCGATATTAGAAACCATTAAGATATTGTTTTCTCTGCAAACAGCTCTACAAATTCTTCTTCAGCTTTCATTTTCGAACGCTAAGCTGCCAGCTGTCTCTTCTGCCCTGTGAGTTGTCACTTTAGACATACTTCACTCTACAGCAGCACTCGGTCACTTGCCACACCTTACACCTGAGAGATTGCGCAGCTTCATGCTGGTATTTCTTAAGTCCACTAACCATTGCTTTTTCATGCACGTTACAGCTTTGATACCCAGGCTTTGAGAGGTCTACTCCTACACAGGAACCTAGACTTGTGACCACTGATAGTGTAAGATAGTGTCCGTTTTTTTGTCAGTTACCCATGCCGTTTTCTCCAACGGCAGTGTAAAGTGTTATAGAAGTCGAATCTTTCTTTAACGTTATCAGTGTCTTTCCCAAGCTACGCCAGGGAGGAGCACTGTCCTTGCTTGCTACCAAAAATGGACTAGCGGCTCGAGACTATTTATGATCCCTTGTCTGCAGTTCCGGGGGGGGGAGGGGGCGGGGGCTGCTCCCAGCCGCGAGTACGTTTGTTAGCCAGACCCTCCAGCTTATCGCGATTTGGTGATTTGCACAAAAATCGCGAAATCGGCCGATCCGTGCAAATGCCGTGCAAACGCCTGCAAGGAACACTGCACAACTCACAGCAAGAAGGGAGAGAATGCTTTTCGAGGGAAACAAAGTGTCTACATTGTAATTAAACCAAATATACATAGCTTCATGTTGTTAAATAACTAAAAAAGCTAAGATATCTGCGTTTGTTGTAGGAAAAATGGCCAAATAAAATGCCGCAAAATTGCCGCTAAATTTCCATATTTGTGCCGCTAAATTTCCATTTTTGTGCCGCTAAATTTGCGAATCCATGCCGCTATATTCTTGGGGGTCTGACTAGCTTCCTGTGCATCTTAGTCTTAAAAGATTCAAAGTCTGTTTTCCTTGAGTGACAAAGTAATTCCTTCTGCAAGAGATATTTAAAACTTCCTTGGTGCAATTTATTCTCCCATTGGATTGACATCTTCAGTTTTTGCAGCAAGGTGTTGATGATAAGGTGTTAAGCAGTGTTGCTGAGAGAATTGAATTATTTGTTTGGAAGGAGTCTGAGTGATATAGCACTTGCGTGTATCATTTCACGCTAGTACCATGGGAAAGCAGCATTTAGTGCAATTGATTGCTCATTTAAATCAAATTCAAGATGGATCTGTTCTTGCTGGATGACTTTGGTAGCCTGAAAATTTATCTGTATAAATTGCGCTGTGCCTCATTGAGTTTTGTGAGAAAAGCTTAAGATTCATAGATTAATAAATTAAGAAATGTGGACGATGTAAGGCCAGAAACTTCACAATTTTCAAAACATAGCAGTCAGACTGGTCCTCAACATCCTTCACTGCAGCTACATCTCCGAACACCTCCGATTGATTGAACCTTACTGGGAACCAGCTACCTCATTGTAGCCCTTGACTGTCTCAGGGTAGCAAAGCAGAGCAGTCCAAGGCCTACTCAGAGGATGCGGGGTTGGCTAGTAATCTCCATTCACCAGCAAGCAACAAAAACTCAAAAAATCAATGTCCAGGCAGTGCTTTTTTTTTTTTTAATAAGTCCTCATTTGCCATCACTCACTTCCAGCTGCCTCTAAGCTGTCCTCTTGCCATAGTGTTCTGCAATTACATCAAAGCTCGAGGCCTTAAGAAGAAAGGAGACTGAATGCCATGTCATGTCATCAAATAGCTGTAACCATTGGACCAAATTCAGAGACTAGCCCAATTCTTTTACTTCTTGTTTGTGTTGTAATTTACATTTCATCACCCCTTCCCAGCCACGCAGTCACTGGGGCCCTTAGCTTAACAACGTTTTTGGATATGGATCTGCTCAAATTTAACCTATAGACATATAAAACCGAGCCCAACCATTCTGCTTTTGTCGGAGGCACTGGTTATATCCACTGCTTACAATTCTGCCTGCTCCCCAACAAGATCAAATAGAATAACTATTTGCTGCCATAACCTTGCGGATCTCCAACCTCTGGAGACGTTCCAGTAAAGACTAGTTCAGGGCTTACCTGAATGTGAATGTGGGGAAGATCATTCCAAAACTTACAAACGTGTTAGCAAAGCACGGACATGTGAATAATGTCACCATTTTGTAGGCAACACCTCTTACAACAATTCTCAACCTTTCCCTTCAATTTTGGTAGTCTTTTGGGTGACCAAAATGTAATGCAGCGAGAAAACAGGTGGGGGCATATTTTCAAAAGAAGTGACGGGGCTCAGCGTTAGCCTTGTTGGCAAAACGCCATGCTCTGCCACTTCTGAAACTAAGGGCTGCAGCGTATTTACAAGACTCACTGTGCTGGCACTAAATTTAGCCACCTAGTCCTAATGCAGGCACCCTTGCACCAGAGTGCAAGGGTGCCTGTGTTGAGGGGTAGCATTGTTTATGTGCAGCAAGGAGTCCCTTCCTGCACATAAACAATCTGAAATAGCGTTTTGTAACTTCTATGTGTGCTGCTTTGTGCAGCACACATAGATGTTGCAACACATCATTTTTTTAATGATTGTTTATGTGCAGGAAGGGACACCTACAGCAATCAATGGCATTTGCTGTTTCTATGGTGCTGCACAATTCAGCACACATAGAAACAGCAAAAATGAGGAGAAATTGAACATTTCTCCTCATTGTGCCAGGGTGGGACCAGGTTGTCCCTGGCCTTAATTTTCCATATTTGTGTCACTCTTGTAAATATGAGGGATCTTCAAAATCACCCATTGCCTGCCCCTTTCACGCTAAGTATAGCGTGAAAGGGTGCCTTATTTACAAGCAGAATTAGTGGCTTAACACTACCTTGTAAATAAGGTGAAGCCCATATCGCCACAGGAACATCACTAAAGTGACCTTCCTGTGGTTATAGGGGCTTGTAAATATGCCCCGTGTTTTCTTCTGAGATATGCTAGTTTAACCACACTATATAAAAGGTGGAACAATACTTGACATAATTGGTCGATCCTTGTATTCAGCATTATTTTTCACCACATGTAGTTAGGCATGCTCAGATCCTCATCAGAGAGATCCATAATTAAGCCATACCAGGCTGCACCTCCTTTCGTTGTAGGCTGTTGGATAAAAGCTCCTCCAACTTGTTGATACTAGTTTTCTCTCCTCCCACGGCTCAGGACCCGCTTTGTAACTAATAAAATGTGAACTTTGACACCATCGTTTTAGTTATGCTCTGAAATTGATCCCACAAGCAAAGTTCCCCATCTTGAAGGATCTGGCCCCATTCATTAATGCCCACTTCCCTTAGATTTACTGCCAACCTATCCTTCTAACATTCTGGGATGCCCAGAGAATCCAGATTGGAGCATACCTGATATAATATGACAGATTAGTTGTTCGGCTGATCTGAGCAACCAGTCGAGCAGCCGTCTGCACAATTGTAATCTTACTTTTTTGAAAAATATTTAGTTTAAAATTTGTACATACATTTTGATTCTCCTCCTTCCACTTCATTTAGCAGGACATGCCACAAATGGTCTCCTCTGGACCCCCAACTCTCAGTGAGCAGCAACATAAAATTATTAATTGAAAAGCACACTCATATAGTTGGAAATATGGCAGTGCATTACCTGCTTCATCATATTTCCTGCCAATTTTCTTCTTGCGATTCTCACCCCGTGAAGCTTTTTCAGCCTTACTTTCTCAAAATGAAGGGGTATCAGATTAAAAAGGAAAGTACATTTCGGAAGAATCAATATTTTTATCAGATTTGTTTTCACAAATATTGCTAGTGAAATGTGAGACAAGCTAAGAAGCAGTCAGTTTGTTCTTGCCATTGTCTTGGTAAAATTCTGTTCTGCAAGTTTTCCTAGAGAGCTACTAATCTTTAGTTGCAGATATTTCAGTTTATTCTTTATTAATTCATGACTCTACTCTGTGCTACACACCGTGACCTCTGTCTTTAGCAGATTAGCCTCATATCCCAAAACCCTTCCTAAATTCTTTTGTCAGGTGGTCTAGTCTTTCCAATGTGGGGAGTAGATCTCCTGTGTAAACCATTACCACATCTTTATATAGGGATCTTTCTTCCATACACTAAGTATAAATGGTTTAATCCCCTACTCTATCCTAACCTTTTTGGCAAAGGGCTCAATATATAAATTATAAAGTAGGGGGAAAGTGGGCAGCCCTGTCTAGTTCCTTTTCTTATCTTGAGCCGTGCTGTTATGTCACCATTCAACAAAATTCTGTCGGTGAGAGCTTTATAAATACACCATAAAACCTTCCGAAACTTGTTGCTCAGATTATAAAGGCCCAAAAGGATACTCAGATATTGCCAGTTCACCCTATTGAATGCCTTACTGGCGATAAGTGTTATGATAGCAAGGGAGACCTTCTTTGATATTGCCAAGTCTATAGCCCCTATTAAATCATGACTTACATCATGTATAAGACTCTCTTTCACAAACCCATTTCAGTCTTCTACTGTTAGCCTTCCGACTACTTTACCAGCCTCTTAGCAAATAGATTTGCAGTTTTAGATGGAGATTGGCCTATACGACTCACACATCAGTGGGTCCTTCTCTCTTTTTAAGATTAGTGTGATAACTGCCTCTTCTCAAGATTCTAGGAGTGGAGCTCCTTTGTCCAAAATCCCTGCAAAGAGCTAGGTCATAACCAGACTTAATAGGCCTCTTAGGTTTAGATAAAATTAATTTGAAAGTTTATCTGGTCCAGGTGCCTTCCCTCTCTTGCTTTTATTAACAGTCAGCATAACCTCACTATGAGTTATCTCAAGGGTTTCCTTCACTTCTGCAGAGAGATTCCTAACTGTCTCACCTTCCAGTCGTTCGTTCACCTGAATCTCTCTCACATTCAAATCCTCTGTATGTTGAATCTTGAAAAACTCTACAAAATCCTGCTCCACCTCTTTAGACTCTACTAATCTATTCCCTGTTGTCCTAAAATGTATTTCTCTAATCTCATTTCTTGTTAACTCTGTCTTAGTTTTCCATGCAAGGAGCTTCCCCACATTCTTGCTCCCATCGAAGTGTGCTAATTTACTCGCCTCCCATAGAGCTCTGACCCTTTCCTCCAAGAAGGCATTCAAACAAAACCTCCACTCCTGGATCTCCTTCAACAACCTCGTGTCTAACTATTCCTCAATTGCCCACTGCCATTCATTTCTTTCCAGTGCAGATATCTTCTTTTCCAGATCCCAAACTACTTTCTTATACTACTTATTCTTCTGAGCTGAGAAACCAATTAGAAACCCTCCGTCTGTATGCTTTGTAGGAGGCCAATACGATATGGATGGCTGCAGCATTGTTATGAATTGTAGAAAATGATGCTGTACTTGTTCTTAGAGTCTTTATTATTTCTTAATCTTTTAACAGGGAATGGTCTAATGTCCACCTCCATATATTTTTTCCTGATTCCACTCTCAGATCTAAGGCAACTGCCGCATGATCTGATAAATGGGCAGCCAAAAGTTTAATATTTTTTATATCTGCTTTTAGTGACTGATCTGTCAGAAAATAGTCTATCCTTGAACAGTGTTTATATTTCTTGTTTTAATATGTATATCTCTTGTCTACGCCTTTCCTCTCTCTCTCCCCAAAGGTCATACAGACATAGCTGTTTCATCAGGGATCTAACATGCGCTTGCATTTTACAGCAAAAATGTGTTTTCTCAGTCAGTCAGTCAATCCACTTTATTTGATTAGTTAAAATCATAAAAGTACAGAAACATACCACAAACATAAACAATGTTACAAATAATGTAACATAATGATTAAAATACACAGGCAATATTTCAATTCATTAAATAAAACATTATCACTGGGTCGCACCCCTTATCCTAATAAAATAACAATGAGCCTCACAATCTTGCTTATGAAGAAATCATCTTCAAATTTTCTTGTTCTTTAGCCTTACCGCCGCTACCAAAAAAGATGCAATGTTAAAAATATCCCCAGGGTTACACATAGACAGTAAAAGAAACTAGAGCTGGTCTAACCCGAATGAAACCCTTTCCTCTCAGGATAGGAACCAGAAATCTCATGCGAATATTGGACTAAAAGTCACAGAACATCATAAAATGTAAGGTGTCCTGGGTTGAGAAATTATCACATTGGCAGGGTTCAGCGTCAACACTGTTACACCATACCCGATAATCCCCCAATGTGAGATGAATCAAGTTAAAACGGAGCCTAGTTAGGAGCCAGCGATGGTAGGGATTGTTAGCAATTGATAAATAAGGTTCCATGTTAATTGATGTTTTTAATAGGTAATAGGCCCTAACTAGAGGTTTACATAGCTCCTGTTCTTCTCGCCCCATTATGAAAACTTTATTAAAATTCAGTTTTACCCACAACACATCCTCCTTCCTGATCTTTTCAGGTTCCTCATAAAGTTCTGGCCGTCCTATTTTAAAAAACATACATTTGACATAAGACAGCCATTTGATTTTTGAGGACTTATCTAATTTATCACAGTCCCGTAAAATCATATGATTCAGGGTTAAGTCAGGGTTCAGACAAGTTTTGAGCCAGCAAGGCAACGGAGCTGTATTCAAAATATCAGTGACATAGCATAGCCCTAACTCCTGGTGAACAGCATACGTTGTGGTAGATTGTGGTACAGACAGAAGACTCCTAAGGAATTTATTTTCAGCTTTCTGTATCCCAGCCTGATCTTTATAGCCCCAGATAGAGGATCCATAGGCTGCAATGGCCAAGCACTTGGCTTTATAAACCTTGAGAATAGACTCTATCGGCCTGGCGCCCAAACGCTGTGCAAATCCTAAAAGAGATGAGGAAGCTCGTATAACCGCATTCTTTTTAACTTTTTGTTGCGGGACCCAGGATGACCTATCATCAAATAGGACTTCCAAGCAAGTGAAAGAGGACACAGGGAGAAACTTCCACTCCATTACAATAAAATGTTTTTATAGCTCTGTGACCTACTGTCATAGTGGAGAAGTGTGGCTCACTGGTTAGAGGAGGCAGACCTGGAAGCAGAGGTCAGCCCGGGACCAGGGTTCAATTCCCTGCTCGGCGGGGTCTTGAGTCCTAAAATGTCCATGGACTCGACAATTCTCGCTCCGGTGCCTACGCGATTCACAGGTTCACACTCTGCGTCTCTGGGCAATAGCTTGCTTAATCTCCACAACGGCCCCTCGCGGCGGGATGCCTGGCTTTCACCTTGCGGATACCCTGCCGGGGTTATCTCACAGGGGAATACCAGGACGGGTTCCCTAAGCAAGCGCTTAGAAACCGCTCGGTGATTTGCGCTATATAAATTCCTGTACATTTCCGTTATTCACAATTAAGTCCAGTGAGTGCATGAACGTCCCGAAAGCATCTAGGAGCCGCTGAAGGCACACCGCAGTACGGGCTAAAAGTACAGCATCATCCGCGTATAGGAGTACAGGGATAAAACAGTCTCCCACATGCGGAATATCCAAATCCGCCTCCACAAGCATTTTGTCCAGATCATTAATGTAAAGGGTAAAAAGTAGGGGCGCTAAAATACATCCCTGTCGAACGCCCCTGCCAGAGTTAAAAGATCTGGTGCAATCACCAGCCTGGGTTATTCTGACCGAAGCTGTAAAAGATATTGTTGAAGGTTAGCTAAGAAATAAACTAGACAGGGGTCAAGGCCCTTTTCCAATAAAATATTCCAGCGCTTCGACCTGTTGACTAAGTCTAACGCGCTGGACAAATCCATTAAAGCCATCGTCAGGTAGCCCTCCTTGGCCATGGTGTATTTGTCTAATAATAAATGCAAATTTAAACACTTGTCCATGGTGCTCCTCCAACATCTAAAACCATATTTCATATTAGACAAGATCCCCCTCTCATGTACCCACTCTGTGATTTTAGTTAGAATTACCTTTCCTAGAATTTTCACAGAGGAATCAATAAGAAATATCGGCCTATAACACCGAGGATTCCCTCTCTGACCCTTTTTGAAGATGGGAATATTAATTGATTTTGACCAGGAGGCCAGGAAACCAGCTGTGCCCACAGCACTAAAGACATTAGCAAGGATTTTAACACCATCTGGTCCAGGCGCTTTATTACTAGCAGTGTCTCTTATGGATTTCTCAATTTCCCCCTCATTAAACTTAAGCGTGGTACTATCTTGATGAAATGAGGACCAGGGAATACATTCTGAGTTTCAAAATGAGAAAGCCATTGGGCTTCTGTAATATTACACTCCTGTGCCTCATTATCCTCCCCCAGCAAAAAGGGGGTGTTTATGATAGTCCAGAACCTGGAACTATCCCTTAACACCTCCACGGACAACAGTGAATTCCACGCCTCATCCTTGATTTCTTTTTTCTGACTGTGCAGTACTAGCTTATACTCCTTCCTCCTCACAGCTATCAAATCCCTATCCCGTGGTTGTTTTTTCAGGGCTAACATTAAAGAGCGGTGAGCTTGTGAGCATTTCTATTCAAACCAATTAGGGCCACACTTGGATCTCATTTTAGTTTTTGTACTTAAATCACGGCCTATCTGAGTGCAAACTCCCTCAAAAGCTCGAAGTACCTAATCCTAGGTCCTTAGAGGGGTCTGTGCAAATAGCGATACTATCTGTGCATTTGTCTCTTAGGCCCTTTAAAAAGATATCTGGAGTTACATTGGCCCATCTAACCCTCCTCCCCTGGTCACAGGGTAGCACCTTATTTGGAACCCAGTTCCTGCCACTTTTGCTCAGGATGCCACAGGTAATATCCTGGATAAGGATAACCGGATTATGATCGCTCAAAGGAGACTCCTGAGCATTATAGAAAATAAGCTTATTCAGTAACGAAGGGGACATAAAAATATAATCTATAATAGTATTACTAGCCTTGGCTTTAAACATGGGGCACCGATCTTGAGGGTTAACAAAACTAGCTTCAAAAAGATCAACATCAGTTAAAAGAGACTCAAGACCCTCGCCCCGTGTAGTGTGCTCAAAATGTGGGGTCTTGGCAAAATTAAAACCATGCGGATCATCTAATGAACAATGTATATCACACAAATGTGTGTTAAAATCACCCATTAATTAAACATAAAAGGAAGTGGATTGCTTTAACTTATAATTAGTAATAAAAAGATTCAAAGTACTTAAGTGCTGATTTACATAGTCACACTCCCCCGAGTTGTAAATATTCACTAACAAGAGCTTTGGGACATTTTGCTTACTAAGTTCCAGTATCAGGCAGTGGGGAGAGTCTAGCTCTAACCTTTTTACAGAGCCTCTTAAGTCCAAAGAAAGGAGTATGAATTAAAGCGGTCCAACCAAAAGTTATCCCTCCTATCCAGGTCTCCTGAAGGGCAATTATATCATGTTTTTATGAAGGATAGCCAATAAGGGTTGTCTCTCTTGGATCTTAAACCCGCAATATTCCAGCTTAAAATTCTGCATTTGTGGGTGTAATCACCAACTTGTTCAACTCTACCTTGGTTGACAGAACATGGGACAAAAGAGCGGGCGGCACTGCCAATATTAGTACCTTCAGATATAATGGGACTTACCGCCCCTGTACTCACCACTAACTGTCGACTTGTCTCAGACAGAGGAGAGACAACAGGTTGGCTCATGACTTCCTTTATCACTAGGGCATCTACTGGTGGAAGTCAATCGCAGGCATTTAAACCTGACAAAGGGGCAAATCTATTGGCTAGTTCAAGGTCAGAAGATCTCCCTATGGGTCTATTTAATACACACCGACGACGCTTCCCCCCCACCGGTGCAAGTCTACTCTTTCCTTGAACACTCATGTCAAAATAAATACGAGGAAAAACAACCAGCCCAAAATGCTTGAATCCCAAATAAACTGCAATTAATGGATTCCAAACAGACCTACTGATCCGCTGAGGTTAGAGGGGGAGTCCGGCCCGGCCTCTTCCGGCCTCTTCCGGGTACTAAAGGGCTAAAACGGGCCCGCCTTTGGCCCAGCGCGTGCCCGTATAGCGGGAACGGTGAGGCGCTATGTAGGTGCATCAGGCAAGCAGGCTCAGATGTGGGCTCAGTCCACACTCCCCCTGAGACTTGTAGTTTTCAGAAAGCGTCCTCTTCAGAGAATGACGATGCAGCTTTTCTGTAGGCAGCTGCCCCCTTTGATAGCTGCAGAAGGAGTAATCCAAAAAATGGCCGCAAGTCAAGGGAGAGGGAAACGCGATCACAGGGTGGCAGGGCTTTTTATTTGAGGTCTCTTCCTCAGCCACCCTGTCTCCTGATGAGGCTCCTAGTAATGCTCTGGCACAAGCACTAACATGGCTGTTTTCCACGCCGTGTCCCGAGCATTACCGGGTGGTTTCAGGCTGCTGGAAGGGTCAGCGGGGGCAGCGGGGGTGGGGGGAAAGCGGGAGAACAGCGGGGGCAGTTCGTAGAATTGCACCTCACCTCTGCTCCTGACCGCGACTCTCCTGCTCCTGCTCCTCAATGCACTTTGCTCAGTGCTTCAGTGGCCTCTGCGTCTCTCACAGCACTCGCAGCACTCGTGGCACCCGCGGCTGCCCAGTCTCTTTCACCAGTCTCTCTCGCCTCTGCACCTCTTGACCACAAAGATCTTAGCTCCTAGCCACAATTCGCAGTGCGTAGCTCACGACTTGCGGCTCGCGCTGCTCTGTCTCTGTCGCCTCTCACAGTCATGTCCAGACTTTGTCTCCATGACAGTTATTCACCCTAAATGCAGAGCACAGCAGTCCACCACTGCTAGAAACCACTTCAGCTGAGCGCAAGCATTTCCCATCAGTGAGTAAGTAGCAGCCAGTCCAGAAAGGGCACACACTGGTAGATAGTTGTTTCTTTGGAAAGGTGTAATTGTGTATTTACCTATGAAAGTAAGAGTTTGGATTCAATTATCAGCCTTGTAGGAAAAGCTATGTAAGACTCTCGACCATTCGGTGGCCGTGTCTTTGACGCTCCACTTAACACAAAAGAAGTATTAATCAAACGGGGTCCTCGCCAACGACATATACTAACTTCCAAACAAGGTTAAAGCAGAAGCAGGAACGTGTTCTGCTATTACTTGATCTATCCAAGTGGTAATCCATCACAACATTGAAATACCCTGACATAATTATCGGAAATTGGGTTTCAGCCAACTCTAAACATAGATTTTGAAGGGGTTCTACATTGTCTATGTTTTGACCATAGTATCCTACCAGCATGTAATTTCGATCAAATATTTTCACAGTTGCAATGGCCCATCTACCCTTCTTATCTGTCTTAAACCCAATATGGAGAACTTCACCTGTTTTTTATTCAAAATAAGCACCCCTTTTTTATGGGAGTTTTGGTCCATGCAAACTATCAGCTGTATCCACTTCTGTGTTTTAAAAGTGTCTAGGCATTCAAATTTGGTCAAGGGTGATACTTGTAGAACAATTATTTTGGCTGGACATCCCTCAAATATTAAAAAATCTTAGCACTGCTGTTCCTAACTTGCAGCCCATTTATGTTCCAAGATAACATTGGAATTCCTTTGCTACCCATCCTGTCTTGCTGTATGCTTCGGGGCTTATGATGTGCCAGCACACCCTCTTTGAGAGTTTGCAATGCAAAAGGACACTTTATTTTTTCTTATCCCTCTATGCTCCCCGCCCCAACACCCTACCTACTCCCCCACCAAGAGAACCATCCCCTAACTCTTCTTAGCTATCTTAGCCATATTTTGGATCTCACAGGAAGAAAACCAGACTTACCTAGTGGAACAACACTATGAAGAAATGAGTGAAAGGTGACTTGTGAGAAGTAAAAATAATAAGAAAGAAAAAGAAAAAAGAGGAGCAATCTTATATGACTGAATAGCGGTATCAACAGATAACACTGCAGTCATAATATCATGGTATCCTAGTACCTGGATTTCTTACATAATTTCCCAGGCCCTAAAATCACACATGATTTGCCCTAATCTTCTCTAGTAAATTATCTGCTTCATCTTGGCCCCTCAAAATATACATATTATTATTTATCATCACACGTAAGACTGCCAGGAAACATAGTTCAGCCAACCCCCACTACCCCAAAGCTTAGCTTTTTAAACCCATCGATCCTTTTTCCTAACTCCCACTGCCTGTTTAATGTGGCTTGGGAGATATCAGATCTAATCTCAATTGAGAAGTCTTTCCCGTATTCAAGATCCTGTCCTTTACAGCATATGTAACAAAATTTACCAGGATTCTTCGTTGTTTTTCTTTATTTCTGTTCTTCCTAAAAGGGTCTCAATCGACCCGTTGTATGTCGCTAACCAAGATCTTTTTTCGGCCTTCCCATGCTCCACTAATCCTCAATAGGTCAATTATGAAGGTTTTAATATCCTCTCCCTCGCCTCCTTCCGGCACATTCATCACCCTGATATTGTTCATCCTTGCAATATTTTCCAGTGACACTAGTTTGTCTTGGCTTTCCTTAAATTTCACTTTCAGCTTGTTCATCTCTTGTCTATCATCAGTGTATTTTCTCTTAGCTCAGCCACCGAGTTCTCCATTGCTTGTGTTCTTTGAGATAGAAATCGGGTTATTAGTTGTGAAAGATGTAAGATCTGCACAAGTAATAGGTCCACACTTGGCTCCTTACTGGGAACCAGGTACCTCACTGTAGCAACTTATTTATTTATTTATTTATTTTTGGATTTTATAGAGCGCTCGGCTACCCCCGAGGGGGTGTCCCGGCGCTAACAACTAATGAGCCCAGGGAAAAAAAGAGTAAGACAGAGAATTAAGAGGAGAACAACCAAGTCTTAAGTTTGCGGCGAAAGATGGATTCAGTGGAGACAAATCTTAGCTCCAAGGGGAGATTGTTCCACAGTCTGGCTGCTGATACTCCAAATGCTCTACCGCCTACTCTAGAGAGGCGGAAGCGTGGGACAACCAGGAGACGTAGACTATTAGATCGTAAAGATCTAACGGATTGTGATATAACAAGCCGTTTTTTCAGGTAGCCTGGGCCGAGGTTGTTCAAGGCTCGAAAGGCAAGTATCAGAATCTTAAAGTGGATACGTTTTGTGATAGGAAGCCAATGCAATTTTTTGCGATAGGATGCTACAGATTGTCGATAAGGAATGTTACCAATCAGTCTCGCCGCGGCATTCTGCACAATTTGTAGACGTTCAATCTGATACAAAGGGGCACCTGTGTAGAGACTGTTGGCATAGTCTAAGTGAGACGTGATTAACGACTGGACCACAGTTCTACGAGCATTTAATGGAAGGTATGGAAGAATTTTTTTTATCATACACAATTTCGCAAAACAAGCAGAGGTTGTTTTGTTAATGTGAGGCACGCAGGAGAGGGTGTTATCAAACTGGAAACCCAGATTGCGAACTGTGAGAGCTGGCATAGGGGGTGGGTCAAGGACCGTTGGCCACCACAGGCTAGAGGGAATAGTCGTTTTCTGATTAAAAAGCATTACCTCCGTTTTATCAGTATTAAGCCTGAGGTGGTTGGTGGTCATCCAGTTACAAATGTTATTCAAACACTGGCGAAAGTTGGCAAAGGAGGTGTCAGAGTGATCCCTAAAAGAAAACACCAGCTGGGTGTCATCAGCATAGGAGATCACTCTGACTCCCCAAGATTCTACCACCTTGGCCAGTGGGGCAAGATACACATTAAATAACAAAGGGCTCAAGGCCGAACCCTGGGGGACACCACAGAGGAGGGGTTTCCTAGCAGATTTAAAAGGCCTCATAAAAACCCTCTGAGAGCGATCCTTCAGAAAGGAGCGGATCAAGGACAACACAGTACCTCCTAAGCCCACCTGGCTCAAGCGATCCAATAAGATCGTATGGGAGACCGTATCAAAGGCGGCGGATAGGTCGAGGAGGACCAGCATGGCCTCCTCGCCCCTATCCACACACTCTCTGATAGTCTCGGAGACTTCAAGAAGAGCCGTCTCCGTACTGAAGCCTGCTCTAAATCCCGACTGGGAGTCGTGTAAGAGCATATTAGTCTCCAGAAATTCAGCCAATTGCAGTTGAACTGCTTTCTCCAAGATCTTAGCTGACTGAGGGAGAAGAGAGATGGGCCGATAGTTAGAAAATTGGCCAGGGTCTGAATTCGCCTTTTTCAGGATAGGGACTAACATAGCCTCCTTCCAGATGGAAGGGAACTGGCCTGAGCCAAGAGAACAGTTCCAAATAGAAAGCAGGGGCTCAATCAGTACAGGGGCTAGAATACCCATCAATTTAGCCGGGATCAAGTCGAGAGGAGAACCAGATTTACATTGGGTGATTAATCTCCGAGTGGACTCAATAGTCATCTCCTTGAAGGACTCAAGGAAGGGACTGTCCCTGTCTATCTCACTAGGGGCCGGTAGAATTCCCTCCACGGGGAAGGAAATTCTGATGGCCACGATCTTCTCCTGAAAGTATTCAGATAAACCATTACATAATGCCTGACTAGCCGGGATCTGGGCAGATAAAACAGCAGGATGCGAAAAATCCTTTACAATTTTAAAAAGGGATTTGGAGGAATTCCTAGATTTCTCAATTTGGAGAGAGAAAAAATCTCTCATTGTCGACCGTTTTAAGGATAGAAATTTTCTTAAAGCGGCTTTATAAATAGATTTGGCCTCTGAATCATAATTTTTTCGCCATAAACGTTCAAGTTTTTTACAGCGACTCTTCTCCTCCCGAAGAGTCGAAGAGAACCAGGGTGCCGAAGGAAGAGATCTGGCTGACGTAATAGGTTGAATGGGCGCGATAGCATCAATGGCGTGCAGCAAAGTTGAATTAAGCTTAGACACCCTTTCATCGATATTACCGGACAAGGGTTCAGCCCCATAGAGAAGAAGAGGACTCAGAGTGGCGCAGGTAACTTTGTGCCATTTTCTCCCGTACTCCTTATTAAATGCAATAGGTGAAGGCGCCAGGGTAAGGGTAAGCTCAAAAGGCAAGAGGTAATGATCCGACCAAGTAAGAGGAAGGGGTGGATGAAGCATGATGTCCAGGTGCCTAGTGAAAATTAAATCCAGAGTATGGCCTGCTATATGTGTAGGGCCCTGAACTAATTGCGATAAATTCAGACCCTTCATAGTATCCATAAACTGGGTGGCCTGCGTACACAGTGGATCATCCACGTGTAAATTAAAATCACCAAGCACAAGAAAATTCGAGTGTTTGAGGGATAGATCTGCAATCAAATGTACCAGAGACATAAGAGAGCCGGACGAGGCAGTAGGTGGATTATAAACCAAAATCCCAGCTAAAATGACGGCCACGGAATCAGCCAAAGTAAAGTACATGGCTTCAATTTTTCCAATGTTTCCAAGTTTACTAATCGTCAATTTGAGATGGGCCTTAGCTATAATGGCAATACCCCCACCCATCTGGCCACCATTACGATGACAACCTTTAAAGAGGTAACCAGGAGGTGTGGCCAAAAGAATGTCGGGGTTCGAGGAATCCTTCAGCCAAGTCTCAGTGAGAAACAGTACATCCCAAGCATCTGAAGTAAGGGATGACCATATCTCACCCGCATGGCGTGGCATCGACCGACAATTGACCGACGCAATTTTAAGCGTCGTCGCTTGAGTAAGTCGTTTGCTTATATTACCATAGTGGAAAGCACGTTTTCTAGCTGGCAGCAATCTAAATGCACAATGCGGGCATTCGAAAGAGGAATCCTCTAATTGGTTAGGGCAGCATAAGGGAGGCAAAGTGCACACCCTCGGTCTCAAATGTAATAGTTCGTTTTTAGACCAAGTGACGCTAGGAGCCACTAATCCACGAACAGGGGGACCGGCACTAGGCACGGGCCAGGTGCGGACGGGCGCAGACGGGCTTGCCTTAGGCGCGCCTTCGGCGCGCCATCGGCGCGCCCGCTGCGCCCGCCCGCTGCGCGGACGGGAAGTCCATTTGTTTATATACATGAGGAGGGTGGGAGGCGGCCAGAACTGGACCGCTACCCTGCCTGTCCCAAGATGGCGGCTGTCCCTCTACGTACCGGCGTCAGCGTCAAGATCGGCTGATCCGGTGGGCAGAGGCGTGCAGGGACCCTCCGGCGATGTAAGTCTCGCCTTCCCAGTCAATGCACCAAATGTGGTTTAAAATAGTACCAAGTAAAATATATACAGTTTTTAACTTGACTCTCTTATGGTAGCAAAACAGACCTGTCCAGTGCCTACTCAGGGGAGGTGATTTTCGCTGGTAATCTCCATTCACCTGTATACAAAAAAAACACTCACAATCTATCTGAAGCAGGGCTTTTTAGTTGAAAAGGAAAACTACATTTGTACCACACACACTAGTAAATACTATACATTAATTTGCAAATATATACATTACGTAGATGGGGACACCTTTGGTGAAATTCTGAAATCACATTTAACCCCTAGTAAGTCATGACTCATATAATCATAACAGACTCCATAGATGCAACATCACAATATAAGGGGGTGTCATTGTAAAAAAAGCCAGGCCTCTTATGTTTATCAAAGGATCACCACATCAATATATATGGCAAGCCTTTTGGCTTTGTCAAGGGGTCCTCTCATCAGTAAACCAGTAAAAACAGGTTAAGATACTCCCTTTACATCAATGAAATCAATAAAAATGTTGAATGCATTCATCATGAACATAACCATTGTAATGTTTAACAATATTCATTGTCAACAAAAGATTTATAGTCAAACCATCATTAAACATGAGTTAAAGTCCTTCTTTTACTGGAGAAAATATGTGACATATCTACTAAGATGTGGTGTATTTTGTCTCTCCCAGTGCCCTGGTGAAATTTTTGCAGCCATGCGCCAACACACTTACTGATTGGCCATATTGCAAGAATGTTTGTCTTCTCTGAAGCAAAGGTTTTGTACTGTGAGTGGTTTATTTGAGTGCAAAAACTATTCTTTAAGGGTTTCCCCACTTTGTATGTATGCTGTACAATGTAGCACACATCCAAAGTTGGGATAAAGGTGGACAACATGCCATATGGAAGGGAGGCAACCATGGCAAAATGCTGTCCAACAGCAAATAACAGTAGGTCAAAAAGAGAAAAGAGAAAGTATCTCTCAAAAATGTATCCGTGTGAACAACTGCTTGAAAGAAAGCCAGTGGAACTCCAACCAAAAGGTGCGAGTTCCCATCAGTCAACTCACGAGACCGCCCTTCATCATTTGGGGACCGTCACGTTTGGTGGATGGTATGTCCACAACAGATAGGCAGATGTTACAAGCCTATTCTATATCCAACGTGTCAGCAGGACAGCAGGACAGCGGTACCCCAGGCGTCCCTCTGGGTTGTGAGACAACCCAGAGGGACGCCTGGGGTACCGACGGAGAGAGCGGTGCTCCCTGTACCTGAGTTGAAGCCAGGTGAGGTGGAGCTATTCCTTCCTGCCACATAGCCAGGAAGATGGAAATTGATCACGTATAAGGTGATATTAATTTTTTTATTAGCAGTAGCACATAATGGTCCTGAAGAAGCAGCAGGAGACCACTTGGCTCCAGTAGTCTGCAGAAATATGTCGACCTGAGATACTTCTTAGTAGTTATTAGTTCATACTACTATTGCACTGTTTTTTATGCTTTGGGACTGAAGGGGTACAGAATAAAATGGTTTTCCCCTATCACTACCCAATCTTAATCTTAACATTTCTTTCTTTTTTTCACTGATTCACTCACTTTTTGCTTTCCATGCACTGCTATTCAGTTCTCCGCAAGACACGCTGTCCTGCTGACACGTTGGATATAGAATAGGCTTGTAACATCTGCCTATCTGTTGGGGACATACCATCCACCAAACGTGACGGTCGTGAGTTGACTGATGGGAACTCGCACCTTTTGGTTGGAGTTCCACTGGCTTTCTTTCACGCAGTTGTTCACACGGATACATTTTTGAGAGATACTTTCTCTTTTCTCTTTTTGACCTACTGTTATTTGCTATTGGTGTGACTAGTTTATTGGGGGTTATAGCAGTTTAGGTCGTTAATCTTCCCCTGGGACCCCTTGTTTTGTAGTGTTTTGTGGTAAAATGCTGTCCAAGACATACTGAGGTAACTTTTGTCATAAGGGTCCCTTTGTTATACTGTTGCTATCAAATCAACAATTCTGGCACTGGCATAGTTGATGTAATTTTTTATATAAGGGGTACCCATAGAATATGGGGGTACCTATAACAAAATGTTGATCCAGGTACAATTGAAGTTCATTTTTGACAAATGGGGCACCCATATCACATTGTGAAAAAAAAATGGGTCAAGTTCTGAGGAACATAATGATTCATTGGCATGGTACACCATGAAAGGATTTGAATATTTAATGATTGCCCTTTCGGCACCTATGGGATTTTTAGCAAATGTATGTGAAAATTGTGCTTTGAGTGCACAATTTTATCACATTATTTTCCCATTTTTCTTGAGGGGTGTAAGCCACCTAAAAAAGGTCTGGCTAACTTGCTTTGCTTGCTCACCACAATTCAGGGCAAGTACTATGATCTAGAATCTTCAGGGATCAAGTCAGCACCAAGAATTGACAGTTGTTCATGTTATTCTGTTATACTAATGATGATGTTAGTATGAAACTACATCAATGTCAATTTTTGAGATGTTACCGTCATGTAAAATGCCTTCCTACAATAAACAAGCATTTGCAATGCAATAGGTCTCGCATTAGGAAAGTTTGAGCTATTGGTATTGTAAATGGCAAAGTTTTTATTTATGTTTTTTTTTTTAAATAGCTAAATTAATAGCTTCGTCATTTACAATGCCAATAGTTATAACTTTCGCAAATGTGATCCCTATAGCATTTGTAATGCAATATGTTTTGTATTTACAAACCGCGAGAGGACAAAAAAAAGCTCCGGACCACCGCCTCCTCCCAGGCCTTCAAAAGGGACCTCAAAGTTCTCCTCCTCCAGAGGCACCTCCAAAAGTAATTCACGTCCTCTTGCTATTTGTGAGGAAGACTTCCCACTACTGAATTTCTACTTTCCATGACCATGGAAGTGCCTTCCCAGTGTATGCCTGTGATTGGAGGGTCTGCCTTTTTGCAGTATTTTCCATGTACTGGTGTTTGGTGCCCTTTTGTAATATGCACACACCACTCTGCCCTTGCAACACACGGCTGCTACCTCTCATGTCTTTACCTTTGATACTTGCACAAGTGCCACCTTGCCCATATAACGCTTGTTCCTGAGCCTGAGTGTCTAGCACTTATTGCAGGACTATACCTCTAATTATACTCTGTTTTCTCCTATAACTGCACACTTGTCACTTTCATTTCCTCTTGTGCACTTTTGACTACCTCATGTATTTTTGTTGCTCACAATTTTTACTCAAGTATTTTGTTTGCTCACGATTGTCACTATTAGCTTTACTACCTCATGTATTTTGGTTGCTCACAATTTTTACTCAAGTATTTTGTTTGCTCACGATTGTCACTATTACCTTTACTACCTCATGTATTTTTGGTTGTTCATAGTTTTTACTACCTCATGTATTTTGTTTGCTCACAATTGTCACTATTACCTTATGTAAGTAACGTATGTTTTTGCAACCTGTTCTTTTGTAATGTTTCACATTATGTTTCATTTCTGTTCCTAATGTGAAGTGCTCTGACGCCTTCGGGTAAAGTCCGCGCTATTTAAAAATGCATAAATAAATAAATACCGCCTTCGGCTAAAGTCCGCGCTATATACAAATGCATAAATACATAAATAAATAAATACCGCCTTCGGGTAAAGTCCGCGCTATATAAAAATGCATAAGTAAATAAATAAATAAATACCGCAAATCATCCTCGTCACTTTGCCGGCCTGCGACCAGGAAGTCGGGCAGGCCGGCGCGACAACCGGAAACAGGAAGTAGGAGGGCGGGAGCCTACCCCGCCTCCCCCGCCTCCCACGGAAGAGCCGCGATTGGAGCCGTGTTTGGAGCACCGGAGCAGGCAGGAGCCTACCCTGCGCCCCGGTGCCGAAGGAGGGAAGAAGAGTCCTGCTGCCGGGCCCTGCAGCTGAGGAGAGCCGCCGCACCAAGGAAGCAGGTGAGTGGGTTGCTGAGCTGCCGGGGGAGCATGTGTGTGTCCGCGCGCGCGGGGGGGGGCTGGGTATGTGTGTGTGTGTGTGTGTATGTCTTGGAGTGCGTGTGTGTGACTGGGGGAGGGGGTGTGTGTGTGTGAGCGAGTGTCTGTGTGTGCGTGCGTGCATGCAGAGGGGTGGGGGCTGCCTGCGTTTGTGTGAGCAAGGGCTGTGAGTTACTCTGCGCTTTGTGGTAAAATGCTGTTGCCATTTGTTTTGTGTAATGCTTTTAATGTGGGCCACATGCATTTACTTTAACATTTGAGAGAAGGCCTTTCAGGAACATGCCGCCGAGCTTTTTAATTGCTGTATGTAAAGTGAACGTGTGCCTTGTTCTGAAAATGTTCCACCTTATGTTTCATAGGGCTTTGTATTCGGCGAAAACTGTTTCGAACATTTTGAACTCATTACACGCATAAGTAGAAGCGCCATCTCAGAAATGTTAGACTCCAGAATTAACAAAGGCGATGCCATGTGGCACATGGAACCATCAGTGGTGTGACATAGCCTGGGTGTTATGGCCCGAATGCAAGCAAGGAAAATTACCCCCACAATGTAATTAAATATAATTATATAGACCTTTAACTGCGATACAGTAGGTCAATACCACCCCTGGACCTCTGTGTCACAGCACCTGCTGCAGGAATGATAACTTCTTATGGAAGTGAACGTGTGCCTTGTGCGTGAAACATTTTTTATTTCCAAGACATAAAACAGCCAAAAAGTGCTCACTATGGTCCGCCGGTGCCGCATGCATTTACTTTAACATTTGAAACTAGGCCTCCGAGGAACATGCCGCCGAGATTTTTAATTGCTGTGTGTAAAGTAAACGTGTGCCACATTTTATATCTGTAAAGCATTTTCTTTTACATCTAAACACGAGCCTTTAAGTAAAGCATTTTCTTTTACATCTAAACACGGGCCTTTAAGGGGGGTGCCGCCGACGTCTTTAAAACGGGCTATTTTCCTTTAATACATAATGGAACACTTTAAAATACTGTAATGTTTTGCTTTGAATATAAAGCCAAAGCCCAACATTTCTAAATCTCATTACAACAAGCAGACATGGCGCCGCCGCAAAGCATGTTTTGAAGTGCTGTTGTTATTTCCGACTGTTTACATCTAATGAATAACACCATGTCGATAACTGTAGGGGCGAGAAAAGAATGTGTTAAACGGATTCATGCAAGTAAATTGCTGCAGGGTTACGAAAGTCGGTAGCAAACTGCTTAGGGCAAAAAAATCAAAAGAATGTTCATGTAAAACAGAAGCAGTACATCAAAAGTGCTTTTTATTTTTTTGAATATTGTGGTCTAAGTAAACGCGCTCTAAGACAGGCAACGAGCGGCTGTATATACATGGGCTCGTTGTTGCTTTTAAATTGCTGCGTGTACATGGACTCACTTTGCATGGAGCCCCGCCATAATGGCGGCTGTGTTGTAACATGGGCTCCCGCGCTCTAGAAAGCGCAATTACACACAGAAACAACCATAAGTAAAGTCGACGCTACGGGTGACATGGCCTCACTGTTGCACTCGGGTGAAGTCCGCGCTAAATAAAAAAGCTACTGATTACTTTTTTTATTAATTGCTGCGTGTAAAGTAAACGTGTGCCTTGTTGTAGATGTTGTACTATTGGAGCAGTGGAAATACAGATACATGTAATCACGGTCTGCACTACGGGTGACATGGCCTCACTGTTGCATGCTGCTTTTATGCACTCAGGTGAAGTCCGCGCTAAATAAATTGTAGATGTTGTACTATTGGAGCAGTGGAAATCCAGATACATGTGATATCACGGTCTGCACTACGGGTGACATGGCCTCACTGAATCCAGATACATGTAATATCACGGTCTGCACTACGGGTGACATTGCCTCACTGTTGCATGCTGCTTTTACGCACTCGGGTGAAGTCCGCGCTAAATAAATTGTAGATGTTGTACTATTGGAGCAGTGGAAATCCAGATACATGTAATATCACGGTCTGCACTACGGGTGACATGGCCTCACTGTTGCATGCTGCTTTTACGCACTCTGGTGAAGTCCGCGCTAAATAAAAAAGCTACTGATTACTTTATTTATTAATTGCTGCGTGTAAAGTAAACGTGTGCCTTGTGTGCCACATTTTATATTTGTAAAATAAAACACGATCACACAGAGAAAGAAATACGATATTACTTCTATGTATTTTGTGTTTGTGAGAATGCCCATTGTTAAACGGTCAGTGAAAACAAACACGCTCTGCTCTAAGACAGGAAACGAAAGTGAAGGCAGAAAGAAACATGATATTGTATTTATTTCGTGTTCAAAGAATGGCCCTAGGTAAAAGCGAACAGTAGAAACAAACACGCTCTGGTCTAATACGACATGGGCTCGTTGTTGCTTTTAAATTGCTGCGTGTGCATGGGCTCACTTTGCATGGAGCCCCGCCATACTGGCGCCTGTGTTGTAACATGGGCTCCCGCCCTTCTTGGGTGCTGCTTTCACGCAGTCGGGTGGCTGTATTCTAAAATGGGCTCGTTGTTGCTCTTTAATTGCTGCTTGTCAAGTGAACGTGTGCCTTGTGTGCCACATTTTATATTTGTAAAAGAAAGCACAATCACACAGAGAAAGAAACACGATATTACTTTTATTTATTTTGTGTTCGTGAGAATGCCCATTGTTAAACGGTCAGTAACAACAAACACGCTCTGCTCTAAGACAGGAAACGAAAGTGAAGGCAGAAAGAAACATGATATTGTATTTATTTCGTGTTCAAAGAATGCCCATAGTAAAAGCGAACAGTTGAAACAAACACGCTCTGGTCTAAGACGGGAAACGAAAGTGAAGGCACGCTCACACAAAGAAAGAAACATTGTAAAGTGAAGGCACGCTCACACCAAGAAAGAAACATTGTAAACGAAACTGAAGGAAAAAAGCTCGCGCACGCAGCTGAATCCAGCCATGGAAAAGCTCGTGACAGTTTCTTGTCCTTCATTCCCCCGTGTCAGCTAGCTATAAGTCTCCAGCCTGGACGCATCCTTCGGATGCGATTTCCAGGCGAGACCTAAAAACAAGGTCAAGGGTATATGATGTCACTTCCTGTGATGTCATTAAGGCCACAGGGTATGAAATGTTACTTTCGCGACCACTGGAATTTTGGTGAATCGACACCCATGCTGCAGCTCCAACCATGGACTTTTGAGAACATGTTTTGGCACATGTACTTATTGTTTTACAAATTATGTGCAGGGCAATGCAGACCAAGAAATATGTCAATATATTTAGACTGAACAATCGAAAGACACCTTGATGATGGGGATTTTAATAGGTAATGTGTGGGGGCTCTCCCAAATAATATGGGATGTTCATACAAATGGTGGATAATAAAATTCTGAATACACCAAACCAAATGATATTTTTTACAGAATTTTGTCCTGACAACTAGGGGGCCACTAGGGTGTATTGACTGGGACTGCATTGAGCAACAGGCATATGTAGCCACTTGCCTACATATTTGGTACCAAGAAACACCTGTAAGGTATCATGCATGGTTCGAGGAAGCACAGTTTTTTCAGACGAATATTTGGTCTTGTGAGGCTTTTCATCTAAGGGCCTTATTTCATCTAAGGGCCTTATCAAAGGGCGCCTTGACGCCCATTGGGCTTAGTTGCGCCATATAAATTGCCTTTAATAATAATATAATGTCGGTCGTAGACGCTTCCAACTGACATCACTGAAGTTTCGGAACTGACGGACTTCGGGTCGGCGGTCAGAAACTGCAATTAAAATGTGAACGCGTTTGATGTGGTTGCAAACTCCCTTTTCCCTATGGGAGCTTGTGCGCTGGTCAGAAATCGGCCGCAGCACAAGCTTCTATAGAGAAATGGGAGTTACTATAAATCACTGCACCTTAAGGTGTCTGCCAAACGGTTCAAGGGTTTTCCCCACAGTCTGGGAAAAGAAGGGGGCTCTGCTAGGGGTCCCCATTGTCGCTTTCTGACAGACTTTCCACGTCGGAAAGCCTGATATGGAAAGTCTATCGGAAAACTATATCATAATCACAATGGTGAAAACGCTGCCTGTAAGGGATTATAATCGGATTCCCACAGGCCGACGGGCTCCTTGAGCCAGTCAGAAGCCAGCCGGATTTACCGGCTGGTTTAAACTCAGACCACCTTTTTTTCATGAGGCAGTCGGAGTTTAAACCATGGATGTCGTTGGAAAGCCTTCGACCAGTGGACCAAATGAGACCCTAAATGAATTCAGTTGTATGGTGAATCTCTGGCTACATCTTCAAATTACAATTTAGCTTGAACCATATAGGGGACTCGGTACCTCTGCTCTTTTAACTTAACAACATTAAATGAAAACATGTGTCCCCACATTTTAGTAACTTTTCTACCGTTTGAGCATGAAACAAAATGTTTTGTTAAAATCTGCATATTATGTAAGTTACTCATTATGTGGCAAATGCGAGATATCTATATGTATGAGGAAAATGCCGCGGCCACAAAATTATATTGATATAGCTTGGAAATAAGTCTTAATTACAAGTCTGGGGGTCTATGGACTGCCAGACGTGTGGGGGCGTGGCGGTCTCCCAATTGCCCTATTAAAATAAGCCTGGTCATCCTGCCATTGCCCCACCGCTGCCGCCAGGAAACCAACATTCCCTTGTGCTGGTTTGCGGTGTAAAGGCAATAATATGCTTGCCGGGACCACAGCTACCCTGTCAAGCAGATTACAAGTTTTTTCTCTGCTATGGTTTTCATGCAGGTTCCGTCGCCATAAAAATTGTGGCAGAGAGGAAAGAAAGGGGGACCTGCAGGCCCCCCTGGTGCCCCAAGCCCTGTGGATGCAAACAGGAGGGCACAACATATGCGCCCTTGTGTGCATGCACACTAGTTCCTACACAACATTGACTTTACTATCCATGCCGTGCAGAAACTGTTTTTAGGCGTTCCCATTCCTTTGCCAATTTTCTGAGGCACCACTGTGGGAATGCAAAAAAAAGCCCACCATACAGGAGTAAACTCCTAATCTGTGTCCTGACCATAGGTTTGGCAGTGCGGCGCCAGGAGGACCCAATGCCGTACCGCCTAACTTTTAATCAGACCCATAGTCATATTTTTACTGGTTAATGCAGTATGATTGGATTTGAATTGGCAAGAGTTTTCAAACGATGAGGGCTACTAGTGAAAATCGTATCATACACCTTTTATGAAACAAGCGAAAGTAACTAGTGCACAATAGAGACGAATTAAGTAGAAAAAAATTCGCACTGCGCAGTACACTGAGATCACATTTCAAGACTGCATCATCTTTTGTTGAAGGTTTTGTATGCATGCGATTAAATGTTATACGGTCAACAAATGGATTATTTCTAGCATTAGAAGAGGGCGCCGTTTAAGAAACAGAAGGCATGCGTGCTTTGTGGATACGAAGAGGAAATGAAATGAAGCCTGACGCGTCACAGTAGTGGGAAGCTTCGACGACCGCTGTAATTCAATGAAAGCGTCCCTACTGTCACGGAAGCAGACAAGGCCTATCATTTACAGTCATTTAAAACAAAGAGCTGAACAGCTTGAAAAGTAGTTGTTGTATGGCTCCATGATTACCGAAAACGGACATATTCAGAAATTGTTATGCTCAAAGGAGGAAAAGCTACAGCTTGTCAACCCATAAATTTGGCAGTCTTTAGAATGATTACATTTAAAACCATTTCATTGTAGATTCACAGTTGCCCAAACAACTCTGCTACAATAAATTCTGCACATCTAACAACACTGCAGAGTGTAAACAGTTCCCGAGAGGCACGCAGAAGAGAACAGCAGGGGGTTGAACCAAAATGCGGGGCACTCAAAAGATAACAGTGTACACACAGGAACGTAGAATGCTTACGAGGTGTAGAAAGCATGTTTCGTTCCTTTACTCAGTTATTTTGACGTTGGGAAGCAGGATTCGTAGTTGTTCATCGTAGTGCAGACAGCACAGAGGCGTAGCTAACATTGGTGCGTAGATGCAGAGGCACAGGTGCCCAGAGCCAGTAAGGGCCCTGGGCCTCATTTATGAGGCCGTGCGTCACTTTTACACCGCCGGTGCGTACTTTTTGTGACGCACCACCAGCGTAAATAATGTGCCTTGTTGCACCATATTTACAAAGTGACGCATCTAGGTAGATGCGTCATTATACCTGCTCCAGGTATAATGTATGCAATGGGGGCGTTTTGACGCAAGGAAGGGTCATAGAAGTGACGCAGTGAAATCTATGAGATTTCACTGCGTCACTTTTAGGACGCCGTTGCGTCAAAATCTTGCGCCTGTCTCACAGCAGGCGTAAGACTGACGCATGCCCTTTCACATGGGGCTTGCCCCATGTGAAAGGGAGCATTGCTGGAGTTGCGTCACTTTTGTGACACACTCCAGGAATGCGTCACTTTTGCGCTTACAGATACGTCAGAAATACTGACGTATCTGTAACTCCTTGCGATATGATGCGTCATACATTAAATATGACGCATCATTGGTGTCGCAAGGAGTGCGCAGTGAAAAGTGACGCATCGCTGTTTTCACGCAGCGATGCGTCACTTTTCATAAATGAGGCCCCCTTTCTATCCTGATATTTGCTGTATTTTACTACCCGAACAGTAGTTAAACGCCATTTGCCTTGCTTTCACCAGGAGTCACTACATTCTTGATTGGCTACTGATCGAATAATTGATCTCTGCCACCAGTGCAATATGTTTTTTGCTGTGACATAGCAGGTAGAGCGTGTTCACCTTTTGAAAATAGTATGACTGTGATCTGCTGTTACAGTTATCACTTTGCACCCCTTCTCCTCTCTCCCAGCACAGCCTCCCCACCCAAGCTCGCTGCCTTTGCGGTCGAAAGGGCTGCTGTCTGGTGCCGTTCTCAGCACGCAGAGTTGCCTCTGCGACAACGTGGTGTTAATTGCTCTTTGCAGATGGTGTGATAACACATGGATGGGCTATATAGGAAAGTATTTTGTGCTTTAGCTTCAGCGACAGCGTGTTGTATCTTTAGGCTAAGGGTATTAACACGTTGCTTTAGGTACCAGCTGTAGACGCTGTGTACACCGCACGATGGCAATTTTAAACTCTGATAGAATCACTTCTACGCTTTCACCCTACCTATAAAGACAACATGAATATTCTTTCTAATTAGCGATGCTTATCATTTCCGCAAGTTCTCTGAAAAGTGCTATGGCCATTATCAGGAGGTTGAATAAAACATGCTATTTTCCACAAACATTTATTTTGAGAACCATCTGTCCAACTCTTTTCCTGAATAGTACCTATAATGGTAAAATACGAAAGATGCTAACTCTCTAAAGTGACGTGCAAAACAAACTATCCCATGTTCACTTTATACCCGTGGGATGAAGTGATTCACTACTCTCTTTTCGGCCACACTGTTCACGGATTCTGGCCAGCAAGGTGGTTTAATGTGTTAAATATTGGCTACAGGTCATGAGTTTTAACCCCAGCATGGCCAATGCAGCCTGTCATCATTTAAAAGTCAATATAGAATAAGCCATTATATTGGGGGAAGAATAGCAGCTGTTAAATACTATTCACAAATAAGGGCCTCATGAAGATGTCAGTCCGAAAGGTTCCGAACAGCATTCGGATTTTCCTAACCCGTGTCGGAACCCTGTTTCTAACCGACTCTGAAACATTTTCGACCAACCGATTATGACAGAAGTTAATTGTTCGGTCTTTCCAATCAGCATTTGGAGACTCCGAGTCGGTCGGAGCTGAATCGTACATCTCTATGGACCGCATTTCCGATTGACGTATCACGATGTCGGATTCGAACAGCCTTTCTGAATCGGTCTTTTCGACACAAAAAGGCTGTCAGAATCTGAATTTGAGGACTTCTAACAGGCCCCCTTTCATTCTGAGGCCTCCGGTTGGGGCCCGTGGCGGTATCCAAGGGCCCACCCTGCAAAACCATGAACAGTGTGGCAGGCAACATGGGGTGCCCACCACAGGGTGCAGGGTTTTCCGCAACCCCCCCTTTTTTCAATGGGAGCATGTGTTGTCGGTCGGAACACAGGCTCCCATTGAAGTCAATGGGAGACTTTCAGAACGGTGTTTGGAAGCATTGTAATTAGTCGGCCGGACTCTCAGAAGCGAGACGGTCCTAACTGATTCCGACAAGAAATCAACCACCATCATAATGAGGCCCTAAACGTGTGACGTGGATGGTTGTGCCTACGACATCTTTTTGGCTTTTGTTATTAAATAATGAAATTGTGCTGTATCAAATGTGGGCCTCGTGTCCATTGCTAATCGGTTAACAAAAATATATTCTTCATTGAGACAATCTCAAACTTTTATTTGTTTTTTTTTTACTATGTCATTAATTTGTCTAAAACCTATTGCAGACTTCAGGGTAGTCCAAAGAATAAAAAATGCGTTCAATACGGGAAGCATATATAATCTTACATACGTTTGTGTTCTTTACAATTAGGGACAGATATTTTATAAGCATGCATAAGAATGTCCATGTAATTGCAGCATGTCTGCAAATGCAATGGAAGGAAGAACTAAACTCTGCTTTGCAATGAACAGATAGATAAGCATTAAGACTAGGTATCGTAGATAAAAGGTGTGTCGCACCTCAAGTGTATTTTATTGGTAGACAAATCATCCTCCATTTACTGCTTCCAAGATTCATCATCCTTAACATTTTGAAATTCAATGACAACTTTGTCCTATTAAGGTTAAATATCACACAGTATTCATAATGCCCTTAAGTGGTGAGAAATGGTACCCTGGCTCATTGTGGGAGGAAAAGAGAAGAGGGTGGTAGGCAGCACTAATGGATGCTACTTTGTGTAAATTCTGCAACATGATAGTAGAAGATTCACAGCTATTATCGTAAACTTGAATGATTTTTAGCAATTCAAATAAATGGTAAGTGTTCAGTGCTTTAGAATATCTTAAAATGAACACAAATATGGAGGTATGTACATTCACATGAAAGAGTGTTGTAAACCGCTGTGAATATAAAGAGAGTATGATAAAGCTGAGCCTTCTGCAGGAATTATAGTATTAATTATGCAAGTTGTCATGTGGAGTGCAGTGCAGTAGCTGCATGCATTAAACCATGTGCTTTCATCTTAGCGTCAAATAACATTAAGCTGAAATTACTATATGGCATGTGTAATTTAGGCTGAGGATTAGATCTGAGCCAAATTTCATGGGCCATGGCATGCCGTATAGAAAATGGAGACTCATTTTCTGTAAATGATATCACAGGTTCCAAAAGGACATACTAGAAAGCTGACCTAGAAGGGAATGCATGCCTGTTGTGCTCATGATTGTGAATCAGTTTCAATGATTGAATCCATGGCTCAACTTTGGTATTGCAAGTGCTTAATTTGAGCGGGTGGTTTCTGGTGCTCGGCACCAGCACTTAATTGTCAACACAGGCACTTATGGCAGTCTGTCCTATGGTGGCCATGTTTGTTTAATTTAGAGAAAATATTAACAACAGTTGTTTATAAATTCAGTATAAATAAAAAATCAATAATGCCTGCTGAAAAACCCATTCTTGGTACTTTGGAGGCCAGGAATAATTAGAATTGTCACACTTGTAGGAGTGTGATGGATAGTAGTTGTGCTGCTACTGCACTTTGCAGTGCTGGCAAGGGCAATGCGTGGTGCAAGTGAAAGTGGTCTCCTTAAGAGGGCCCTGGCACTTATATTTCTACAAGTTAAGTACCGTCTCTGCCTGAGAGACAAAGCAACCTCAGGGACTGTGAAGTTAGGTGCTGTGCTTAACTACTCAATGCGTAAAATGCTAAAATGCAGAACTTAAAGTAAATTTTAATTAAATAATACATTTTAATAGCACAACTGTTAGACCAGGGATCCCTGGTTGGCTGAGGTAGGTACCTTAGGCCAAATAGGGACCCACGTTCCAACGTCAGGGAAAGGAAGGTCACCTTCCTAGATAGCCCCGCTCACCCCTTGGGTAGCTTGGCACGGGCCGACAGGCTTATCTTCAAGGTAAATGTGTAAAGTATCCGCAACCACGCTCACAGTAATCCAATGATGACACCACAAATAGACCCCACACAAGTTTTATAAAACTAATATACATTTTATGTAAAAAGATATACGATAAGACCACAAGGTATGAACCAACATATGAGGTTGTGTAATATTTCTCCTGGCCGGTTGTTAGGCCAGCCAGCCTTTGTAAGTTCTGGCAATGTCAATGAGCACTTCTAAACATTCTCCTGTACTCCCAATAACATGTCATATGGTTCGTAAGGCTAGAATCAGGTACTTTTGCAATGTAAAAATAATGTGATGCATAACGTAGCAATCAGAGACTATGCAATGAAAAGAATGCAATGCGTAATGCAACAATCAGGCACTTTGCAAGGTAAAACAATGCAATACGTAATACAACCACCAGATATGTCGTTCTGCACTAATAAGGCAATGCCTATACACTAATCAGGTAATTCGTTATGCAGGAATAATGCAATGCGCAATATGCTAATCAGGTAGTTTGTTATGCAGGAACAAGGCAATGTGTTATACGACAATCAAGTAGTTTGTGATACAGAAATGATGCAATCTGTAATACGTCAGTCAGGTACTCCGCTCTCAGAAATGGAATACTACATAGTACACTCAGGCCCCAATCACTGGGACTTAGGTGGTCTCTCCACCTTCTCTTCTGACCTTAAGTCAGCCTCTCACAGTTGCCCCCAACACAGTACGATGTAATCCCAAAGTGCAGCTTCACACCCCGGCCCCTGTACCGCCACTCCCTTGGCAACACAGGCCGCGATACGAGCCGAATCAGAGGCACGTGTTGCTAACACGAGAGAGAGGCCGAGAGAGTCTCCCTCCGAGCCCACGCCCCGCCCCAGGAGTCGACACACATTAACTGGGGGGCACAAACCCACTCTCCTCGTACAGCAGCTGGGCCTCCAAGCAGCTTTGTGAAATGGCAATGTTGGCTCAGGCTGGCAACTCAGCTTCTCCGGACTGCCGGTCCAGGCCGCTTCACTTACAAAGATCTCAGGCTGCTACAAAGCACACGCACACAGCGTAGCTGAGTCTTCCTTCACTCCGGGTGCACGATCACTGGGCACTCCACACACAGCTCTCAGGCTGCACGAAGATCACTTGCACAGCGTTGCTGAATCTTACTTTACTCCGGTGCACACAATAACACGGCGAATCCTCACGAAAGTCTCCTGGTGCACAACGCACCCGCACACAGAGGCGATGAGACTCCCTTGGATTACGGTGCACATGATAGCACGGCAAATCCTCACGAAAGTCTCACAGTGCACAACGCACATGCTCCCAGCATCATTGAAACTCACTTAAATTCCGGTGCACATGAAAACAAGCCAAATCCTCAGGAAGGTCTCACATTGCCCAATGCACACGCTCACAGCGTCAATGAGACTAACTTGGATTGCAATGCACACAATCACTGGACAATCCTCATAACAGGGTTCAGGCTGCACAAAGCTCTAGCACACAGTATCACAGATCCAATCAAAGGCCGATCCTCTTTCCTGCACAAAGCACCCGCATACAGTGTCACTGAGACTCACTTGGACACCAGCAACCCACGATCACAGGCAGTTCTTATGAAGGTCTCAGACTGCAACAGGCACACTCCTGCAGTGCCGCTGAGACTCTCCTGGAAAATTTTATGTTCCTATGTTTCCAAACAGGGAGCCAGCTCACCTCAGGCCCTTCAGGATAGTTACTTCAGGGCACAACACACAGCAAAGTCCTTCAATCAGGGGGACACAGCACACAGAAACATCCCTTTACCCTTTCCTTAGTAAAAACAGCAAACTGCAGGCCAGCCCCAGAACACACAGTAAGGGTCAGTCCTATCCTTCAGTCTATTCAGTTGTTTCTTCCTTGCCAAAGGTCTTCTTGACCACGAAGTTGCTCCAGTCTTGTTCACACTTGATCAAACCATTCTCCAAAGTTCGGGGGCTTTAGCTCTCATAGTTATACCCCTCAATGGATTTGAAGTCTCTTTGCTTCTGTGGGCACCGACCCCTGTTCAAACCAGGTCTGAGTGCCTCCCTGCCAGTGACACCTCTCTTCCTTTCATTAGCGGGGGTCTGGATTCTCAATCACACAGCAGGAGATGAGCCAATTGCTTTATAGCAGCAACCCAGGCCTCTTCACCTCAGCCTGTTGCTGTCTCACCTCCTCCCCTGGGTCAAAACATTCCCCAGATCCTATTGCTTTCAAATTCAGACAGTCAATCCACAGCCAGGCAGAGACACACAGAAATATTAGAGTGCAAAACTCAGCCACTTCTAAAAGAGTGCTTCTGAGCACACAATGCAAAAAACACCTTCATAAAAAGATGTGTTATTACATTGTGAGTTCAGGCATCCTAAACTTCACCTTTCCATCTTAAGCCTTTGGGAAGATAGGCTTGAAAACATATTACATAGCCTTCCCATTCTATCCTATTGGCAAGATGGCCTTTCAACAGTGAAAAACGAAAATGGAGATTATTTCATTGTCAGGACATGGCACACACCTTAGTGCATGTCCTACCTTTCACATGCACTGCACCCTGCCCAAGGGGTACCCTGGACCTACCATAGGGGTGTCTGTTGTACATAGAAAGGGATGGTTAAGTTCTGGCAAGTGAGTGCGCTTGACAGAACAACATTGCAATTTAACAACAGGCCCTGCAAGCTCCCTTTTAAGGCTACTTGTGTGGGTGGCACAGTCATCAGTGCTGCAGGCCCACTAGTAGCAGTTGCATTGCCAGCCCTGGCACACACAGTGCACTTTACTAGGGACTTTACTTAGTAAGACAAACATACCAATTATGGACAACCAATTACCATTACACTTTATACAGCGAACACTTAAACTTTGACACTGTTTAGCAGTGGCAAGGGGTCCAAAGCATCTAAGTTGGCAACACTATGTCAGAAAAAGGTCTGGAGGAAAGCAAAATGTTTAGGGACTTTAGCCAAAAAGGGCCAAGTCCTACAACAACTCTGTTAAAAGAAATGAAAATGTATAGCTGATTTAAAGGTTTTGTGTAAAGTAGAAGGTTTCTCACAGGTTAGTAACATTTCAGAGAGGACACCTGGGTATAATGCAAATATCAGATGGCTTCCACATAGGACAAGCACTCAAATATATTCCTAAACCCTTTTCTCTCTCCACCTACAGACACAATCCAAGCCTAACCAACAGATAATATCCTGTACGTAGTTGCTCTTAAAAGGTCTGGTAAGTCTTCCCCAATAAAAAAAACCTGAAGAAATCCCACTCACAAGTTTCTGACAAAATAAATGTAGCCCTTCATTTTTCCTATTAAGCTCTTTTGAACTGCCAATAGTGGTCAAGTTCTCAGGATGAGTACTAGTTTTGGCTAATTAGATGTATTCATTAGTCCTTGTCTTGTAGGTATCAAGGACCCCCTGATATGGATAGGACTCCTGGGTCAGGGAAAACAATTTGTATGTAAAGGTATATACCCAGGCAGACTTTTAGTACAAAAGCTGGCTATTTAAAGAAACATATTTATAAACACATAATGATAAAATTAATGCAATGGACTGGAATGATATCAAAAAAGATAATTTTTAATATAAATATAAAAGATGAATAGATACATATAATTCATTAAATAAATTACACAATAAGAGTTCTTATTACTTCATGTGGCTTTTCTTCAATATATGTAAATAAGACATATCGATATACATAAAAAAAGGCTTTTTCTTAAAAATTAATTCTCTGGTTATGGAGAATAGGGCTGTGTGTCAACGCGTTTCGACAAAGTCTTTTGTCTTCATCAGGACAAATGGATATTCAGCCACTTTTTCTAAATAGAATAAAACAATATTTAAATAACATTTAGATCACAGTGCATTGCTATTTTTTGTATTTACAAAGATAGAATATAATTCAGTTGAAAAAAATGTTTTCTCTTTCTTAGCCAGACTTATGTTGTGGTACAAGTTGAATGAGGACACATAGTTGGAAAACATACATATTTCATAGTCTTAATAATCAACAGTTCATCTCAGTCGTATTGATGACGAAAATATTCCTAGACATACATGTTCGATAGAAGTTGGCGCAACATTTTTGGAATTTCACATTTCAAAATAGTACCTATAGCTATAACTAACAGAGTAAGCTATTTAAAAAGGCTTTATTCAATCTATCTAACATATGTTTGATTTTTTTGTGGTGGACGACCTATGTTTAAGAAGGGAAAGGCGGGGAATTAGGCTAGAGGTTAATATTATTAATGAGACAGATTCATTATACATTCGCTGGACTGTGTCAGCAGGATATCTAGTTTGGAAAACAAGAGTTAAAGAAATATGGTGAAATAAATCTGAGTCTCTTAGAATTTATATTGCATCGACTTAAACATCAAAAGACAATATGTTTTAAAAAAGACGGACTCAAAAGAACCTTCCTTGATTCATTAGGTTTATCTCTTATTAATTGCTATTCTTACCTAAAAAAGATTATGGACCGATAGGTTCGAGGTAGATGAAGGGAGTAAGGCACCTTTCCTCTAATATCCGGAGTCGGTATGTGATAACTGTTTAGAGAAAAACAATTACGATGTATAAATTCCTATAACAATTTAATAGATGTTTTAGAGTTCTCCCTATTTCAGTTAATCTGTTCTGTTGGATAATATTCTTACCTGTTTAAACAGTGTTCACTGCTTCCATCTTACTTCTACCTACAACTACTTTTCATCGTCTTTTAAAAGAGAGGGAAACCCCAAGCGTTCTCCGTTATTTCCATCAATAAATGGCGTAATAATTGATAAAGCTGGTTGTCCGTTTAGCTAGAAGAAATATATGGGTTTGTGTCAATCGCTATTAAAGGATCACTTAAAGGGTGTAAGGTAACTTCTCTTTGCTGATATTTACCTTTCACATTCATTGAGTGTTCAGAGAAACGCGGTAATGGGCAGAAACCGTTGCGTGTCTTTGCTCCGCTTTCGTTAACAGAGGGCTGTAATTCAAATTGGATGCCTGTTGACCGGAACACGCCCACTAGATAGAAAAGGGATACCATAAACCACTAGATTAAGATTAAGGTCGAAGTATAATAGGGGAAGTCTTGATAAAATTCCGTTTAGGTAATACGGAATTACGTACTAACAATGCGGAGGTTGTACGGAGCTTAACGAGTTCTTACCGTTGTGATATGCGCGGAGCTCGAAACGTCTCTGCCTCCCTCAGTAGTTCGTGTAGAAAAAGGTGATTACGTGTAGTCCTTTTACCACTGCTATTTATTTCCTGGGTAGGCTCCGCCCTTATTTAAAGCAACACTTTGTTTAAATAATTACGGGTTAGACATCAGGATCATCGTTTTGAGATTTAAAAAAAGGGAATCATCAAAGTTAAAAAAAATATATATATAAATTTTTCCTTTTTACACCTGATTTCTGCAATAATATGACAACTGTCTCAATGGTGTCATATTATTGCATTTTCCCACGGCAAATCTTGGTTCAATCCATGGTTGAAAGTCCCAAGGGTGAAGATCCAAAAAACCTCTCTTTTTTTACGGATCTCATCTCCGCCTTGGTTTTTCTGCAAATGAATTTTTTCTAGAATACGCCATTTCAATTCTTCAGGTTTTTGTTTATATTCTATGAAATGGTTTACCAATGGAGCTGTGATCTTCTGTGTTTTAATAGCTGACCTATGTTCGGTTAGCCTGGTCTTTATCATACGGGACGTCTCACCCACATATCCAAGATTGCAGGGACATATGAGCAAATACACAACATTTTTTGTGTTACAGGTCCAAAATTCCTTTGCTTGAATTTTTGTCTTATTGAACTCCATTGTCTCGCCCATTATAATGGTATCACAGGATTGGCAAGAACCACAGCGTGAGGTGCCCTTGATGGCATTTGCTCCATCAATCGATTTCTGAATAAAGGGAGTACTTCTAGTATTGCCCTTATGTCGAGAATGGACCACTTGATCTTTTAGGTTTTTGTTTCGCCTGTGGGCAAACATGGGTTTCTGTAGTTTATGCTGGTTGTCTAGAACATTTAATAGATGCCAATTAGAGTTTATTATCTGCCTGATTGTAGAGTCCATAGTTGAATGTTTAGTAATACATACTAATTTCGGATCTGCCTTCTGTTTTTGTGAATTCAACAGAGTGTCTCGATCATAAAATCTCGCTCTCTTGTATGCTCCTCTGACTAAACGATGTGGGTATCCTCTTTCAATGAATTTTCGCTTCATAATTTCAGCTTGGGTATCAAAGTCTTTTATACTGGTACAGTTCCGCCTTACTCTCAAAAATTGAGAGAAGGGGATACTGTCCTTCTGGCATCGCGGATGGTAGCTTTTAAAGTGTAAAAGAGTATTTCGAGCGGTAGGCTTCGTATACAAGTCCACTTCGAGAGCACCTTCTTTGTTTTTAATATTTATATCTAAAAACTCAACTTTAGATTCATTAATATGTGCCATAAACCGTAGGTTTTCATCTGTTAGGTTTAGCCACAGAAGGAATTCATTCAAAGTCTGTTTCCCATCAGTCCAAATAAAAAAAATGTCGTCAATGTAACGATACCAATGGGAAACAGACTCGAAAAAAGGTGCCACCTCATTAAAGATGAATTTGCTTTCGAAAAGGATCATATAAATGTTAGCTATCGACGGAGCTATTGAAGCCCCCATGCTTACACCTTTGATTTGTAGAAATAAGTCCTCACCAAATTCAAAAAAGTTCTCTTTTAAGACTAAAGTCAAGCAGTCTTTAATGAATGACTTAGAGCAGGGGATCTTGTGTAGATCGATGAACCACATTGTGGCCTCAATTGCTTCTGCCTGGGGTATATTACTATACAGTGACTCCACATCGAGAGTCACTAAGATGTCATTACCTTCATAGAAAGCTAGATTTTCAACTTTCGCAATTATGTCGCCAGTATCTTTTACATAAGATTGCGAAAGAGAAATATAAGGGCGTAAAATTTGATCCAAGTATTTCCAAAGGGGTGCCGATTGTAGAGACAATTGGTCGATACGGTGGATTTTTTTGGTCCTTATGGATCTTAGGCAATCCATATATACAGGATACCTTTCTATCTGATTTATTTAGGAATTCGTATTCTTTTTTATTTATTGTACCTTCATTTACAGCTTTTGTGGTTAACCTGTTTATAGTTTTCACTATTCTCTCAGTGGGATTAGTTTTAATTTTCTTATAAAAAATGGGGTCACTTAGCATTTTGGTCATGTTTTCTTCATAGGTATTGCAATCCACTAGGACTATGCCTCCACCTTTGTCGCTACTCTTAATAACAATGGTGTCATTGTTTTTCAACCTTTCAAGGGATTCATGTTCTTCTCTGGAAATATTATATCTGGGTTTTGGTATACATCTCAAGGCTTGATCTAACCGTTTAAGAACAACCTTTTCAAAAATACCCACTTCTGGTCCTACCTGCTGTAAAGAAGGAGTTAACGTAGACGGCAAGGCCACAATATTGTTGCTTATACCGTCTAGATCCAAAGGGTCATTTTGTTGGAAGAATTTCTTTAATCTGACTTTTCTTAAAAAAGAATGGATACCTCGATAAAGTTCAAAAGTGTTCAATTTTGCATGTGGGACAAAAGACAGGCCCTTGGAAAGGAGAGACAGATCTGAGGCATCAAGAGTATGAGAGGATAGGTTGAATATTGGGATTACATCCCGTTCCTCCAATATTGCTTGCTTCTCGTCTCTAGATATTGCTGAGGTTCCTGGGCATATTGACTGGTTTGGTAATTGCCCCTCGTGTGGTTCTGAAATCTCACTTTCTGACGGCCACCTCTCCCCCCCCGGTGACCTAAAAAAGGTTGACGAGCATTTCTTTGGCCATTTCTGGGGTCAAAGGGTCTGTCATCCTGATATCCCATATTGTCTTCTCCCTCTGAATCTGAGTTTGAAGCTGAAGAATGAGAAAAATTATTAATTCTATGTTGGAAAGTATGGTTATTTGTTCCTGGTTGTGAGTCAGCCTTATAGAAGCCTTCTACAATATAAGGGTATGTTTTCTCTACTGAATAGAATCTTTTGTCTTTTACAAATTTGTCTTCCTTCCTCTTCTTCAGATATTCAGAGAATGATGATATATCTTTTTTAATTATTTCTAATTGTTTCTCTGCCTCTTCTGAGGTTGTAGATTTTTTCAGTTTGTCTTCAAGTTCTTCTATTTCTTTCTTTATTTCAGCAGCTAACTCTTTAGATGTGGAAATGATCAAGATCATGAGATCTCTTGAACATCGACTGTCTCATTAATAATATTAACCTCTAGCCTAATTCCCCGCCTTTCCCTTCTTAAACATAGGTCGTCCACCACAAAAAAATCAAACATATGTTAGATAGATTGAATAAAGCCTTTTTAAATAGCTTACTCTGTTAGTTATAGCTATAGGTACTATTTTGAAATGTGAAATTCCAAAAATGTTGTGCCAACTTCTATCGAACATGTATGTCTAGGAATATTTTCGTCATCAATACGACTGAGATGAACTGTTGATTATTAAGACTATGAAATATGTATGTTTTCCAACTATGTGTCCTCATTCAACTTGTACCACAACATAAGTCTGGCTAAGAAAGAGAAAAAATGTTTTTCAACTGAATTATATTCTATCTTTGTAAATACAAAAAATAGCAATGCACTGTGATCTAAATGTTATTTAAATATTGTTTTATTCTATTTAGAAAAAGTGGCTGAATATCCATTTGTCCTGATGAAGACAAAAGACTTTGTCGAAACGCGTTGACACACAGCCCTATTCTCCATCTCCATCTCTTAATTTTTAAGAAAAAGCCTTTTTTTATGTATATCGATATGTCTTATTTACATATATTGAAGAAAAGCCACATGAAGTAATAAGAACTCTTATTGTGTAATCTTTTTTAATGAATTATATGTATCTATTCATCTTTTATATTTATATTAAACATTATCTTTTTTGATATCATTCCAGTCCATTGCATTAATTTTATCATTATGTGTTTATAAATATGTTTCTTTAAATAGCCAGCTTTTGTACTAAAATTCTGCCTGGGTATATACCTTTACATAAAAATTCATTAGTCCTGGTTACACCAGACATATTTTGACATGTTTCCCCAGTCTTTTTCCTTACTGACCTCCTTGTTTTGACTCTATTTTGTTGGTTTAGTGTCTCTACGCACTTTCTCACTGCTGTTCAGTGTTAAAGTGCAAGCCCTCCCACTGTAAATGATATTATGGATTGGTGTTTCCATGATTGTGTTATTTAAGTTACTGGTAAGTCTCTTGTAAGGTGCACTGAGAGTGCCAGGGCCTGTAAGTTAAATGCTACTAGTGGTTGTGCCACCCACAGAGGTAGCCCTGTAAAGGCATCTCAGACTTGCCACTGCAGTGTCTGCACTCAGTTTTTACTGCCATGTTGACTTGGCAAGTGCACCCACTTGCCAAGCACTAATCTTCCCTTTTATTACATATAAGTCACCGCTCAGGTTGGCCCAAGGTACCGCTATGGTCAGGGTGCAGAGTAGGTGAAGGGTAGGACATGCACTGGCATGCGTGACATGCCCTGATAGCGAAATACAGTGTATTTATTTTTTCTACTATTGAAAGGCTATCTGTCCCATAGGATAGAATGGGAGATACATTTTAACATCTTACTAGTATAACCTCTCACTGGGACAAGATAGAGAAATGGAGTTTAGTTTGCCTGAACTCAGAATGTAAACATGCATCTTTTAGTAAAGATGATTTTCATATTGTGTGGTTGAAAATGCTACTTTTAAAAAGTAGGCATTGTCTTTCTTAACCATCCTGTGTGCCTCTGCTGGGTTTTGTATTGGCTGTCTCGTTTTGGAGACACAGGGGCTGAGGATGTGCATTCTCTTCAGACTGCCACTGGGGGTTCTAGGTGTGTCCTGCCTTCATACACCGGCAAACCCATTTAAGCCATGCCAAGCTACACATGTACCTAGTACCTGGTGCCCTGGACTCTTTAATAAGATTTGAAGCTTCTCATGAAAGCCCTGGTATCTCCCAGATATGCTTGAATTTTCCAAGCTACCAACCTCAACTGATCTGACATGACCATATTGTGTATTTCTCCTAACCGACTCACCAGTATCTCTAGAAACTCTGGCAAAAGGATTGTCAATTCTACTAACATATGTAATAGAATTGGATACCAAACCTGTGACTTCCAAAGAGGTGTCACTAATACCATTGTCTCCTTTCACTTGCGAACCATCAGTTACATGAATACTTTTTGAAAAAGGCAGAGATGCATAAGGCCTGAGGCCTGTCCAATTCTGCTGGAACACAACTGTTCCTGTTGACTCTGGTTCTGGGCCTCAACTAAATAATCTCTGTAACTCAGACCCCCAGCTTGTCCACATACCTCACCACTGAAACTTTATCCATTCTCAGAAGGACTGAACACTGCGCCTTGTCCTTCATGAGAAACTCCTTATTGCAAAAGACCCTGCTAAAAAAGTCTAGATAATCCATATGGGACTTTCTATCCTCCTCTGACCATATTCTTCCTGTTGGAATAGCACCACTACATGCTCCCCATCCTGCTAAATTTGCATCTGATCTATAATCATCTTGGGATTCTCCCTAAAGTTAGCTTTTCCATTGCATGCCTCGATATTCCTTAACCACCACACAGGTTCTCATTTTGTTTCCTCTGTGAGCACAATCTGTTCTGAATATCTCAAACCACAGCTCAAATGCTTGACTTTCAACATCTCAAGTGCTTGATAATTCAAACGACCTGGGAAAATAGCCTGAATCAATTAGGAGAACAGGATTGCTACTCTTGCTAAGATCCTCAAAGATATCTTTTCCAAATTCAACACCTTCTAAATCTCCTTCCTTATCTTTTTTTAACTTTTCTTTGGACAACTTCAATTGACTTTGCACCGTATTCACCATGAACCCTAGGAACTGGGTTTCCTGACTCGGAAGTAGACACAACTTCTGTCTGTTCACAAAAAAACCTAGGGTCACATGCATCAAGGTAAAATGAATTTGCAAACGGTGCGAATCGCAAAATTCGGCCGTTTGCGAATGCAATTTCCTTTTTTGGGATGCATCATGTTTTTTTATTTTTTCGCAATTTAAGGAATCGCAATTATGTTGCGATTTCTTAATTTGCGATTACATTTAAGAAATCGCAATTTGCGAATTCTTAAATGCAATGCATCACACTTTAGAAATTGCGAATTCGCAAATAGGGAGAGGTAAAATACCATGAAGTTCACCTTCATGGTAATTTGCGAAAACTCTGAAAAATGCACAAAAGTGCATTTTTCAAAGTTTCATTTTACACACACACATGCCCTTGGGGCATGTGTATGTGAAAAATGTTCTTAATGTTAAATTTCAGGGACCCCCCCTGCACCCTTGTAATAGCATTCTCATTTTGCGATTCCTTAATTGCGATTCGCAAAATGAGAATGGCTTCCCATTCATTCCTATGGGCATTCTAGGCCCATAGGAATCAATGGGAAGAGATTCCTTAATTGCGATTCGCAAATTGTGAATCGCAATTAAGGAATATAAGAAATCGCAAAAAAAAATGCGATTTCTTGATGCATAGCCGTTTGCGATTTCTTAATTGTGATTCCTTAATTTTCGCAATTAAGAAATCGCAAACAGCAACAATGATGCATGTGGCCGCTAGATCCTACAACAATGTAACAGCATCCTAGTTATTCCTTTACTTTTAATCTGTCCTCATCCATTATCAAAAGGTTATCAAAATATATTATTAGACACACTCCACATTCTCTTAATTATGCCTCTATGGGGCCGATGATAGGCAGAACCGTATATAAACAAACTTCAGCATCTTTCCAACCCACCTGAAGTGAAGAAACCTTTGATGGGGTTACCAAATTGGAATTATTAGATAAGTGTCTTTTAAATCCAATCATATCTACCAATCCCCTGTCTGTGACATCTCTCAACAAATGCTTACCCTATATCTTGAAATGGTGGTACTCTACTAAATTGTTTAGGTTGCTCAGGTTTATCACAGGCCTCATACCCTTGTCATTTTTCTTCACCAGAAAAATATTACTTACAAACTCCTCTAAATGATTCCTTACTTCTGCAATCCTTCCAACTCTTGAACCTTGCTTTCCAAATCTGTTTTTTTTTTTTTATCTTTTTATTGAAAGTTTTTACTGTTGCATACAGGGCACGGCAATATTACTGACAAAATAGATCACATTGAGAGAAGAAAAATCAAAGGAAAAAGCAAATAAAGCAGCAACAATAATTAAAGGCGCAACACCCAGTTCAAAAAAAATAATCAAAACTAAAAAATAGCAGTCCAGGTTCTGAAAACATAAATCTAATCAAGCAAAGTTTCCATTCTATAATATTTTCATAACTTCACTTATATACAATTATATCATAATCGGCTATCTCCCTCCTTCCATCGTGTAATGGGACCCCATATTAACTTACCCAACTTCCTTCCCCTTTTTCCTTTCCGTGCATAGATCTCTTTCTCCACATTATATGTTGTTATTAATTTGGCCAACCAATTATGAAAAGTGGGTGGGATAGGGTCGATCCATGCAGAGGCTATGCATAGTCTCATAACTGATAATGCTACAAATAAAAATTCCCTCCCGCTTGATAATTGTTCATCCTCCACATTTACTCCTAATAATATTGTTCCGGGAGTTAACACAATTTCAGTTCCTAAAATATTGTTTATGAAGCCTTCAATATCTTTTTTAAGTGAATATAGATGAGGGCACATTGCAAATACATGTTTTAAATCAGCTTCCAGGCTTCCACACCTATAACACTTAATACCCACAGTACCTCCCCATTGTGCTGTTTTTGCAGGGGTATAATATAAATGATACAGCGTTTTATAATGTTGCGCCTGCAATGGTGCCGAGCATAACAAAGAATATCCCTTTTCTAAAGAGATGCCAAAGCTTTCACCGCTGATGTTAAGATTATCTTTCCATTTTTCATTCCATTTTTCATAATCATCCTGTTTTGATTTTATCAGTTCAGCATAAAACCTCTTGATAGTACAATCTTCCCCTAACTGAACCACTTCCATAATAGGATCGCGCCTAAAACCCAAAGCACCCCCCTTTTTATTCAACAAGAAGCTCCTAATTTGTAAGTATTTAAAAAATTGCCTGGTGTCTAACTTAAATCTAGCCTGTAATTCTGAGAATTGAAATACCCCCTGTTCCCCCATTACATCCCCTATACTTCTAATTCCCATATTTTCCCACTCGATAAATGTGGAACCCGAGAAAATCTCTTGTGGAAGATTTGGGTTATCTAAAAGTCTGGTATATACATTATATTTCCCCAAGCCTACTCTTTTAACAAAACTTTTCCAAATTGTACATGCTGCTATAAGCGTCTTAAACTTTGTCCTTTTATAGTAACTTGCCTCTGTAAAGTTCAAAAACACATTCTCCACTACTCTTCCCAAGATTAGTCCATAAATTGCCAGTGTTCCAAATTCACTCCGACCTTCTGATTCTGCCCCTCCCAGCAAGCTAGTCATATTTTGAAGAGCTGCCGACCAATAATAAAGCTTTAAATCTGGTACTCCCCAGCCTCCCCTCTCTCTCGGAAGTGTCATAAATCTGAGGGCTCTTCTAGTTTTCCCCTTTGCCCAGATAAATCTATTGATTATATACTCTAATTTTTTAAATAATTTGACATCGAATAACAAAGGTATAGCTCTGAATAAATATAAAAATTTTGGGAGAACCAGCATTTTTATTATATTCGTCGGCCCCACAATTGACATGTGCAAGTTGTCCCACCTGTCCAGGTCTTTCTCCACCTTCTTAATTAAGGGGGTAGTATTCTTCTCTACTAACAAATCCACATCTGCCAAAATTATTACCCCTAAGTATATGCCTGCCTGCGTCACTCGATTATCTGTACAGATAGTATAAGAGTTTTTAATTATCTGTGTTTTAGATGTATTTAATTTATAACCCGATATCTTTCCAAATTTCATCGCCTCAGTTTCCAGATACTCTATAGATTCAGTAGGATTAGGAGTGATTACAGCGATATCGTCTGCATAGGCTAAGGTTTTACAGTGCCCGATGAGTGTTGTTAGAGGTCTAATCATCTCAGACGCCTCTATTCTACGGATTAGTGGGTCCATGTATATAGCAAACAAAAGCGGTGAACAGGGGCACCCCTGTCTTGTACCCCTTTTTATTCGAAATTGCCCCGTATTCCCAGCATTCACATGCAGAGTTGCTACCGGATTTAAATATAGAATCTGTATTGCTTTAAGATATCCCTGTTTAATACCTACTCTTTCTAAAGCATACCAAAGATAATCCCAGGAGACCCGATCAAATACTTTTTCTGCATCGAGTAACATTACTGCCATCGGGTCTCCTGTGACTGATGTAACATCAAATAGAGTTATTACTTTACGTATGTGGTGAGTGGTTCCTCTTCCCGGTATAAAACCATGTTGAGCACTACTAACTATTTTGTGGATTACTCTGGCAAGTCTTGATGCTAATGCCTTGGAAAACACTTTCACGTCTGCATTCATTAGAGTGATGGGCCTATAAGTTCCTGGTTTCTCCGGATTTTTCCCTTTTTTTAGTATTTCTACCACCTCGGCACTCCCCCATGATTTGGGTGCTGATTTACCCAACTGTGCCAGTTGCATGATCTTTATTAACTCTTCTTCCAAAATATCCCAAAACACTTTATAAAACTCTATAGGTATTTGGTCAGGACCCGCTGCCTTACCTGAGGGAAGTTTCCATACTGCCTCCTTAATTTCCTCTGTCTGCAAGACCACCTCTAAACCATCTGCGTCATCCTCCTCCAATATATCCACCGGGATCTCTTGAAGATACTCTTTCATATCCTCTTTATCTCTCCGGGTGTCTCACCCCGCTAGTTCGTCATCATATAGCTTCTCATAAAAAGTCCTAAATACTTCCCTTATTTCATTAGACTCTGTATACCCCCTACCTGATGTATCCCTAATTTCTCTCACTGTTCCCACCGCTTCTTGTTGCCTTGTCCGGGTAGCCAAGATTCTCCCTACTGACTCACTCAGTTCATAGCACTTCTCCCTTTTAGTAGTGTATATTTTCGCTGCTTTGCTAGCTATATCACTCTCTGCCTCGCCTTTTGCTTTCACTAGTTCTATCAAGGCATTATCCATTTGACTCCCAATCAAAACACATTTTTCTAAATTCTCCTCTGCCTTGAGTACCTTTTCGGATAGCTCTACATTCCTCAAGTGCATCTGTTTCCGTTTATAAGAATTATAGCTCTTCGTTTCCCCCCGTACCCACGCTTTGAAAGTGTCCCAGACCACCCCCAATTCCGCACTATCCCTGTTAAAGAAGAAAAAAACGCTAATCCATTTATTCATATGTTCTATATATTTATCCTCTTTTAACAACCCTCTTTCGAAAGTCCAATTTGTATATTGTCTAGCATTTGTTTTTGTTACTGTTGTAAGTACTAAGGGATTATGATCTCTAAGGATCCGTGGCAGCCTTTCAATATTTGTATTCGATATGATAGTACTTGAAACAAAAAAATAATCCAATCTTGCACACGTTCGATGTGGGGCTGAGTAATATGTAAAACCTTTGTTATCCAATCTCTTTTTCCCCCATACATCTGAGAGAGCATTATTTAAAACTAAACTATGTAGTGCCTGATTAACTCTCCTTTTCCGACCTTTATATTTTCCAAAAGAGCCCAATCCTAATCCATCTGCTCCATTTATATTAAGATCACCTGCCAAAATAATTTTCGGTGCCCAGGTAGCCAACTCCACATCTAAAAATGGAAAAATTTTGGGGTCATCCTCCGTTGAACCATAAACAGTTACAAGCGTTGTCCACTCCCCATCTATATAACACTCAACCATGGCCCATCTACCCCATTTATCCTGTGCTTTCTTCCTAGTCAAGGTGTTTTTATTTCTAGCTAAAATAGCTACCCCTCTTTTTTTAACCCCTTGACTTGAATCGACTAATAAATGAAATCCTAAATGACTAAGGAAATATGCTTGTGTAGCCATAACATGTGTTTCTTGGATACATACAAAATCCACATTCATTTGTTTTAAAGCTACTGATATTTTTGATCTTTTTTGAGCATCATTTAAACCGCATACGTTCCATGTTACACACCTAACTCCCATAGCTTAACTTATCATATAACTTTTCCCACCTCCAGTCTCGTATGCACCCTAGCCATCTTGTTGTACAACATCTTATCAACTCTCTAGGAACATTATTTCTTATCTTTCTTCCTTCAGATTTTCGCCTCCCTGTCCATTCTCCCGTTTCTGCTGTTGCCCTTTCTATAATACATCTCTCTCTTATGTGTCCTGCCGTGTCCTGTACCGCCCCCTAACTACCCCCCAGTTCCCTCTTCCCCCTCCCCCCCTCCCTTACTGGCAAATAGGTCAATCCTGACCTATGTGTGACAGCCGAGCCCCCCCTCAGGGGATTTTCCCTCAGCCACTCCCCCATGATCCATCTCTTAAAACCTTTTTACAAGGTGTAAAGAACTCGTCCCCATCTTTTTTATTTCTTTGTTATGCATGCTACTTGTCTTATGCCTTCAATCCGATCGGATTGTGTATTCCGCTCCCTATGTGTTCTCTCTTCTCGAAGATAGGTCAAATATTCCTGCACAACTATTTCAGAAAAAAATACTCTGATCTGACCATTAAATCCTACTTTGAGGCGAGAAGGAAACAGCAAATACACTTCACACCCTACATTTTGAAACGGTGTTATAAGTTGCCTCATACGCCATCTTCTCTCCACTGTTGTGTGGCAAAAGTCTGGGCGAGCAAAAAAAGTTATGTCTTTATATGTTCTTTTCTTCATTGGTTTAGCCTTCATAATTAGTTCCTCTCTTAATAAGTAAATTCCCACATACACGAGAATAGCTCTTGCTCTTGAACCCACTTTGCCTTTTTTCTGCGTGAGGGGAAATCGATGCGCCCGTTGCACTTCCTTATCCCAGTCCCAGTTCTCCATCTCTGGAAAGGCGCCTTTCAGCAAATCCACCACAAAGGCTCTTATGTCTCCCCCTTCTCCCCCTTCTTTCCCTTCCTCCACTCCCAGCAATCTTATGTTGTTTCTCCTCTGCCGCTTTTCCAAGTCTTCCAGTTTCCAAAGTATATCAGACTCTGTTTTCTCCTGCCCCTGTCTAGATTCCTGCAGCTTTACCATCTCATCTTCCATTTTGCCAGTCCTCTGTTCAACCTCCGTCAATCTACCAGTGACTTCAGTATACATTTCATTTACTTTGTGGAGAGATCTCTGTATTTTCTTATTAGCGCGCTTGGCTCTTTGACTCTCCAACCGAGCTTCCCCTTGTATTTGTTTCAGTGTAGAAAGTAGGAGATCAAATTTATATGTATTCGACTCTGTAAAACTCTGGTGTCGGTGTTGGTCCTGAGTCTGCTCCCGTTCATTCACCTCCTGCAGACCAGCGCCACTGGTACCATCTTGGAGACTCTGAGATGTAACTGGCTTATCCCAGTCCAGTTCCTTAGCTACTTCTCTTTGTAGCGTACTCCCTGCTCTATTATTTCTCATGCGAGGTCTCCCCCTGGGCTTATAAGTTTTGGTTTTGGTTTTCGGATTTCTTTTTAAAGCTGTGTTCTGCTCCATCTCTAATCCTGGGGAGTTAAGGTCTGATTCTTCGGAACCACTCGATGAAGAGCTCTCTGACTCTGCAGGAGAGGTGGAACTTATATCCGTTTCATAGTCCTCCTCTTCTTCCTTGTCATCAGCGTTGCTAGGTGGCTCTGCAACAGGTAATTGACTGACATTTCCGTACTGAACCCTATTCCTGGGAGATGGTGCTGAACAGGCACCGTTATAAAGTCTATGTGATAATCTTGCACTGTCTCTAGAACCCAAGGATCTCTTGTTATCCAAATCTACTTGTTGAAAAACTGAGCAAGAATGCTGCCCAATTCAAATATGATAACAGTAGGGTCTAACTTTACCTGTTCCACGAGTTAAGCTGTCTCCATGGCTCCCTCTAGTTCTCATTCTTTGCCTTTGGGGATAGAAATTCCTTGGTTGATAAGAGGTCTGATACAGATTGGGCCTGAAACTTCACGAAAGCGAAGTCCTAGTGATGCCCTGACCACGGCCAGTAAACCAACCTCTTCTTCACCCCGACCCTCCAAAAACATATCGGTCAAAGACCTTCTTAATCTCATGTTGAGACATCTTCAAAGAACTAAATGCCCTAACACTTTTGGACACGTCCTTAATAAAGTTGTCTCCAAACAGCAAACCATTTGCAGCCTCAACTATCTCATTATTGGCCAATTCCACCAACTTACAAGATACTTTTCCTATACCCCACTGATATGCCTGTATTTGTATGCCAGAGCAGACACATTGTTCTTAAATTCACTCTCTCAATTTTTCAACAGCTAAAGGATTTTTTGAAATGTGATTATCTTCAGCCATATCAAAGATTTTACTAAATAACCCAGTCAAATCCAGTATCATGTCCTGACACATTCTTAGGCCCTTGTCTAGGCCCTTACTGGGGTCCCGTCCACCTTTACCTACAAATGCTATTACTTTGGCATCTAGGTTCAGCGTAATTGAAACGTTGTTAGCCATATTTGGCCTTGAAGATTTCCAAACTTAGCCGCAGGAGGACATCTTTCGGAATCTGCTTCCTCAGCCAGGTCTCCACATATTCAGCCACATGAGGTGCCGGGGACCACCTAAGGGGAGAGTGGTTGCTTCAGAAGCATAGGATCCAACATAAAGTCTCCTAAAACACTTATTCGAAACTCAGCTTTCCCACTTCTCAAGCCTTCTAAGGGTTCAGAACACAAAAAAGTAGTTTATCTCCCTCACCAGAATCAAATTCTGATGAGCAACTCAACTCCACTTCTGTACTGCCAGAAGAGTAATCACAAAGGGCTAGATATTTCTACAAACCCTTTTAGGTGTTTTAAATTTCTTCCCTGGATTCTTCCTCTAGTCCCCAAGCATTTCTTCGACACAACCATGCTTTGTGTGATTACAAAATCCAGCATCAGCCACTGCAGGTATACTTCTTTTTGCTTTGATCATATCTACCTCAAGATTTTTCTACTTACTTTACCACCTTCTTCACTACTGTTCCTTCAAATCTGCTGAAAACCTTTTCAGCATTTTATTTTATTTTTTCTTCAGAGAGGTTTCCATACTCCCTAATGAAATGAACTCATACATTCTCAGAATTCTCACTTCTCCAAAATAAAATCTAAATAGTAATCTAATGGCTGAATAATTCCTATTAAACTTAACCTTACTAACATCCACAAGTAAACAAACTCTAAAGAACTCGAAGTAACTATTAATTATTTGTAAAACGTATCCTTAACCAAAAGCTGAACCTAATCAAACTTAATTCTAATGTAACAAACTGCAAGTTCAAATTTCCTCTTGTTCACTTCTATTCCAATCGCTTAATCGTTGCATCAGTTGAAACACTATCTGCTTCAGCAGTAACTGAATAAACGGCGCTACCTATCCCAATCTGTCAAACCTCAATAGGCTATTAATTGAGCCTAGCTTTCCCCAACTTCCTAAGATGGCCACCTGCTTGTCATGTGATGCATGTGGTGGGTGTGCCCTACACTGACGCCTGTCTTCACTCTCTACTCAGAGAGACGGAGGAACCCATGAGCTTGAACTGGCATCTTTTCTGTACATGGAGCCAGTGGAATTCCCTGATGTAGGGGGGTGATGTGGGTTCTTCTAGGGAGATCCAGGAGGAGTCTGGCTGTAGCATTCTATAGGTCCGTAGTCAAAGGAAGAGGTGAGCTGTGCTCCCTTCAACTTCGGCTGAAGATGAGGTTCTGGGTGATGGTGTGTCTTGAGCTTTGGAGTAACCATTTAAATATCTTACAAAACATGTGGAAAATGAAGAAGCAGGAGGAGCAGACAGAGTTTACCAGAGTTGTCATGGTTAGCTTATTGTCCAGTCCAGTAAGAGGAGTAGGTTCCTAGAGTGGTCATTGAGGGTAGGAGTAGGCCTGAGATCTGAGGGCCACCAGGAAGCCTCCCATGGGGAGCTTTTATTTCTGAAAATCACTACTTCTGTCTTGTTCATGTTGAGCTTCATGCAGTTGCTCTTCATCCTGTTGGCATGTCTGTCATGCAGTTGTGGTAGTTGGTCTTTATGTTGGTGGTGTCTTTGAAGAGGGAGAGGATGAGTTGTGTGTCGTGAGCGTAGGATATGATACTGAGTCCATGGGTTTTCATGATGCTAGCCAGAGGTGTCATATAAGTGTTGAACAATTTGAGGCTAAGGGAGGTTCCTTGGGGTAGTCCACAGACGATTTCCTTGTGTTCAGGTGAAAGGGAGAAGGCAGACTTTTTGCTTTCTTCCAGTGAAGAAAGAGGCGATTCACCTGAGAGCGGCTCTATGGATGCTTATGTAGGCAGCCTTGTGATGAGTGTGTGGTGAGAGACCGTATTGAGGGCTGCTAACAGATCTTGGAGGATCAGAGCACTTGTGCCGCCTCAGTCAAGTAGGGCTTGATGTTGTCAGTAGCTGCGATGAAAACTTTTGTGGTTACTGCTGAATCTAGATTTGGAGTAGTCGAGTAGGAGGTTCTAGTTCAGATGTACGGAGAGTTGCTGGTTGATGTTTTTTTGTATTTATTTGTCAGTAAACTGGAGAAGGGAGATCAGTTGGTAGTTGCTTAGTTTCCAGGGGTTTGCTGATGGTTTCCTCAGAGTAAAGAGACAAACGGGATTAGTATATCCAGTTTGAAGACTTCCAGTGTGGGGGCCACCAAAGGTAAACAGTTTCCACTGACAAAGCTGTGACGCATATACCCTGACTTTCCAGCCAGTCCCTGAACCAGCTTTCTTGAAGTGCTGAATTGATTAACTCATAGGTGTTTTCTCTGCTCCAAAGGGTTATTTTGGCTGTACAGTGGCAATTTGGTCCACATGTACAAACCGCTTTGCCAGTCGCAAACAAGCCTATTCACAGAATTGGCCCATTTATGACTGCAGAAATACTTTCTGGGATGTAGAAAGCCCTCTTTGTGATTCGGTAACCTATTACAAAATCACAAATTTGGTTTGTGATTCGGTATTGGAAAGGCACATGTTTAGGGCGTCCCTTCCTAATGTCAAATTGCAGTAGTATGTGTGAATGCTTTGCAACCAAAATGCAGCCACTATACATTTACAATATACCGCCAATTTCAAATTAATGATAACCCATTATCAAATGGGAAGGGGTCTACAAGGGACCAGTTCCCCTTTGGGGATGTCTGTAAAAGCATTTTTTAAGAGCAGGCAGTGGTCCCATGGATACCTGAGACAGTTGTTCTCTACACTTAGTTTAGTTTATGTGTCTTAAATGCTCAAATATAGCATGTGGATGTGAACTATATGACAGAGCTGGAGGTATTTATAAAATGGAGTAGACATAAGAATGTAAGTAGTTTGAAGGTGTGGAAAGGAGTTGGCCTAACAGCTAGGGTGGTCGATCTTGAATCAGGGGAACTGGGTTCGAGTCTCGGCAATGACGCTGAACATCCTGTTATTCTGAGCAAATCACTTAATCTCCCCATGCTTAACAAAAATAAATGTGTCCACATGTAATGCAACTGGTGCCATGTAATGTGTTCTGATACCTGATTCAGGTCAAGTTTGCGCTATATAAAACTCTGGTAAAAGAAAAAAGAAAAAAAAAGATGTTGGAAGGACTGTATGTGTTTCCCAGACCACACGTCACCTAGCAACATTATACCTATAGGATCCCAACCTCCCAAAGCCTCCCTGTGCTGCCACCTCTCGCAACCAGGTGCCATGCCAGAGGGGAGTCTGCTGTGTGAGTCTATTGTCCCAGTGAGTGTGGCAGAGTGCGGCTCTCCAGACAAGGAAGATCACCTTGTTCACCGCAGGAGTGACATTGGGGATTGGAGCACCATAAAGCAGCACCATGATTTAAGAAAACCCCAAGGTCCTTATTGCTAACTGGTAGGTGGGATCTGACCATTTCCCATTAAACCAATCATTAACCACCAACCGTTGGGAGGCAAGATAGTACAGATAAAGGTTGGTCATCATATGGGGCGCATTAACAATGAGCCGGGCCAGGCGAGGCATGGACTTGTGCCAGAGGAAAGAGGTTGCAACTCTATCTAGGGCACAGAACCAACACTACTGCATTGGAATCAGGAGATTCTGAAAGATATAAAGAAATTTCAGGAAAATTATAATTTTGTATAGGGATTTTCGGCCCATCATGTTCAGTTGAAGAGTCTGGCATTTATCGAGATTCACTTTAGCCTTCCGTGTTAGAGGGCCAAGTTTGAGGAACCAAGTGAGCTCTGGGTGAAGTGACACCCTGATACACAAATAAAGAAACCTAAGGCAGCATGAGGGGATGATATTTTGGCAGTTGAAGCAGCCTCACCCCGTAGCCAGAGGTACCAACACTGACTTGGTTGGATTCACTCAGAGACCCAAAACTGCCCCCAAAAAGGTGGGCGATTTGAAGGCAGTGGGGTACTCTCCCCATGAGGTCACATTTTCCAATGTGATTTTTTTTGTATCTCACTGCTGTGAATTCCCATATATTCCCAATTATAATTTTGGATGATTCTGACAATGGAACTTTGATGTGTACTCTATGTCCTGGTTTACATATGTTCCTTCTTCCACTCCCTCAGTTTTGTATCATGCAAATTATGGTTTGAACAAGACAGTAAACCCATTAATAGAATAATTATTGCTTTCAGATTAAACTTGTTCTTCTGATACATCTTATCATCATGTCCACTTTGAATATTCCAGTTCTCATATTTAGGAAGAGTTGGTGCCTGTTGCTTGTCTTCGGCAGTAGTGCTGTGTGCTCCAGGTACTTAATGTAGTGAATCATACGCAAAATAAGGGCCTCATTACGATGGCGGAGGGGAATTGTTGGTGATGCGTGGCAATCGTAAAGACTGCCCGCCACGGTTCCTTTCCTGATTGCCTGTTGGGACACAAACATTGGCCCACATTGTAGAGGTTCTCATGAATTATGATATCCCTTTCCTCTGTTCGTTTTGCAGCAGACAATCTGCAGCAAAAGGAATGGCAGAAACAGATTTGGGGGCCCTTAGCAGGCGCTCCTCAATCCCAGGTGCAGGGACATGTACCTTGGGGGGCACCTATGGCCCCCCTACATATCCCTGCCCCATGTGGCAGGCACCACAGGGTGCCTGCCACTTTGTGCATGGATGTGTCTGCACCCTATATTTTGCACTGTGGCGTGGGTTGCTGACCCCATCCCTGCCACAATGCAAAATATAGGTGTTGCAACCTCTGGGGATGGGAGTTGCATCGTGATTAGGAGTGTGGGGAGGTCACCTCATAGGCAGGCGGTCTGTATCTGTATCCAAGGCAGACGAAATAAAGGCCGTCCGCCATCATAATGAGGCCCTAAGTATTTTTCTTGTTATTCAAGTAATTGGCAGCTCTATGATGAAAATAACTACACCGCATGTTAATCTTTAGATCCAGTTTATATTTTTAGAATACTAAATCCATAATTGTGCATGACTGGTTTGGCAGCAACTCCCTTCTTGCCTCTAGAAGAATGGACAATTAAGTTGCCCCTATTCAAATCTTTCCTGTGCTATCCTTCTACACCTAGATTATGGTGAACTTCTAATGACGGGCTTCCCACAGAACATGTAGTCACCCTTAGCTTTTGAGAAAAATGTATAAATAAAATTAAAACAATAGTATAGGTTTCCTTACTTAAAGAACCCTCTGGTTTCACATTTCCTGCTCTCCCTGTCTGTAGGTACCTGATGGGCCTGGTAAGCTGGCACCTACTGCCAAAGGAGCTTGCAGTGACCATGCAAAGGAATCCGCACCATTTGCTAAATAATAATAATATAATTGGTAGAAGGACAATGCTGCCTAATACCAACCAAGTATAAATGTGGGGTTATCGTTAACTGTTTTTACAATGCTCATTTGTGTTACCTTCCAAAAGAAGCAGCCATAAAAAAAGCTGTCAACTTGTTCACTTTGGAGAACGTTCTACTTCAGTGTGATAGTAGAGAAAGAGAGGGAGGTCCCCTTTTACTCCAATCAGGGACAGGGGATAATACTTGAAACAAAAATGTTTCCTAAAAACAGTTTCTTGCTACTTCAGTTTGAACCAGGGGGCAGGTGTGCCTAGTATGGATCAGGATACTGGGTCTGTTCAACAATGGGATTGCATTGTCTGCAGCAACTAAGTTACACCAGGCACTACAGGCAGAGAAGCACAAAAGAGAGTTGCTAGTTTACTCAGTGTTTCTGTGTTGGCGATGCCAAGACCCTATAAACACTCGAGACAGCACACTAAATGAGCCAGCCACCCAGGACTCCCCTCTTCATACCTCTGCACAAGTGAAAACAGGGGCAGTGCACCCACCATTATATGGAAACGTTTTCCTTACAAACTTTTTTACCAGGGTCTGTATTACAGAAGTACCCCATTCGCGCCTACTTTGTGCACCCCTCGGGTACTTTGGTATTTCAGAAGGGGCGTCAGATGCTTGTATGGCCTCTTCTTTGATACAGATAGCGTTGGTGCACATGTTTTGCCAGCACTATCCAAAGAGGACGTTCCCTCATTTGCATGGAGGTGTGGCATCATGCAAACGAGGGGATCGCTTTACCTCTGTGTCTGTGCGGAATTATGGATGTAGGTGCAGAGGTAAATGGCAGCCATCTGGAGGAAATATTGGGGGTTCATTTGGACCTCCCAGACATCCCTTTACTGGCTAGTGCTGTCACTCACTGCACCCACCTGCAATAGGATCTCTCTCCCTTCTTTAAAGTGCAGACAGGTGGCACCTACATAGTGAAACATGGAGTGGCTTTGAACAACTCACTACATATTTCACTTGAATGCATAACTCCCAGGGCAACATGAGTTTGCGGCTGCCCTTAGGGCATTGCATTCAACCTGATTGGGTGCACATCTCCTTTCTGAGCATGGCACACTTGTTTAAATGTAGCCCATTGCGCTGACAGGGAAAGCACGCCCTGTGTGTAATAGGGAACCAGGTGTTTTAGGATGCAGATCCCTGTAATTAACATGTATTTAAGAACAAAATCATTGTTTAGCATGTACATAAAATAGTGGTCTAGTATCCAATGTTATTCTATTGCAAAATAAATATATGAAAATAATGCTATTTTTCTGTGTATGAGTCATGTTTTGTTTTATATCATGTAATAACTTGCTAATGAGTTTAGTTCTTTTCATTTGAAACTTGCTATTATTCCATGGTATTTATTTTCTCAGGATCTGTGAATTAATATGCAAATTACATAAACACAGCTTTCAAATAATCAAGATGAGTTGAATCACTATATTTTTCGAAAGGATGTATTTCGTAAATGATTGCCTACACTTTTTTAATGTGTCGCCAAGAATGCTGTACCACACTTTTGTCCTGTAAATGGCCTCAAAGTGCCTTCTCAGTGTAAACCTCTCTAAGTGGTCTGGAGATTCTCTGTGGAGGAGTCATGGTCATTTGGTGTTCTTGTTTTTGACCAGTGAAGATTGGTCTAATCAGTGTGGTGAACGTAATGGCTTGTATTGACTTTGCTGAATGAATGCAATGTGTCCTCATGCACTGCAAGAGAGTTTTGTAGTATATTTTGTTTATAAATACATTTACCATAGAACTCTATCAAGTGACAAAACAGCCCAGGGTGGAGAGTAGTGCAGACAAAGGAAGCATCGCAGTAGTGGAACTGAAGTACAGAAATAGATTTAAAAAATACATAGCCAAACACATTTGACATGTACATAGTAGACTGAGGTCAAATCAGCACCTGTATCCAAAATTAAAATCAAGTAGGAAAAGTAGTACAATATAAAAAAAATATTTAACAGATTTGCTGAGGACTGGTTGAATATAAGAAAATTGACAATGTTTTAAGATCAATCAAGATATCAGTAAATGTATAATTGGGGTTTGAATCAATTGTTCTTGTGTATTAAAACTTACAGGCATACTAGAGGGGGACGGAACGTGTGAAGTTTCACTCAGCTGAATTTTGTGGAGTTACATAAAAACTCAGCGAGATTCTGCGGCTTTCCATCAGCATGTTATCCTGATTTTTAGTGCTGGGAGCTTGTTCCCTCCTGCATAATCTGTGTAAACATCATCAAACTGTGCACCAGAGAGTGTTGCTTCTGTGCTGCCGCTCGAGTAGATTATCTACTCGAGCGGCAGCATTCTTATCGCCAATAGTCGAATGGGGAAGATCTCGCCCATGCCACCCTCGCACCTGAAATCATGCTAGAAGATGCCAATTCTTGCTTGCGCTCTGCAACTTAACATTTGCGACCTGCACCCAAGAATAAACTCTACAAGGTAGCTGAGTTTTGCCGGAACTCTGTGTTACAAGTGTAATGCGGAGTGGGCAAAACGCCACGAACACTGCCAGCGGAGAGGAATTTAGCACCCACCCCTAACATTGGCCCTATTCCCTAGCTCTACTAAGATTGAAAACCAAGAGGTATCACTTGCCATTGTGTCATGGACAGGCACCTTTAGGAAATTCATTATTTTGCCCTTCTCCCGAGGTTGGTTTTTCTTTTCTGGCTCACAATAACTGGTATTTCTACTTTTTGATAGGTGGTTTCAGCTAAACAACTACTAAATGTGTATACTTGTCCCTAAAATTGAAAAGTTATTTTTCAACTCAATTAATATATATTTATTTTACTTTGGTAAGGCTGGTGTAATATGCCCACATATGATTCATGAGGGGAAAAAGATAATTTCCATTTATGAGAAAATATTTCTCACATGCATCTGGAGCAAATCCTTCGACTTGGTCTTAACCCGTTTGCCACGGCCACGATTTCGCGGCAGTGCGGCACTTCCGCCAAGCGGGCGGGGCCGCGTCAGCCGTTGAACGTGCGCAGCACTACGAAGGTAGTGCTTGCGACGTCCAACGGCCGACGGCAGCACTTAAGGGGTTAAACACCGAAATGTGGCATGGAGACTACATCTTTTTATTGAACAGATAAGCAACCTTTGAGATCTGATTAAAATGCTGGCTTTAACACTACTTAGTTACATGAGAAAGCACATTAACAAGTTATGTACAGCTTCTCAGTATGAACATTTGAAATGTAAATGATTATCCTTTTTACCAGTTTAAAGCTAACGTTGTCTTAATAACCATGTTTCCCGTAGGTAGCTGTTTTAAAATAACATTATATAAATATCTATTTTTGAAAGATTTTATTAGAAATTTGATATATAGACTTCATTTTCTCAGCTTGTAGATACATACCTATAAAAAACAGTAAGGTGACAGAATATCAATGCAAAACATTTGTACTACATTAGTATTGAATGTATTGGAATGGAAACATCAAGTGCAAGAATATCGTTTTCAAGAATATCAATTTGAAGGTTAGTAATTTTGATTTTAAAAAAATGGAAGTCATTAATATCGCTTGCAAAAATACTGTTGTATAAAATATATTTTTTTAATTATTGTTATGTTTTTCAGTATATACCTTAAATGCATATGACCTCATTTTTTGTTTAATTAATGGTTATGTTTCTTACTATATTAGTTAAATTTTTAGTAGTTATGAAATTTTATTTAATTACATTCTATGTTTTTCTAGTTCTGAAGTGGGTTGTGAGTTTATAGGGGTATAGGGTTGGAAGTAACTTAATTCTAATAAATGAATGATTATTTTTTAATTATTAATATTTATTTAATTGATATTTAATTTAGTTAATTGTGCTTACATTTTTTTCATATAAATATTTTTTGCGCTTGTGGTGTTTATAGGGGTAAAATGTGGAAAGTAATTTATTTTTAATTAATGAATAATTAGTTGTTAATAAATAATGCATTGTGAATTAATTATGTTAGTTGTGTGATTAATTCTTTTAGGGAGGTTGTGGGGTTTATATGGGTGAAGGGTGGGAAGTAATTTATTGGGTAATAATTAATAATTATTTGTTAATTAATACTAATTAATTAATTGATAACTAATTTTGTTAATTACAAAATCTTGCCGAAAAATCACAGTGAAACCGCTACCGCAACTTGCACCTAACCTGTTATCCCCCAAAAATATATAATGAAAAGGAAAATATCCTGAGTTTATGTGCACACAGTTTAGGCACCCACTGTCAAGGTGCAGTCCTCAACTGGACTAAACAATGTTGAAATAAAAGTCAAACGGTGCACCACTGAATATTTGCATATTAGACAATAATTGGGCAAGTTACATAATCAATATCTAAAATTGAGCTCTCCAAATATCTTTTTTTATTCATAAATATTTCAAACATGACATGTGGTATGTAGTTTCGTCCAGTGCAATAGACTTCTTCAGAGCATATGCAAAGTTTTCATGCATGAAATGCATTCATACATGAGATGCTGAGGGTGATCAAAATTCCTCACATGGCTTGGAAAAAGGACAAATTAGTCCCCCTGAATAAAAGCACTAGACAATTGTAGAAACCATGTTCAGATTATAAATGTAACAAAAATGCGGTCCATCAATAATCAAAATTGAGCGAGGTCAAACACAATCAGGGTGACCCAGGGCAAAGTAGACCCATCAGCTCGGCACCATATTAAGCACTGAAGCAGTATTTCTGTTCAAGTGTCTCCCTATGATATGCAGCCGGCTGCTTCAGTGCTTAATATGGTGCCTGCATTGTCTGTTCTTCACCACATACCACATGTCACGTTTGAACTATATATGAATACAAAAATAGATTTGGCGAGCTCAATTTTGGATATTGATTGTGTACCTTGCTTAATTATTGTCTAATATGCAAATATTCAATGCTGCACCATTTCACTTTTATTTTCACATAATTGTATTCATTGTTCAATTAATTTTTTCTAGTGTGTGGTATGGAGATTATACGGGTAATGGGTAGGTAGTAAACAATTTTATTTAATTTGTTAAATACTTGTGAAATACTAAAATATGTAATCGTAAATTAATTAATTTAATTGTGTTATTAATTGTTTTTTTGTTTAATTTTACATCGGGTTTGAGGAATTTATATGGGTAAAGGGTGGGTAGTTAATTAATGTAAATGAATTTAGATTTAGATTTTCATAAATAATATTTGTTTAATTGATAAATAATTATGTCAGTTGTGCAAGTCATTGTTTTTTAATTTTAGATGTGGGTTGTGGGTTTTGTAAGGGCAAGGGGTGGGAAGTAAATTAATTTGACAATTTTAATATTAAATGTATTTCTATTTTGTTTTAAACATATCTTTTATTTATTTACTGTTTTAAAATTGTTTGAATTTTGTTTAACATATTTTACTTGTTTTTATTGTTGCCCTGACTTGAGTGGGAGTAGTACATTTTACCCCTCTGCAATCCAACACTTTCCCTACAGTTGCACTGTTTGGGGTGGGAATAGTACATTTTACCAATCTGCAATCCAACACTTTTTCTACTGTTGCACTGATTGGAGTGGGAATAGTAAAATGTACCCATCTGTAATCCAACACTTTCTCTACGGTTGCACTGACTGGAGTGGGAACAGTAAATTGTTCCCCTCTGCAATCCAAAACGTCCCCTACAGTTGCACTGACTGGAATGGGAACATTTAATTTGACCCCTTCCTAATTCAACACTTTCTCTACTGTTGCACTCATTGGAGTACGAATAGTAGATTTTACCCCTCTGCCATCCAGTACTTTCACTACAGTTGCACTGACTGGAGTGGGAATATTACTTTTTACCCCTCTGTAATCCAACACTTTTCCTACAGTTGTACTGACTAAAGTGTGATTATTAAAATGTTCTCCTCCGAAAACCAAAAGTCTCCCTACTGTTGCACTTACTGGATTGGGAGTATTACATTGTTCCCCTCACACTCTATCATTTTCCCTACTGTTGCATTGATTGGAGGGGAAATAGTAAATTTTACCCCTCTGCAGTCCAACATGTTCACTACAACTGCACTGACTGGAATGGGAAAGGTATATTTTACCCCTCCGCAATCCAACACTTTCCCTACAGTTGCACTGACAGGAGTGGAAATAGTACATTTTACCTCTCTGCAATCCAATACTTTCCCTACTGTTGCACTGATTCGAGTGGGAATAATAAATGGTTTCCCTCTGCAATCTAGCACTTTCACTTCATTTACACTGACTGGAGTGGGAATGTTAACTTTTTCCCTCCTCAAGCCACACACTTTGCCTATTGTTGCACCTACTGAAGTGGGAATATTAATGTTTTTTGTTAATTATAAATGTTATTGTGTTAAGTGTAGTGGGAATAGTAAATTGTATTATTTTGTAATCTTATGTTATATGTAATATATTTATTGTAGTTAGGATGGTAAATCTTATTTTTGTGTGATTTTAAATATTTTGTTACTGTTGTGTTAGTAAATATTTTTATATTTATTTAGTATAAACATGTTTCCTTTTCAATGTGTTGGGAAATGTGTAGGTATTTATTTTAATTTGGTACTAATGTATTTTATGTTGAAATTCTTTTTTTTTGCAACTTATTTTTATTTAAATTGTAAAATATGTGAGTTGTTTATGTTTTGATATATTCAAATATGTTTAAATACATTTGTGATAATAGTCTGCTTTATTTATGTTCCTGTATAATTATATATATATATATATATATATATATATTACCTACTGGCGGTCGCCAGTAGGTATATATAGTTAGGATTTTTTCTCTATGGGTTTTTTGAAAATTCTATGTCTAATAACTTTGGCGTTTGTGGACGGAATTGGCTGAAATTTTCAGGAAAATGGCACATTTTGTTTCTGAGCAGCCCTTGAAAATTTGGGGGGGGTTCGTCCAGTGGGGGCCGAGAAAAAAGGGGGGTCCCAAAACGTGTTTTTAACATTGAGTTTTCCATAGGGCGGTTGGCCTCACTTTTAGCCCGAACGGCTGAATGGATTTGCACGAAACTTGGCAAAATTGTAGGGACTGGTAGCCCGATGTGCCTTTTGTAGGTCTCAATATATGTGCTCCAGTGGATTTTGAGAAATTAACGTTTAAAAAAAGATATATATCTGTAACAGCGGACCGGGCAGCGCACTGGTTCGCGGACCTTTCGCGCAACGGAGCTTTGTGAAGCGAAGCTGATTGGTTCTCCGGCGTCTGTCAACATTCCAAACAGTCCGTAGCGGCCGCCATCTTGTCTCTCGGTAGGATCGAGAGACAAGAGGAGGTCAAAACAAAGGGGGAAATAACTATAAGGGGGCATAGTAGATCCTCGCTGACCCCCTAGGTTTGATGTGGAGGTTTTAAAAGGGCCCCGCGGGGCAAAAAAAAATAATAATAATAATAATTGAACGGCTGAATGGATTTGCACGAAACTTGGCAAAATATTAGGGACTGGTAGCCCGATGTGCCTTTGCTAGGTCTCAATATATGTGCTCCAGTGGATTTTGAGAAATTAACGTTCAAAAAAAGATATATATCTGTAACAGCGCTCCGCTTCGCGTAACGGAGGTTTGCGAAGCTGATTGGTCATTCTGTCACTGGGCTATAGTTGGGCTACATCTGGCTGATATTTGGGCTACATTTGTTTTTTTGTGTGTCTGGCGGCCATCTTTGGGCTACATTGGGCTACATTGGGCTTCATTGGGCTACATTCGGCTAATTAGCAAATAGCTCATCGCAAACTAGGAATGGTAAAGAATCGCTATTTATTCCTTAAAGTTCGCTATTTAGGAAATGCAAATAACTTTGATGATACATATGGCGGTTCATCTCTAACAAGATAAGAAGCATAGGGATACATTTATGATGACTGGCGCATCACCAGGGATGTGTTAGTCATTTTGTGCCGCTGTTCCGTCACCTATGGTGTGCTGCATTTACAATGCGGCGCATCATGGGGCAAAAACAGCACAGATGCGTGATGTATCTGTGCTGTAAAGGTGGCGCATTGCTGGAGTTGTATCGCAAGTGTGATGAAGCTCCAGCAAGGGTCGGGGGTGCCCCTGTCGCAAGGTTTCTGTTCTCACACAGAACTGTGGACAGAGGATTGGAACCTCGGCGAATGCATTGCTGGAGTTGTATCGCAAGTGTGATGAAGCTCCAGCAAGGGTCGGGGGTGCCCCTGTCGCAGGGTTTCTGTTCTCACACAGAACTGTGGACAGAGGATTGGAACCTCGGCGAATTAGGGTGTCCCAAAACTCACGTTAGTAATCAAAAACTCCTTAGCAAGCTAGGTACAGTGTCACATTGGATATAACAAACTCTCAATGTTTAGACAATCCAGAATATGAACTTATAGTACCTCAGGATACGTGGAACTCATGAACAGTCGGTCGTTATAGATTTCTTAGAAACCAGAACATGGAGTTAAGAAGAACAGATGTGTATTTGAAATGTTTATTTACTAATGCCGTCTTCTCAGGCGTAGTACCTTAGATAATAAAAGTACACATATTATCAGTAGCAAAATTACCAGCATAGTTACTAGTACATAAAAAGTGAATGGTGATAGTATGTTAACATGCTGTAAATGAATAAGAGTTAGCAACACTTATAAGCAGCCGCGGGCCGTGGAGGGAGTTACGGTGAGGCAGGGAGGCGGGGAGGGGGAGAAGCAGGGTGGAGAATACAAGTACACATATTATCAGTAGCAAAATTACCAGCATAGTTACTAGTACATAAAAAGCGAATGGTGACAGTATGTTAACATGCTGTAAATGAATAAGAGTTAGCAACACTTATAAGCAGCCGCGGGCCGTGGAGGGAGTTACGGTGGGGCAGGGAGGCGGGGAGGGGGAGGGGCAAGGTAGAGAGGGCTCCACCCTGCTTCTCCCCCTCCCCGCCTCCCTGCCCCATCGTAACTCCCTCCACGGCCCGCGGCTGCTTATATCTCACCCTCCCTAATACACATATTATATTATTTGCTAAGAAGGTCTCTTTGTGTTGGTTTAGGGCGTGCCCATACTTTAGTGTCTTAGATTTGAAGGAATCACATCAGCATACACCAGCTCTCTCTTCATGTGAACCGCATCAACTGTTGTGTATGTGTGTTCGGCAAAGCAATATAAAACCCGCCTCATGCCCAGAATTGGCAGAAGTTGCACTTATGTTATGAGTATGAAGTCGTGGAGATCAGACCTCATAACAATTCTGTATCGTGTTGTTCTTGAAACTTTAGCACTCGCTGTACAGATATAGTTTAACAAGTAAAGCAGATAGTAGACCAATAACATATTATTCTCATGTAAACCACGATGAACTACTAGGTGGAAAGCTAAAGCAACAACTAAGTGTCGTGTGCAGAAGTTGCAAAAAAGGAAAAATGGCGTTTAAACCGGTAATGAGCCCATGCTAACTTAACACGGTGTAAAGATATCCAGGACCTAGATGACACCTCCTCATGATCCGGAAACGAACTGAATAAGATAATAGAAGTGCCATCTCATGAGAGCAGATTGCAAGTTTATATGTGGACGGTCCGCAAGGTAAAGCATTAAAAACTAGGAAAATTTAATGCTAAAGAAAAATAAAACAGCCAAGTACTTTATCGAGTCTTAAGCCAATAGGCAAGGTAAATAATAAAAACTTGACAAATAAGTCAATGAATTGTCAATGAAATGCTAGTACTCAGCATATCAAACATGAAAAAGGTCTATGACATAACTGTGTATGCAAAATAAGCTGCAACAGCCTCCAATAGGAAGTCACCGTCTTCATCCGAAAACAGTTCAGCCATCCAATTTAAAAGCGGAAAAGAACATACGTGCTCTCCCAGCACCGGATCCTCTATCACCATCAGAGGACAGCTCGGTGGGTTTTCAAGAAAGCTCTGTTCCAAGAAAGACTGTGCTGCCGCCAGTAAATTCCAGGGACCAAGTAGTCCATGCATCAATGCCACAGCCATAATCCTTTCGCCAGGACAAACCAACTCGTGAGTAATGATAGGAGTCATCAGCTGATTAAAGTCGACGTCAGGAGAAACCGGTCCGCAGAGACACAAATCAATGGCCCAATCGAAATCACAGGTCAGGCAGTGAAATACAGGCTGGACACAGGTGAAGTAGGAGAACCGAAAAGATAATCCATATGCCGTGCTTAATATCGCCAACGGCATTGTGCCATAATATTCTAGCATGCGATTGCGGAACAGTGTCAGCAGCTGCAGGGTCGGAGGTTGCATAGGAGGGACATCCATATTTAAAAATGTAAAAAAGCACAAGAGCGTCCGCTGGTAATGCAAGTAAAAATGCCAATCTACGAACCAGAGTGCAGAAAATACAATGAAAGGAAGCAGGGATGACTCCAAAGATTTTCTCAAATGAAGTCACGAGACCACTGGTAACAACTTTAAAAAAGTGTGCCAGGGACTTTGTGGAGGATGCGTTAAAGATAGTCGGAAACATGTTGCTGAAATTGAAAGGCAAATCTTAATTGAAAAGGGTGTGCACCTCTGTATGGGTGTTCGCTATGTGAAGTACGAAAGTTTCACGGGCCGAACTCAAGGCCACCTCTCTCTGAGACAAAAGAGCTCTTATTCTTGCCATGCCGTTGAAACGTGTCCCAAGGTTGGTATTTGTGGCCAGATTGAAAACTCCCTATGTTCATGTGTGGGAGGAAATAGAACATTTCTGCAGCAAATAACCCGTTCACTTACTGTTACGATAAAAGGAATACTTTTAATTAACTCAGAACAATCTTCATTATTGAGCATCAAATAACTACCATTTTCCAACAACTTGAACGTGGGGATGATAGCAGGAACTGGCGTGCCTTGCAACACGCAAGCCATATTTGGTCGGTGTTTGTTGCATGAACCGTGTAACTGTATGTGCCTACACATTAGTGAATGATCTGGCGTCTCAGTGCATTCCTCTCCATTCAGATAAACTTCTTGATCATCTTTGAAACATCTGTATGTGTATGGAAGCGACCAGACCTCATGAAGAAAAGCACTACCTAAAGGTTCATAACGACCTATTGGTATATATTTCATACAATTTGAAAACTTATATAAAGCAAAAGGCAGCGTTATTAAACCGTGGATAAGGCATGTTGCCAAAAAACCCGCAATCCTCTGCTGATGATGTCACTGAGCATGTCATGAATGATGTAATATGTGACATCATCAGCAGTGGATTACGGGTAATGGTATCTCTAGTTTACTCCCTTATAGCTGTGTTTCTTTTAACATAAGTGTCTGTTTCCTTCCCTTATACTTACTGTTTTTGGTTCGCTTCCGGTTCGCGTACCAGCGAGCGAACTAGGAAGCGAACTAAGAGAAATAGAGGTTGGCACAATTCCAAATATTGTACCAATTTTTTAATAACGGGGAGGTAGTTCTGAAAAGAACTTTTTTTTTTATTTTTCTGAACATTTTTTTACTGTTTTTGAATTTTTCGGAACAGTTTTATATTTTTTTGGGTTTTTCTTGGAGGGGGCAATGAAAACGATTCATTGTAAAGGGCTCAACAGGAGCAACAAAACAAAAAAAAGAAGTATTTATTATTTTGGGCGTTTCGGACAAACTTGCATATGATAGTCAATAGCTCTGTTGATCAGAGTGATGCTTTTTTCTCCGTAGGAAATGAATCCATCGCAAAATGCGCAGATGTGTTTTACATCACCAAATCTCATTTGTATATTTGGCACCATCTCCCTGCCCTCTGGTCCCGTTACTTCCGGTACAACAGATCTTCTGGCCATAATAGGGAGATTATCTAGGTCGTTCCGAAACTGTGCAGCACTGTAGTTGTTAGGATGCCACCTAGTCATATGGCGATGCATTGTGTAGTTTCCGAAACTGTATTTTTTGTCGGTCCCTCTGGACAGTCTATCTTGACATATAAGGCAAGTTACGTATCTTGCATTTACTTTTTTCTGACCTTTGGGAATTTTAAAAAATTGCCAAATGAAGTTTTCTTTCCGGTGAGACGTCCTGGGCTGCTCAGGCAAAAACTGCCTCTCTTCGTGCTCGTCCTCCTGTTCCTCTTCTTCTTCTTCTTGTTGAATTAGAACTTGAGCAGGTGGTCCACTCTTCCTTGGATGTGGTGGAGGTGGTGGGGAAGCACCAGCTGAAGCTACTAAAGAAGCCATTGCTCAGTGATCACAAAGGGTCTTTCTCTCACAATGATGAAAGTCAGAGTGAGGAAAGAAGGAGGGATTTTCATCATTTGGGAAAAACAAGAGTTCTCAACCAATCAAAAGTGTTCATTTTAGATTATATGACCTAGTCTTACATCATTAGGAAACCAAAAGTGAAATGAACCAATGAAAAGTGTTATTACCAAGTCACATGACTTGCTGTGTTTACGTTAAGCGCTTTGCAGGGCCTCCCGGTTTGCTTCCAGAAACCTGCGCTTTGCGACTCGCTTCGCGTACCAGTTCGCTAACGTAGCACGTCATATGACGTATCACGCGACAACGTGAAACGTCATGCGGACGGGAGGCGTCACGATGTTGTTTTCTAACGCGGCACTTGCGGTAAAGAAACGTTTACCGGCTCGCGGTCTATTTCGCGGCATCAAGGTCAGCTAACGGGAAGCTTCCCGATTCGCGAAGCGGGAACGAAGAAAAAAAAATATTTAAAAAAAAAATTATTCATAAACATATAAAATATATTTTTGGATTTAAAGAAGAATACATTTTACAGCTACAGATATTAGCTGTTAAAAAACCAATGAAATTCACAGAAAAAACCATAGGTTATAGACCATATATAGTTAGGAATTAGCATTTACAAAACCTTGAAAATTCACTGAAAAAACCATAGGTTAGAGACCATATATAGTTAGCTGGACATTTTATTGACATAAAACCAATGAAATTCCATATATAGTTAGTTGCACTAACTATATATCGCGCACCCGCAATCCACTGCTGATGATGTCACATATTACATCATTCATGACATGGTCAGTGACATCACTGATGACATCACTGATGACATCTCAAATGACATCACTGATGACATCACTGATGACGTCTCATTTGGCATCATTCTTGTGCTAATACGATAAACTTCTTCAGACTCTAATATAACCTTAGATACACTCAGTGTATACAGACACTCACACACTGCCACTCATCCATGGAGTTACTCACACACCCAGTCAGTCATGCAAAGAAACAATCTCACCTCCATTTCTTCAACTATACAGTTATACACACCTTACTTATTGAAACATATACTAACACATATTTACTCTCTTATACAATCCCTGATACAAGTTCACAATGATCGATACAACCACTCACTCAGTGGCTCTCATGCACAGTTATTTATATATGCCAACTCTCACATGTACTGTGTTTTACATATGTACTTACTATGACATGTAGCATTGAGATATCCATTCACTCATCAATACACTCATGCACACAGTCAACTGCCCATGTAGCTGTTTCCACATGCACTCTTGAACTCATACACCTAGTGAATAAACTGCTCACACATCTATGCACAGAGTCACACACCTTCCAGCCACCCCCACACAAACTCAATCTCCCATAGAAATACTTGGGCAACCAATTAATAACACATATAGCCTCTCGTATAGCTAATGATCAACACATGCAGCAGTTTACATCACAACAGACATAATGATGCACAAATTAAGACAGTTTAGTCACTAACCCGTGCATTCAGTAAGACGCATTTAATCACTCACTCATACAGTCAATCACGCACCTACTAAAACCTTCATTCAGACACTTATACATCCACTCATTCTTCAATATGTAAAACATATTTAAACTTTACAGAAACACATAATCACTGGATGTTGTCATCAGTGATGTCATCAGTGATGTCACTGACCATGTCATGAATGATGTAATATGTGACATCATCAGCAGTGGATTGCGGGTGCGCGATATATAGTTAGTGCAACTAACTATATATGGAATTTCATTGGTTTTATGTCAATAAAATGTCCAGCTAACTATATATGGTCTCTAACCTATGGTTTTTTCAGTGAATATATATATATATATATATGTGTGTGTGTGTGTGTGTGTGTGTGCATGTTTAGATTTTAACAGGAACTTTATTTGTGATATTTAATAAAACTATATTATTGCAAAAGAATGTTTTTGCAATATTTTTGTACTTACCTTTTTAAGTATAGGGAGTCGATAGTTTTGTATTCTATATTTTCCCCTCAATATTGTTTACTTCTATATTTTTGTGGTCAATATTCTGTCAGTGAACCCATACAATAACTACCAATGGTCTATATAATCAACATTGCAAAACGGACTTTTGTCAAATTATTATGTTTCTGCTTAACACTTTAAATAGTCAGAACTGGTATTTAATTATGTGAGCCTCCTGGGGCTCAGAAGAAATTGCTGTCTTTCACACCCCACAATCTGTGAAGTAGAATGGCAAACTGACAATGTTAAATGCTCTCTCACCTAAAGATATCTCTGTCAGACCACCTAAATCCCAAGCTATATATGCATGTCAATGTGTTCAATCGGGCTTTTTTTTCCTTTAGAGGAAGTGCCAATGCAGAAATAGGGGAGCACTTCTCTGAAAGCAGTGAGATCAGATGTGTAGTAAGGATTGCAAAAGTGTCTGATCCCCAGAAAGAGGCTAGTTTTGGACACAGTTTGAGGAAAGAGAGTATATAATTTAAGAAAAGTTGATCGGCAAAATTGTGTTGAACAATAGTACATACTGTTGTTGTTTTTAAAGTAAGGAACCTTTGTGAGACAGGAATTGGGTCTCATTCCAAATAAAATGCAGGCAGGGAAAGTGTGGGTCCAATTATATGATTTGTTCAGGGACTGTCATCAAATTCAGATGAGTTCATCTTTTTTATTTTTAAAAAACGTTATTTAACCCCTTGGATGTGTCGGACGGCCGGGGGCCGTCCGACGTTACGGTGGGCGTGTGCGGAGGACGGCCGGGGCCGTCCGAACCACGCCCACCTTTTATTTCGCCCGCACCGCGGCGTTAAAGGGTTAAATACCAAAATACACAACAAGGATTGAACAATATACATAAACCATTCATCTATCACATTGTAGAAGAGAATTTAAAAAAAGAAAGAAAGCCTTTATGATTTTAAAAGAAAGAAAGAGAGGGAGAAAAGAAGAAAAGAATATAAGGAAAACATCACTTTTACGATAGAAGAAAGAATTTACTCATAATTGTAAGCTTATACAAGGAATTGAAGAAAGACATTAATAACTAAGCAAAAATATTAATAGGCGTTTACAACCTATAAAAATAGAAACAACAGAGAGATAAAACATTCATGGTGGTTGGAAATTTATAGAAAAGTACAACAAGTAGATGACATACAATTTGCAGTGTTGTGGAGCAAAGATGTCAAAGGTAACCATTACAATTGAACATTATGAGAATTTGAGCATTGAGAAAGATACATATTATCTAATCTACCATGAGAACAGACACAATCCCACCAAGACTCATATGATAATTTAAGTATACTCTTCCAATTATAAGCATTTTGTTGAAAAACAATTGGCATGAAAATATTAAAACAATTACAGTCAGGGAAGGAAGGGGAAAACTCACTAGTTAAAGTTCCTAAAAAGAGATGGAGAATGTTAAAGGAATGTTGTATTTCAAATACTTGTCTTATTTGTGACCAAACTTTGTGTTAAAAGGAAAGTGTATTAGAACATCTAAACAGCATGTGCATAATATCACTTTTAGGAAACTCACAAGCCCAGCATGTTATTTTAGACGAGGTATCCATTGAAAATTTTGAAAATTGTGAGGGGGTAAGATAAAGTGTATAGTAAAGACAAAACAGGGACTGAGTAATAATAGCTGTTCTAGAAATGTTAAAGATATGTGACCAAACCCTATTCCAAATGGATACCAGTTCACAACAAGGTATTTTTCCCAAAGAAGTTCGACTTTGGACTTGGTTTTGTGGAGTATTTGAGGATGAAAAAAACTCTATAAAAAATATATGCTTTAGGAGAAGCAGTGAGAAACTTGGTTAGGTCAGAAGTGTGTGAAATAGAAAGAGTGAGGGAACATCATATCTTGTAAGGAAGAAAGAGCATTCTTAGACAGAATTTATAAGCAATGAAAAACAAGTGTGGATAGATTAAGAGCATTCAAATGTATGTCTAAAGGAGATAGGAGCATTGTTGTAAAATAATTGTGCTATCTACATCATACCTTTATTATTCCAAGAATGCCAAAAACATGGGTTGAATAGAAGCAAACATAGATCTTATCATGGAAATAGTATGTTTAAAAAGAGGGTATGTAAGAATAGGGGTTTAGAAGAAAAGATAGAAACTATTTTATAGAAAAGGGATGAAGGAGAACTTTCTCTACATCAAATCATGAAGGAGACATGGCTGAGGTCGAATTGGAAATCCAAATAAAAGCTTGACGTAAGCCAAATGCTTTAAGATATCGACTAAAATCTTGAAAATCCACAGCTCCTTCAGGTATGGATTTTTGTAGAAGAGATAGAGAAACTCTTGCTTTCTTATTGTTCCACAAACATTTAGGGGTCGATTAGGATCGCGGACGGACTTGAGTCCGTCCGCGACCCCTGAGGAGGAGGGAACGTCCGCATGGGCTGCGGCGTTCCCTCCGATCAAATTAGGATGTGACCGCCAGGGTGGCGGTCACATCCTCTATCTCTAACATTGCGGCGGGTGCAGCTTCAAGCTGCATCCGCCGCAATGTAAAAAATCCATGCACAGCATTTGCGTGCACAAAGCGGCAGGCACCGCGCGGTGCCTGCTGCATTGTGCACGCAAATGCAGGGGGGTACCATAGGTACCCCCCATGTGCACCCCCCACCCCACCTTCACCCAGGGGGCCCGCAACGGGCCCCCGAAGTGAAGGTCCGTATGCTTTTCCACGGCGGTGAAGCCGCCGCGGAAAAGCATATATTTTCAGACATCCTAATATGCCTGGTGGTGTCTGATAGACACCGCCAGACATGTTAGTGCTTTTCCGCCGCGGTCGGAAGGCGAAAAAGCGGCGGACAGATTATCAGACCCACCAGCCATCCTAATTTGGCGGTGGGTCTTTGGAGTCTCCGCCGCGGTTTTTCCGCCATCCTAATCGGCCCCTTAGTTAGCATAGAGTTAATTTTCTTAAATGTAGATTTGTGAATATGGACAAGCATCATAGAAATGAGATAGAGCAAATGATTTTGTAAACTAAATACGGATGTATTTAATCTTGGAGAATGATGCCCACTGAAAACCAGCCTCTATAAAGCAATATTTGAAGGTGGATTTATTTAGGGGAAGAATTTCAGTTTTATCTTTGCTGATTTTATAACCTGAGGATTCAGAGAAGCTGGCTTTTTCAATAAGTACTGCCAGTAAGGATGTTTCTGGGGACAAACAAAAGAGGAGAGCATCATCCGCATAAGCTGCTAGTTTTAGATGAAGATGTCCATATCGAAAACTATATATGGGTGAATTAAGATGCATAAAGGAAAAGAAAGGTTCAAGAGCAAGGACACATAATAATGGGGAAAGAGGACGACCCTGTGAACACATCCCAGGAGAGGAACATATGGAGATACTGCACTGTTAACAAGGATAGATGTGCATGGGGATTGGTACAGGATAGTAATTAGAGCAATAATTTTAGGGCCAAAATTGTTTCATGGTAAAGATTTCAACATGCAATCCCAATTGATCCTATCAAATGCTTTCTTTCTATCTATTCTTATTGCTGCAAGTGGAGTTTTGAGCAGGGGAGATTTACTAAGTATGTTAGGAAATAATCTAGTGTTATCTAACATCAATCTTCGCTTTACGAATCCTCACTGCTTCTTTCCAAGAAGACGTGGAAGAAAAGATTCTACATGGACTGTTGAGAGTTTTGCGAAAACCTTGTAGTCTACATTTACTAATGAGATTGCCTATCATTTTTTACATAGAGCGGAATCTTTGCAATCTTTATGTGTAAGACAAATTGTGGTTTTTTGAGAAGTACCAGAATTAGAACGAGTATCAATGAAGTGATTGAACAAGTGTGACAGATGAGGAAGGATAATATTTGAGAAATGTAGAAAAATATCTACAGTAAAGCCATCTGGAATTTTCCCTTATTTTAGTGAGTTTAATGCTTAGGAAATCCATTGAGGGTAAGGCTTGTCTCCCAAGAAATACATCTAAATGACAAAGAATAATGTCAAGGGTTTGAGGTAAATAGTCTTCAATGTAAGAATGTTGTTCTGGAGATTCTGGAGTATACACAGTATTATAGAAAATACCAAATTCATTCAGGATATCTTTGCGTTTAGTCAGAGAGACTGCCTGTAAATTAAATGATGAATACCTTGGAAGTGACAGTTTTGTTTTTACTTCCAAATACTTAACCAGCAATTTACTAATTTTATTTCTCCAACCATATTAACAAGCATTATTTCTTAACAAGATGGATGAGGCATTATAAGTGGAGAGTGTATTAAAGTGTAGATTAGTGTTTTGCTAATTTTGAAGATCAGTGTTTAATTTAGTGGTGAAATATTTTTTTCTAGAGTCTTAATGGAGGAGAGTAACGGCATGTATTCATTGCTCCTAATTTTTTTTTTCTTGGATAATTAGGGGATTGATTACGATGTTGGTTGGAATGCTTCTAGACTGATTCTGAATCATTTCCGACTGAATCCGATTCAGGGAGTCCGACTGACTGATTACAATGTTTTCAAACACCGTTCGGTTGAACTCCTATTGACTTGAATTCAATGGGAGCATGTGTTCCGACCGACAACATAGGCTCCCATTGAAGAAAGGGGTGGTAGCGGAAAAGCTTGCACCTGTCTCAGGCACCCCTTCGTGCCGGCCACACTGTGATGGGGTGGGAAGAGAGGACCCATAGGTACCCCTGTGGGCCCCAACCAGAGGTCTCCCGGGTGAAGGGGGCCTGCTACCGGGGGGTTCCAAATCAAATTTGGACAAACAGAATATTGTAATCAGTTGGTCGGATGTGTTTTCGAGTCAGGTGGAAATGCGGGTCCCGAATAGACAGTGGAATGAAATTGCATATGCATTTTATGAGGAAAAGAATTGCACCGAGGATTGTCTATCCATAACATGGTTGCAATCACTCTCTAGAGTAAAGTATGTGTCATTAAATTGAATACATTTTTGTGCTACTGCGGGCCACAAAGTATAGCCAGGTTGTGTTAAAGCATAACTATTTAATACATGTAAAGGTATTTTGTTGATTACAAGTTTAATACCAATCCATCTGCTCATATCATCTTTTTCATTTGAGAGTGCAACACGATTACTGGTTTTCCCACATAGAACAATAACTCAATTCTCTTTATTGGAGATGGGAGATGCAAACATAGAGCCTACCCAACCATGCTTGTGTTTTAAGGCTTCAGATTTGATACGGTGAGTTTTTTGAATCAAGACTAAATCTGGAGCAGATTTCACCAAGTGGGATAACCCTCTCTGTCATTTGAACGGATTAATTAATACCTTTATATTCCATGTGATTACTCTGAATCTTACAACAAAAACAAATTAAGTAACTAATGAAGACTATCCAATATCTGACAGTTTAGCAATATGGATATAAACCAGTATATAGGGGAAGAGAATGTGAAAAGGGATATATGATAATGGAGAAGGGATGAGGAAAAAGTGGAGAACGGAGGGGGAAGGAAAAAAAGAGGATGAAGACAGGAGTGAGAATGGGGTGGTGACAACACCGATGATGATGGCACTTCTGACAAGAGGGGCATGCACCACAATGGAACAGTATATAAATAGGAGGGGAATTAACAAGGTAAACACATACTGTGAATCTAAAGGGAAACATGAGAGAAAATGTTAACTTAGATATAATATCACCAGGATAAACATTTTATCTAAAAGTACAAGATGAAGATGCAACAAAGCATTTCAGAAAATATTGGTGCATTGAAGGATCAGCTGTATCCATAGTATCCACCAGATGAGTGTTTATACATTTTCATGTTCAGTCAGTTCTTGAAAAGAGATACGTTTATTTTGGTAAGTTATTTTAAAGAGGCATGGATGAAAAAGGCCATAGCAAGCACCCAGATTGCATAATGCAGGACATAGACTGAGAAAGTCTTTCCTTCTGGTGGCCATAGCATTGGATACATCCTGTGAAATAAAAATCTTTCAGCCGGAATATGTGATTTGTTTTTATGACTTGGCAGCATTAAGAACTTTCAAAAGGTCTGTGAACTCTAAAAATAAAAGAATAACCCCTCTCCATTTAGTAGGTGGTGTCGAAGAAGAGATACGAGGACCCAGTCTATGTGCTTGTTGTATATTAAAATTGGTGGAAGGAGGTAAATCTAGTAGTTGTGGAAGAAAGGACATAGGATTATCTCCCTAAGTATGTTCAGGAGGACCATAAACATGGAGATTGTTGCATCTATTCCTGTTCTCCAAGTTTTCTTAGTGCTTCTTTAATTGAAGGACCTCTTTCTCCAAAATTACAGTGTTATTGTTTTCATCATGCAAGTCACTAACCTGTTACTCTGCCGAAGACATTTTTATCGCCATACGAGACCATTTATCATCACAATGCTGGTTACCTTTGTTGGTCTCTTCAACAAAAAGATGAAGGGCTCGCATTTCTTCCAGTAATATATCTAATGATATAGGAGATGGTCACTTTCCGGGTGAAGGGGTGCCCTTTTTAATACTCTTACTTGCAAAAGATGATGACTGAGCCTTCACCGAAGAGACAGGCGCAGATGCAGAGCGTGGAGTAACTGAATAAGCCATGTTGATGGAAGAAACTAAATTGTCCATCAAGGAGTCCCTAGAGGAGGATTGTGTGGGTGTTTTGGGACTAGACTGAGCTTTGGAACTGATATTAAAGAGAGTTATTTTTATTCTAACCACACATCAGCTGTTTAGAGACTATTTAGATATTATTGCACATTAATATTATATAGTCCACAATTGTAGTGAGAGAGTGCTAAAATAGTTGTATACAATGTTTAGGTAGCACCATAAACATTATGCTTATTTAGGGAGCAGCATGGTTGAAAGAGCTTTAGAATACCTTGTGGTTCTTGGATGAGATATCATTCAAAAGCTATATACAGATTATTTAGACATTGCTGTATATTAGTAATATATAGTGAACACATTAATTGAGAAAGTGCCCTAACAGTTATGCACAGGTTGTATAACGCTCCATCAACAATATTCTAATGTAGTGAGCATTGCTTTGGTAAGAGCTCAAAATACCTGGTATTCCTGTGGATAAGGTATATAAGGTATTACTCATAAGTGAGTCTGTGAGGGAGAATGCAGGCTGAGCTTAAAATGCAGCAGAAGCATGATAGAGAAACAAAAGTAAATAGCTCTAGTGAAGTGTGCCCCAAGGAAAGGAGAATGTATAACTCTCATGTCAAAAAAGACGTGACTAAATGAAAGGTGTAAAGGACTTCACCTGGCCTTTTGAAGAGGAGATGGCATTCGACTGGTGATCCACTGTTAGGGGAATCCAGTTTTCCTCCTGGGACCGGTTTCGGGTTCATAACCCTCGTCAGCCAGGGTATCTTGATTCCAGTGGCAAAGCGAGCAAAGGACTCACGTCTGAGCATATCCTGCCAACTTAGGGCGAACAAAGGGATACAAAAGGGGTTGATGGACGGAGCGTTTGAGCAAATCAAATACTCACCCCCAGTCAACTGATCTGGGTTTAATCCATCACCATTCTTTAGCTCACTCCACCACCCCAGTTCAGACATGGCCATATGCAAATCAGTCTGACCCTGTGCCTCATGGGAACAGTCCAGCCTGAACTGCCAAGCCATGTCTTCCCTGGACCGGAAACAAGCATCCTGGGACCGGTTTCGGGTTCATAACCCTCATCAGCCAGGCCATCTTGATTCCAGTGGCAAAGCGAGCAAGGGACTCACGTCTGAGCATACCCTGCCAACTTAGGGTGAACAAAGCGATACAAAAGGAGATGATGGACGGAGCGTTTGAGCAAATCAAACACTCACTCCCAGTCAACTGATCTGGGTTTAATCCATCACCATTCTTTAGCTCACTCCCCCACCCCAGTTCAGACATGGCCATATGCAAATCAGTCTGACCCTGTGCCTCATGGGAACAGTCCAGCCCGAACTGCCAAGCCATGTTTTCCATGGACCGGAAACAAGCATCCTGGGACCGGTTTCGGGTTCATAACCCTCATCAGCCAGGCTATCTTGATTCCAGTGGCAAAGTGAGCAAGGGACTCACGTCTGAGCATACCCTGCCAACTTAGGGCGAACAAAGCGATATAAAAGGGGATGATGGACGGATCGTTTGAGAAAATCAAACACTCACCCCCAGTCAACTGATCTGGGTTTAATTCAACACTGTTCTTTAGCTCACTCCGCCACCCCAGTTCAGACATGGCCATATGCAAATCAGTCTGACCCTGTGCCTCATGGGAACAGTCCAGCCCCAAAGTTTAGCTAGGCTTTTCCCTGTTGTAAACAATTCCTTGATTGCGTACTTTGGCTGTTGTATTTTAGAAATAATATATTTGCTTTTCTCATCCCATAATAATTTTTTATACTGCATCAATGATTGCCTATAATGTGGTTTGTCATCTGTGTCATACTTCAGTCTCCACCTCCTTTCCTTCCTTCTACAAATCTGTTTTTGATTTCCTAATTTCTCCGACAAGCAATTTTCAGAAGGCTTATTTCACCAGTTAGAGAAGATCTTGAAGGGGGCCAAAGGATTCCCTGCCTTTTTAATCCAGGTGGAAAATCTGTGGGCTGCCGTATTAGTGTCTGTGGCCAGGTCTGGCTGGGTTCTAACTAGGGAATCTTGTAGATAGAAGGTGTCAATACTACTCCAGTCACGCCCTTTGGCAATAGCCCCTGGGCTACATGGTATTGTGGTGAGTTGATTAATAACTCATATCGAACAATATGGCCTTATGATCTGACCATGGGACACGTAATATTTCTGACACCTTTAGGTTGTGGTTAGAAGTAAATATACTGTCTAATGTGTGTCCTGCCTTGTAAGTGGCTTGTTCAACAATTCGTCCAAGGGACAAAATGCGATGCAGTGCGATCAACGAAATTTGTTTTATTTATTTTTATGTTTACTTACCTGTAATCGGCCATACTCCATAGTTTACTACCCCCCACCCTGCCCCTCCCCCTACCCACATCACCGCACGGCAGCACTCCCACGACCAACCACTACTGACCCATTATATGAACCTTAGAGTTTTCCACCAGTTGAAAGTAAGGATACTGCTTAGATTTGGTACTACCTGTGATTATTTGGGGTCTGGGTGGTCTCTTGATATCTAGTGGGCAAAACAGAATGTAGGATCTTGCTTTGTGGGAGCAGTTCTTTTATCACTAAAACAAAATCCTTAAAAGGAGCTTGCTATTACAGAAAGCACTGACAAGCTGCTGGGTATTTGGGAATTGCTTTCATCGCTGGCTGCCTGTCAATGGCTGTCAAAGAGGAAAAGGCTGGACCAATGCAAGTCTTTGTTCCCAGGAAGAATATTTCAGTGCCATATTTACACCTTTCGCTGTCTTCTAGAATGTGTGATAGGGATTGGTGTCTTCTGTCCTATAGAAAGCTCAGCCAGCTTAAGACTTGTAGTCACCATACATAAACCGTTTCTCTAAATTCCAGGAAAGGAGAAAGCTTTGGAATAGTAATGCTTATTTTTTTAAGCAGTGTTATCAATCTTGAACTTGACCTAAAAGTATTGGAGTGCATTACATGAGCACCAATTAGATTAAACAGGGTCATTTTTAGAAATGGAGAGATTAAATGATGTGGCCAGAATCACAGCATGTTGATTCGACAACAAGACTTGAACACGGTTCCCTAGTTCCAAAGTCAGCAGTTCTGTCCTGAATGCAAATAAAAATTCATGCTGACTTAAGATTTTTAATTTCATTTGTTAGCTTTAATTTGTGAGGGTGGGTTCATTTAGGTCTGGCCTACACTTTCACTCTGCTGTATTCTGTGGCGTTACAAAAAAAATCAGTGAGATTCTGCGAAATTCCGTGAATGGGCAGAAATAAGCACATTGCGCTGCTGGCAATGGAATTAAGCACTAGAAGTTCGTTCCGCACTGAAAAATCTGAACAAACCACACAGCACATCAGAGGGCACAGCTCCTAGAGTTGATTTTGCTGCTGCTCAAGTTGATCTTTTACTCGAACTGCAGCTTTTTAACCACAAACATCAGCATTTGTCCACGTTGGAGAAATGTTACCCCGTGCAGTCCTAGTGATTGAAAATCATGCTAGGGGACGTCAAATTTCGCTCTCACTCTCCAAGTTTCCATTATCGAGCCGCATGTTAGAAAAAACTCCACCGCATGGCGGGTGGCAGAATTTGGCCACACCTCTGCATTACAATCAAACACGCAGTGGCAAAAATTTCCTCATAACACCAGCAGAGATGAATATATCACCCACACCTCATCCCATCATCCTTTTCAATGGCAAACTTAAAATTAGTGCTGCAGCCTCAATGATAACATCCGATCCCGGCCAGACAAGGCGCACTAGTAAAGTATTACTGGAGGATGAGGGAAGCAGAAGCCAACACCTTAGCCCACCACTGTTGGGTAGAGATTGAAACTCACGCAAGGATAGTCAATTCAACCATGACAGTTTTGAAGGAGTCCCTGTCTGCATTACAGTTAGAGGAGGCATGGTTTATCCCTGCAAAGTATTCCAGATTTTAATCTGCTGTGAATAATGCCATCAAGCGGATTTCTCTATTAATGAACAAAACTACCTTTGCAAAAAAAATCATGCTTGGGCTGTGATGCATGACTACCAGAGCTGAAGCCGCAACCGTACCTGATTGAACACTTCTCCCACCAGAATAAGAACTACCTGACATTGCTACAAATGGGGTAATTTCCTTCAAAGGAACTGACCCCGAAATCGAAACACACATGGCCATCCAATGAATGCCGCCTTTGTGGACAAGGGGACGAGTCATTATTACATCTATTATGCACTTGCCCTTTTTTATAGAAACTCAAAAAACTGTCCTTCGGGAGGCTCTAAGGAAGCAACAAATAAGAACATGCAGAGCAGCAGTCATCAGGTGCCTTGGAGGGTTGTCGATTCCACTGTAGGTATGTATGTATGTATCGCATACTTCTATAGCGCAAAAACTGTCATCCAAAGGGTATCCTGGCGCCTTGACTCTACCTGACCAATTACGCAATCACAAGGTTACACTGCCCTGGGGAAAAAATAAGTCTTCAAATCTTATTTAAAGGATGAGAGTTCTCCCAGGCTCCTCAGAGACAGAGGAAGTGAATACCAAAGTTTAGCGGCCGTGTAGCCAAAAGAACGGCCACCCATCCGTAGCCTTTGGATTCTAGGAACTACCACCAAACATGCCGAGGAAGAACGTAGAGGTCTGGCGGTGAAGTACCATGAAAAAAGCTCTTGCAGCAAAACCGGCCCCTGACCATGAAGGGCCTTGAAAACTAAGCAAGATGCTTTAAAACAAATACGCTGCTAGACAGGCAGCCAATGAAGATCTTTGAGCGCCAAAGAAGAGGAAGCAGAGTGCAACCGAGAAAGGGCAAGCTTAGTTGCCATATTCTTTATGCGCTGCAGCTTACTGATCAAGGTGCTAGGTGCGCCCAGAAGCAGTGCGTTGCAGTAGTCTAACCTACTGAGAATGATGCCACGCACTACCTCCGGTCTAGCCTGCGCCGGAAGCATGGGAAGGATCTTACGCAGAGTACGGAGCAACAGCATGCAGGTGGCGATTGTCTTATTGACAAAAGCATCCAGTTGTAGATTAGGGCCAAACATGACCCCCAGGTTGCGGGCGGAGTCCGCCGCCGCCACCGTGCCTAAGGAAGATGTTGGCCAGAACTCCGCCGGCAAAGGACGCGGGGTACGGTCTGTAGAGCAATACAGCACCTCCGTCTTGGATCCATTGAACTGGAGGGAATTATGCTGCAACCAGTCCGCAGTAGCTGTCATACAACGATGGAAAGTCTCTTCAGACACATCATCTTTGCCTTCAAAGGAAAAGATGAGCTGCGTATCATCGGCATAATTGATTACCGAGATACCAAAAGATTTGATCAATGTAATCAGAGGCCGGAGATACAGATTGAATAATATGGGGCTGATTGCCAACCCCTGGGGCACTCCTTGCCCTACTCTTTTGATGCCAGATCTAAAAGGCGGCAGAGCCACCACCTGATGTCTGTTATGAAGGTAGGAAACTAGCCAATCCCGCGCCAACCCAGCTACCCCAATCTCTTCCAGTCTGCTGATAAGTATAGCGTGGCTGACCGTGTCGAGCCATAAAATTTGGGAAATTTGCTGCAAAAGAACTGGAAAAAAGTGACTCAATTCAAGTGGCCTAAAAATAACTTGTACTTACACATTCTTTAATTGCACTGATACACCTGTCAATACTTTTATTTAACTAGTTGTCAACTGTTCGTGGGTATGAGCTTATTGTCTTTTTACTAATATGTTTTTAAAATGTACACTTAAAGTATCGTGTTCCATGATGGTTCTCCATCCTTTTATGATTTTTAACAAATCATATAAAAGTATATTTCACTTGACTTGACTTGATAACACAGCGATTTAGCTCATGTTACCCCTTCTAATATGCAAGTGGGTATAAGTTACATGGTTTAAGTTTGAGCATTAAGCAGCTACTCATTACTTTCGCCCTATGTGAGTTATTCAGTTTAAATTTTGGACTTTAGGATCGCTTTGCAATTCACATGTGCATGCCAAGCCTGCAATGTTACATGGTTTTCTTTTAAGTCAGGTGCACTGCTGTTCACAGAATGGAGAAAGACAGTACTACAACTAACATGGCATTTGAATTTTGTGCAGCACCTTTTGCCATGTGTACACTTATGACTGAGTTGCAAAAAATGTAAATATGCCAACTAATTAGTGAAAATTAGTACCGATTTATAGGAAGAGTACATGCATTCAGGAGGTATTTTTGCACTCCCTCTCTCCCGCGAGTTCCAACATGCCAACTAAGCAGATCCATAAAAAGAAAAACATGATGTCTTGTTGCAGTGAACCCTTTCACACCTGGTGAAAATAATAGACTGATGTCTTATCAACAGAGGCCGTTTGATAGTGTGGAACGGTACAATTAAACGTTTTTTAGATTACAACATGAGGGAATCAGTGCAGTTGAAGTTGATCATTAACCATTATTTCTCTCTGTAACAGAGGAGAATGGGATCCAGGATGCAGGGGGGTATTGTCCTTATGATCACTCAGTATAGAAGTGTTAAAGATAAACACAGGTGTGGCCTGCTCTTCAAAGACGCAGCATGATGCCCAAAAGAATGAATATTGTTTTTTCACTCCTGCAGTCTAACTGACTGAATCAGATGAAGATGGTCTGTGCTAAATCGTCCAACGCCATATATAGAGTCTATGTATAGCAGACCAAATCCATGTCTTGTCTGGACATAGATTTGGTTAAATATGTTACCATCAACAACGTGGTTGACTTACCCATCCTATTTCAAGGCCCAGACACCTGATATGATAAAGGTAATTAATTTTATCGTGCAGAGTATTTACTTTGCAAGTGTTATTTGGAAAAGTCTTTTGACTCTTCAATAAAAGAGATGCCATTTGGAACCACAGACGTTTAAGACCTTCGCCGTACAGTTGGTAAATATTATAAATTGATCGCTGAACCACTATTCTACATGCGTAGGGGACAGGTTAGATAAGCATGCTGACATTACCAAAGCTGTACTTAATTTGTAGGTGAATTAGTGTAGGCTTCTCAAGGGTCAGCATAGTCACTAGGTAAATGTGGGAAACGTCGTTTACAACGCGGTGTTTACACCGCACGACCTTTTCCACGCAGCTATTACAACGCAAGTCGTTACTACGACTTGCGCTGGATGGCACTGTGGGATAAGGAATGTTGTAAATTTATATTCCAACACCTTCCCTACTGTTACGGGGACTGGTGTTGGAATATAAAATTATAAAATTCCTAAATCCGCGCCCTCCAACGCAAGTCATACTGACATACATCCGGTAAATGTCTGCCAAATTCCTGAAAGGAAATCTAAATCGCTGATTCTGCTCTTGGGACTTGAGTTTATTGCCCCCAAATACGTGACTTTTCACCATTAAATTCCATAGTTTTACTCCATCTTAGACTATTACAGATGTAGGTTACACATAGATGCTGAATGTCTGTGTTATTTTCAGCTTAGGACACTGACGGATTTTTCTGTACTACCTGCACGCTGCTCACAAAGTGTAGTTAATGTTGTAACTTACCGCACAAGCTCTGGCAATATAATTTATCTGAGCAATCTTGTAAGGTCCATAACCTGGCTGCAGCATAGTAAAAATGCTGCCTTAGAGAGCTATGTAGATTGAAGAAATGAGACTGCCTGCCTTCTGCAATCAGATCATTGCACTGGATTGATGGTGTAGAAACAGATCCACGTTGCTGCATTCCTCTTAGGACCTTTCTTTTAAAATGTACCTTTGTTAGTGAGTGAAAGTTCACATGATTACAACGTAGTTTCTCTCTGTTTTGCACACAATCTAATATGTTTCACCCCCTATTTATTTTGCCAAGATTTGTTGCACAATCCTTCTGTATTCAATTTGCCATGTCCTAGAGACACAAATAAAATTGTGTAACATTTGTCAAGCCTTGGCACTATCAACAGTGGTGTGCATATTAATTGCTTTCGTACCTTCCCCTTCAACCTTTTACAGAAGATGTAAACTTAGCACAACATCCCATGTGGTGACGAGTCAGCACCTCGGTGCACAGAGCAAACAGTCCATCTACCTCATCAGCGCAGACAGTGATCTTCTGTGGCCATGGGTCATGCAGCATACTGCTTGTCCCAGAGGAACAGGTGACAATTGATAGGCCCATGAAGTTATGTGTGAGGTGACAAGTCAGTGCCATATGTGCGCATGTCCGTGTGCGAGAGTTGCTGCTCTCAGAACAAGACTAGAGGGAGTCTCAGAGTCCTTTTAAAGAAGCGGACTTAACAGTGGAACCAGTCCGCATTGTCATTCAATTTGAAGACATTTAAAAGATCAATGGATACATAGATCAACAGAAAATCTGAGAACACATTCTTAACAAGATATGTGGCCAGTGAAATGCTCATAATTCCTTTAGATAGATTTCTGGCAGAATGGTCAACAGGCAAAATAAGCATATCTACCATTCAATTAAGATCATGTAAAATAATATTTCAGTTAGACAAAGAAGACTAGTATCGGTGTACATAACTTAAAACTAGCTCTCTCTTGTGTCTCATCGTCTACTCGAGGGCTTTAGAGTATCGTGCTCTCGCACAGTAAGCCAAATGTGATGCAAAGTAATTTTATTTTTAAAGACAGATATTATTTAGTATGAATCCTACAATGGGGTTTTATCCTTGGTTGTGATCAGTTTCTATTCGTTGTATCTCCTCTCCATATTTTCCATTCAATGTTACTTAATGAGTGTGTTAGGAGGAATAGTCCCTTGCATGGTGACATATGTTTGAGCCTGCCCTGATTGTCCCAGCTGCAAATATGACATGTAAGATTCTTGGTTCCATTTTGGGAGACCCATTACTGACTGGAGAAGCATGAGGAGGTAGAGTATCTCCCCAGTCTGCTTTGTGGCTTGCTGCATTTCAGTGAGCTGGGCAGGACACAGAACGGAGAAAGAAGAGCCACACTTTCAGCACACTTCAAAGGGTGCTCTTTGATTAGACGAGAGATCACTGGTTCGGGAGCCTGGGCACGTCTCAGGAAGGAGATGGTGCTAATAAGAACATCATAAAGAGTAGGGTCACAATCCTCTTCCACAAGTCCTTTTATTTTTACGGTTCTGAAATCCTGGAAGGACCCCCTACATTGATATGTTTTTGTGAAGTTTGGAACCTTAGGCCAGAGCTTGCTCATAGGCTCAGTGTTCTCACCCAACCAGAATCAATCGCACTTCACCTCCCTGTCGAGGCTCCTGATGGAGTTTGGTATTACGAGGATGAACATGGGGGGGCTGAAATGTGATGCCAGATCATCACCTTGATCGTTCTGCCCCTTTGACAGGGCTAATGCTAAGAATAGGGCAGTATTGCATGACCTAATGGAATACTGTTATATGATCCATGGTGTTTGACACCCCCCCTGGACAAATAATACACATGTTTATTCTGTGTATATGGGGCTTGTTCACGGATTGGCTTTTTCCTATTCCACTTTTCCCTGCCCTTTATGCGTGTCTGTGTCATAGCAGCAATGGGATCTCGTACCATGCCCCAGTCCTACTGGAGCTCAACCTTGGACATGATTACCTCCCTTCAAATGCTGGAGGTTGAACCCCTGCCATTATCGGACGCCGGAGGCCAAACGTCACTTGAGGGAGCACCGCCACAGCTATGAGTCACAATGAATCATCTGTATCCTCTGCACATGTTCTTTTGGTGGCGAGAAAGGGCACTCTGAGGGTTGCTATGATGAGAGATTTGGCACTTCACAAGGGACCGGCCCAGGGCACACAGACTAGGTTGGAGGGCGGCATTCAGACCCTTTTGGAGGCTTACTCAAGACATCCCACCGTAGATTTCCTGTATCACTTGGAACTCACCAAATAATAACTGAATGCTCATTTTACTTCCCCGGCAGAGTAAGCCCTGCTTCACCTGAAGTAGCGGCACTATGAACAGGGGGAAAAGACGGGTAGGCTTCTGACCACACAGCTCCATGAAAGGAAAACTTTAGGCACCATTCCTGCCTTCTGTGGGGAGACAGGGGACATCCTAACGCACCCTGTGGAGGTCACGGATGCGTTTGCCAATTTCCTCTGTGAAGTTTATTGCTCAGAGATTCCTGATGACTGCGAATTTTTCATCACCCTTTTTTTCACCCACCTTGTTGTCAGCTCTTTGAGGGTGAGACTACAGAGGCCGAGATCAAAGTGGCTATTAAGGCTTTGGGACACAATGGCTTCCCAATAGAGTTTTTAAATCTCAATATTGACAGGAAGGTACCCCATATCTATAAATTCTTCAAGAATTTGGATGGACCGCTGTCCTATGCCCTTAGTACAACAAAGCGCTTATTAGTCTCATCTTGAAACCTAATAAGGACCCTACTTGTTGTGCAAACTACCGACCCGTCTCTCTTCTCAATGCAGATATGAAGGTGCATAGAAGGTTATTGCAGCTTGACTTCTACAGGTTATCCTAAACCTTATTCATGATACCCAGGTGGGCTTCATGCCAGGATGTTCCTCTCATAACCACATACGACTCCTGACCAACACCCTCTGGCATGTATGTGAAGAGAGGGACAATAAGATCCATCGGTCATTGGATGCAGAGAAGGCTTTCAATAGGGTGGATTACGGGTATTTATTCTGTACACTGGACAGGGCAGGAATGGGTCCCAGCTTAGACAAGGTAACATGGCTGTACATGTCCCTCACATCGAAGATTGACTGCAGACGCCACCTTTCCATCATACACGGGACAAGTCAGGGGTGCCCGCTGTCCCCTCTCTTATTTTCATTTATCATGGGATCCCTTGGCAGCCGCCATTCGCCAGTCTGCTCTGATCTGAGGGATTGATACTCCTGCGGGCAAATTCAAGATCCTACTTTATGCTGACTACATATTGTTATTTTTGAGTGATCCAGGGGCTTCAGTCCCTCATCTTACCTACTTGATCGATAACTTCTATGTCTCCTTGGGGTACGAAATTAAATGGACCAAGAGTGAGGTATCTCCATTGACACAATGAGACCCTGGACCTCCCTGACTCTGTATGTCTTCACATGAAAGACAACAGGCTTGAAGTATCTCGGCCAGTTCATCAATAAGGGTCTGCATAATATGGTGCAGGACAACAACCAACCCATTCTCGTCCAAATAGAGTAGGACCTCACCCAATGGTCAGCTCTCCAGGTCTCCCTGTGTCCGAGAGTTCAGATGATCAAAATGGTCATGGCTTCCTGGTTCAATTATGTTTTTGGCATGCTGCCACTTCAGTCTCGGCAGACTGACTCAGCACCATGAACCGGCACATCAAACTGTTTGTTTGGGCGGGTCCAATATCTTGACTCAAACCGGCAAGACTGATGCTGATATAAGAGCATGGGGGGGGGGGCTCTGTCTGCCGCACATGCGTATATGCTATCTTGCTCACCACCTTTCCTAGGTGGCTTACTTCCTGACCTCCCGGACACTCTTCCACAGCCAGCCTCTTGAGAATGGAAGGTGAGCCAAGCAACCACAGGTATGGGAATCCTGTGCAGTGCCCCTGCTTCAAGATCTCCCAACTGACCTAACTCCGAAAGCTACCTGGATGACGTGAAAGTAGGCACATCGACTACTGGGTTTTCATCACATGGTCCAAAAGGGGGCACCATTGTGGTTCAATGAAGGTGTGACTATTGCCCAGCATCCATTTACCTGTGCCCCCTGGGAGGAATGGGGATCAGGATGATTGGGGACCACTTGGATGGTGACTCCTTTTGTTAATTTGATGAGCTCAAATTAATGTTCCTGCTACCCCAATCACAGCTCTGGTGTTTCTTGCAATTTAGAGACTCCCTTAGGGGAATTTTAGGGTTGGAACCTATCCATCTCTCTGATTTTGGACTACCTAAATCTATGGGGACTATAAAGGGGGGCTGTCTCTAACCTGTATCAAATCCTCATTGACAGCGTCTACTCCCAGGACACACGCACCACATCTCAGGCTTACTGGCAGGAACAACTGGGTTCAAAATATACGGATAAGGAATAAGAGGAATTCTTTAACCACAATGACCGTCCCTCAGGGAGGCACAACTGAAATTCTCCTATTTCAAGGTTCTCCATAACTGGTACTGGACAGTGTACAAACTGTGCCAGGCTCACCTATTGCTGATGGGTGCCTGCTGACGTTGCTCCTCTGCTGCGTGTGACTTATGTCATGTCTTATAGTAATGTCTTGCTCTGATCCCCTTCTGGCGCTCTGTGTAGCAGACCCTTCACTCTACCACCTACATCCCCTTTCTGGACTCTGCAAAGGTAGCTCCTTTACATGATTTTACAGACGTGGATGATGCGTCCTACCATTGGTGCAGGTGACTGTCGGCAGGCCTCATGGTGGCCAAAATATGTATTCTCTGTCATTGACATTCACCTTAGGTGGTCACTCCACAGGAATGTTTCACAGAGCTCTATCAGGTGACAACTTATGAGCAGAGGATCTATAACATTCAGGACCACTTAAATGTGTTTAGTGTCCCTTATAACATCTGGAGGGGCTCTGATTTTGTACTATGCTGGGTACTCACACCATTAGTTCATCCCGACCTCTAAGCCTTGTGATCTTCACTCTCAAGGGGTGCAGGTGTGGTCCGCCTGACATGGGTCTCTGGATTGGTTCTTTTAGAGGGGCACTCGTGTGGCTGGCTCTGCCCAATGTCCCGATGTGATGGGACGGGTCCAAGGTGTGTAGGAGGATTAGATGTTGGTGTCAGGATCTATGGGGAAATAGTTACTGCCTGGCTCAGTGTGGCTGTGGTGATAGGCGGTGGGATGGCACTGGTTGGTTGGTATTCCTCCTTAGCTTGATTGTGATGGGCATACTGCTAGTGAGGCACCTAATTTGTTTATTGTTGATGCTGTATATACTCTTGTATTCATATCTTTGGTTTAATCTCTTCCTTGTGTGTTCTGCTCCTTTTCCCAGCAACTTCTGTCATGCTCTCTCTAATGTATGTACAAGCTGTGAGACACAGGATGGTGCTGGCTCTGAAATGTTTGAAAACTTGAATAAAGAAGTATTTTTATAAAGAGTAGAGCTGAGAGCCCAGGGACACCCTTCTGGTGCACATATCACTATGGCTGATTTCCAAGTGTGACCCTCTAGTCACTCCAGATCCCTGTGTTGTAGTGTTATTAGATTTGGGGTAACTCCGGTTGTGACAGACTGTTTTCTGTAGGAAGGATAAGGCAGAGGACTAAGCTCTTCAAAATGAAGCAGACCCCCAAAATAAACTTCAGAGACTTTAACCCTATATCGTATTTAGTGTCTGGAAATGGACTCTAAGAAGGGGAGCTTGAGGGTTTCAAAATTCTCAACTACCAAGCAGCCAGCTGGGCTGTGCGAGGAGGAGAAGCTCTGCAAGGTTGCCAGTAAGCTAAGTAACTTTTGTTTTTTTGGTTTACATTTTTACTCTGTTTTCTTGCACATAACTTTGCCAAAGTTCACTTGTGCTTTTTTTTAACACATCTATATAGTTTTTTTCAAACAAACTGTAACTGAATTTGAATGGGAGGTTTAATGTTTAATGGCCGGCTAATTTTTGCTGACCACTAAGTTCACCCTAACATTAGCACCCACTCCAGTTGTTTGAGAGAGTCCATTCAAATTTTTTTCATTGTATATAAGGAGGATGTGAGTACGGACGAACAGAGGGTGTGCCGCTGGTGCGCCAAAGGCAAGCCTGTCTGTGGCTGTCTGTGTCTGGAACATGACGAGAGCCAGCCACACTGCCTGTTTTTCCCTAGAAACAGTAAGGAGAAAGTATTTCAGTAGGGAAACCCTCCTACGTCTCTCCAAATTCCTAAATGTAATCACTATCTCTCCTGTGTGAGCAAGAGCATGTTTACATGTCCCAAATGCAATTTTCAACTTGCCCCAAACATGAGCTCTGCTTGCAGGAAAGCCCTGACAATCTCTCACTTGAGACACTTGTATACCACTCTTCAGGGACATATGAGCCCCTTTCACATAGAATCTGAAAGAGAGCTTCTTGTCCATTCTACATTTCAAAAAACCAACATGCCTAAAGAAGGGGTTTTAAAAGCGTGTTTAATAAATGTCAGATCACTCCCCAAACATTAAACACACCTGGGATCTAATTTTCCTTACTGAAATCTGGCTGTTAAATTTTTCAGGACCCAATCTGGAATCCACATTTGCAAATGGTTATTCTACCTCACAGACAAAGTCAGCATGCTGGATTAGGTGTGGAAATTATTTACCACTTTAATTTCTTCTGCTCCAGCCTTCAGATCTACCGGGATAAGGCAGAGGGGAAACATCCTTTACGACGCAACTTTTACCACGCAGTGCCTTTACAACGCAGCTTTTTCAACGCAAGTCATTACAATGAATTGCGCTGGGGGTGCTCTAGGATAGGTAATAGTTTAATTTACTATCCAACACCTTCCCTACTATCCACGGGGACTGGAGTTGGAATAGTAAATTAAACTATTCACCATCCAGCACCCCCCAATGCAAGTCGTTGTAACGACTTGCGTTGAAAAACCTGCGTTGTAAAGGCATGCGTAGTAAAAGCATGCGTTGTAACAACGTACATCCAGGCAGAGTCCTTTGCCATTACTGTTAAGATCTCTGAGAACTTTTCTCTCTCCGGAGTCCTTGTTTGCTGTCCCCCTAAGGCTGACTCTCTTTTTAGTGATACTCTATCCAATGCCATTATGCCCAATTTCCTAAAATATGTCGACCTTATGGTACTTTGTGACTCCAGTCTTCATGTTGATGACCCATCCTGCAAATCTGCTGAATCTATGTCCGATTTTAATCTAGTTCATAAGGTGGGTGGTCCCACACACAATCGCCCCCACAATTAAGATGTTATAGTTTCCAACTTGCCTAAGCATGAAGCAGAGACTTTTGTACCTCTAGCTTCAGACCATCACTTAATTATTTTTGCATTTAAAATACCCATTGCAACAAGATTCCAAAGAAAAAAAGGACGAATTGCTACTGCCCCGGGCACTCTATTCCTGATGTAGCTTCACACTTGGTTTGCTCTCAAGGTAGATCATTTGGTAGACATTGATTTTTTGCAGTCTCAATCTTTAACACAAGGATACTCTTGATGTAATATTGACCTTGAAAAGGAACTGTAGTAAAAGGACTTCTCGATCTGCCCCTTGGTTCTCTGCAGAGTTAAAAGCCCAAAAACAGTAATGCAAAAAACTAGAACAGAAATAGCAAGGCAATTTTACAGCCGAAGACAAATCCAACTATAAGGTGTCCCTTTAGCAGTTCAGAAAAACAACAAAACTGTCAAAACCTGTATGTTTGCAGAACAAATCAAGGAAGCTGATAATGCTCCTAGGACAATATTACAAGTTATTTTCTGAACCCCAAAGCCATAAAACAGTTAATGCCTTTATCTCAGGATTTCCTAACAATTTGTCAAGTTTCTTCCATGACAAGGTTTGTAACATCTACTCCAGATTCATAAAAAAATAAGATTGTTACTCCCCCAGATCATCACCAAAGTCTTGGGGCAACACATGACAACTTACCTCCTTCAATACGATTTCACTGAAAGAGTCTGAAATGATCCTCCAAAAAGGCAGATCAGGGTCTCCTCTAGATATGCACCCTCCAAACATTTTAAAATGTACGCTTATCTCTCTAAATCCAAATGTCAACACTCTTTTAATCTCTCCCTAGAATCTGGAGTCGTGCCTAAAAATTGTGAAAAGGCACTGGTGCTTCAAATGTTAGAATAAAACAACTTGGACCATCTAAGTCTCAGCAATTATAGAGCATTTTTTACTTTCAGCATTTTAAAAGATGCTAGAATATTGGATGAATTGCAAAATCTCAAAATGTATAGAGGAGAATAACCTTCTATACCCCATGCATTCTGGCTTTTGGGTTGGCTTGAGCAATGAAGCAGCCCTATTATAGGTGACTGACTTTATTAAAACCCAGCTGGATACAGGAGTAATCTATGATAGTTTCACTTGAACTATCTGCCACGTTCAATACCGTGTCTCATGACATCCTTCTGCAATGGGTAAAAGAAGCTGGCATAGACACCATATAGAGTTTAATTAAATATTTTCATTCTGTCAGAAAACAAGTTGTATTTCTATTTCCCTTCATCTCGGAATTCAAGGAAGTCAACCGTGGTGTCCTGCAAAGCTCTGTCCTTAGCCCTTCCTTATTCAGTCTATATATGGCCTCCTTCCCTCCATTGTACAAACCTGGGGATTCAATGTGGTGTTGTATGCTATGACACATAATTGATGTTCACCTTTAATCACTTGGACGAATCTGTTACAGCCAACTTCCAGGGTTGCCATTTGGCAGTGGCAAAATTGAAGCACAAGAGTTTTTTTTTTTTTTTTTTATTTTATTATATTTTTATTCGACATATAAATATCTAGGCGTGCAGATTGACAACGGCGGTCGTTTCAGCGTGCAATGGTCTAGCATCAGAGGCACAGGCCTCGCATTGGCAATCGCCTTAAAAACACTGAACAATAAGCTCTCTGGCCCATCTCTAACACCCTTGCTACAAGTTACTCGTGCCAAACTGCTGCCCACATTAACTTACGGGAGCGCGATGCAGCGAGGCTGAGATGCAACAACACTTGACAGCACAATTGTATCCGCATACAGAATCATCTTTAGCCTCCCTAAGCGAACATCGCCATCACAGATTAGGCTGGAGTTTGGAATTCAGCAACAGCTACTGGCACGACAGGGGGCCTACATTTGTTCGTGGGACAAAGTGAGGAAATCTGCTGAAGGAACCTTGAACGAATACCTGTGGAGGAGTTAGAGCAGTCTCCAACTTCACCGGCTGCAAAATACTTAGCAAAAAGTCTTGTAAATACCGGGCTGGAGCAGCTCTGGACCTCCTCCACAAATCACAAAACGCTTAAAAACTGACCAAGAAGTCCATTAAACAACAGTCGTGGGACCAAGATAAAGCAGACTTCTCAAAAAGATCTCACGCTTGGATGATCCTGAACTCATATTTGGCACAAGCCCCCCAGATCTATCTTGGGCTGGGCTACGCCAAAACGACCAAAATGTGCTTCTTAAGGAATAGGCTAGGACTTTTATCCTGTATTCGGCATCTTCCGCATTGGCAAAAAGAGAAAGCAGGCACATTATGCCGGCTATGTGGTGCAACGCAAGAAGATATGCTCCATCTGTTATGCTCCTGCGAGAAAATGCAGGAAGAGCGGAAACTCCTCTTGAAACACCACTTCATCAGACACGGGACTCGCACACGAAGGAGTGCAGCTCTTACCTGTTTTTCATCTCAGCACCCTCAGCTGAGCTGTAGCCTTGTAAAATTTCTAAAGGCAGTGGAAAAAAAAATGCCCGGACTTGATTCCTGAACTGGTTTAAAACCAAACAAAAAGCAAAACATTTTTTAAAAAAAATCATTTTTTATCCTGTTTTAATACACTATTCAGATCACTGTCAAAAACGCTTGTGCGATACATGAAAGGCCAAATATGTTTACAACTAGGATGAATAGTACACTATTGTTCAAGCCAGATTGGTTTTATAACACATATGTTTCATACTGCGTTTTATCTTTTTTCTTTGTTTTTATATTTTGTAACTGCACTGCATTGGTTTTAATTAACTGTGCAAATAAACTTAAACTTAAACATCAAGCCCTGGGCCATGACCTGTTTTTTACATTTTTTATAGAACTCCCCTGGAATTAAGTCTGGACCTGTGGCTTTGCCTGAGGGGGACATATCTATGGCTGTTGATAGTTCTTTCTCGGTAATCGGCTCGTCTAGTCTCTCTCTTTCTTTTTTAGTTTTACTATCAGTTACAGCGTATTAAGCCATCTTTAGAACACATTTTAAAGTGCTTTCGCCGTACATTTACTACTTAAAGTACATATCTGTCAGATGAAAAAATACCGGCTTTGGGTGATTTTCTGGTACCGTCCAGGTGGTAACCCTAGCCAGATCAAGTGTTGTGGCCATAGGCTATTTTATTTCTCCTCACCTGCATGCAGAGCTTCCAGTTATGCCAATCTCAATGGTACTAGAAGCATTACAATATTTAATTTACCAAACATTTCTAAAAAAAAATTAGTGTAAGGAGACTAACCAGATGGTGATCCATGAAAAGGACGATCCGGGAAAGTGGACCACTTTTTTTGGGAGTGCCCGGGCAGAATTGTGATCCCAATCCGACCCTGCATGCCCCACACTTAAGGTACATGTCCTACCTTTACCTACATTGCACCCTGCCCATAGGGCTAGCTAGGACCTACCTTAGGGGTGACTGACATGTAGTAAAAGGAGGTTCACAGATGTGGTACCCACTTTATGTGCCACGTCAAAGCACCAGTAAACTGCGCGCACAGGCCCTGCAATGGTTGATTGAGAGGTGCCACCCCCCCTTCCCCCCCGAGTGGGGAGGGGGATCCGGGCGAGCACTATGCCAGGGCCGGTTGTGGTTCCCTGCCCGGCCTTGCCCGGAGGTCAGGGCTCTGGCCTGGTATTCAATAGACAGTCCCCTAGGTCTCATCTTGGTACAGGGCCGATTTTGCAAAAACAGCCCTGTAACAAAAAACGGCCCCCATGGGCCCAAAACTAGCCCCCACCTGTGCAGCGCACCGGGCTGTGTGTATTGCTAGCGTTTTCCGATTTGACTTTTTGTTCGTATATAAATACTCTTTTTTATCATAAACAAACAGTATTTCATTGGCAATAATGTATTGCTGTGACTGGAAGTAGTTTGAATGGTGAGCATGTGCCCCCCCCGCCCCTCCCCCTCATATCAATGTGCTCCCTGGAAGCCTTGTACTGCTCGACCTGAGCTATCACTGAAAGTCAAATACTTAAGTGGGTACTTGGCCCACTTGCCTAGTACGTATAGTAAGTGGGGTCCCAGAACATCAGGATTAAAAGACCTCAACCTCCATGGTTGGGTCCAGTAGCTCCTGCTTTCCCTGTGGCCCTCTGAAAGGATTTCCGACAGCTGTAACAAAAATCATTCATCTATTTTGTTAGCCATTCTTGCAAATTGATAATGTTTGATAGTTACTAACACTCTAAGGAATTACTGAGGGAATCAGACCTTGAATTTTTGTAGTCCTGCAGCTCTCAGAATTACTGGTATTCCCCATATCAATGCTTCAGGGACAGGGATATATTGGCACACTTCTCTGGCTACATTTACAGAGGGCATCAGTATAGAACACACGCCTACATATGTCCCATTTGTCCGGGTAGACTAGGGTCCATACCGTGCACCTGTAGCCATTGCTTGGTTTGAGAAAAATTCGGGGGTGGGGGGGGGGGACGGGGGGGAGAGGTGCCACCCCTACGGGCTTTATCACGGTAAGCTTTACTGACGCGTCCCAGAGGCAAGAACCTGTTTTCCACACCGTCAGCGACTAAACTGAATTGATTTAACTATTTCTAAAACATTTCTCTGAGATAGTGCTATATTTTCAACCAACACAGGTCAGAAACAGAAAGAGACAAACCTTGTCCTCTGTTTCTGGCTTGGCATTAACTGAAAACGAAGCACTAACTCAGAGAAATATGCAATTAGATGAATTGACTTTGTGCACTGCAGGTGGGTAAACCAGGCAATTGGCGCTGCGCGGCACCAGCAAAGCCCACCATGAAACGGCACCAGAACTTTACCTTTCTTTTCCATTTCCTTCACAGATATGTCAGCAGAAATCAATGTTACCAGTAACTTGATTCTGTGGAATCTATTATGAAAAACAAATGGAAGCTGACAATTTTGTGCATGAAATAAACAGCCCCAGAGGGTCATAGCTACCAGCTCCCTTCCCAAACCTCTTTATCACTCATGATGTGATCCAGTGCACCCCCCCTCGAGATTTGTCATTGACATTTCAGTTTGTTTGACTTCTTTGAAGTGTTCTCGCATTTAGCTGTACACCATGTGATGAGTGGTGCCAACAGAGGTAAATTCACAGAGCCTAATAAGATCGTGATTTTCAACTCCGGGAGACTATTACGTGAGGTACGTTCAGTAGGGTGCCTAAAGGCATGAGAACAGAACATTCTTCAGAGGCAGAGTTGGCAAAACTAATCTTTATTATGGTCTGGCATGACAGCACAGCTGTCGTCAGATAATAATGTCAGTATCACTAGAAAGGGGCTTTGACTTGCCCCACATGTTGGGAGTCAGGAAAACATGTTTTGATTGCGCAGAAGTTGTGTGCCTCCACAAAAAAAAGTGCTTGCCCTTCATGCAGCTGTGATTTTATTGTTTATTTTCCAGCTTTCTGAGCTAGCACATTCATTGGCACGCAAATGACAGTGTAATGAGTTTAAAGTATCTGAGATAACCAGGTGATATATGGTGTTTTTCTCTGGCTGCAGCACAGACGGGAGTGGGGCAGTAATTAGCCTACATGGATGTTTAGTTCTGGCTTGAAAGTGTAATTGTCATTTTACCTTTAACCTTAACCTATATTATTCTACGGTTCTTAGGTTCCACACACAAACACATCCATTCACATTCAATTTACTTGTGATGCTTCACATTACTATACAACATTCCATTAAAGCTAGGCCTATTGCCATTAACAATGCTTGTTTTTAATGTGAACCTGTACCTGTGACTTTAAAATGCACCTAAAACCTCACCCATAATGCACTGCATTGCAGAGTTCGGCTTTTCCATGATGCTGTTTGTTGTTGCAAACTGTCACCTCCAAACGGAAGCACATTATAAACAAAACGGAGCTGTTCAAATTTAATTTTAGCTTCAGAAGTGAAGGTGCCATAAAAACTGCGATGCTGCAGAGGCGGGAGAGAGGACTGTGGCTTCCCACTGCACACGTGAATTATGAGCAGTAACCTTTTGAGACCCGCTTTGGTAAATGGTTACAATCTCGAAAACCAAAGGAGCGTGCAATTACAGTAATCCTTTTTCCATTAACAGGAACACGACATGCTAAAAATATCACTCTAATTTAATCTGACTAGATCCCGGTGTGAAGATTAGGGCTGCCATCAGATGTAGGTCACAGCAGAGCGGCCAGTACCTGCCTGCAGTGTGCACAGAACAATGGGCCGCTTTATTTCGCATTGCTCCAACTGGCTTTTTTTTGCACAACCAAGATTTCTTGGAAGGTACTTGTCAGTCCCCACTTCATATGAAGAAAAAGCACTTTATAATGGCCGAAGGCACAATAGTGGATAATTGAGCTCGATTACTATAATCGGTGCAGTTAAGTGCAAGGGCATCCTGCTGTTATCAAATTAAGAGATGTCAAAGTCTCGCAGTCTCGCGAGCCTTCTGTTTGGGCGTGTGCTCGCTGGCTGCCATTCATACATCGTTTCCTTTCACTTACACTCCTCGCGGGTCTTTGTTTGTGTGTTGCTGTCAAGCAGCGTCGGGGTCAGATGGCTTCAAGCCTCGGCTGTGCCTCTGTGCACTCACTCCTGCCTGCTGCGTGTCATCGAGCTTAACGCAGGAATCACTGCCTGGCACATCTCATTGAATATCATTGCAACTGTGAGGCAGTGCTCGCCCAAAGGGATCTATGACCCATCATATCTGTGGTGGAACACGTTACGTATATTCCCGAAAGATGAAAAGTCGAGTTGTCCTTGACAGGTTTAGAAATGAAATCCATAGAAATCGCTCTCCGTCTCTCTCTCTCACGCACGCACTATTTTAGTCTATCTCTCTCCAATTGATGCTGAACAAATGAAGATTTCATGAAGACCCTTGATTATGTTTACTGTCGCCTTTCGCTGTAAACTACACCATAAATGCAGCTGTGTTTCCTCTTTTGCTCCTCTCCGTGTTTATTTAGCTTGTTCTGGTCCTGGAGATTGGCGACTTGCTTCTCTTTCTATAAGCGGCTTAGGAATTATGCTTTTTAATCACTGAGTCACTTTGTGATCATGTGTAATTCGTTTGGTGGAGCATTAAATAAGCAGAGGCCAGGGAAGCAAGGGCTAGCATGCCAACAACATCTGTCCATCTGAATAAACGCAAACAAATATTTCTGTAACATTTAAAAGAGTGACCCTGAATCGCTGCTTGTTTGATGTTTTTTAGAAGTAGCAATATGTCTAAATTTTGCATGACAATTGTCACAGAATAATATTACAAAAGCCCATTGCACTGGACCTATAGGATTTAAAATCAAATTATGTTTAATATTGTATATTAATATACAAAAATGTTTCTCCATAATATAGTTGTTAGATCTGGGGGTCTCTAGTTGGCAGAGGTAGGTACCTTTGGCCAAATAGGGAACCTTGCTTCTAGTCAGGGTAAGGGGGAAACACACTGTTGATAACCCCTGTGCACCCCCTTGGTAGCTTGGCACGAGGAGACAGGCTTATCCCCAAGGCAATGTGTAAATTATTTGCACCAGCACTCACAGTAACATAGTGAAACACCACAAATGGACACCACACAGGTATTTTGAAATTAGATATCTCGTTATATAGATTGTGTAAGGCCAGAACGACAAAAATCCAACATACATAAATAATTTTCTTTAGAATGTTCTCTGAAATGTTCTTGTGATCAAAAATAGCTTGTAGCTTTCCCATCAGAAAGGGAACCCGATAGGGATGCCCGTTGTCCCCCCTACTATTTTCCCTCACAATCGAAATCGTGGCGTGCAAGATCGGACAGAAAAGTGAGATATGGGTGTTTCAAATTACACCGTCTGACACAGGGGAAGAAAAAATCTTGCTATATGCCGACGATACCTTGTTATATGTTACCCGACCACATGACACCGTCCCTACTCTGTTTGTGCTTCTGGGCAAATATGGGTCTTTCTCGGGCTATGCCATAAACTGGCATATATCGGTCATATATAGCCCAAGAGCCAGGAAGGTGTGGCCTCCTCTTCCTGGAGCCCTCCAGGTAGTGCAGACGGGATTTACGTATCTGGGGATCTATTTTACCACAGATAGAAACCTCTCATATCAAAATAATATCCAGCGGGTCATAATACATTTTGCAACTGACGAGCAGAGGTGGAAAGCACAACCCCTCACGATCCTTGGCTGTGCTGCGATGTCCAAAATGATCACCCTGCCCGCTTCCTGTATGCCCTCCATAATGAGTACTTCTCCCTCCCCAGGCGGACATTCCGGTGATAGACGCGAAAGTGCACACCCTGCTGTGGCCTGGGAAACAACCAAGGATTGCCCTAAGTACACTGCAGCGGAACAAATATAATGGAGGGATATCCTTGCCAGACATTGAGGCCTATTATTGGGCGGAGCATTGGACACCGGTGAATGAATGGATCCACGTCCCGGCTGATCACCCCTGCTATAGGCTAGAGAGGGACACCATGGCGCATCATTCATGCCTATATTTTCTATATGGGGGGCTTGGTAGGGGACGCTTACTCCCGGCCCCGCTTATAACACTGGAAGTCTGGGGCAGGGCGACCAAGGTGATGGGCTGAGAGCGCAAACCAACTAAACAGACACCTATCTGGTACTGCACCTGGTTGAGGGAACTCCACAAACTTATGGGCTTTGGGACTTGGGATACTATCAGCATTTCCAATTTAAGCAACGTGGTGGCGAAGGGACAATTCTAAACTTTCAGGACACTAGCAATGGAGTTTGGGCTCCACACTACTCACATTTTTAAATATGCTCAACTGAGACATGCCTGGACAGCCGAAAGCTCGCTCCCCCCTTCCCTGCCAGAATATGCCCTGCTATTGCAGGAACAGATAGCCAACAAAGCAGTCTCTCTAACGTACAGGACGCTGAATAATAACATGCATGAGGACTGGGGAAACTGAGGGACACATGGGAACAGAACTTGGACACGCTAGAAACAGTGAATTGGGAGGCGGCCCTGATGCACCACAGGGAAGTAGCGACTAAATCCTGCCTCCAACTCATCCAATACAAGATACTACACAGGGTGTATTATGACAGGGTCCAGCTCCACCGCATGAGCCGAGCCAGCGAACCGCACTGCCTGCGTTGCAGACAGCCACAGGGGTATTTCTATCATACTATCTGGGACTGGCCCATCATACACGCATACTGGGTACATGTATTAGAGGAACTGGGTAAAGTGCTGGATGAAACATTGCCTCTAGATCCTAAATTTGTGCTGTTGGGCACACCCGGAGATGTTGACTTGGGCCACCCACAGCTTATTTTTGCACTGCTGGCATTGGTGGTAGCGAAACGGATGTGGCCCACACATGGGGGGCGACACTACCTCCCCAACTAGGAGAATGGAGGAGGGGGATGAACATGTTTATGGTGGCAGAGAGGGTTACGTACACAGCAAGAGGGTGCCCGCGGAAGTTCCGTAATGTGTGGGGGAAATGGAGGAAATATTATGGATTGGATGGAGGGTTGGGAGCCGACTAGCATAACACGTTTTCGGACTTAACCGGGCTCTGGATGAGGGGGCCACTGGGTCTAGGTCTCTGACTCTTGGGGAAGACAAGGATGATGGGGAGGATTCAGCAAGATCTGAGTTCGGCGCGGAGTCCGTATGTCTCCCTGATTCATGGATTGAGGGGGATGAGGTACCTTTTGATATGGACAGTATGTGGGTGCTCTGACGCGGTTGTGACTCAAATGTGATATGCTAGCTGTTTTGTATTGGTTCAAATGCAAATAAAAATATTTTTAAAAATAACTTGTAGCAGTAACAGTCTCTTTAGGCAAGTAGAATGTGATAAACCAACAGACCCCACAACTTATCGTAAGTCAGTTACCTTAAGCACCTGCATGCGGTGCTCTTATAGCTGCGAAACTCTCCCTCACGAGCCTGCTAGCTCCACGATCGATGCGTACCACTGTACGCCCTCCAACACTTCACTTGTACCAAAGAATGCTGCCTTTCCCGGTCACAATATGCCCCGGTCAGTTACTTGCAGTCCTTCTGGCCCCAACCCGTTCCCAACCTTGCACCGTTTTTTTTTTTGCAGAGTTTTATATAGCGCGAACTAGACCCGAACCGAATCAGGTATCAGAACGCTTTACATAGCACCAGTTACGTTACATGAGGACACACTTTCATTTTAGGCACGGGGAGATTAAGTAATTTGCCCAGAATCACAGGAGGTTTTTTGGCGTCGTTACTGAGACTCGAACCCAGATCCCCAGGTCCGAGGTCGAGCGACTTAGCCGTTAGGCCAACCCCTCTCCCCACCGTTAACAGCGCAGTTGGGAACGTTTTACCTGGGGCTGATCCTGAGGTTGCATGCACTCCTGGCGATCTTCCGGCGGGAGCCCTTTTCCTCCGGCGACACGGCTTCGGCAAAGGCGAGACCTCCTTCCTTGGCTTGGTCCTGATGACGTGCTTCTGAGGGTCTTGTTTGTTAGGCAGCCCTCCAGCTTGGCAGTTACGATGGGGAAAATCCTCAATGCTGGGACCAATCCCAGCACGGCTGGACTGTGACGTAGGCTTACAAGGCTCAGGGGCCAGCGGCGGTGATTTTTACTCGACACAGCGCCCTCAGTATTCTGTCCTCTGCTGGCAACGTAGTCTTCACGCCAGACACTCGCTGTGTGCCGATGCGCACCGAGCCGTAAAGGCGATCCGTCGAGTCAATTAGGTACCAACAAAGCAGCCTTCGTGAAGGACACCAGCGAGGCTCAGGTTAAACCATGCAGCATTGCAGGGCCGCCCTTCGGAGATTGAGGCAGTTTTCAGACGTGCAGGCTTCACAATAGGCACACGCTGGGCACAGGGTACAGATGATCTTTTGAAATCTTTTATCCCTGGGTTTCAGAAACAGGAGGCCAGCTTTCCTCAGGCCCTTGGAGACGTTTGGACACAGCACACAGCAAAGTCCCTTCTCAAAGCAGGTGGGGGGACACAGCACACAGCAAAGTCCCTTTGTCCTCTTCCTCAGTGGAAACAGCAAACTGCAGGTCAGCCCCAGAACACACAGCAGGGCAGTCTTCCTCAGTCTCTTCAGCTGATCTTCTTGGGCAGAGATTCCTCTTGATTGCAGAAATAGTCTTGGGTAAACTTTTGCTCCTCTCAGGCCCTTGGAGACACTTATTCCTGGACACAGCACACAGCAAAGTCCTTCCTTCAAGCAGGTAGGGGGAACACAGCACACAGCAAAGTCCCCTGTCCCCTTCCTTAGTAGTAACAGCAAACTGTAGGTCCGCCCCAGAACATACAGCAAGGGCAGTCTTTCTTTCCAGTCTCTTCAGCTGATCTTCTATGGCAGAGATTCCTCTTGTTGGCAAAGTAGTCTAATTTACAGGGGTGTCAAGTCTTACTTTTATACCTCAAAATGCTTTGTTCTCCATGTGTGAGGAGTCCTGGACCCAGTCCAAACCAGTTCTGGGTGCACTCTGCCAGGGCATGTCTTCTTCTTTTGTGAGTGTGGGCCAGGGCCATAAGACGCACCGCAAGAGGTGGAGCCAGCATTGTGGAAGGCAGACACAGCCCTATTCAAACCTAGGTGCTCCTCCTCCCACCACTCTACATGCAGATGGGACTATTCAGCCTAGCGCTGACTCATACAGTCTCCTGGAGCCACCCCCAGCCCCAGCCCCAGCCCCTGTCACTCACAAACCAGACAGTCAATCAACAATCAGGCAGAGGCACACAGAAAGGTTGAACAAAAAAATAGTCACTTTCTAAAAGTGCTATTTCCAAACCTAGAATTTAAAAACCATCTTCACTAAAAGATGTGTTAATAACTTCTGAGTTCAGGGATACCAGATTCCATATGTCTATCTTCTGCTCTCCTGGGGTGAAATGTGAACGATTCTCAGATAGGAGTGCAAAGCGGCTGCTATTGGAAGAGGTGTGGCCTCCTCTTGGCAGGAGGGGCAAACACTGTGTGAGCCAAAAGGTGAGCTTCAAAGGGGAAGCCACGTTTAAAGGGCGAATGGTAGTCACAAATGAGAGGGGCTTCTTTTTTCTTTTAGCAGACAGCAGACTGGCATCTCTGACAGAGACGGGAAACTGTTGGCAAACCTTTTTGTGTGTGGACGTGTAGTCCCCAGGTTGCATGGAATGCGGGGTGGTAGTTGAAGTAGGGCTTTGTAGGCGTGTGTGAGGAACTTGAAGATGATTCATTTTTTGACTGGGAGCCCATGGATATTTTTGAGGTGGCTGGTGATGTGGCTGTGGCAGGGGATGTTGATGATAAGACTCAGTAGGTATTCATTCGAAATTATTTTGGAGCAGGCATAGTGTTTTGAAAAAAGAACGATGAGATGGCGTTAAGCTGGTGGTTCTTGTTGAGCGAGGAGTCCAGGATGATGCTGAGGTTCTGCGTGTGGTCTGTGGGTGTGGGAGAGTTTTCAAATGCTGCGGGCCACAATGAGTTATCTCAGGAGAATAGGGTGGAGAACATGATGAGGACTTCGGTCTTTTCTGAGTTGAGCTTGAGGCAGCTGTTCTTTATCCATATGGTGACAGCCTTTATCCCATCGTGAAAGATGTTCTTTTCAACTGCGGGTTAAAGAGGGAGAGAATCAGCTGGGTGTTGTCGGTGTAGGAGATGATGTTGAGTCTGTGGTTTCTGACAATAGCTGCAAGTGGGTCCATGTAGATGTTGAAAAGCGTGTGGCTCAGGGAGAAGCCTTGAGGTACTCCACAGTGGATCTCTGTGGGTTCCGAGAGGAATGGAGGTAGGCTGACTCTCTGTGTTCAGACGGTGAGGAAGGAGCGGATACATTCCAGGGCTTTGTTGAGGATGCCGGCATCATGGAGACTTGTGCATAGGGTATGGTGAGAGATGTTATTGAAGGCAGGCCGGAGGTCCAGGAGGATGAGAGCTGCAGTTTCACCCTCAGTCAAGGAGGGCATGAATGTCATCTGTGGCAGCGAGGATCTGTGCTGTCCTGTGCTTGCTTCAAAAGCTGGATTCGGAGAGGTCCAGGATGTGGTTTACTTCGATGAAATTGCAAAGTTGGGTGATGATGGCCTTCTCAATGAGCTTGGCTAGGAAGGAAAGGAGAGAGATGAGTCTGAAGTTCTTGAGGTCTGTCCGGCCGACAGAGGGTTTCTTCAGAAAGGGGTTGATCTCTGCATCTTCCAGGATAGTGGCAAAGTTGATGGAGCCGTTAATGGTGCAGTAGAGCTCTGGCGCGTTGGTGGTGCATGCTCTGTTGAAGATGCGGGCAGGGGTCCGAATTGGATGCTCTTTAGGTTGTTATCTGCTGTGAGAGGAGTCCAGCTGAGTAGGGTCTGTTGGGGTCCGGCATCGTAGGGTGTGGTAGTTGCAGATGGGGTGGGAGGGTCTTGAGTATCTAGGCTGTTGTTCTTGAGGTGGAAGTAGGGGTTGTTGCAGCGAAGTAAACCCTCATCTACAAGGATGACAATTCTGAATATTTTCCAGTTCTGGTTTGCTTAGGTAACATTTCTTGAGACTGTAATAAGAATCCCAATGTCATCAGGCACTTTTATTCTCATTACACATCATTATATTTAATTGCTATAACTAACACTTGGACATTTTCACATCATCAGCCCTTCACAGAAATGTTGTCACCTTTCCCCACACACATCACATTATTCCAAAAGACAGAAATGTGGGTTTCCCTATTAAAAAGGCATTCTTCATCACACCCATCTTGTCAATAAACAAGCTTATGTGACCCTCAAACTGTACGGATTTGTAATATTTACTCCCTCAAATTTTCCATAATCAATTTTGCAAGAAATAAATTGGATTTTTGGTTGACTACAGTGTCACCATGGTCAAGCAGGAACCATAATCTTGTCAGGATGACACGCAAGCCAACCATAGGTTAACCTGTGCTCGACCCTCTGGTAACTTGGCACAGAGCAGTCAGGCTTAACTTAGAGATAATGTAGAGTGTAAAGTATTTGTGCAAAACTTCAAACAGAAATAAAGTGAAGACACCACACACAAAAGATCCCTCACCAAGTTAGAAGAATAGAACTTTCTTCAATAAATAAAACAAGAATAAAAGGACCAATATCCAATCAGCAGAACCATAGATATGCAATATTGAAGATTTTGGTGAAAATAGCATTAAAAAGCACAAAGCGCCAACTGTGAAAATCTGGTTGTGTCGTACTGGGACAAAGTCACAAGTCCAAGCCAACCGTGATGGAGAGCAGGTCAGCCACAGGGACCCAGTTAGGCCTACTGTACAAATTAACTTAAATCCTGGTTTGCTGAGTGTTCTGAGGATGCGCCTTGAAGATGCGTCATGCAGCCAGAGCGATCTGTCGGTTCTGAGATGTGCCAAGGCAGAGGTGCGAAGTCGTGTTGTCATCCCGTCGATGATGGTTGGTGATGGGAAGTTCGGAATCAAGGAAGCATCGATCAGTGGATGCGATGCACAGGTTCCGAAGTGCTGTGAGGCTGCGATGAGGAGTCCGCAGTTGAGGCTGCAGTCGATAAGGAGTCTGAGGGCCTTGCTGAAGTGGAGGCTCTGATGGGTAGTGTTGCGATGCAGGTCTTTGCAACGTGTCCAATCCACACAGCTGTGATGATGCAACCGTTGTGCTTTGGTTTGTGCAGCACAGTAAAGGAAATGTGTTGGTTCTGCTGGGTCCGAAAAGGCTGGCAAAGCTCCTTAGGATAACTTCCAAGGGTCCACTTGACAGAGTAGACTCACATATATAAGAGTCCAGTTGCAGGGGCAATGTTATTGGAATCCTGTTGTGTCCCTGAGACTTCAGATCAGGAGGTCAACCAACTAGCCCTTGGAGTCATTCTGGGGTTCTGGGTTCAAGAGATGCAGGCCTAGTCATTCTCAACCAGGCAAGAGGACATCAGGGAAGCACAGCAGAGCAGCAGCCCAGCATAGTGTCAGTCCTCTCAGCAGCACTGCAGTCCTTCTTCCTGACAGAGTATTCAGAGGCCCAGAAGTGTACTGAAGAGTTGGTGTCAGGTCCACTATTTATAACAAATCGGGCTTTTGAAATGGAGAGAAGCTTCTAGAGACAGGCCTCTGAAGGGCACAGGTGCCTGCCTTCCTGACTCTGGCTCCAGACCTATTACAGGGGGTATGCAGCCCTTTATGTGGTGGCAGGATATAGCATATTCAAGTATAAATGAGGCTAGGTCCAGCTCCTTCCTCCCATTCTGCCAGTGGTGGCCCATCAAGGCATGCCTAAGCTCCCCATTGTGTGTGAATGTCTAGGAGGATACAAAAAGTCCAACTTTCAACTACACTCAGCATGCAACCCAGAGACAGAATGGAGGCACTAAATGGCTAGGACAGGAAAATTACAAAATTTTAAAAGTGATATCTTCAAACTTACACTTTGAAACTTACTGTACCATAAGTTAGGATTTTTCATTACAATTCCAAAGACACCAAACATGAACTTTATACCTGGTCCGGTTTGGAAACGACACATCAAATGTAAAAAGGCAACTCCAATGTTTTACTATGGGAGAGGTAGGCCTTCCAGTAGTGAAAAAAGAATTTAAGAGTTTTTCACTACTAGGACATGCAAAACCTGAAAGTACATGTTCATCTTTGTTTGTTTTAAAATGCACCCTGCCATCTGGGCTATCCATGGCCTATCCTATGGTTAACCTATTTGAACTATTTTGGCCCTGGCAAAAAGTTTCTGCACACACGGGCTGCAATGGAAGTTCTGTGACATATTTAAAGTGCTACTTAGGTAGGTGGCACAATCAGTGTAAGGGGAAAACTGGTAGCATTTAATTTACAGACCATGCCACTTTACTAGGAACATACAAGTAAGTTGAATATGCCGATTGGCAAAACCATCCATGTTTTAAGGAGAGAGCAGAAGCACTTTAGCACTGGTTAACAGTGGTAAAGTATGCAGATTCCTAAAGCCAGCAAAACCAAAGTCTGCAAACAGAAGGGTTGAAGGCAAAAAGTTAGAAGCAAAACAAAGCCAAGGATGCCAGGTTTAACAATGTCCTTTGTGATCCACCTGTCTTCAAGGATCTCACTGCAATTATATATTCTTTATGGGTTATTAAGTGCCTGGTACATTGTGAACTAGGCTGCTAGACTGGCAGAGTCCCTACTCTCTGCTGTCCAGATAAGCACCCATCCACCATCTAAATGAGGTGAGGGATCCATGTGTTTGGTAGGACAGGAATGCTGCCAATTAACATTGTAGATATCACTACACTAAACTCTAAATGTTCCAGTTTATTTCCTGTAACTGCTCTACATGTTCTTTCATGCCTCAACCTCATCTCAATCAATCACCAGCAGAATGCCCAGCTTTGATGTAGTCACGTAGGCCCCAATTAAGAATCTAACAGTCCACAAGTCGCAAGACTTGTGAGGGCCCGTAAGTGGTGGTCTCCCGAACGCCCTATTAGGATTTGGGTGGTCGGAGGCTTCAATATGCTTGGCGGGACTGCCGTGGTCTTGCGAAGTATATTACGAGTATCCTCACAGCCAGTGGTGTCATGGAGGTTCCTCCTCCACGAACACTGTGGCGGAGAGGAAACAAAGGGAGACCTGCAGTGCCCTCTGTGCTTCCTCTGCATGGGGATGCACATGGGGTCACAACATGTGCACCCCTGTGGGAAAGCGCCCCAGTTCCTGCCCAGCATGGACTTTTCGGTTTATTCCAGGCAGGATCTGTTTTTGGCGTTCCATTGCAGTGCCCATTTTTATAGCACCACCAGCCCATTAGACAGGAGGAAATTCCTTTCCTTTTCTTGTGAGTAAATTGACCACTGCTTTGGTGGTGGTGCGGCAGGGGGGCCTTGGTGCCTCATCGCCAAAGTCATAATTGGGTCCTTACTAAAAATAAGCCACTTTACCTGTGAACAGTCACACATAAACACAAACATATGCACATCTATTAGACTGGATGCTCATTTTCTGGTAAATATTTGTCTACACACTATTTGTCAGTCTCCCTCTTTCCATGCCATCATGCATATGTGGTCGCAATTAATCTCTCCCTATTTAGCACCACCTATTTGACTCTAATATCTAATGTTAACACTCCTTTGACTCTAAGAACTTATTTACAAGCCCTTTGTGTCACTAGAGTATCACATTTAATATGGGAAAAAGTGACATACCAGAGGTGCAAGGGGATTGTAAATAATTCCCTAAATGTTTTGAGAGAATTTCAAAACAACATTGCTTTCATACTAAACATCTGCACACTTAACCAGGTCCTTGATAAAAAAAATTTAAATTGCATTTCATTTGCACTATCCTGTTTTCACTATCTTCATGGCAAATATCAGATTTCAGGACTGACAATTGCATGCACTGTTCCTAAAGTGGTGCAAATGCAACATGGCCAAGAACCTGAGGCCTACAGAGAAGTACCAAATGCCTTCACATCAATCTTGAAATATTGCCATTTCATCCATTTTTCAAGGTCTAAATCTCACCCAATGCTCCCACATCAATGATTTGCTCACACATTCACCACTTCCCATATATATATATGTCACTCTTTCCTCTCTGACAGCCTTTGACTTTACCTTGTAATTCTCATGAAACACCTGTGCTACATCCCTTATAGATATGCCTCACCCCTGGAAGAGCCAACTCTACTACTCACGCAGCCCAACTCTTTGCCTGCATTAACCACTTGTCCTGAAGCATTAATCTGCATATCTAAATCTGTAAACCCAGCACAGCTCACCTGACTGATACTTTTAGCACAAATCTAATGTAGATATATCTTTTATTTTCTGAGTTTTTCCATCTCAAACCTCTTATTGAATTACTCAGTCCAACAAGTTAGAAATCATAATGTTTTAAATCTCAAGTAGTACATCATCTGCTTAAAAACACGGCTGATTCCTTCTCCACTTCTAGTTTTCTATAGTCTCCCAACTCTCCTTGTTCTCACAACAACTTAGCAGCTTGCATTCACCTGCCACAGCATGTTTCTTACCACATATGTTTTCTGATCAATCTTCTTCAAGCAGGGTTTGAAGCTCATTGCTCCACAGAAACTGACTATTCTCAGTTAGATATCTTCAATACCTTTTCCCTCAGAGCCAGCTGTGACATCTCTATATTCTATTTTAACTCACTTTGGTATTCAAAATGTTAAATCCCACCATATTTCTATATATTGCTGTATTCTTCCTTCCACTGGCATCACTGGCTTAGCCCTAAAATAGAACAAATAATAATAATTGATTAATTTCTGTGTTTATTTGTGGGGAAAACATCAACCTAACTATAACGTCCCTGTAACATTTGTTTTATTCAGTGGGAAAAAAATGGCAGCTGCCAGTCAGGAGTTGTAGTTAGGGCTATGCGTCCATAGGAAAAGCATTTTTGGACTTGCTTATATGTTTAGCTTTGTTTGACAAATCTTCATGAAATTTTCCCAAAAAAGTGTGTCAGTGATTCTAGTTGTGCCCAAAATGTTTTAGGGCGATTCGTCAAGCGGGGCTGAAAAAAGGGGGAGTCAAAAAAAGGGCATTCCCCATGTTAATTTCAATAGACTCTTTAAGCACACGTGTAGCCGGAACTGCTCTACGGAATGATACCAAAACGCTAGATTTTGTTATTTGATGGAAATTTGTTCATTCGTTTTCTTGATATTAAAGGAAATCCAAAATTGATATTTCTACGATCACAACGACTTCACAAATAATGACAAGCTCTTGCAGAGATCTGCAGAGCTCTGATTAGCTGCCAACATTTCAACCAAGAAGTGCTGGCAGCCATCCTGGGACTCAGCTCCATGCCTTGATGGACCTGTTTTTGACATTCCCGTTGCGGTGTCTCTTTTATAGGCACCGCTGTGGGAACACCAATGGAATTGTCCACTAATGACTTAAAAAGCCATTATATGGCAGTCTGTTCTTATGCAGGGTTTGGCTGTGCGGTAGTGTGGCGGTCCCGCCGCTGCACTGTCAAACTCAAAATCAGCCCTAGGTGTTTGATTAACAGGTAACAACGTGAGTGACTTTGAAGAGCTTTACAATTTAATTATGATGGAGCATCTTTTGAGTAATTGTTACCGAAATAAAGAGTGTTGAACCGATCTGTTACAATGAGAAGTTACATGTGCATCTGGTAGAGTTTGGGAAGAAGGCAGACCACTGGGTCAAAAGAAGGATGACTAAAACTACCACTGGTTTTGGTGACCAGAAGAAAGAGTCCAAAAAGACCCCTCAAGAGAACGATGGGGGACAAAAAGATATAAATAAAAATGGGTCTTCTTCAGGCTCCCAAAAACCTGCTTAGGAGGGTAAACCCAGAAACTCTTCACAGTCCAAGGGTGGGTGCCAGGGTCAGAACTGGGATCCCAAGGAGGGTTGGTGTTTTGATTGCAAGACAACTGGACACCTAACTGGAAACCATAACTGCAAAAACAAAAAGAATGCCTCTAGCACACCTGCAGTAAGTACAGTGGTGAGTGTCCAGATGGGATCACAGGTGAGTCCTGACTATGTAGAGTTGCTCACTGAGGCAACTCTTGTCTCAGAAGGAGGGGTGGATGTAGCTTCCTTGGCTGTCTGGCCCAGTAAACTGGAGGGATACAGTCAAGAGCCCAATATAAATTGAATTAGGGTGAAAGCCCTGAAAGACACTGGTGCCAGAATTACATTGGTGACTAAGCAATTGGTGTCCTCCGATCAATCTGCTTCGAGAGACCTATGCTGACAATCAGGATATGATGTATCCAATGGCTTGTTGACCTTAGATTAGAGAGGGGTTAGTAGCCTCTAAACAGTAGTGGTGTCTTCTGCTATTGCCGTACAGAGTCTGCTTGGCAATGATTTGGATTTGGGGTGAGGTAGAAAAGAAAGCCCATGCAGCAATGCTGGGAATTCTTGAATGGGTGCGTGTGAAAACCAGAGCACAAAGTAGAACCCAGGTTGAAAAAGAAGTGTTGGAGCCTGAAATTATGGACCAACCTTCCAAGAGAAAGGGCAAGAAGTCTGGGAGCCAATTTCCATACAGACAGCAGATCATGTCATCTCTCCTCACTCAGGGAGAAGACTTGTCATTTCCAAAAGGAACTGAGTCCTAGACTCTTTGGCCTTACAAGGCAGAGCTCTTTGGCCCAGGGAGACCCCCTAGAGAAGAACTCTACCAGGGGCAGGATATTTGTCCCAATCTTAAAAATCTGAGGAAACAATCTGCTGATCAGGAAAAGGATAGTGTCAGTGGCATCCACAGGACCTATTGGGAGGAGGTACTCATATACACTGAGGCCAGAGACCCCAAACCTGGTACCACTGGGAGAGTGATAGATCCTCAGGAGTTTTAGCAGATATGACCATGAAAGATCTGAGCCATTCTTGGATATTGTAAGTACACAGGGAAGACATAAAGAGTTCATGTGCTAGATACTTGTCATTATGAGCGTCCTAGCTCTTTGATGGCTTTACTGTAACCATAAGATGTTTTGTACCAAACATCTTGTCTTAATAGATTCTCACTGATGTCAGTGAGAGGTTTATTAATAAATGCAAACAGGTAATCCTTTATAGAGTCTCTTGAAAATCTACCAAGCAGTTGGGTGGTCTCTGACTAGTCATCGCCCGACTGCCACCACCAGACATGTTTCTGACCTCATGGCTTGGGAGCCTGTGCTTTCAGAGGCCCGAAACTAAGCCTGCTCTAAGCAGAGGTGTTTCAAACCTCCTTCAGGCTGGAATGGCCTGCCAGAGCAGGAAGTTTCAAAGGTGTGGCTGCCTTTGAAGTTCAGTCCAGACTTCTCCTGATAGTGGGGGGTTCCAACTGGCTGGTCCTGCTACACATTTATCGAGAGGAAAGGCAGGGAAATTAGTTAGGTGAGGGGGAGGGTCTACTTTCAGTCAGCACCAACTCTAGGGTGGGGCAGGCAATGTGAATCTCTCTCCTGAAAATCCACCATTTTGGGATCATGGAGAAACAACCTATCAGGGCTAGGATAGTGCCTTTTTCCATAGGAAGTGGTCACTTAGAGGGTGTAGGCTCCCTAAAGCTAGGTTGTCCATTGGCTACCACCTGTTTCCCCTATAACACCCCTAAATTCAGTATTTAGGTGGCATCCCTAGACCTATAACTCAGATTCAATGGACGAGAAGAAGTTCAGGAAATGAAGATTTGATGCCCAAGAACTGAAGCCCTACTGCAGAGAAAATTGGTGCCAAACCTGCCTACTGCCTCTGGGATTTCCAAAATCTTGGTGTGCCATGTCCTCCTGAACCTGTGAAGACTTCAAGGACCCCTGGGCTTCTCCAGCCTTCACAAAATCACCAAGAAACTCCCTTGGAGTGAAGGTATCTCTCCCCTGCAAACTGCAAACACTGATCCTGCTGAGTCTGGTTTGTCAACGATGTGATGCTCCCCTTGACTTTGATTGTAGTACCCACACTAAAAAAACTGGCTCAGGAGCATTAGATCGGTCTCTCCAGGACCTACCGGAGCCACACCGTACCAATGCCCGGGGTACCGGACCCACAACAGCAAACAGCAAGACAAGAGTCTGTGCTGGACTCCAACAATACCAGAAGCAAACACCCATCGAAGGATAATGAGACCCCTGAGACCCTCATCCTGAGTGGCTCAGCTGTTCCAAAATTGCCTCTCCAAGTTGCTGCTCTTGACCTCAAGGACTTCTCGCACACAATACCCAGCTGACCTATCTGCTCTGCCCCCGGACCCACAGGCCCCAGTAACAGCAAACCACCCATGCTCTTGTGGTCCTGAAACCCTTACAACCTCCTTCTTCCAGTGCGCCCCCTGGACTTACCTCTAAGTCCTCCTGTGTCTTTCAAGGTGTTTCCCTTTGTCATAGTGCACCACCTACCAACACATTCAAACACCCTGCTCCCAGCCGAATAAGGGATGGTCATGAGATTTTTCTGCTCAAACTGTGGTCCTGGTCTTGCTAATGACCTAAAATGAAAAAATGAAATTCGTGAAAACATTGCCTGATTTTATCTGCATTTTTCTACTTTTCCCCATTAAATTTAATGGTGCATAATTGTGCACAAAAGTGATATATTTTCCGAACTCTTAAAAATCATAAACGCTAAAGTAGTTTCTGTTGATTGAAGTTCTTGGTCTGAAAATGTGCTTAAAAATCGATATTATTATTATAAATTGGTCTCAGATTTACTCTTGAGTGTGTGTCTTATATATTGTCTCTATGAGTACAACAAATGCTTAGCACTACCCTTTGATAAGACTAACTGCTCACCCACACTACCACAAAAGGGGTATTATCTACTTTAACCTCTGTATACCACTGCTCTCTCTGCACAGTGAACTTTGTTTTAGTATGCTAAAGAGCCAGGTTCCTACAGAGTCTGAATGAAACATATTCAATGATTTTGGTGAAAGAACATAACCGTTTTATTGTTGGATAGTAAATGATATTCTATAGTTTACTTTTTTTCTAATCCATGGCTCTGAATGATATCACAGACACCTCAAGCTTTACTCTCGTCTATTTGATGTCACTAAAAACCCATCTGTGAAAGGCATTCTTGTAATTCACTGTTACCCATCTATAATTCCCTATGTTATTGACTGCAACTGTCTTGCGACCTGGCCGTAACTTCAAAATATTCGCTTCACCTAAGGAGTCCTTCTATAAGTTGAGTGACTTGATTGCATATTGAAACATATTTAGAAAAGCAGAATTATGTGCACAGGCATTTATCGTACCCTAAAAGGGAACCTATCTAAAGCAAAAACAAACTACAGTATATATTTGGGTCATATACTGCTATGTGGCCTGAAATGAAAAGAAACATATGTTATCACTAACTTCTAATCCAGGATACCTCCAGTCACTGTAAACAAAGAGTAGTGTCTGCTAATAGGTAAAAATAACAAAGCTCAGTAAAAACAAATTCAAATAGTCAAAGCAGAAGACTGTTTTCCTTTCAATTCAGTATACAATTGTTGCCATTTTACACAGGGAGCATGCAAGCCTCACATGGTCATTGTTAGAAATATGACAGGTAGGCTGCGGTAAAAAGCCACTTTACTGACTTGTGCTGTGATCAGAAGCTCCACAATGACCAAACCAAAGAATCAAGTGAAGCAAATAGTCTTCAGTGAAGGAAACCTTTCGTATGTGTTAGCGTAACAGAAGCAGCGTGCAGCCAAAATTGGTAAAATGTTGTGTGTGAACAAACTATCAATGACACATTTGAACAAGTAAAAACATAAGAACTATTCCCCATTGTAAGTACACCAAGAAAAGGCGATGTAAAAAGTAAGCGCAAATGGAGAAAATCACTGAAGAATTTCAGTATCTTATAAAAATTAAACATTTGCAATTGAAATGTAAAAGGTATTGAGTTACAAATTATTGGACAGCAGAAAAAATAAATTTTAAATGCCTATATTTAGAACATTGATCTGATCGGCATGTTGATACATGAAGTGAATAACAGCAAGGCACTGAATAGACTGAAACAGCTCTTTGGGCTGACGCAAACTCAGGATAGTTAAATCTATACATCTATACTAACAACACATTTTGGAATACAAACGATGACAATATACCAGCCTGGGCCCATTATCTGAAGAGAGTGCTAGGGGTGTCATGTATTTAATGAGAAAGTCCTCCATATACACTAGACATTTGGGTATAAAACCTTCAATACGGAGAAAGTGACAGTGTGCGACAAAATAGAGAATGTTCACAGCAGCATTGGATGTTGTTTGTTATGTTAAAATCTTACAATTCTACCTTAGAAACCATTCTTATGCTCAATACAGCCCAGTGTGATGAAGTCAAATACTGCCTCTGATGCAGGCTACAGGGGTTAGCACAGTATTTCCTAGATTGAGAATGTGCTGAGCAATTTACCTTTTTAACAATGTCACATCTTTGTTTGATTGTTGCTTGGAGAAATTTTAATTATGCTGGAGTAATCGGAGTAATTTTTGTAATTGCTCATTTCTCCTGTGTGAAATTACCAAAATTACACTATAAGACTAGTTGGAGTAATTAAAAGTAATTTGTGGCACAAATCCTACTGCAGGAGCACAGGAACACTTAACTAAGTGAGAGCGGGTGGTTGCTGGCTACTGCTGTTCATGTCCTATAGCATACAGTTGTATGTTCTCAGCACAAAATGCATTCTCTGGCCCATTTTGCATGTGAGGGTGCCTTTTGCACTAAAGAAGTGGTGCTAAATGCTGGACTTCGCGTCTCACACAATTACACATAATTACGAGTAATTTTGTGGTAATTACAAGTAATTACGCAAGAGAGTATTATGTCAGTTACTCCCACCCAAAGCCTTTACCACCCCCAAACATCCTAAACTTCTGTGCCAAATATGCACATCTCAGGAAAAGGAGGACTTTAATGTAAAATAGGTCCACATAAGTATTTCTTATTTTGAATTGTTTTGCACTGCTTTCGGTAATACTGGTACTTTGAGAAATAAATACGTTTTCAAGAGGTCCAAGGTGTGTACTTTTAGAAATAGTAGTAGTGGTCCACATGTAACTGGTGCAGCTCTTCACAGTCTTCACAGCAGGTATGTACTTTTAGAAATAGTTACAGTGGTCCACATGTAACTGGTGCAGCTCTCCACGTTCTTACCAGCAGCAAAATATTTAACTAGGATTGCTGTATCTGGCAGCAGTCACCAATGGCACACGTCCTTCTCTTACTCTGGCACTTCGAAGGTAGAAAACCCAACTGATAATGAGTGCCCCCTCAACCCTTATCCCCAGCAAACCAACATCTCACTGGTCATTTCGATCAGTTCATGGTACTTATTAGAAATGGGGGGTCTCTAGTTGGCAGTGGTAGGTACCTTTGTCCTAGTAGGGACCCTTCTGTGTAGTCAGGGTAAGGGGAATACACTTCTAAAATAACCCCTGCTCATCCCCTTGGTAGCATGGCACAAGCGGATAGGCTATCTGTGTAAAGCATTTGTGCATGCAAACAGTGATACAGTGAAAACACTACAAATGGACACCACACCGGTTTAGAAAAATAAGTCATCTTTATCTAAACCATACAAAACCAAAACGACAAAAATCCACAATAAAGTAATACAAATATGACTTTCAAAAAGGTAGAAACAGTTCTTTTCAAAGCAAATTGCAGATGCGATGCTTTCAACACAAAGTACCTTGGATGTGTCAAAATCAAAAGCAAGAGCAGCCACAGGGGAGGTGATGCGTTAGTTCCTTACATGCAGGGAAGGTGATCCATTGGTTCCTTACTCCAGGGGAGGTAATGCGTTGGTTCCTTACTGCCATGCAGGGGAGGTGATGCGTTGGTTCTTTACTCCAGGGAAGGTGATGCATCGGTTCCTTACTGTGCAGGCAGGTGAGGCGTCGGTTTCTTACGGCAGCCCCAGTGTCCTTGCAGACTTGGTGCCCCGGTGCGATGCATGAGGATCGGGGATGCATCGGTTCTCGATGCAGCAACGGCGCTTGCATTGATTTGTTCAGCTGCGGTCACATGATGTGTTGGTTCTTGCAGCTGCAGAGCAGGGCCTGAGTCGGAATCGGTGTGGTGATCTCGGCCTTTGCAGATCGGTGCACTCGATGTGGCATGCGGCGATTTCTCAAGCCGGGGCAGGCGCTGCATCTGTTTCTACTGTGATGCGTCGGAAACAGGTATGGATGTGTAGCGCTTCTCCTCGTTGTGTCACTTTTCCAGCTCACAACAGCCAGAACAACCTCCAGAGGCCCAGAACAGCTGTAGGCACCTTTTGGCAGGTCAGAACTCTCAGCAAGGGATTTCATGGGAGTTGGTGGTGAAGTCTTTGTATCCCTCAGACTTCAAAAAAGGAGGCAAGCTCTACTTCAAGCCCTTGGAGATCCTCCTCAAGAAGGGGACTCTGCACACAGCATAGTCCTTGTCCTTTCTTTGGTAGAAGCAGCCACTGCAGGGTAATACCAGAAAGCACACAGCAAAGGGGCAGTACTTCTCCTAAGTTTCTCCCGCTCTTCTCCTTGGCAAAGGTCCCTCTTGAATTCCAGAAATGATCTAAAAGTTGGGGTCTTGGCCTCTCATTTTATAATACAACATTGTTTCTTCTCTCTGACAGAGAAGCTATTTGCCCAGACAAAACCAGTTCTGTCCACCCTGGTGCAGCTTCCTGGCAGGAGGTGGAGACAGCATTGTCCTTGGCAGAAAAGGCCCATTCAGGTGTGAAAGAAATCTCCTCCCCTACTCTGAATGCAGCCAGGTCTATTCAGCCCAGCACTGACTCACCCTGGAAAGGCAGGACACACCTCAGACTCCCAAATGGCTGTCTGAACATAAGGCACATCCCTAGCCCCTGTCACTCCAAAGCCAGACAGGCAATGCACAACCTAGCAGAGGCACACTGGATGCTTAGGCAAGAAAATACTGACTTTCTAAAAGTGGTATTTTCAAACCCTGAATGTAAACATCACCTTCACTAAAAGATGCATCTTAACATGCTGAGTTTAGGCTTATCAAACTGTATTTTACCCTCTTGTTCCCATGGGTAGTAATGCTCATAAGATGTTATGAGCAAGCACCTCATTCTATCCTATGGGACAGTTAGCCTTACAATACTGAACAACGCAATTGGCAGTATTTCACTATCAGGACATGCCACACACATCAGGGCATGTCCTACAGTTCATATACACTGCACCCTACCTACAGGGTACCTTGGACCTACCTTAGGGGTGACTTACATGTAAGAAAAGGGAAGGTTAGGGCCTGGAAAGTGGGTTCGCTGGCCTAATCGAGATGGCAGTACCAAACTGCATACAGACACTGCAGTGGCAGGTCTGAGTTACATTTACTGGCTGCTTATGTGGGTGGCACAATCAGTGCTGCAGGCCCACTAGCAGCATTTGATTTATAGGCCCTGGGTACACACAGTGCCCTGTACTAGGGAATGACTAGTAAATCAAATATGCCAATCATTGAATCACCAATCAATACCAACACTTGCACTTGCACTTTGGCACTGAACAGCAGTGGCAAAGCATCTAAACCAGCAAAAATGAAGTCCTACACACAACAGGAGGCACAGGAAAAAATACAGGGGAAACACACATTAATGATGCCAGTTCTAACACGTGTCCCCTCCAGCTGAAATGTGGGGAGAACTCCCCACCCTTCTTGGGAGTTCTCTTCACTAAGGCAGAAAAATATGGATAGACCATCAGCATTGACGTGTTCTGTACCAGAGCGGTTTTCCACCGTGCAGTCTATCCCCTGTAAGGAAATGGACCACCTCAACAACTTTGGGTTCTCACCCATCATCTGCATCAACCATTTCAGGGGCCTGTGGTCAGTCTGAACCCAGAAGTGAGTCTCAAACAAGTAGGGCCTCAGCTTCTTCAGCGCCCCGAACACAGCATAAGCCTCATGCTCAATCGCATTCCACCTTTGTTCCGGTGGAAGTACACTCTTACTAATGAAGGCTACAGGGTGGTCTAGGCCCTCCTCATTGAGTTGTGATAGCACAGCCCCCACACCATGCTCTGAAGTATCTGTCTGCACCACGAATTCCTGTAAGAATTTGGGTCCTTTGAGCACCGGCGCTGTGCACATGGCAACTTTCAGGGCATCAAAAGCTTATTGGCAAGCGTCAGTCCAGTTCATCTTCCTGGGCTGCTTCCTGGAAATCAGCACTGACAAGGGTGGGACAAAGGTACCATAACCCTTGTCAAATCTCCTGTAATATCCGGTGTGGCCTAAAAAGGCTCTCATCTCAATTTGGGTCTTGGGGGTTCCCAAGCCAGAATGGTGTCAATCGTAGGCTATAGGGGTGCCACGTGGCCGCTTCCTACCTGGGGTCCTAAGTACACCAATGAACCTTGCCCAACCTGGCACATGCTGGCCTTGATCTTGAGGCCTGCCCTCTACAGAGCCTTCAACACTTCTCGTAGGGGGTGCAGATGTTCCTCTTAAGTGGCACTCAACACTGCAATGTCATCCAGGTAGGCGGCACTGAAGTCCTCTAGTCCATCCAACACCTGGTTGACCAACTTCTGAAAGGTGGCAGGGGCATTCTTCAACCCAAAGGGCATCACCTGGAATTGGTAGTACCCCTCTGGGATTGCAAATGCAGACCTGTCCTTGGCCCCTTGGCAATCTGCCAGTACCTAGACGTTGTCAAATGTACTAAGGTACTGGGCAGCTCCAAACCAATCTATGAACTCATCAGCTCAGGGGATGGGATGTGCATCAGTCCTGGTGACTGAATTTAGTGCTCAGTAGGCCACACAGAACAGGAGTTCTGGCATGGTACTGGGTATGGCATTTTTCGGGACCAAGACCACTGGGCTGGTCCAAGGGCCATTTGAGCACTCAACCACACCTAGGACTAACATCTTGAAGACCTCCTCCTTGATGCAAGCCTTGACCCTGTCTGTCACTCAGTAAATGTTGTGCTTCATAGGGGAACTGTCCCCAGGGTCCACATCATGGACACACCACTGAGTGACACCAGAGGTCTGGGAGAACAGAGCTTCAAACTGCCCCAACAGTTGGCGGCATTTACTCTGCTGTTCAGGAGTCAGGACAGGGGAGAGGGTTACACCGTCCACTGACCCATCATGTTCCTTAGCAGGACGGGGCTCAGTCTCCTCCTCCAATCCAGCATCTGTTGCTAGGCACATGCACACTTCAGACCTCTCTAAGTGAGGTATAAAGCGGTTAATATTCAGGACCCATAGAGTGTATCTTGGAGACTGCAAGTCCACCAGATAGGTGACTTTACTCTTGCACTCCACCACCTCAAATGGCTCATTTCACTTGTCCTGGAGCGCACAAGGATCCACTGGGGCCATGACCCACACTTATTGACCAGGCTGAAACTTGATCAGAGTGGAATTTTGATCATAGCACCATTTCATCTCTTCCTGGCTGGCTTCCAGATTCACCTGAGCGAGTTGTCTGAAGAGCTTGGTTTGGTTCCTGAAGGCCAGCATGTAGCTATATACATCCTGTGGAGGTTTACTGGGAGCTTTCTCCCTGCCTTCTGTGACTAGACTCAGAGGTCCTCTTATAGGAAACCCATACAGGAGTTGAAAGGGACTGAACCCTAAGGACTTCTGCTGTACCTCCTTGTAAGCAAACAATGAGCATGACAAGATGACATCCCACTTACCCCTCATGGGCTCACCAAGACCCATAATCATGCCCTTCAGGGTCCAGTTGAATCTCTCAACCCGCCTATTAACTTGGGGGTGGTAAGGAGTGGTGAACTTATAGCTAACACCGCGCTCCTGCCACAGGGGCTTCATATACTTGGATATGAAGTTGGCAGCCCGGTCAGACACCAACTCTCTGGGGAATCCCACATGAGAGAAGATCTCCATCAACCCCTGACCCACCTTGGGGCCCATCACAGTCTAGGGTGGATGGCCTTGGGGTACCAGGTGGCATGGTCCACCAAGACCAGGATGAACCTGTTGCCCATAGCTGTCTTGGGCTCCAGAGGCCCCACAATGTCAATACCCACCCACTCAAAGGGGTTGCTGGCTACAGGGAAAGGTTGGAGAGGAGCCTTGCACTCCTCCCACTTTTACCACTTGCCGGGCAAGTCTGGCAAGTCCGACTATGGTTGTCACAGTTCTTACGCATTTGTGGCCAAGTAAAAGTGTGTGACAAGCCTTTCAAAGGTCTTGTCTTGCCCCAAATGTCCTGTGTTAGATTTGGGGCTTTCTAGTTGGCACAGGTAGGTACTTGTGACAAATAGGGACCATTGCCCGTAAGGGGGATACACTCCTAAAATAACCCCTGCTCACCCCCTTGGTAGCTTGGCACGAGCAGACAGGCTTGTCTCAGAGGCCGTGTGTGAAGCATTTGTGAACACATACAGTAATCAAGTGATGACACTACAGATGGACACCACAGAGATGTATATTTAAAATAAGTATTATTTATATAGATTTAACACAAGACCACAAAGGACAAAAATCCACAATACTGTACTTAAAATGGTAGAATTATCTTAGTTCTCTTTAGATCTTAAAAATGCAACACTTTGAGTCAATGTACCTTAAGATGCGATACGCCGGGCAACAAAAGTGTTGCAAGAAAGATGATGCGGTAGTCCTTTACATGCAAGGACGTAATGCGCTGAAGATCTGGTGGAAAGAAACAAAGAAGGTGCTTTCTCCTTGATGCCACACGCTTCCCCTTGATGCAGCGGCATCTGCTGCGACGTCGATCCTCTTCTCCGGTGATGCGAGATGCTTGACACAATGCGAGCCGAGACAGGCCCTGCAACACGCTTCCCAGTGATGCTGCGGTATCTGCTGTGACGTCGATCTTCTCCCCTGGCGATGCGAGTTGCTTCCACAATGATGCGAGCCACGACAGGCCCTGCGACACTCTTCCCGGCGATGGGGCGGCATCTGCTGCGATGTCGATCCTCTTTTCTGGTGTTGAACCACGACAGGCTCTGCGACACACTTCTCAGAGATGCAACGGCATCTGATGCACTGTCGATCCTTTTCTCCTGCGACACGATTCCCGGTGATGCTGCGGCGTCTACTGTGACGTCGATCCTCTTCTCCGGCGATGCGAGGCACTTTGTGTTGTGAAGCGGCAGCGGCAGTTTGGCGACACGCTTCTTGATCTTGACTCAGGCTTCCAGCTCCTTGGGACACGCAAGTCCTCAAAAAGTCCAGTACAACTGCAGGCACTTCAAAAGAACTCTTGGGGAGCTGGTGGGTGAAGTCTGTTGTCCCTGAGACTTCAGCAGGAGGCAAGCTCTGTTCTGAAGCCCTTGGAGATCCTTACACAAGTTGATGAAAGTACACACAGAGTTCCTCTCTCCTTTCTTTGGTCGTCAGGCAACCACTGCAGGCCAATCCCCCAAGCAGCACTTCAGCTTAGGGATAGTCTCTCCTCAGTCTCTCTGGTTCCACTCCACAGCAAAGGTTTCTTCTTGTTGTCCCAAAAGTGATCTAATTCTCTATGGTCTGGGACCCCTCTGTTTTACCCAGTTTATTTGTGTTCCCGGGAAGGCAGAGAGGCCTTTGCCTAGTCCAAACCAGTTCTGGTCAGTACTGGAGCACTCTGTTTACTTGACTCCTTCTTTCCTTTCCCAGTGCAGGGCAGAGACATCAGGCGTACCACAGGAGGTGGAGTCGGCATTGTGGAGAGAAAAGGCACAGCTCTATTCAGGTCCCAGGTGCAACTCCTCCCTCCCATCTAGATGCAGATCTCTCTATTTACCACTGGGCTGACTCGCCCTCTCTCCTGGAATCCCCCAGCCCCTGTTACTCAAACTCCAGACAAGGAATACACAGCCTAGCAGAGGCAGGCTTGGATGGTTAGACAAGAAAATACCTACTTTCTAAAGGCATTTTCAAACACAGAATGTTAAAACCAACTTCACTAAAAGATGCATTTTATAATTCTGAGTTCAGGCATAATAAACTCACATTTCTACCTAGTTCCCTGAGTCAATTAGGATTATAAAATGTAATAATCTAACTGCCCATTCTGAGCTATGGGGAATAGGTAGACTTGCAATAGTGAAACACAAAAGTGGCTGTAATTCACTATTAGGACATGCCACACACATCAGGGCTTGTCCTACCTTATACTTACAATGCACCCTGCCCTTGGGCCTACCATAGGGGTGTCTGATATGAAGAAAAGGGAAGGGTTAGGGACTGGCAAGTGGGTGTATGTGCTCAGTCTACATGGCAGTACCAGACTGCACACAGGATCTGCAATGGCTAGTCTTAGACACACTTTTACAGACTGCGTCTGTGGGTGACACAACCAGTGCTGCAAGCCCACCAGCAGCATTTGGTTTACAAGCCCTGGGCTCCCCTGGTGCACTGTACTAGGGTCTGACAAGTAACACAAATCAGCCAATCATGGAGTCACTAATCCATACATCAATTTACAATAGGGAGAGCATATGCGCTCTAGCACTGATCAGCAGTGGTAAAGTGCCCAGAGTGAGAAAACAGATAACAACAGGTCAGAGAAAATACAGGAGGAGAGCAAAAAGTTCAGGGATGACCCTGCAAAAAGGGCCAAGTCCAACATCCTGCTAAAGGCACATCAGGAGTCAGACCCAGTAGGAAGGCTCTGAATCACTGGGGTACCACCAGCACACTGGCTGACCGAGGCTCAGCAACCATAGGTTTACTATACAAGAGACCATTCTTCCAGTAGATCCAATATGATCCAGACTGATAACCTGCTGCCTGGTTTGCAACCTGCTGCTGCAAACCAACAAGAGAAGGGCATTCCTGTTGCTCCTTGCAGGATTCCTCCCTCGAGGGTCCCCCTTCCGGCTGCCAATGGGTCAGCTCAGGCAGGTCCCCCAGTTTGGACACTTGTTCCCCTGTGTGCTCCAGGGTATTCCCCTCAAGGTTTGCCTTCTCCTGGACCGTGGAAACGTCTCCTCTCCCTATTCTGAATGCAGCCCAGGTCTATTCAGCCCAGCCCTGACTCACCCGGGAGGCAGGACACACCTCAACCCCCAAGTGGCTGTCTGAACAGAATGCACATCCACAGCCCCTGTCACTCCAAAGCCAGACAGTCAATACACAACCTAGCAGAGGCACACTGGATGGTTAGGCAAGAAAATACCTACTTTCTAAAAGTGGTATTTTCAAACACAGAATGTAAAAATCACTCTCACTAAAAGATGCATCGTAACATGCTGGGTTCAGGCATATCAACCTTTATTTTCCTATCTTGCTCCCATGGGCAGTAATGCTCATAAGATGTTATGAGCTAACACCCCATTCTCTCCTATGTGACTGATAGCCTTACAATAGTGAAAAACGAAATTGGCAGTAATGCATCATCAGAACATACCACACACATCAGGGAATGTCCTACCTTTCACATACACTGCACCGTGCCCACAAAGGTACCTCGGGTCTACCTTAGGGGTGATTTACATGTAAGAAAACGGAAGGTTAGAGCCTGGCACGTGGGTGCACCTCCCAAGTCGACATGCCAGTACCAAACACCATACAGACACTGCAGTGGCAGGTCTGAGTTTCATTTACTGGCTGCTTATGTGGGTGGCACAATCAGTGTTTCAGGCCCACTAGCATTATTTGATTTACAGGTCCTGGGCACACACAGTGCACTGTATGAGGAACTGCCCAGTAAATCAAATATGCCAATCATGGAATCACCAATCCATAACATCAATTTACAGGGAGCACTTGCCCTTTGGCACTAAACAGCAGTGGCAAAGAAGAATCTAGACCACCAAAAACAAAGCCCAACACACAGAAAAAACACAGGAGGCAAAGGCAAAAATACTGGGGAAACCTACACCAATGATGCCAGGTCTAACAGTACTGTGTAACTAAGTTCCAAGGGCACATTGAATAGAAAAATCCCTCATCGCCAAAATCCAACATGTCAACAGGATTCTCTATTGACAACAAACTCTATGCTCTCTGATCCCAGAAACAAGTTCTTCCTGCTCTACAACAAATGCATTTCTACACTTTTTGGTTTTAACTGCGAAAGAAAAGCAAGGTAGGCAGAAAGTCTAATTTGCAGAAGAACTAATTAATTATGTACTTAATAATGGAAAGGTGGCAGCAAAGGCAAGCTTAAACTACCCATCTATATCCTGTTGAGTGTAATTTTGGGAAGCCTGAGTTAAGGCAAAAGGGCTTGTAGAACTGGCTAAGTTAGTGAGTCTACTCTTCAGCCCATGATCAGCAGTTATTGCTTTTTTTTATATAATGGTTGAAAAGTAAACGAGAACATCAAACTTGTTTTGCAAATGTGTGCACTTTTTACAAAACTGGCAAACCTCTGTCTTTTTGCTATCAATAACCACCACTAAGCCAATGTGTACAATAAGGAACCAAAATGGTAAATAAAGAAACAGTAGTTGACAGTCAAGTTTGCCAGGTCTCAGCGTGGACCCTGTGTAGGTCACAAAAAACTTGCAAAGATGTAGGAAAAATATGGAACTATTCTGGGTGGTGAATTAACATAATAAGTGTGATGACCCAATTGAAAAAATATTGTTTTACTTCTGGAGTATTGCTCCTACATTTAAAACACATTTCTGACTTTTTTGCAATACACTAATTCGTTTTTTAATTCTCCACATGGAAAATACTTTATCCAGGAAATAACCCCTAATCCTGCGCATCCAACAATTTTGGGGATATTTCTTTCTCTTTTGTTTCCTGGAAAAGGGTTAACTACTACTTTTGGTAGTATATCTGAACCCAATTTCAATATGCAAAAATACCTACAAAATATGTGTAGGTAGTTCAGCTTCTTTTGTAACTGCAAATGTCCTGAAAGCCTACATCTTAGCAGTGTGAGATGTATTTTCACTTGAAATTATGCCTCACACGTGCATAGTGACATGCAAGTTTATCTGATTATAAGTAACATTTTCTGCATGAAGTATGTCACACACATGGGTCCAAAGCCTGGACTTTAGACAACAGCCACATATGAGGTCAAAGTCGAAAAGCTCAAAAAGAAAAACTGCAAACGGAACTACATAAGCAGATGGAATTCCTTATGTTCACATATGAAATCTCAACATATATTTTGAAATCAAGAGCATTTTGTAATTCTCAGTATGGTGGGTATATTTTATGGCAGAACAGTTTCTGAGCTTACTTACAGTTTGACAAGGGGCCTTACCGGTTAGGGCAGGGATGTCCTCTGCTTCTCTTGAAGTACACCGCCTGCCATACTTTATACTAAGCAAAACGATATATCTGTGCCTTCAGCAAAGTCAACGCCATGGTGACTTCTCAGAAGGAATTAACCCCTTTGTTCTTTGTAAAGTTTAGACTAATCAAGTATCCCAATTTACACATTGAAGGGTTTACTTACAAGCCCTGTGCACCGCTGGAATGTCACTTAAAGCCACCCTGAATGGCTTTTCATGGCCTCATAGATCTGGAGTAAGGCAAGGCAGCCAAGTCACTGCCTTGCCTTACTCTGCATCAATGAGGTGTTTCATTAGAGTTGTTTTAGGTGCTCCCATGCAACACCCAGGAACTTTGATGCTGCCCCAGACTTACAATATCTTGTGTACCTGAGGCAGCACAAAGCCTTGCGCCTCACTAGAGCAGGCATAACAAGGAGAAATGTTTTAATTTCTCCTTGTTTTTTCCTCTTTCCACTTGTGCTGAATTCTGCAGCACACATATAAATAGGAAAATGCCTTTCATGGTAGTTTTTGCGCAGGATTGTGTCCCTTCCGGCACCAAAACAAATCATACCAACAACACCAACACCCTTGCACAGTGGTGCCTGCATTAGCGCACAGCTGCTAATTGTGCACCAGTGCTGACTGGAAGTTTAGGAAGCACTTTATCTTTCAAATACTGTGCATTCCTGCCCTTTTGAATTGGCATAGGGCAGCACAACAAAATCATTTGTGATGCTGCCCTATGCCAATTCTTTGTAAATATGACCCTTAGGGGTTTATTTTCAAGCCCAGTGCGCCACTGGAACATAACTTGTTTGACGTTGCAGTGGCATACAGTGCAGACCCATATCTGCGAGGTCACAGAAAGTCACCCATGACCTCATATATATGGTGTAAGGCAAAGCAGCGCAAGTCTTTGTGTTGCCTCACACTGCGTTGGGGAGGCGTGCCATAGGCTTTGCTGTGGGTGTTCCCAACAGCCATAGTTTATGCACATTACCAGATTTACAACATAGCAAAGATCTGGGAATGGGCCAAAACCATGCGCCTCTCCCGGGCAGACACAGGGGTTGCGTTTGTGAAGGAAGGTGTCCCAACCTCTACAAAAACAACCTGATTTCAACACATGCACCCTTGCGTTCTGGTGCATGGGTGTCTCTGTTGGCACAATATTATCTACTCAGCTCCAGCGCAAAGGAAATAACAGAGATGCATCGTTTTGCTGTAAATACAACACCTCTCTTCACTTTCCTTATGAGGCAGCGCGGTGCTGCAAGCTGGCTTGCGGCAACGCGTAGTGTCTATTTCTTGTAAATGAGCCCCAAGCCAAAATGCGAATACAAAAGTAGAGCACGCACTCCCAGACACACACGCCCCTAAAATCCTTAAGTTCGTTCTGTGGTTTTGGCTACGAGCTGTAAGCGTGATAGTGCAGCCAGTTGCAGCGAGACTTTCCTGTTGGCACAGACTGGCGCAACCATACAAATAAGTGTTCAAATAATGCGATCCGGTGGTGTGGCAGGGCTTTGCAAGACACGTTTCAAATCCCTCTGTTACAATTCTGGCCCTACTGTAAGATAATGTGTTTTAGTCCCTGGCGCCTAAAATCCAATTATAGGAACATAACTTGCAAAGCACTCCGAAGCACTGAATCCCCTATAAGCGCCCTCTGAAACAGAGCTCAGGAGCGCACATCAACAATAAACCAGAGATGCTGCAATAAAGCAACACCTGCCCCCGTGAACCGATCAGATCTCTCCACGAGTAACAGGTTCGCCCTCACTGGTAATTGTACATGCCCGGATCGCTCCCTTTCAGTACATTTCTCCTGCGCGCTGCAGGTAGAGAGCAACATATTTACATTCTTAGCCAGTGGTTCCCATGGAGAGCCCGAGTGCCCGCGGAACCGCCGGCGAACTTAACAGCATAAATGACTTTTCTCTTCACAGAGGCGAACGGCGCTGTATATTGCAAGACCCGGGGGCTTATGTTTGTTTGCCAAGATTAGAGTAGGAAATAAGAATGCGCCTGTGTACGTTTGAAATTTAATTCTGAAGTGTGTATTATGGGCGGAAGAGCCCGCATTTTGGAGGCGTTCGAGGGCTTCGCGTTTCCATGTCCCCCCCCCACTCCCGGGCCGCCACATTCTTTAACCTTGCATTGTAGGGGCGGACAAATAGCTCACTCAGTAGTTTTCCCCTGAGCACACAGTACTGTAGTCGGGTAATTTAAGCGTGGTCTCTTGGCCTGCAGGGAGCAAACATGGCACACGTCTGATTTCTGCTGCTTTTTTATATCTGCACTCTTGAAATGCTATTAAGGATAGCGGGAGAAAGCGGAGAGAGGTGCGGTGCGCGTGCATTCCGCTCTTCTCAGAGTGAGAGCGAAGCGGCTGCATCTGTCTGCACAACAAAGATTGGTTAACCCTTTAGAGCCCAAGGAAGATGAATCACTGCAAACAACGTCGGGGTTATGCTTTATGAATATTGATTCTATGCTGTGGGGCGATATATAACTTCTTAGTTTGCGTCACACACATAAACGACGGAACTTTGCTTATCAAGCGTCCGTGGCTACATAGGCACCTTTGAAGATTATAGTTCCAACTGACGTACAGCACATTTATTCGCTCATTTCCTTTAGAACGTAATTTAGTGCTGCTATGGGGGCTACTCTTGAATGTTTTAATACTGCTAATGTTGAAGGAGGGTAATTCAGGTCAGAATCTGTCGTCAAATCGGCCACTAATCTTTTTTTCGGAGTAGTTTTAAGCACACAGGTGCTAGATTGGGGAAGACGACTCCCAACTCCATGTCAGGGAGAGACTCAAGAACAGATGAGCCCATTTCGGTGGGACAGCACAATCTCTTTTCACTTTGTATTTGATTTAAGACGTTTGCACCAAAGCAGCAGCTTAAATGTCACTCAAATTGGCCACCTAGTGATCTGTAGATAATCAGAAATGCAAGAATTTAAGGGCCTCATTTACAATTTTTTGACATTGACCAATGCAGCATGCCTTCCCCTGGCGCTTCCCTACATCAAAAGAAAAGAGCAGGAATGCACACTATCTATAAAATATGGCGTATTCATGGCATTTCTCCCTGTGCTGTTGATCAAAAGGCTGCCTTGTGCCAAAGCAGGCACCTTTGCACCAGGGTGCAAGGGTGTCTGCATTGTAGGAATGATTGTTTTGTGAGGGAAGGGACATATTCCTGCACAAAAACAATCAATAAAGGCGATGTCCTCTTTGTATGTGTTCTGCTAAATGCGTCATGTGCTGCTGAATGATGCACAAATAGAAAGAGGAAAAAGCAAGTCGAAATAGTGTTATTTCTCCTTGTTGTGCCTCCCCTCCGCCTCTCTTGGGGAGCCATAGACGTTTGATGTATTCCCCTGCTTTCAGAACTTTGTAAATCTGGGAATGTGTCAAATGCCAAGGGTGTTACATGGAAACACCACCGTAACAACCAAGGCATGCCTTCCTATTGTAGCACTGGCAACACAGCGACATGCGCGGCGTTGCTTCACTCCATATCTACAAGGCCATGAAAAGCAACACAGGGTGGATTTACTTGGCCTTGTAGATATTGCTACGCCCTGTGCGTTGCTGGAAGTCACAAAAGGCGCACAGGGCTTGTAAATGCGTCCCTTCCTTCACAATCTGTAGTCCTTTAGTAGATTTTATCCATCGGTATTTGTACTTGGAGCACCGGTTCTCTATCCTCCCTTGTCAAATTGATAGGGTGCATCTTGATACCTATGCAAGGTGAGGGAGAAGTGAAAACATGAGTGAGTAGGTTGAATACACGGTGGGTGTATTGTCGAGGGATAACCAAAAGGGGGAGAAATAGTACATCTCCAAGGTAGAGTGAGATGACTTCTGGCGTGGCCCCACTCTGAAGAGGAGTTAGTATGAACGTATTGCATGGTACGAAGGGGGACAGATGTCGGATTATGGATGGAGGGAATATGAGGTGAGCGAAAGTGCACGATAAAGGTAGAAGATTGGGGATCCAGAAGACAGATGTAGAGGGCACATCCGTAATTCTAACATTGCAAGCTGCATGGGGATTGGTGAAATCTCCCAGGCACCAGGTATGCGTATGCTACAGTCCAGTGGCTTAGTGGGACGCTGGCAGAAATATAGAATTTTGATCCCTCCAAAGTCCTCCCTCTTTTCCTCTTGCACCCCTGCTTGTCCTCCTTCAGGGTTGTGTTCTCTGTGATGGCTCCTGTTGTCTTGGACCTCCGGCTGTTTTATCTCTTTGCAAGTGCACCGTGGCTGCCCCCGGAGTCATAACTGCTTGCCCATTAAGCCCTTATCATCAACACCTTTAGCTGCCTCCAGTTATTATTTTTTTTTAAATAACAACCTCAGTTCTGTTCAAGGTGTACTCATCAAGTCTTTCTGCTATTTTTTGTCTGCCACAACTCCTCTTCCATTTTGTTCTCAAATTACTCAAACTTAGTAATGTTTCTGCCCGTGTTAGTCTTTATTATGCAAAGTAGCAAACTCAACACTGATTCATATAACTTATTACAGCATTTTGTTGCTCCCTTTCTAGACTGTGGCACTATCTCACCTAAATGAGACTCTTAATAGTAGCACTGTTCAAGTACGGAGAAGTACAACACTGTACTCAATAGGAAGCACCTTATTAGTCATTCACTGTTTGTCCGCTTACCATCATTCTATGAATCGGGACTCTCTTTGTGGCGGGGTTCTTGGTTGTTGTGCAGGAAAAATTTGAAGAGCACGGATACCAGAATTTTATTTTGGATTTTACACAGATGCATCCTTTAACCCCATCGCTGCGGGGGTTAATTTCCCGCTGTGCTGGGGGGAGGGGGGCGCGCACGGCGCCTGCATGCTCCTCGTCATGAGGCACGGTTCTCCTGTGCTCATGACAAGCTCAGCTCGTCACAGGTGCATTACCTGTCGTGGAACGCTCAGCACAGCATGGGAATTATCCCCGCATGCGAGCGTTCCACGGCTCATGACGAGCTGAGCCCGTCATGAGCACCGGAGCGCCGTGGCTCATGACGAGCTCAGCTCGTCATGAGCATAGAAGAGGTTAGAAGCCCCACAACATTGACAAATAAACTGATAATAAATTATCTCATGTTTCCAAAAGTGACCTAAGTATCATATTACAACTATGAGCAGTCAGAGTCTTTCGCCAATTGAATCAAGACGATTTTGGGACCAATTCAATGATATGAACATTATGCCCATGTAGTAATGCAAAACAGTTTGGCGTATGCTACTAAAATTAAGCACATACTGGTCTTCCACCAGTGGAGGCAACACTTGTAGTGCTCTCAAGAGCTGCTCTGTTTTCTACCTTGTCTTTGTTTGTAGGCTTTGTGAGGGAACAAGAAGGGCTCCAGGGGCCCCCCTTGCCCTGTTACAGTAGGTAGTTTGGGGAGTCATCTGTAGAGGGGTGGAGATGTCATGGTCCATTCCAATCTTACAGTCAGGGGTGCAGGAGTAGATAATTTCTGAACAACAAGGGCTTGAGTACGAACATGCAGGGATTTAGGTCGAAGAGAGGGTTTCTCTTAGAACACAAGGGCAAGTGTAATGCTTGATTACACACAGCATCCCAGGTAATTCATGCCCTTTAATGAAAGAGTAATTGCAAGCACGCAGGGATAGAGCTGCAGAAAACACAATACGTCTGCAACAATCATCAGAGTGCTGTGATGCAAAAATACATTTTGAACTGATTCAGCAGCCTAGTGCTTTTTTATGCAATCCAGTGCAAAAGTACAAGCTCTTCGTGGTTGCAGGCAGGCAGGCCTGTGCCACAGGAGCTTAGCTTCCATTGGTGCAGCAGGTGCAGTGCACCATGGCCCAGAGACCTGAGGGGTTTAACAGAATCCTATAACGTCTGTATTTCACAATTCAAAGAACAGCCAGAGGGTTCATTCCTTCATTGCACTACAGCCCATGACACACTGTCTATACAACTGCTGCACGATACTCCTTTTTAGGTCTCGGACCGTCGCACTGCGTAGCAGTGGGCGGAGTCCGAAGATTTTATGTTTTTGAGTTAGGGGGGATTGAACCCACCTCTCTCCCCCATTGGCTGGCTTCCTAAACGGAGGCCAGCCATTGGAGGAGAGGGGCGTCAGTCCATTAAAGCCCCGTCTCTTTCGGATTCGGGGGCGTGTTTTTGGCGTTCTTTCGCCCTGTGACGTAATCCGTCACTCAGAACGGCAAAAACACGCCCCAATTCCGAAAATTTCGGACGTTTGCGGCCGCCATTTTTTTTGTTGTTGTCGTTGTTGGCCGGCGGCTGATCGAGAGCTGCTCCCTGCAAGCACCATCACTTTGGCGCTGACCCGGCTTCGTAGCTCTTGTGTCTGCTTGTTCTCTCTTCGTGTTAACTGTAGTTTCGTTTACATTTTATTTCTAGCCGAATGGAGTCTTAAGGCGAGTTAAGGACACCTTTAACTTTTCCCAGTTTGCCGCTTCTCCGCGTGCCCAGGACCGCGTTGACAAGATGTGTTGAGTGCGCAGGACCAGAGTTTGTGGTGCGATTTCAGAGCCCTTGTGCGCTTGCTCAGTGCCCATACCTGTCTGTGGACGGCAAGAGAGAAGGCCCGTATTTCCGTGGCATGGGCGCAGTTGCGGCTGAGGCCTTTGCAGCCGATTAATGGCGACTATGTGTTTGAGCCCATGAGGTGGGCACACGCAGTAGTGGCGGCTCTTGGGGAAGGGGCCAGCGGCCTGCGCAGGTGAGAGGCCATGGCTGGCATGTTCGACATTGACCTGGACCAGCCCGATGATGCGGGCTCACAGGAGGAGGAGGAAGGGGTAATGGTCTGGGGAACTATAGTGGGCACAGATGGGGGAATCAGTTGACAGGGCGTAGGGAGGGTGACGGGCACGGTCCTCAGCGCATAGGCGGGTCTATGGAGGGAAGTGAATTGTTGATCAATACGGTGAAGTCTGGATTTGGTGAGCAATGGCATATAATGAGTAGCCCCATGGTGTAAGAGTTACATGGATGGTCTACCAAAAGTGCACCACGAGGATGAAATTAGTGCGTAAAAGCAGATTGGACGGGTTGAGATCTGTAGGAGACTCACAAGTCTGTAAACGTTGTAATATACACATTCGTGGATCCTCGGATATGCATATTAAGTCTTGCTTTATTTTGTTGAGGCGCAAGACCACATGGCATTCGGTGTTTGATTCATGCTGACGGCATGATTCTGTACTGCTACAATAGGTACCTTCTAATATTCAAGTGTGACTACATAATCGTTGGGTCTAGTGACATGGGTGTTGTCCCTCACAAAGCTGTTCGCTGACGGTCTCTTTGAGACTTTCTTCCTTGCCTCGATCTGTACTTTCAATTTCCTATGCGTAGGAATAGGGCACACAGCCTAAACCTTGTAAAGAATAGTGTAGTAGTAGTAAATCTTTATTTCGGTATGTTAAGTACCATAAAAGATACATAAAATAAAATGCATTATAATTACATTACAGTTTTACAATATACATCAGTGGATCATAAGGTCACCTAACGTAGTTAATAGTTTATACAAATAAATTTCATGTAGATCCTGGACATCATTTCCGGGGGCAAAAAGGACATAATATAGGATTTAAATAGTTAAAAAGCTAAGAAAGGCATACATAAAAAAATTGTTAAGATAAAATCTGGGGGTCTAACAATGAGGCTGTAAGTAAATCATATGATATTCACTTCATAAATATCCAACGGTATTACTAAGAGTATCACACCTACTAAACAGATTCTATAACCTCAAAGTTTCAGTCCCAATTTCGTTCTCATAAAATTGACAGACAAGAAGAATCTGCTAACACCAAAGACTATAGCTTGACTGGTATCAGTTTCTAAAATTCTTCCAGCCTCTTTGTGAGTTCTTAAACCTAAGTTACGACAAATGGGCAATATCCACCTTTTCCTTGGTATTGCATAAGTTGGACAAAAAAACAAAATGTGTGGCTCATCTTCCTTTGCTTGGTTTGCACATAAGGTACACAGATTCCTACTGCTATTGGACCACCTTTGTTCACACGCATGTGTCCTAAGCGTACCATATCTGAATTTCATATAGAGTGTCTTTGCTAGTGGTGGATGAATCTCATCCAAAAAGGATTCAAAGGATGCTATGTCTTTGAACAATAAAAAGTTATTTGTCAAAGATCCATATGTTTTTATATTCACTGCCTCATAACTCACATATGACCAGAATGATAGCTTTAATATTTTCTTTGAGGACAAATTCAATAATAGTGGCTCATTCAAAAAGTGTGCTAGTCATATTTTTGCAAACCAGGTTCTTACATGTTTAAGCCATTGAACTTTATTACAGCATTCCAGATCCTTCTTTTAGACCATCCTTATAGTCTGACAGCTCTAGGGTCGTCCACAATCTGACCCAGAGCATTAGCAGTCTCAAAATTGCGTAATGATCTATACGTTTCATGTTCAGGTCTAAAAGAAGAGGGATTAACGGGGTACTACCTGGTAGTTTTAACAGTGCCCTGAAAAACTTGTTCTCTCCAGTTTCAAAGGAGTTTCTACACATAGGTCCCCATAGTTCTGCCCCGTATAGCACTGCTGATTGTACTTTGAATTTAAATATCTCTAATGCCGGGGTGATTGCTTTATTCAGGCTATTACTATGTCTTTTCATTATGGGTAGAGAGTTTTGTTTAAACACTATTTTGCTTTTCTATATCTGACTTCTCCATGGTAATTTCGAGTCCAAAGAACCCCCCCAGATAAGTAAAATTCTGGACACATTCCAGTTTTTGTCCGTTTAATGTCAGGTTTTTTCAAAAAAAATTGTGGGCGTTTAGGGCCATATATTTTGTTTTCTTTGCATTAATCTCTACGCCCTTTCTGCTGCAGTATACCTGAAACCTGTTCAATAGGTTTTGTAATCCCGGGGTGTTTGGGAGATAAGAATTGTATCATCCGCAAAAAGGAGGGACAAGACCCGTTCGCAATGCCAATAGCTCTACCTTTAATAATGCCGAGACCATTGCATTGTAAATGCTTGTTACATAATATTGTTGTGCGTATTCTCCACAAACAAACTTGCCTCTTAACGCTTCAGTAATTTCAGCCGAAAACTGTATTCTTAAAACGCAGCACATGTCTCATGCACTCGCATGGGAGGCAGATGGAGGTGGTAAGACATGGTCCCATCTTGTTTATGTTTACACTGCAGGGAGTAAAGGGTTTTATTTTCATCAATAGAACACATGATAGACTTGTGGGTTTTCATTCGCTTTCAAATGGATAATATAAAGAACTTTATAAAAAAAAATAGTGATTGCGAAACTAGGAAAGTATAATATTTCACAAAATGGCGTCTAACTGGGACATTTAGAGGTGGTAATCCATTTCTAGCGTGTCATTGAGGTGGACTTTTCAATATGTACACATTCTCTTCTGAACCTTCAATTTTAAGTGATTTTCTGAGGTATTGGTGTAATTTTAAGAAACAAAAATTCAGTGACCTTTCCAATTGTTAATCGTGTACGTGATTAAAATGAACTCAGAAAATGGATTATTTGTAATATATTGCTTAGGTGCGTGCTTAGTAATTATTCTCTGCCACTATACTAACACTGCTAGTTAGCATGGCAGGTGGGAAGCTCCCATAATGAGCGGATCCATTAAAACTGCTAGAGTCAGACAATACACAGAGACTCCACGGAGAATTAATTTGTTCAGAAAAATAATATGCATGGGGAATGGACCAAACCGCTCATGTTCCAGAGCAATTCCCCTGCAACAAAGAAGTCCTGGATAAATAATCGCAAGGTAAATCACGTGATTCTCACAGGTATTCAGAGCAGTGTTGCACGGTAATTATAGCAAAAATAATGGGCACGTTTAAGAACAAAAGCTGTTATTTATGACGACCATCTGAAAGATTTGTATGTGTGCGTTAGTAAATCGAACTATTCTTAGAAAGATGGTAAAATATATCATGCATGAAGCTCCAGTGTCTTAGAACCTTTATTGTTTGATAGAACAAACATACGTACAGTATTTTCATCATATACGCATAATTAACATTAGCAACGCTGCAGCAAAAAGGTTTCCAATTAAGTTATTTAGTTAGCTATATTGGCATGCCAAGTTTTGAGCAGATCTCATCTGGGGGGTGGTCTAGTAATAGGGTGCCAAAAAGCTGTGGCATGTTTTTAAATGTTAGATTACCTAACCATAACTGGTGAATGTTAGTGCTTTTCAGATTTTTTTTTTTTGCAACCATAACTGAATTTCAACTGTATATATCATGATGCCTTATATAACATCCAACTTGCCATGTCAGGGTTGTGGTGACATCATTATGAACCAAGCGAGATGCCAGCAATACCGATCCATATTACACAGGTTAACTCATATATATATATATTCACTGAAAAAACCATAGGTTATACACCATATATAGTTAGGAATTAGCATTTAAAAAACCTTATTTTACTCACACAAAACCATTGAAATTCCATATATAGTTAGTTGCACTAACTATATATCGCGCACCCGCAATCCACTGCTGATGATGTCACATATTACATCATTCATGACATGGTCAGTGACATCACTGATGACATCACTGATGACATCTCAAATGACATCACTGATGACATCACTGATGACATCTCATTTGACATCAATGACCACATCACTGATGATATCATTCATGTGACAATACAATGCATCTCCTCACATTTTAATATAACCTCTGTTTCACCCAGTGTTAAATACAGAGTATAATTTTTGAAACCATTGACACACCAATACTAGTTACTACATACGCACTCACTGATTCCTACGTCTACACACACATTCACTCATTCACCCATACAATCATTCATACATACAATCACTCATCTTTACAACACTATCATATGCACTCATACACCTATACAGACACTCACACTCTGCCACTCATCCATGGAGTTACTCACACACCTAGTCAGTCCTGTAAAGAATCAATCACACTTCCATTTTCTTGTCTATACAGTTAAACATAGAGCACCTTACATTTTCAAACATATACTAACACATACTTACTTTCTTATACAATCATTGATACAAGTACACATTGATCTGCACAGAGTCACACACCTCCCAGCCAGCCACACACACACTCAGTCTCCCATACAAATACTTGGACAATCAATCAATAACCCATATAGTTAATCATATAGCTACTGATCAACACATGCAGCAGTTTACAGAACAACAGACATAATGATGCACAAATTAAGACAGTTTAGTCACTAACCCATGCACTCAGTGAGACACATTTAATCACTCACTCATACATTCAGTCATGCACCTACTAAATCCTTCGTCCAGACACTTATACATCTACTCATTCTTCAATATGTAAAACATATTTAAACTTTACAGAAACACACAGTCACTGGATGATGTCAACAGTGATGTCATCAGTGATGTCATTTGAGATGTCATCAGTGATGTCATCAGTGATGTCACTGACCATGTCATGAATGATGTAATATGTGACATCATCAGCAGTGGATTGCGGGTGCGCGATATATAGTTAGTGCAACTAACTATATATGGAATTTCAATGGTTTTGTGTGAGTAAAATAAGGTTTTTTAAATGCTAATTCCTAACTATATATGGTGTATAACCTATGGTTTTTTCAGTGAATTTTCAAGGTTTTGTAAATGCTAATTCCTAACTATATATGGTTTATAACCTATGGTTTTTTCAGTGAATTTCAATGGTTTTTTAATAGCAAATATCTATAGCTGTAAAATGTATTCTTATTTAAATCCAAAAATATATTTTATATGTTTATTAATAATTTTTTTTAAATATTTTTTTTGTTTCGCTCCCGGTCCGCGGACCGGGAAGCTTCCCGTTAGCTCAATTTGATGCCGCGACCCGGTCCGCGAACCGGTAAAAAATCAACATAGTGACGGTATCGCGTTGCCGCGTAATGCGTCTTATGACGTACTGCGTTAGCGCACCCGGAAGTGCCCCGGGGCGCGGACCGAGGCGCGAAACGCAGCTCCCCGGAAGCGATCCGCGGCGCTTCGCGAAAACGCGACGTATCGCGTTGCCGCGTAATGCGTCTTGTGACGTACCGCGTTAGCGCACCCGGAAGTGTCCCGGGGCGCGGACCGGGGCGTGAAGCTTAGCGACCCGGAAGCTAACCGGGGCGCGTTCCGCAGCGCGTAACATGAGCGTGAGAGGTCATGTGACTTGTTAATAAAACTTTTCATTGGTTCATTTCACTTTTGGTTTCATAATGATGTAAGGCTAGGTCAGGTGACCTAAAAATAACACTTTTCATTGGTTGAGAAGTATTGTTTTTCCCAAATGATGAAAACCCCTCCTTCTTTCCTCACTCTGACTTTCATCATTGTGAGAGGAAGACCTATTTTGCTTGTTGGAAAATGGCTTCATTGGTAGCTTCAGCTGGTGGACCCCCACCACCACCTCCACCTCCTCATGGGAAGAGAGGACCACCTCCCCAGGTCATTACCAACACTGAGGAGGAAGATGAAGAAATGGATGAGGAGGGAGAAGAACCACAGTTCTTAGAAGAGGTGCCCCGGGTTTCCAGAAATAAAGCCAGTTTCATCTGGCAGTTTTATTCGATCCCTCGTGGCCAAAAAAAAAGTCAATGCGAGGTATGTCACCTGCCGCATATGCAAAGAACAATTGTCCAGAGGGACGGACAAAAAATATAGCTATGGAAATCACACAATGCACAGGCACATGACAAGGAAGCATCCACTAAATTACAGCCGGGCGGAAATAAGGGATATGCTTGACAATCCAAGACCAACTCCTGTGGCCAGACCAACAATACCGATTTCTCTAACACCAGAAGAGGCACGGGAAACTGTGCCAAATATTCAAGAAAATTTTGGGCACATGATTCACTTATGTATGCACTGTCGTGCATTATTAGCTTGTGGCAACATGAGCATCAATGCACTCAACCTGGCGTATGAACACCAGGATTGCCCTAACCGCCCCCAGTAATTTTTTTTTGCTCCTGTTGAGCCCTTTTCAACGCCTGTTTTTTGTTGTTTCCCCCCCCCCAAAAAAAACAAAAAAAATATAAAATCGTTCAAAAAATACAAAAAAAACAAAAAATGTTCAAAAAAAAAAAAAAATATAAAACAACAAAAATATATAAAAAAAGTTCTTTTCAGAACTACCTTCCCTTTCAAAAAAAATTGCTAGAATGTTTAGCACTCTGGCAAGCTCTATTTCTTTTGGTTCGCTCCCGGGTTAGCTTCTAGGTACGTGGACCGGGAGCTAACCAAAAAAAATTAAAAAAAAAAAAAAGTGTAAGTATAAGGAAAGTAAACAGAGAGTGATGTTAAAATAAAGACAGCTATAGGGAGTAAAGAAGAGATACTGTTTAATAGATCTATTTACCGAAGAAAAGACAGAAGAGGGTATAATTGTGAAAAACAAAATAGATAACGAAGTGAAAGAAAAAAAAAGAGAGTATAACATTAACAAAGAAGAGTTTCTTGGAGAATGTGAGTGAATGTTCAAAATAAGATTAAAACATGAGGAATAACAGAGAGAAAAAATAGAAAACAGAAAACAAAAAATAACAGAAAAAGATTAATTGAAACAGCAAAGAAATGTAAGTAACATAGAGCCATATCATCAACATAGGCAATAAAAGTTTTGCAGCTTTTATTGGCAGAAATGTGTCGCTAAAGCTGCTTTTGTGGCAGAAAACTGCCGCTAAAACCACTTTTGCACCAGTTTTCTGCCAATAAAAAGAGCAATAATTTTATTGGCTGTGTTCATAATATTCCCCTTAGTGTGCTTCAACTACACAGAGAAAGCATTATGAACAAGTAGTGATAGAGTGATCAGTCAAAGACACTAAGAGTAATAGAGACGGAGTGAGTGAACAAGAGTGAGGAACTATGAGAAGAGAGGGACTGAGGAAAAGAGTGGAAGGAGTTGAGTAAGTAGGTAATAGAGAAAGGAATGAGGAAAGTAGCAAAGGCAGGAAACTGAGGGTTAAAGAAATGAAGCTGTGGAACTAATAGTAGGTGAATGTGATAGAAATGTAACAAAAAGAATACAAAACATTTACCTTATAATTGTCGTTAAATTACTCACTTTTTGTTTTTATACTTTCAATCTGTGAAAGAGAGAACAAACATTTGAAAAATATTAAAACATGTATTTAAAAATTAGAAAAGACAAGGGAAAAGATTGAAGGACAAACAGTTTTTCAACAACTTTGACACTTACAGAAGCTTCTGCTTCTCCAGGCCCCCTACACAGTCCTAAAGATATACATTTTAAACTAACAGTATCTTGATGCAGATGAAGTGAGGCCTATCTTAAAACATGGTGCATCTTTTGCATTGCTGTTGTTTCAGAAAAGTGTCGCAAGACACTAAAATTTTAAATAATTGCTTCAGGATGCCAATAAGATGTCTACTATCCAGAGGTTTGTTTGAGGTGAGGCCTACTCAGGGTTGCAGATGAGATTTACACTTGTTGAAGAGTACAGAGGAGATAATACATGTGAAGGTCTACCAATGAAGTGAGTCATGTCCACTGCACTCTTCAACAAAGTCCAAACCTCCTATGTTTCCCTGGACAGACCTAAACTTGATCTGCACAATGTGATTCGTAATGATAGGAAACACAGGTGATGTAAATGAAATACGTGCAATTTATTTTGCTCATTTCACAATCACATCACTTGTGTTTCCTTTGCTTAGGTATCTCATTGTGCAGATGTAGTCCAGCATATGAAAGAATACGCAGAAGTGCAGCACTGCATGCAACAACTTTGACACTTACAGAAGCCTCACCTTCTCCATGCCTCCTACACAGTTCTACATATACATCATAAATGCAAACAGTACAGAATTAATTATACATGTTAAATGGTTTATTTTTGCTGTTCTCAGAATGTATCAAAATTCACTAAAAACAGTGACTTGAAGGTATTCATCATATAACAGCGGGAAAAAAAAAACACAATCAAAATGATTGTGTTTAAAAAACCCATACAACATAAGAAATCAAAATTCAGAACTCCTTAAAGTTAACTTACTTTCCATGACGTCCAAGGATGTCCTATGAACAGCTTACACTCTGTTGTGCTGTTATTACTTTCAGCCCGCCACTTTCTGAAAGAAAATCTCCATCGTTTTTAAAAACACGTTACATGCAATAAATGACTTCTTGCTCTCTACCACAAGTTTCCACAAGGCCAAATCTGGTCAGAGCCATTTATAACTCTTGGATTTCTTGTAAGCCAATCCCGTCATTTGGCATTTCCGCAACTTTCAGAATTAAAATGTTGAAGATCATTTTCACAATCCTGGAATAATAATATCTTCCCCTTCTTGCTCAGTCATGTTCTACATTTCCTATGACACTGATACTGCTTACTATGAAGCAGACTTACACTACCTCTATGACTACTACAATTATTTAATTCTCTACATCACTTTTAATCACAAAGCAATGTAAAACAGTAGACAGCATTGCAGACTTACATTCCCTCTACTCCATGTTTTGATTGGCTGCTTCAATTAGCTTATAAAAAGAAACAGTTTTTCTGAACTCATTCAAAGTGCACATATTTCTCCATGACGTCCAGTCCTATGGTTAGAAGTTATGTCTCTGAACTACACTTATCCTCAAGGCCAAATTGTGTAGGAGCCATTAGAACTTCTTGAAATTCCACAGAGCACATCCCGAGATTATTTCCCTAAAATTTTGGTTTTAAAAACACCAGGTAAGAGTTTTTAAGGTCATACGGCAATTTTTTTTTGAAAATTAAAACAGAATCATTGCAGAATGACCAGCCATTTCTAGACTTTAAATAAGCTGTGTAATGTCCTGATGTTATTGAAGGGCCGTCATGATATATAATTGCTGCAGTTACAAAAGTCCTTCCTGATATTGACAACTGCGAAGCTACAACATTTTTAATTAAAGTTGTCAATTTTGTTCCATCAGGCCTACATCGTTGGAACATTAAAATGACATACTGGCCATATGTTCGTATAAATAATGTGGACATCATTTCAGATTTACATTGGCTACACTCCATGTTGTGATCAGCTGCTTTTACTAGCTTATTAAAGGAGACTGATTTACTGTCTGGCAAAGTTAAATATATAAATCTTTCTGAGTCTACACTAGTAGTACTTGATACCATACAGTTCTCGCAGTCATGCTGCCATTGATAAGAAAGCCCAAACAGCTGATCTACATCTACACCTTCAGCATGTAATACATCAAGCATATACATTAAAAACTCCTGACAATCTTGCTGAATATTTTGAGAGAATTGTGTTTGGCCTGAACATCTGTCTAACAGATTTCGAATTTCAGACACACTTTCTATGTTTCTTCTATCAGTGCTACATTTCTCTAACACAGAATTTAACAAACTGCAAAATCTTTGATCAGAATTGACCACAATCTCTTCTTTTACATTTTCTAGAGAAAACAACACATTAACCACTACATTAGCATAGCAGTTGACACCAGAACTGTTTTCAAATTGAAAACCAACAACATCTTCAACAGAATCCTTTTTGTTTCTGCTTGTAATTTTAGGTTCATCGACTTTTCGTCTTTTTGCTACAACCTCCCCAGTATTGGTCACATTTCTTCGTTTCCGGCCTACCACACGTTTCTCAAACAAAGGATACTGAGGCAAATGTGGCGCATACTCTCTTCTTAACCTATTGTATTCCTTAACACAATCTAGATCAGCACAAATGTTTGTGACATCACACTCAATCAAGTACAATCCCGATAAAGTTCTAACTCGTGACAATGCCACATATGCCATACCCTCCTTGAACACAGAACTGCCAATATTCACCAATGCACTGTCTACACTTAAACCTTGCGATTTATGGATTGTCACCGCATATGCCAAGCAAACAGGAAACTGCTTACGGCGAACATATAAGTCTTTTACAAGCAAAAATCTAGCAGAGCAACGACCAATTAGCTGTACTTCCTCAATGCCATCAAATTTAATTTTTAAAAATTCAATTCCATCTCTATTTCTGTATTTTACAAAATCAACAACATTACCCATTGATCCATTTACCAGACCTCTTTCAACATGTAAATTCCTTCTTAAAATTATACGGCAGTTCAAGCACACATTCAGAGTCTTTTCAAAACCTGCAGTTTTAGATATACTCTTCTCTAATGAATCCAATTTTGTTTTCAGATTCTCAGACAAAATAATTGTTGATCCCATATGCTCTACTCTGTCAATAGCTTCCAGTTTCACAATCTCTTGCTTTTCTAAATGCAACATTTTGTTGTTGAATTTGGCACATTCTGCAAGAGTTGGCATCAAACATATTCCAGATTTCTTATCAGTAATTTTCTGAAAAATATTCTCAGGCACAACATCTTGTTCTGGTTATAAATTTGACAGTAATCGTGCATGTAAAGCTTCTTTCCCATGCTCGGTCACTTTTCCAATTCTAACATCTTGTAGAATAGTCTTGTAAACTTCATCCTTCGCCTGACGCATATTTTCATGCAGTTCAGCATAATTGAAGTTTAACCATATATTGACGTTGCCAATGCTGCCTAGGCACTTCCTGGTATCTTCATGCGTGAGCATTTTGAACACAGGTTGCCCTTTCACTGGTGTCAGCTGCAGAAGATCTCCGAAAACAATGATGTGTTTGCCACCAAATAACACATCATACTCTGTTTTGAGAACTTCTTGCATCCTCAAATGCACAAAGGCAAGCATGACATTGGAAACCATGCTTACTTCGTCAATGATAAGAAGTTTCATTTTCCTCAAGATTCTTGAAACTTCAAAACAAGCATCTCCAGATAGCTTGTGATATTGTAATTTGTTGTCATGCTCCACTGGCAGCATCAGTAAACGATGTAAAGTAATCCCTTTAATGTTATGTGCTGCCAGTCCAGTTGGAGCAGTGACAACACAAGACAGCGATGACTCTGTCCTTTCCTGCAAATAGCATGAAATTGCTTTAATGAGGAAACTTTTTCCAGTTCCCGCTTCTCCACTCACGTACAGTCGGACAGGCTTCAACGACGTACATGAGCACTCTTTCTTGTCATGACTTAATCCATGATCAATTTGCATGGTAACTTCGTCATATATTTTCCTCTGCTCAACGTTGAGTTGTCTTTCCAACTCTTCTAAGTTAACCGCATCCTCCTGAGCATGTGCCATGGCTCTTTCCACTTCATTCATGGCAGTGGCAGCTTCATTTTCGATAACAGGTCCTCCTAGTGGATCCTGACTCAATGAAGCAGAACTCTGACTGTCCTGAGAACTGTCTCTGGCAATCTCGGCTGCAATCGTTGCTTCCTGCTCAATTTCCGCATTCAACATTTCTACATATTTGGGAAAAGCAGGACATTCTATGGTCTCCTTGGCGGCATTGAAAGAGTCTTCGTAACAGAGGAAATCTCCAAGCAGTTCCTCTTCTGCACGCCAAGGCTTGAAAAGTTGCAAAAGTGCTAAATAGAAAAACTCCTTTTTTTCAGGAGATTCGCCACTCAATTTTCGATGGTTTACCAAGTGGCATTTTCTTTGCTTGACCAGACATCCCTCACTTCCTATTACAGCATACACTCCTTTCTCAGTATCTTCTTTGATGTTCCTCTTGAATATGTAATTTTGAAGAACCTCATACAGACAAACATTGTCGAGGTGACTGCTTCTATTTGGATAATATGTATCCAACATGTTGGTCTTCAAAATGTCGGTACTGTTTGGCTCCTTTTCCGCCAAATACTCAATTTCCCGCACAGGTTTCAGAACTCGATTACGCGTTGCAGCAAGACCAAGACTCGCCCAAACGATACTCCTGGACTTGGCATAGAGACTTGCTGAAGACAACCGGTCAGAGCATTCGTAAGCTCCAATTTCTCGATGCGACAACATCTTCAGACTGAAACTGTACAACTTCTTGCTGAGGCTCTTTTCATGGGAAATGTCCTCCCACATATCCTTCAATTCTGTCTTCTCTTTTTTGGTGATGTAAGACGTCACATACAGAGCCACAGCCATACAGTTATCAGCCACAAACTGTATATCCATGTTAGCATTCCACATGGACAAAATCACCGGGTTGTAGTCGTTGATGTACTTGGACTCTTCGTTCCTCTTCAAATTGTATGTGTTTTTAGGTGATTTCTTCATGACATTATGTCGCAGCGAAGACATCAAACTGTTTACTCTTCCTTTAGAAATCACCGGTCGTGGAAAACCGAAACGACATTTGGTGTAGAACTTGTCCTTGTTTCGGAATTTACGACGGCAGTACTTTCCACATCGATGGCTTTGGAAACGCAGAACTTTTTCTCTTAGGCTTTACTTCTCCTTTGCGTTTGGAACAGCACACGTAGAATACTGTTGGATGAAACTCATCACTGAGTCTTCTGGATCCGTTCCAAATTTAGGTGCATCCTTGATCCACAGCAACATATGTATATGAGGAGCACCTCTTGCTTGGTACTCCTTTCTCCAGAAGAAATCCAACACCTCTCCAAGAGGTGGATTCTTCTTATTCATGATGAAAGACATCATAGCTTCAAATCTATGATTGAAGTACCTACATACATTGACTGGATCCAAAGAGCACAGTTCTCAGGGTGTCTTGAATTCGATGTTATCTACGTTAGCATTTGCCTCTCGTAGAAATTCAAGTAAGTCTTCCCAGCCATACTCGGCACAGCTCAGAGTGAGGAACCATGTGGGAGTACCTAAGTTCCTCAGCATACATTTTAAATCACCATGACGACGGTACCAGTACTCATTAGTACCACGCTGACACGCCATGAGATTAATCAGGTGAGAATCCAAAATACTGTCTTGGACATTGACTTTATCCATAAAGTCACTTGCCGAGATGTTTTGCATGTGTATACCACTTTTCAAGATGTGGTTCACTGCATATGACAGTCCAGACAGATCGCTTTCAAACAGGAGATGAAACAAATAGGGAATGCATTGTCGAAACCTAGCATCTCCTGCATACAATCGCAAAGTCCGGTATTCAGAAGCAGGAATTTGATGAGGTCGCTCATCATATCTTCCTCCCTGACCTGTTGGAAAAAGCTGTGGGAAACACCGAGCTTCCAAACTTTCCTCCCAAACACTAATGGGACTCCCTTTGGCTTGTTTCATTTGAAACAACTCAATAGCATTCCCCATGACTTCCTTGGAATGCAAAGGATGAACACTATAATGTTCATATATTTCTTCACTAGTAGAGGGTTCTACTTTCTCAATTTGACCAGCACACAAATCGCTATCCTCTTCCTCACTTACTTCCTCTTCTGCAACATATACATTCTTATAGTATTTATTATTTTTTTTCAAATACAATGTTGCCTTTTTAACTTTCCTAACATCTACTAAATCTTGCCATATTTTCTTATTCTTTGTCGGAACCCCATTAACTAAGATAACCAGAGGTTCCTCTTCCACTTTTTCTACTCCAATTGTGTTAATGTTTTTCTTCAAATCTAGAGGCAAATAAACAACTCTTCCCTTTAATCCTCTCTGTAAATCTGATGGAGGCAATTTCCCTGTCTTTGGCTCCATTCTTACAATAGCCTGAAAGGGATGGATACTTTGAATCAAAATAGATTCATAAGTATTTAAATCCTTCAATTCAGAAGGAATCTCAACCAATTCCAGATTATTATGAACTGCTCTAGCAGGCATCTGGTTTTGATTTAATTTGCAACAACAATAAGTACACACACGTTGATCCAATCCCAAATCAAAACAATTTTCTACCATCAAGTATGTTGCGAAATCCTTCCATTCACTATTATCTTCCCTTTCACTTTTTGCATATAAATCCACTAACTTAGTCTGATTCTTATAATAAGTGCGTCGACAACACACACAAGTGAAATTAGGCCTCTCACTTGATTTCACCTCAAACGTCGCAATTTCCCTCTGGAAATTATCTGTACTGGAAACCTGTACACTATCTTCCACATGACCCTCTTCTTCTTGCTCAATTTCAACATTCTCCTCTTTACTTCCAAAGTAACAAAACTCAATTTCTTCACATATATTCTTCACATCTATTTCAGAACCATGCAAAAGAGCAGCGCATAATTGTTTAAGCATAATTGCTGGACTCTTAGCATAATACAACATTCTAACTAATTTCCTCACTTTATTATGATGCACTGCTAGCATCCTGAAATGATGAAAAACACTCTGGCATACTCTCCTGGAAAGACAAGCCAGTGAATGACCATGCAAACCTGTCACTTCTCTTACTCTGCAAGGATCTAATTCTTGCAACAACCTTATTTTCTGCTTCAAACTTTTCTTATTAAATGACCGTACAAAATCACAAAGCAAATTGATGGAATCCTGTCGCACACTGCAAATACTACTACACTTCCAGGTGTACACAGGACCCTTAGCACGTCTTCCTAAAACCTCATTACCTAACACCTCTTCTGCCTCTGTTGTCACAAGTTTTTCTTTTTCAACTGGACAACCATCTTTCACTTCATAAGCACGACCACTGGTGTCAACTGCATGCACCAAATCATTATCCTGGAAATAACTCTCCTCATTAAAAAATGCCTCACAGCTTGAACTATGCATCCATTCTCCAGAAAAAACTTCACAAACATTACTACGATTAACTATTCTCTTCCATCTACTATTTCTTTTGAAATCATAAATTGCCTTGTTTAGCTTCCAAATTCTATTGATTATCAAAATAAATAACTTACGTTTAATTTCAAATGCCTGATCAATAACTTTCTCAACTTTTTTTTTTCTCTTATAAAAAACCAGTTTCTGTTGACCTTTCTTAATATTTTTTAACAAATTGCCAATTATCCTGTTGCGGAACATTCGTTTACGAATCTCCCTAAACTGTTGTTTCCTTCTACTATCATGCACAGAGTTATCTCTTGCTCTAGCAGTAACATTTTTGATTGGCCCGTCCTTTCCATTTGAATTCCTTCTCGTTTTATGGACTGAAACATTTTCTGTAGTAATATTTTTTTTACTACACATATTTCTTATGAAATATTTTGTGCTCTTACCCGGTGCTTTCTTCGTGACTTGACAAATCTTTTTGTTAGAGGACTGCTGCTTATTTTCTTTCACCTGCTGTCTTTGACGTTTTGCAGCCTTTCTCTGTCTTTCTATTGTTGGCATGGTGAAATCTTGAAATGATCTGCAGTTGAATCTGTGGTAAAATATAATAAAAAATGTTATTAACCATTATTACCAAACAGTAAAACAATAACAGTGATCAAAAACTTAACACACTACTTGACATTTTAAATAGAAGATTTTTTAGTCCTTGCAAATTTACAATACAGAAATAGCAGAAAAGAAATGACATTTATATTTATGTTACCTGTGCTATTTTATATGTGAATCTGATCTAATTTTATGAGCATATTTTAATATTTTATTGAAGACACTACACATAACCTGCTTTTGAAGGTGTCTTTATTTTTAAATTAAACGGTTTACCTTTTTACTTTTTATTAATTATAAATTTTAAAAATAAATGTTTACATTTCCATAGGCTCAAGCAGGTCAGCTTCCCATCCTATGTCATATAATTCGGACAAATCTGCATCCTCATCACGCTCTTCTTCATCCTCAGGATTTAAATCATCCAAGGGATCAACATCCACTGATGTTTCAATTACAAGTTCAATGATGAGGTCAAAATCAACTGATTGCAGATTGTCGCTCATGTTGAGGTTGTCTTTATCTTTAAAGAAAGATAACAACAATGAGATGTTGCAGAGTAAGAGACAAATCTCAGAGATTATAATAGTAAAATTGTTTAACAAGAGTAATATTTTGCAGCTATTATTTAGCCATGTCCAGCAATGCTGAGCAGGTGAAGACTATGTCTAAATTTTCAGTGAACAGGACTCATCTCTTCTTAACCTTGGATAAGCCTCACCGACTCTGTGTGTCCTGCACATACTTAAATGTAAAGGGGCAGATTTATGTTAAATGGCACATCCCCAGGCATGCACCAGTTAACGTGCACCACTACTCTGCCACCCATGGTGTGCCGTATTTACAATCAGATAGGAGAAAGCTTCGTCAAAACCCTGCGCCTGCTTTAAGCAGGCATAGGTCTTGACACAACATTGTGGAGATGGGGCACCCCTGAGCCTTGCTTGAGCTGCATCGCACTTGCGATACAACTCCAGCAATCACTACCTTTACAGCACAGATACGTCACGCATCTGTGCCATTTTTGCCCCATGATGCCCCGTATTCTAAATGCAGCACACCATGGGTGGCGGAACAGCGGCGCAGGATGACTGACACATCCCTGGTGATGCACCAGTCATCATAAATCTATCCCTAAGCTTCTTATCTTGTTACAGATGAACCGCCATATGTAGCATGAAACTATTTTGCATTTCCTAAATAGCGAATTTTAAGGAATAAATAGCAATTCTTTACCATTCCTAATTTGCAATGAGCAAATTGCTAATTGCAAGTTACCCATTCATTTCCATGGGCTAGGAGGCTCATAGGAATGAAGGTTTAATTTGCGATTAGCAATTTGCTCATCACAAATTAGGAATTTTTCCAAGGGTGCAGGGGTGTCTCAAGAACACCCTGCTGCACCCCTGAAAAAGAAATTTGGGGGCATATGGCACACATACATGCCCTAAGGGCATGTGTTGGCGTCATATGGCACCTTTTGTTTTTTTGAAAAAAAGCTTTTTGAAAAGAATTCACAAATTACCACCAATTTACCACAATAGTTTCCAAATCCTTAATGTCATTTTTTACATATTTTTTGTTTGATACATTGCATTTAAGTAGTCACAAAATTTGCAAATCCTTCAGTGCAATTGCAAAATAAGGAATAGCAAATTTTGCTACTCCTTATTTTGCATCAAACTTGTTTGATACATACCATTTGTCTAATTAACATTCGCAAAGGCCGAAATTCGTAGAATTTTGATCTTTGCGAATGCTAATTAGCTTGATACATATGGCCCCAAGTGAGGCCTGTCTTGCGACATGGTGCATCTTTTGCATCACTGCTGCATCGGTTTCATGTGGTACGTTTTTTTTACACCATGACATATCTGCCTAAATGCATCAATTTGTAATGTTGTCGCCTCATAGCAAATCTTTTGCACCGCCGCTGCATCATAAAAGTGACGCACAGTGGCACAAAAGAGGCATACACCTATCATAAATCTGTCCCTAGCATTTTAAAAGATTAATCCAGGATGACGATAAGGTGTGGCCTATCCAGAGGTTTGTTTAAGGTGAGGCCTACTCAGGATTGCAGATTAAAGTTACGCTTGATGAAGAATACAGAGGAGATAATACATGTAAAGGCCTACCAATGAAGTAAGTAATGTGCACTTTATTGCGCCAGTCATCATAAATGTATCCCTAAGCTTCTTATCTTGTTACAGATGAACCACCATATGTACCATCAAACTATTTTGCATTTCCTAAATATAAATTTTAAGGAATAAATAGCAATTCTTTACCATTCCTAATTTGCAATGAGCAAATTGCTAATTGCAAATTAGCACCGCCGCTGCATCATAAAAGTGACGCACAGTGGCACAAAAGAGGCATACACCTATCATAAATCTGTCCCTAGCATTTTAAATGATTAATCCAGGATGACAATAAGGTGTGGCCTATCCAAAGGTTTGTTTAAGGTGAGGCCTACTCAGGATTGCAGATTAAAGTTACGCTTGATGAAGAATACAGAGGAGATAATACATGTAAAGGCCTACCAATGAAGTAAGTAATGTCCACTTTATTGCGCCAGTCATCATAAATGTATCCCTAAGCTTCTTATCTTGTTACAGATGAACCACCATATGTACCATCAAACTATTTTGCATTTCCTAAATAGCAAATTTTAAGGAATAAATAGCAATTCTTTACCATTCCTAATTTGCAATGAGCAAATTGCTAATTGCAAGTTACCCATTCACTTCCATGGGCTAGGAGGCTCATAGGAATGAAGGTTGCAATTTGCGATTAGCATTAGCTCATCACAAAATAGGAATTTTTTCAAGCGTGCAGGGGTATCTCAAGAACACCCTGCTACACCCCTGAAAAAGAAATTTGGGGGCATATGGCACACATACATGCCCTAAGGACATGTATAGGCGTCATATGGCACCTTTTGTTTTTTGGAAAAAAATGCTTTTTGAAAAGAATTCGCAAATTACCACAAACTAGAAGTTGGTGGTAGTTTCCAAATCCTTAATATCATTTTTTACATATTTTTTGTTTGATACATTGCATTTAAGGAATCGCAAAATTTGCAAATCCTTCAGTGCAATCGCAAAATAAGGAATAGCACATTTTGAATTAAGGACATTTTAAGTAATTTCCACATGTGCAGTGTTTTCAAATTATGATTTGAAAATCGTTTTTGGGGAAAAGTAATGGTTTGCAAATTTATGACAAGGACATCATGGTGTATGCTTCTCTATAAGGCATTTCAGTGTCTCTGATGTCATTTTTCCCATATTACATTATAAGACCTTTCCCCATGGAGCACATTCCTTGTAAATATGCTCCCACCTGTGCATGGTGAATTTAGATTTTGACTGTTTGAGTCACATAGCCATGTTAAAAGTCACCCCAAAAAATTGCAAACGCTTTAAAAAAACACATTCATGTGTCTTAAGGACATTTTAAGTCATTTCCCCGTGGACAGTGTTTTGTAAGTGGCGCAAAAGAGGCATACACCTATCATAAATCTGTCCCTAGCATTTTAAATGATTAATTCAGGATGACGATAAGGTGTGGCCTATCCAGAGGTTTGTTTAAGGTGAGGCCTACTCAGGATTGCAGATTAAAGTTACGCTTGATGAAGAATACAGAGGACATAATACATGTAAAGCTCTACCAATGAAGTAAGTGATGTCCACTTCATTGCGCCAGTCATCATAAATGTATCCCTAAGCTTCTTATCTTGTTAGACATCAACCGCCATATGTATCATATAACTATTTTGCATTTCCAAAATAGCGAATTTTAAGGAATAAATAGCGATTCTTTACCATTCCTAATTTGCGATGAGCAAATTGCTAATTGCAAATTACCCATTCATTTCCATGGAGCAGGAGGCCCATAAGAATGAAGGTGCAATTTGCGATTAGCAATTAGCTCTTCGCAAATTAGGAATTTTTCCAAAGGTGCAGGGGTGTCTCAAGAACACCCTGCTGCACCCCTGAAAACGAAATTTGTGGACATATGGCGCACATAAATTTTAACAACATTCCTTTACCTCAAAAACGATTTTCAATTCATAATTTGAAAACACTGCCCACAGGGAAATTACTTAAAATGTCCTTAAGACACATGAAAGTGTTTTTTTATTGCCTTTCCAGCATGGTTGGGTCACTTTTAACATGGCTATGTAACACAAACATTTAAAATCTAAATTTCCCATGCACAGGTCGGAGCATATTTACAAGCAACTTGCGCCACAGAGAAAGGTCTTACATTAAAATGGGAAAAATAACATCAGGGACAGTCAATTGCCGTATAAAGAAGCATACACCATTATGTCCTTGTCATAAATTTAAAAACAATTCCTTTTCCCCCAAAACGATTTTCAAATCATAATTTCAAAACACTGCACATGGGAAAATTACTTAAAATGTCCTTAAGACACATAAAAGCGTTTTTTGATTGCCTTTGCAGCATGTTTGTATCACTTTTAACATGGCTATGTAACACAAACATTCAAAATCTAAATTTTCCATGCACATGTGGGAGCATATTTACAAGCAATTTGCGCCACATAATTAATAATTTTCTCCTAAAAGCACACTATTCTCTATCTAAATTAAAGAAATATTTTCTCACCTTAGCAAATACTTTGAGTTTGAAAACAGTCTCAGAAACACACCAATTTGTCTTCAGCAGAGCAAAAGGTATGCACTCCAGAGTCTGCAGCTATGAAAAGCACAGAAATGCTGTAATTCTTCACACATATCTCTCATGTCACCCAATCAAAACTCTTCCCTCACTTTTTTTCAAATGAAAACCCTTCCCCCCTCTGCCCTTTCTGCCTTTTCTGCATGGCAACCACCTCTTGGAAGACTTCTGGTGTTTGCAAGTTCACACAACTTTGTTGCAATTGAACTCTGAACTCTCAGTGCACCTGCATATCCAGTGCATTCTTTCATTTAATGATTTTTTATTGACCATTCAAAATACATCTTTCAAAGAACACATCCGTGCACCCTAACTTTCTGTTTTCAGCAATCAAAATCCACCAATCACTGTTACTGCTTCATGAACACAGAAACTCCACAGTTTTTTTCATTTTAAACTCTCATTTTTTCAACTGCCATTTCATTGCCACACTTCATCTGACTGCAGGAGAACCTTCTCTCACCATGTTTTCTGTCTGGATTGTTGGACATAGTTATATTCACTGGGCTCAAAGGTACGTTGAAAACAGGAAATTACCTAACCTCAATTTACAAGATGTGGAAATTAAGTGGTTTGGCCACAGAGGATTAAAATGTCACCAATTGATACCATTGGTGAAAACCTTTATGCATTTGCCCAAACCTGACCTGGTAATTGTGCACTGTGGAGGTAATGACTTGGGCACTTTGACTGGTGTAGGTCTGGAAATGCTTTTAAAGGACACCTTTGAGCAATTAATGGCACTTTTTCCTCAGACTGCCTTGGTATATTCAAATATATGCCAAAGACAGAAATGGAGGTGGTCAAACCAATTTTGTCCACAAATTGAGAAGTCGAGGAAGCATGTAAACAAATCTGTTTCAGCTTACATGAGAGACCATGGAATGGGCTCCCTGTACAACAATAACTTGCGTTACTACATGCAAGATATCTACAGAGGAGATGGAGTTCACTTCTCAGATGAGGGCAACAGAGTTTTCACTCTGAATTTAAGAATGTGCATTGGTACCTACTTATAAGTACCTAAATGTACCATAAACCCAAAAGCTCTTCTCAGAGCTACCCTACATCTGATCACTCGCAATTATTATTTTACTCTAACATTTTTCACTAATTTCCAACAAAGTATGCTCCCTGGGGCGCTACCCGGTACGCGAACCGGGAGCTAACCTCGCGAAATTTTTTTTAAAAATGTTTTTTTTTCGCACATATAAGCCTCCTCAGCCACCCTCAGAAAACCTAGGGGGTCAAGATAACTCTACCGTGCCCCCTTCTACCCATTCTGAACATTATTTGCCCTCCATCTTGTATCTTAATTCGACCGAAACACAAAATGGTGGACTCCCGGAACGCTTAAGGTTCGCGAACCGGGGCGCTCAACGGTACGCGTACCGGGTCGCTCCCTGGGAAGCGCACCATCAAAAAAGGTGGGAAAGTAGTTCACAGAAAAGCCACTGGAGACAATTTCACCAAATATAGATTAGCTCCTACTACATACCAATCCCTACCATTTTCACAAATTTGATTGGAATTCCATTTAGTCATTTAGCCTGTAGACCTCTCTAAATACCCTGAGGTAAATTACTTCACAAAACACATCTGAAGTGTTGGAATTGACAACCAATGAAAATGTTACTTTCATTTTCTACTTTTTTTACCTGACATTTCATTGGTTATATACCTGAATATATATAAAGGAAGAGAAGAAAACACAGCCATTTTGACTACTACTTCTTGCTGTACATTTCAATAGTATTTTCACTAATTCCTTCAACTTCTTTCTAAAGGTAAGTTTTTATTTTTAAAACTGAAGTATATTGTGCACTATAAGTTAATATGGTAAACTTTTTCTGATAGATATATACTATCCCTCTGTAGTAGTTATAGATTTAGAGAGACTTCTCTGTTATAGTTATGGATGGAGTTAGGCTTCTCTTGTATAATTATGAATTTACTTACGTTAAATCACATACACTTTTTTATATTCCTACTTCCACTCTGATACTATACACTGCCCAAAGATAAATTCACTGATAAAAAATGCCTATCTAAAATTATTCCCAACATTGCCCTATCTCTACTAATATATATTTTTTTAATCCAAATTTCAGGCAAAATGGAAGGCGAAAACCAAGTTTCTTTTGAAATGGACCTGCAAGAGAGCAGCCAAGAATTGATTGATACAATTGATCAAATTGACATTGAATTTTTCGATGAAACTTGGGACAATGAACTACTGCAATGTGTACAAGCAGTAGATAACCTCCTTGCAAATGAGGACATTTTACACCCTCAGAGACTACAATGTATATTCCATGATAATTATGAAATTTCTGACAATGAAATGTTAGAAAGTTTAATAAATTATGAAACACAATCACAATAAAAAAAAATGCTTAAAAAATAAAAAAAATAAAAAATAATCAACAAAAACAACAATCAATTAACATACAGCATTTGAAAAGTCTATCATTCATTTTTCATTGCAGTACGCTGCCCAGAACGCTTCCCGGTTCGCGGACCGGGCGCTCCCCACGCAAAAAAAAACAAAAATTTTTTTTTGTTTTTTTTGCCCCGCGGGGCCCTTTTAAAACCTCCACATTAAACCTAGGGGGTCAGGGAGGATCTAGTATGCCCCCTTATGGTCATTTTCGCCTTTGTTTTGGCCTCCTCTTGTCTCTCAATCCTACCGAGAGACAAGATGGCGGCCGCTCCGGACTGTTTAGCATGTTGACAGACACCGGAGAGCCAATCAGCTTAGCTACGCGAAGTTCCGGTACGCTTAAGGTCCGCGGACCGGAGCGCTGCCCGGAGCGCGCTTACAGATATATATCTTTTTTTAAACGTTAATTTCTCAAAATCCACTGGAGCACATATATTGAGACCTAGAAAAGGCACATCGGGCTACCAGTCCCTACAATTTTGCCAAGTTTCATGCAAATCCATTCAGCCGTTCGGGCTAAAAGTGAGGCCAACCGCCCTATGGAAAACTCAATGTTAAAAACACGTTTTGGGACCCCCCTTTTTTCTCGGTCCCCCCTTGACAAAACCCCCCCAAATTTCCAAGGGCTGCTCAGAAACAAAATGTTCCATTTTCCAGAAAATTTCAGCCAATTCCGTCCACAAACGCCAAAGTTATTAGACATAGAATTTTCAAAAATCCCATAGGGAAAAAATCCTAACTATATATACCTACTGGCGACCGCCAGTAGGTAATATATATATATATATATATATATATATATATATATATATATATATATATATATATATATATATATATATATATATATATATATATATATATATATATATATTTCTTTTTTTTATTATTTTTTTTTTTTTAAGTTTGATTTTTATTGAAGATTAAATAAGAAAAGGAGGAGGGTAGAAAAGAAGAAACAGTAAGAAGGGTATGTCAATTCATTGAAAACAGCAAGTAAAATAGTGGATGATAATGTTGGCTTTATTGATATGAAAAGCTGCAAATATACCTAATTATGTAGTATGAATGTAGAAATGTCTTTGTTACAAAATACATGTTGTCTTTTAAAAAAAGAAGTCGTTCTCTGCGAAGTGCTGCTAACAATCGCATACGTTTTAGTCAACATGTTATGGCTTTGGTTACCTTTCTTGGAGAGAGTGTTATTCAGTGGATAATGATAACATTGTACAGAGAGGTTTCCCCTGGGCGCGTGGGGGGGCTGTCAACTTCACAGCAACCCAAACAAAATAACAAGACAAATCAGCAACAAAGAATAATAAACTAGCACTACAAAAACAAAACAAAAACATTAGCCACACACCTAAATAACACCTCAACACAACGCAGAAACTCAACATGAAAATAACACGAAACACACTATCACAGAACTTCATAACAGTACAGCACTAACACAACTTAGGAAAACACTGTACAATGCACAAACTTAACCAGACACCACATATCAATAGTAAAACACAGCGTAATGCAAACTACGAAAATATAGCAGAACAAGGGGGCACATTACCAAGGGTGGCGATAGGCAATTATCGCAGGTTTAGCGGCCATTTTCGGCCGCTAAGCGGCGATAATTCTATCGCTCTATTAGCAAGCTGTCGCTAACTGATGTTAGCGACAGCTTTTAGGCGATAGCGAGCGGTTTGGGGGCCGCTTTGCATGTCAGTGATATTTATCGCTAATGACATGCAAAGTGGGCGTACCCAACCTGTTAGCAACTGAAAGCAGTCGCTAACGTCGCTATCGCCTATTAGCAAGGCAGGTGTAGTGATGGAAATAGTACCGCTATCGCCAAAAACTAACGCCTGCTCAGACCAGTTCTTAGCCATGTTAGCCAATGGGAGGTGGATAACATGGCTAAGAGCATTTTGTCGCTAATGCGTGAATATCGCTGTATTCTCAGCGATATTCACGCATTTCGCCGCTATCGCTGTATATTTTAGCACAATGGAGAAAATAGTTGCTAATAGCATGTTTTCTCCGCTAACATATCCAGCGATAGGCAGCGATAAAAAAATCGTCGCTAAGCCTATTTAGCGATAAATATTGCTACTTGTTGGTAATATGCCCCAAGATTCCAGCAATACACTGACATCACAAAAGCACAACACAACATCACAAATGACAGCATATCATAGCACAGCAACACATATTGTACTGGATTGCACTGTAATGGTCTTTGCAGAAAGAATAATTGACCTCCTACATGATATAAGCCAATGAGTGATCCAGATTCGGTGTTGTGACAGTATGGCCACAGTGTTGACTCATAACGTAGTTGGTCATAAAAGCATGAATCATCATTGTGGTTTTGTATTTTTAGAAGAGCATTTGGCTTACGTGACAGGCCACTCGTGGGTAATATTTTTAAGCGACGGTTCAATATTGGACAGTTCGCCCTGCTACACATATCCGACATGATGTATGGGCGCAGTTGTGTCCTGAAAGCAATGGCATGAGTCGACCTACGACTAATTTGAAGATTCTCACATATTGACACCTGTTTTGCTTAACTTATATATTTTCAGTCTGTTTCACGGTCTTCTTAAAGCCAACGCTTTACCTCTCAAGCTGGTTATTCCATTATTAACAAATCGTTGCCAGGGACATATTTCGGACTACAGACAACAAAAACTTCCTTGGAATCACATTTTAAAAACATAAACTTTGATTCATCTATCTAAATGCAAATTTGTATGCGTTTGGTAGAGATACAAGTGACTTTATATCGCTCTTGGGGAATAATTGCGAAAAGCCAAGTTATTTCCCACATATATCTTAGCATTTTAATTGACATATCACTTTCAAACAGACTATATTAAGGGCGCCTTTATAGTGCTAAAAGTTATGGCATATGTGAAAGGTTTAATTAGTTTTAACAAATAAACAATTGAAGGTACACTTCACTTCCATTGATTAAAACAGAAAAACAATAACTTATGCTGTTTTCTAAGCATGTAGATGCCAATGTGATCTAAATACAACCAATGGTATTGAAACTGCTATTTGGAACTGGAAACAGTATATCAAATCTTTTATCTGAATGTATGATTATGAATCATGCAAATTGGCTGGAATATATTTTATTTAACTCTGCTAGGATATGTTACATGCTCCTCTGGTTTTCTCTCTACTGTAATTCATTAAGCAATGGTTAATTAAACAAACAACCTAAGATCATTATAATACACAATGCAGTGAACAAAAATATAAACTGTCTGACTTCTAAAAGAATAGAAATCTTTTCCATTGTGTTAAACTAAAGCTAATTTAAAGGATTATTGTAAGTAATGCATCTTTTCTCTGTGTTCACCCTTATTTTTTGCTTTGTGCTGGACCGTATTTTATTGCTGGTTTTTAGACTCTGCGCACTGGGACTTTGCTGTTCAGTGCCCCGTGTATATGGAGATATTGGATAATACCTTCTTAGCATATTTAACTTTTCTCTAAGGCCATAGTACATAATTAACCCATGGTATGAAAAGGTAAATGCCACCTATTTCCCACAACACACATTGTGACAAAAGAAACCAAGTTTTCGATTGTAGCCTGATTGCTCTAGTGTAAAAACTGTGGTGCAACCTGTTAAAATAACCCAATGTGACAGGTAAAAGCAGTAGCGGCTCCTGGAGGGAGTGCTGCTGGGCAGTGGGGTGGGGTGGGGGAGGGGCATGGTGGAGGGTAGTAAACTCTAGCATTTGGCCAACAAGTACATTAAAAAAATGAATTACATTGTGGGCGCTGCAACACAAATGGCCTTGCAGCGTGCACAATGTAATTCATTTTATTTATTTATTTATGTGCTTAACTCAGGTCGGCCGTATGCCGGAGTTTACTACCCTCCACCCTGCCCCTTCCATGCCCCACCGCCCTCCAGGAGCTGCTACAGGGTAAAAGCCTCTTTTTGAAATATTAGTAAGTCACCCCCCTATAATCCTTTTACCCACCAAGATAGGGTGGATGGTATTTAAAAGTGGAGCATGTAGAAAATTAATGTTACCATGTGATTTCAGTGATAAGATCCTAAAAGCTATTATCACTGTGAGAAAGTTGTTGTACAGATAGAGTGCAGGTTAAAATATTATTACTGTATTTCAGGAATGGGACCATCTAGAAGCATATGTATACCACTATTTTGTGATGGCTATTTAAAAATCAATTCTGTGGTGCAATTAGATTTTTTATAAATATTACATTAAAATACTTTTAAAAGCAAATTCGCACTAACTTCTCCCAGCCTGTGCTCAGCCTTGAATAGATGTGAACGAGGTGTAAATGACCTCCTCAGAGCAAACAAGAGGCTAACCTGAATGGGCAGAGATGACTCCTCTGAACTCCACAGGATATTGACAGTGAGGGCTGTGGACACCCTGTGACACCAAAGTGCCATATCTTACTTGACAGGCCTGTTGAGCCACATGAACACTTGGGACACACTTGAAAGGGAGAGAGCAGGATGTGAAGACAGTTTTTGTTGACCTCCTGCCTGGTTGTAAAATGGCCCTGCTTTTGATTTACCAGATTTCTGTCTCTTAGTTTGTTGTGTCAACTGCCTGCTTCAAGTACAATTTTAGTTTTAGATGTGGGAGGACATTAGGATTACCAACCTTCCAGCACCCCCCACTTTATCACAAACACACCCAGCCCTCAGAATCCAGGTTTAGGTTTCATCATCTTGAAAAAGTCAGACACATGATATTTTGGAGCTTTTTTCAGTAAGGCAAACAGGAAGTGCTTAAAATAACATATGACTCACCCTCACTAAACTTATGGTAAATGAATTGTATGTGGCTACTGCCAGTGTCTGCCTTTTATGATAAAACCACTGCGATGCAACTAGGGTAAGAGGTACTTGGCTGGTTACACATGAACCAATGTGCACATGCGTGAGGGCTGACCTAGGGAGACTCTTGTCGTGCGCAGGCCTGTATCTGTGCACAGGCAGCCTGTTACAGATGATTGGATATTTTTAGGGAGGGCTGTCTTAGAGTGCAACTTGCTTCCCTTTGGCGTACAGAGACATGTGGCACCTTGAATTGCTGCATAACCTGTATGAGAAAATCAATTCTGCAAGTTCTAAAAACATATCTGTACAGCTTATGGGTCATCCAGGAATGTGCAATTTCTCTGACTTAGCTCAGGATCAGAGTCCAGGCCTTCTGTCACACTGCTGTGTTAAGTTAATTACATTTCTTTCCAGATGCAGAAGCAAAGGGCTCCTGTTAGAACCGGGGTCTCTAGTTGGCAGGGGTATGCACCCTAGTCCAAGTAGGGACCACCGCTTCCGACCTGGTAGCTTGGCGCAGAGCAGCAAAGGCGTAACTTCAGAGGCAATGTGTAAAGTATTTGTGCAACACACAACGGCAATGACACAGTAAAAACACTCACAAAAGGAACACCACACCAGTTTTGTATAAGAATAAGAATATCTTTATCTAAAAATTATGCGAGAACCAAAAGCAGGTAAATCCAGCTCCAGGCAAGATCAATAATAAAAAGGATTCCAGTTTCCAAGCAAGACCAATAATCAATAAGAATGAATCCAGTTCCCAGGCTTGATCAATAATAAAAAGGATTCCAGTTTCCAAGCAAGATCAATAATCAATAAGAATGAATCCAGTTCCCAGGCCTGATCAATTCACCAAAAAGCTCATGTGTGCCAAGGGCTCCTGCTGGTAATGTCTTTCTCACAGTGTCCTTGGATGGCAAAAGTTCACTTGAGGTAGGTTCTTATGGTCAAAATTCACTGGGGGAAGGTTCTTAGGCCAAAGTTCCCTTGTAGCGTAATAAGTGTGCCTCTCATAGAAATGATGCTCCCAACGTAGGAAGTGCGGCTGCCAAGGCGCTGCTGGTAATGCTAAAAAATGCCCAAGTGCCAATTACCAAGTAATTATGCCCCCGTAGGCCGGTCAGTGAAGGACGGTTCCCAGCCAAGCACAAAGCTCACACTCCAGCTACCCGGCCAACCCGCACCCCGCCCCCTCGCAGCAGCCTGGTTGCACTGAGGCGTTACCTGGGTGGTGGTTGCGGGCGCGGGTTCGAGGCTCCTCTCCCCCTGGGGCCTTGGGCTCAGCAGGTGCTGCACGGGTGGGGGTCACAGCCACACAGCGCTCCTTTAGCACAGCGCTTAACAGTGCCTCCAAGTCCTGGGCAACGACGGAGCCTCCTGCCACACAGCGCTTCGCTTCTCAGCGCTACACAGCGCACTCCGGTCCCAGTGGCGGTGACCTCAGGGCCAGTTTCAGTCGGCTTGCGCCAGAAGCAGAGGCAATCACAGAGCCCTCGGGAGGATCACGGGGCAAGCAGTGCTGAGGGCAGGCACAGCGTTGCAGGGCAAATCCTGAGAGTGTTGTTGCTGTTCCAAAGGGCAGTCTTTAAAACGCTGTGGTCCAAGGACAGGTAGTTTCCTTTAGCTTAAAAAGGGTGCAGTCCCAAAAAGGCAATCTTTAAGAGGTTGAAGACTCTTTAAAATGCTGTTCAAAGAAAAGTAGTTCCTTTGGGATGTTGTGGAGACACTCTGGTGGTGATGTTGCAGTCTCCCATGCAGGCAGGATCAGCAGACAGTAGGGCAGCTCAGCAGGTTGTGGGGCAGCAGTTCCTTGGAGCAGTCAGCCTCCTTCCCAGTGGCAATCCTCTTGCGCAGTCCTCACTCCAGCAGGGACTCTTCCAGGTCCAGCAGTGTAACCAGAATGTGAGGCCAGGACCCTCCCTTATATATCTTTTTAGTCTAAGGGCTAGAAAGTGGTGGAAGTCTCTGGAAGGGTCTGGGGGCAGGGGCTTCTGGAAGAGTCCAGGGAGTTCTGGTATGTTCCCTGCCTTCCCTGACCTAGCTGTCACAGTGACGAGAGACAGGCCGTTAAGGCTACAGTGGGCAGCCCATCACAGCTCATCCCAGGGAAGAAGGTGTGAATCACCACTCCCACCTCCCAACCCAGGCAGGCTATCAGTATGCAGAGGGGAGGGGGGAGTCTGCAGAGCCTAATCTAAGTGTAGGCAGGAAAAGGTCCCCTTTATAAAAGTGGGATCCCTAGCGTAGTAGTGTCCAAACCCTATATATCATTGGAAAGGGTTCCCCGCCCCGAGTCCAACAAGACCAAACATGACAGACTTATTAGGTCCCTGTCAGAAGTTATCCCATAAGGGGAGGTTCCCAATGTTAGCCTATGGAGGATTAAGCCTTACTGCTGTAGCAGTGGCTTGTGGCAGACATGCCAGTCTCACAAAGTTTTAGGGGAGAGCACCTGCACCTCAGCACTGTTTAGCAGTGGTGAGGCGCCCAGAGTCCTAAGTCCAACAAAAGGTGAGGTAAAAATGGGAGGCAAAGGGCAAACAGGTAGGGGAAGACCACCCCAAGGCTGACAGGTCCAACAGCTCCCCACAAAAAAGGAGCAATTTACAGTGCTTCACTCAGAGCTCCTGAGGAGGAAATGGCTGGGGTGGAATGCTCTGCATCAATCAACCAGCTGTAATATTACAGGGATGGGCCTGCGCAAGCCCACTAAACCAAGAAGGGACCCAGACTTCTGGAGCCAACCCAGGAGGGGGCTCCCTTTGAAGATTTGCTGGGAAAGGCCCTGGCAGTAATATCAGTGAGGGTCAGAACTAAGGGCCCCAGAGCAGAAGTGGCAAGTGACTCATGGTTAATGCCATTTTTAAATGTCCCAGCAGGCCATGCAGGAAGGTTGGGACAGGGGCGGAGAGGTGATGTGATGTGGCAGCCCAGGATAGGCCAGAAGCACCTTAGTGCTGGACCATCCTACCCCCACTTAAAAGAACTTGCATGGAGGGGATTTCTCTCTTGGTTGTGATTTTCTACTGGACATTAGAAGTGGAGGTAACTGCCATGGACAGTTGGAAGGATGGACCTCCTGATTACATTTGGACTAAGGACCCTGACTTCAGTTGACCCCAGCACTAGTGGGGCTCTCCTCCTGGACCTGGGAAGCTAGTCCCCTTATACACCATGATGACCAATTGGGGGAAAGTATTGGAATTTTTCACCCAGCAACCAAGACTAGGAGAAGTGCTGGCACGGGGAGCTAAGACAACTAGCTCTCTGATGATTACACTGCTTTGGAGGTGAGGTGGTCTGCTGCAACTGTCCCTGGTGGCTAGAGCTCACTACCAATTTAAAAGAATCCCAAGATTGTCAAAATCAGCCCAATGTGGCTCCAGTTTGAAATTTGGCGACCTTTGACCAATTTTATCAACAATAAAGCGTGTGGGGCTCCACCGCCATTTCCTGATTTGTAAACAGAATGCATCAGGGCCCAGGGGTTGTCACAAAGTGAATACATTAATTTTCTCCAGAGAGGGTGCATGTCTAAGGCCCCCTTCCAGGCCCGTATACCCTATATCCTATACTGAGATAGTACATGCTGACATATCTGACCTAGTGTTTATCGGTGTTGGTTCGGTTTAGATGGCTCATGCATCATTTGACATCATGTTACAATATCTAGACATTTAACATAATCAAATGCCTTTGTTTTGGCTTGTATTTTCGGTCTGTACGTTATGTCCGGAGGTTCATATGTACCTAAAAGAATATCTTGTGGTAAAGTAGTATCTGCAGCATAAGGATACAAACAGACTAAATACATCTATGTCGAAATCCCGTTGTCTTTTCACCGCAGGGAATCACAACGTTGTTGTTGCAACAACCGCGTTGTGATTCTGCATACCATTACTCCGCAAGTCTGAACAACGACTTGCGGAGGGGGTGGCGCTGAATGTTGGAATAGTATAATTTACTATTCCAACTCCAGTCTGTGCGGACACTAAGGAAGGTGTTGGATTTAAAATCCAACACCACCCCCCCTTCCGCAAGTCGTTGTTCCGACTTGCAGGGTAATGGTATGCGGAATCACAACGCGGTCGTTGTAACGACTGCATTGTGATTCCCTCCGGGGAAAAAGTTTCGGGGTAAACATTGTTTACCAGACTAAATAGCATGCAGTCTGTGCTACATGTGTCAAGTATGTCTTGTACTATATGCTGTCTTCATTTAACCCCAACCAACCTGCAGAAATTAGGAATATATTTTTTGTTCTTTTCTCAGATGTTTCTTTGAAAGGGAATTGATATACACCCAGTAATTTAAATTCTGTAGGCTAGTCCAATTGAAATCATTTTCAGAGTGACCGTTTCCAAGAAGTGGATGACCAGGTTTGTTGAAAGTCTCCTACATCTCATGGAGCTTTTGTTCTCCAATTTGCAGTTTCTGATCTTTCTGCAGTCATTCCGGTGTATCATAATTTGCATGGGCCTTTTATGAAATAAAATCACTCTGTTCAATGGCAAAATATCTGTAAGTCCTAGATCTTGTTCTTTGCTTGATTTTGTCTATGGACATAAGCTTCAATTCCTACAAATGAAGTGTCCTGACACCACAGCTAAATCACACAAAGTTCTGTTAGGAGTAATCCTTGTGTTTCATTGGTGAAGTGCAGTTTTTAGCTTACTTCTCTTGAAAATAAAGAGTGGTTGTGAGAAGATTTTTCGAACAAACTGAGCCGTCTGCATTTTTTGCTTTTTGATTACGTGATTTTTGCCCTTTTACTGCAGGAGAACCTCATAACCTGAGATTTACTCTCAGTAAATGCATGGTAAAATGGACTGCAAATGTTTACTGCCCATGTCCACCTTGGGAGATAAGGCCACTGCGAGGCAGTTCTGCTAAGGGGCACTAGGTTGGTTACATGTGGCCACATGTGCTCATCTGTGAGGACTGCACTTTGGAGACTCCTCCAGGATCTGTGCACAGGTAGCCTGGCACAGAAGGGACTAAGCAGAGATGGGTGATGTCCCAGAATAGGCTTCATAATGAGGAACACACATGTAGGGAAGGTTTTACTGTGTGAAATGTAGTAACACTCCATTATATTCCTATGAGAAAGGCTGCCTCAAGCTGCAGCTTTAGTTATCTGGGGCACACCGACTCCAGAGACACACCAATTTACACTGTAAATTGTGTGAGAAAAACAACTCTCCAATGTCCAAAAGCATATCTGTACCACCTGTGGGTGATCCAGAAATGTCATATTCCTCCGACTCACAGAAGAAGAGAATGTCCGGGTGAGACCCTGATAGGCTGTATTAATTACTTTTCGTCCCAGCTGCAGAACCAGAGGCTTTACCCTTCAAAGCAAGCATTCAATAGTGCTTAGGTAAATTCTCCCTGTGGGAGAGGCTGGGTGAAGTTGCTCTACATCAGTGATACTTAAAGTATGGCCCGGGGGCCGCATGCGGCCCTCCTGACCCTCACTTGTGGCCCTGAGTTAACAGCAGCACTGGGCTGGTGTTTGCTTTAGAGAGCGCTTACATTCAGAAAGATGTACAAATAAATAGGGAAGCTTTTAATTACAAGATAACTGAAGTAAAGGAAAACAATCTAATACAGTATCCTGCACCATTTAACCACCCACAAAGCCCCATGCCCCTTCTGCTAGCATCATTGTGGCCCTCTTGCTCACCACAGACCATATTCTGCGGCCCCACGGAAAATGTTTGTGAGCATCTATGCACACCAGCTCCCTCAATCTGGACGGGGGCTCCTTTGCAGAGCTGCTAGGGAGAAGCCCTGCCTTGGATGTCAGTGAGGGGAAAGCTGAGACCCTCAGAATCCATGTGGTAAATGACTCCTGTTTGATGCCATAATGTTGTATCCCAGAAGCCTGTGAAGGAAGGTTGCAACCTGGTCAGGGAGATGATGTAGTGCCACAGGACAGGCCAGAGTTGCATTCCTGCTGGCACCTCCCGCCCCCTTTAAAAGGTCTTGCACATAGGAGAGAGGTCTCTGTGGGATGTGCATTGGCTGAGAAACACTGGAACTGGAGGCTGACACCATGGACAATTGGAAGGAGGAGCCTCCAGACTGCCCACAGGACCCAGGCCTCAGCCTCTAAGTGATGCCAAGACCAGTGGGGGAAGAGCTGGGCTTCTGCACAGGGAGGAGGGAGGTTCAGGAGGAGAGAAAGGTGAACAACTGGTGCAGGGAGTGCAGGAAGCCAGATCCCTACAACCTTCATCATTATTTTAAGTGAGGAGACTTGAGGAAAGTGTCCTAGGTGGCTAGGGCTCACTGTCAAGAGCAGGAGGAGACCAGGATCATCAAAACCAGCCAAAAGGGGCCCGAGATCTCCTGGTCTGACATTGGGGGACATTTGACCTCTGCAAAACTGACAACGAAGCAGGTGGGGCTCTGCCACCAGTTGCTGATGTGCCCCAGAGAGGGCCAAGTTTAGGGAGCTGACATCCAGAAGAAAACATAGTCAGGGAGTACCGCTATGTTTCCCATGAAGCAGCCGAGGGTCCCAGGACCCCAATCCCTGGGCCCTGACACTGAGCAAAGCTGGGGAGCACTGTCACACTTCAACTGAAGCAGCCCAGGGGCCTTGGACTCATCCCTGGGCCTCTGCAAAGAGTTGAATGTCAGGAGAAACTGTTGTGCCCCTGTGAAGGTGCACAGGTCCAGAAACCCATCCCTGGCCCCCACAGAAGAGAAGTGGAGGGGAAGCGCTGCCTTATCCCCCTCTGCGGCCGCCAGATCATCGGCACAGCATGCGTCTGCCTGCAGGAGTGGGCAGATGAGAAGAGAAGGCCTGGCTCCCACTGCTCACAAGAGGGGCAGGCTGGGCTTGGAGTTGGTGAGAGCATACAGGGTGGGCTCCCTGGGCTGCGGGCAAAGTGCACATGGGGTGCCCTGGGGGAAGAAGCCACGGTGGGAGACTGCGCACCTAGGAATCGCTGGCAAACTGAAAGGCACAGGGGCTCTCCCCAGGTCAGTGGGGGAGCAGCAGGGGAGCCACATGCTCACGGAGGAGTGCACAATTGTGCCCCGTGGAGCTTGGTCTTATTCCTTGCCAGCAACTGCTCTTTTTCACCTTGTGGTGACCCCAAGAGGAAGGGGTCACCACCTAGATGAAGCAAAGGTGCAGGGGGGGCTGCAGGAGCTGTGCAGAACCCTTTCAAAAGAGTTTGGCAGGTCCCCTGCCTAAGTCTATGGGTCTACCTCCAGATAACCCCTCAAGGGTTTTGATTGATTTTCAAGTTGTCTTTTTAACTGTTGTTCTTCAGCATCGGACAACGAGTATGACTACACTTAGGTGTTTCCTGATGGTGGATTATATGAGTATTAAGATTGTGAGGCATTCTCTAGGGGAGAAAGTTGATAAATACACAGGTGTGCATTTATAAAAGTGATGTCCTATAAGGACATTCTGTCAGATGCATTATGTTATGCTAACTGTGATATCTCAGTGTATGCTGCAAGCATCCTTTATGGGTGTGATTATAATTGCACAGAGTTGTAATTATAATGTGATGCCTTTTAAGGGCTGTGATGGAATTGCGTTATTCATGTTGACAATTATAATAAAGTACACTGCACTCCCAGACATGCTTGTACATTGATTCTTGCTACTGCTTCATTGGAATAATGCTACTGACAGCCACTCATGGTTAGAGTTTGCATTCTTTATTGGCAGTGTTAAATGCCCTCTGTCCTGGGTATATGGAAATATTGCATTTATTCCTAAGATAAACGCTTGTTGATATACTGAGGTGGACAGCCATGTGCTTTGGTGCCAGACTTAAGCTATCTTCCTCCAAGTTATGTTCAACCCTTGACATTTAGGGACAAACTAATGTTTACACATGTGAGTTGTGGTGCTAAACCCCCTCTATGGGAGGGCTAAGAATAATTACGCAATGTTACCCAAAAGTAATTCCATTAGCTTGTGTATATTTGCAAATTGTCCAGAGTATTGAGCAGTGTGTATGTAGTAAATGTACTTTTCCTTTTTATTAAAAAGCACAAACTGGACAGTAATATATTGAGTGCTATTATTGTGCATCTGTGAATGGTGATTACTAGCCCACAGCACCTCCCTTGAATAGGCCTTGGACCGCTCTGCAATTCTACCCTAAGAGAGTTAAGTGTTAAATGGGATGTTTGGTTCCCAGTGTAATAGGGGGGAAGCAACTACTTATGATTGCATTCTGAGTAACAGAACCTGTTGAGAGCCACACAAGTCACCCATCCAGGATTCCCCTGGGTGTCGAGTTTTCAAAAATGCACAGGTTTTTTAGGTTTCCCCAGGTGCCGGCTGAGCTAGGGTCCAAATCCACAGCTAGGAACATTGCGAAAAAAGGTCAGTTTTCTCTGGAAAAATGTGATATGTTCATGTTGCGTTTCGGGCCGTTTCCTGTCACAAGCACTAGACCTACTCACACAAGTGAGGTACCATTTGTATCGGGAGACTGAAGAAAACATAGAACTGTAGAGTAACTGGTATTACCCATTGACTTTCTATGAGTTTCTGCCTTGTAAAAAAGAAGTCACTTTGAAAAATGTTCTGAAATTCACATGCTAGTATGGGTACCCATCATTTTGGAGATGTGCAAATAACTAGTGCTTCTAAACACTATGGGGCAGATTTACAAGCCCCTTGCACCTCTTTGTGCTGCCATTGCATCACTTTTTGTGACCCAACGGCGGCACAAACAATGCGCCCTATTTACGTGATGCATCTAGGGAGATGCGTCATGTTGTAAAGCCCTGCGCCACATTATACCTGCGTCAGGTATAATGTATGCAGGCGGGAGTGCCTAAGCAGGGAAGCTATGTAAAAGTGATACAGTGAAATCTACAAGATTTCACGGCATCACTTTTAGGACGACACTGCGTCCACAACGCAGGGATCTAAGACAAGTCTCCGGAATGGACCACCTCTTTCTTCTCCAGCAGAACCCAGAGCATCTGCCTCCCCCTTTCCATTCCGAAGTCTCCAAGATCATCTGCAGTGTACCCCAAGGGTCATCTCCCAGCCCGACACTGTCCAACATCTACATGGCACCGCTCTCCCACGTCACCCGACTGCATGACCTCAACATCATCTCTTACGCCGATGACACCCAGATGATCCTCGGGGGAGTCCAGTGAGATATGGCTTGCGTGGGGCACCCAACGTTTTCCTACTCAGAATCCCTTAGAAACATCACATTTAGCTGAAAAAAACACTTTTATCAAATTTCTGTGTGGGAAAGTTCTGGAATCTATGTGGATCCACAAATTTCCTACCACCCAGCTTTATCCACAGGTCTCCCGATAAAAATGATACCTAACTCACATGGGTGGGTCAAGTACCCGCGACAGGCAAGGGCCCAAAACATATTGAGTAGACATCAAAATGACCTATCAGAAAACAACCTGGTTTTACAAGGGGGGGGGGGTCACCTGGGTTTTTGGCCCCGGGCTTGGTGGTCATCTTGGGAAACCTACTAAACCCACATATTCCTGAAAACTAGACACCCAGGGAAGTCAAACGAAGTAAGGCTTGCATGGGTCCCCCAAAGTTTTCCTACCCAGAATCCCCTATAAACATCAAATTTAGCTAAAAAAAAGACTTTTCTCAAATTTCTGTGTGGGAAAGTTCTGGAATCTATGTGGATCCACAAATTTTCTACCACCCGGCTATCCCCCAGGTCTCCTGATAAAAATGATACCTCACTCACATGGGTGGGTCAAGTACCCACTACAGGCTAGGGCCCAAAACATATTGAGTAGACATCAAAATGATCTATCACAAAACAACCTGGTTTTGCAAGAGGGGTCACCTGGGTTTGTGGCCCTGGGCTCGGCGGCAAATCCTGTGAAACTACCAACCCCACACATTTCTGAAAACTAGACACGCAGGGGAGTCCAGTGAGGTATGGCATGCATGGATCCCCCAACGCTTTCCTACCCAGAATCCCCTGCAAACCTCAATTTAGCTGAAAAAAACAAATTTTCCACATATTTTTGGGTGGAATCACCGTGCCGGCACAAATTTCCTATCCCACAGCGTTCCCCTCAGTCTCTCGAGTAAAATGATACCTCACTTGTGTGGGTGGGGCAAGGGCCTGTGACTGAGAAGAGTCCAAAACATAAGGATTAAGGGTATAGCACTGAGAATTCTAAGCGCAATTAAAAATAAATATATATATATGTTTTTAGCCAATTCTGATTTAGTCACCCACGCAAGTGTATCATTTTACTCGGGACACTAAGGAGAACACAGTTTATGCCAGCACAGTGATTCCACACAAAAATAAGTTGAACATTTGTTTTTTTCAGCTAAATTTGAGGTTTGCAGGGGATTCTGGGTAGGGAAACATTGGAGGATCCGCTCAAGCCATACCTCATTGGACTCCCCAGGGTGTCTAGTTTTCAGAAATGTATGGGGTTGGTATGTTTTCTTATACGGAGGAGAGCTTAGGGCCAAAACCCCAGGTGCTCTCCCCAAAACAAGGTAGTTTTGTTATAGATATTTTTGAAGTCTCAACAGTACGATTTGGGCCATTTCCTGTTGCAGCCACTATGCCTACCCACACAAGTGAGGTACCATTTTTATTTGGGAGACCAGGGGGAACACTAGGTGGTAGGAAATTTCTGGAACCATGCAGATTCCAGAACTTTCCCACACAGAAATTTGCAAAAAAAAAAGTGATTTTTCATCTAAATTTGAAGTTTTCAGGGGATTCTGGGTAGGAAAACATTGGGGGACCCATGCAAGCCATACCGCGCTGGAATGCCCTGGGTGTCTAATTTTTAGAAATGTGTGGGTTTGGTAGGTTTTCCTAGATGGCCGGCGAGCTCAGGGCCAAAAACTCATGGGACCCCCTTGCAAAACCAGGTTGTTTTGTGGTAGGTCATTTTGATGGCGCCTCAATAGGTTTTGGGCCCTTGCCTGTCGCGGGTACTTGACGCACCCACACAAGTAAGGTACCATTTTTCTCAGAAGACTTTAGTGAACGTGGGGTTTTGTGAATCCACGCAGATTCCAGAACTTTCCACCACAGAAATGTGAGGGAATTGTGTGTTTTTGGACTAACATTTAGGTTTGCAAGGGATTCTGGGTACCAGAACCTGGTGAAAACCGGTCAAGTCACCCCATCGTGGATTCCCCTGGGTGTCTAGTTTTCAAAAATGTATAGGTTTGCTAGGTTTCCCTAGGTGTCAGCAGAGCTAGGGTTCAAAAACTACAGCTACACACTTTGCCAAAAAAGGGTTATTTTTCACTGTGAAAATGTGGTGTGTCCACGTTGCGTTTTGTGCTGTTTCCTGTCACGGGCACTAGGCCTACCCACACAAGTGAGGTACCATTTTTCTTGTAAGACTTTAGGGAACGCGGGGTGGGTAGAAATTTGTGGATACACACAGATTCCAGAACTTTCCACCACAGAAATGTGAGGAAAAGTGGGTTTTTTGACAATTTTTTGAAGTTTGCAAGGGAATCTGGGTAACAGAATCTGGTGACAGGCAGTCAAGTCACCCCATCCTGGATTTCCCTCAGTGTCTAGTTTTCACAAATGTATAGGTTTGCTAGGTTTCCTTAGGTGCCAGCAGAGCTAGAGTTAAAAAACTACAGCTAGGCACTTTGCCAAAAAAGGGAAATTTTTCACTATGAAATTGTGATGTGTCCACGTTGTGTTTTGTGCCGTTTCCTGTCACGGGCACTAGGTATACCCACATAAGTGAGGTACCATTTTTCTTGGAAGACTTTGGGAAATGCCGGGTGGGTGGAAATTTGTGGATCCACACAGGTTCCAGAACTTTCCACCACAGAAATGTGAGGACAATGTGGGTTTTTTGACAATCTTTTAGGTTTGACAAGGATTCTGGGTAACAGAACCTGGTGCGAGGCAGTCAAATCACCCCATCCTGGATTTTCCTGGGTGTCTAGTTTTAAAAAATATATAGGTTTGCTAGGTTTCCCTAGGTGCCGGCAGAGCTAGGTTTCAAAAACTACAGCCAGGCAGTTTGCCAAAAAAGGGTCAGTTTTCACTGTGAAATTGGGGTGTGTCCACGTTGCATTTTGTGCCATTTCATGTCACGGGCACTAGGCCTACCCACACAAGTGAGGTACCATTTTTCTTGGAAGACTTTGGGGAACGAGGGGTGGGTAGAAATGTGCGGATTCATGTAGATTCCAGAACTTTCCACCACAGAAATGTGAGGAAAATTAGGTTTTTTTAAAACAATTTTTTAGGTTTGCAAGGGATCCTGGGTAACAGAACCTGATGAGAGACAGCCAAGTCCCCCATCCTGAATTCCCCCCGGTGTCTAGTTTTTAAAAAATGTATAGGTTTGCTAGGTTTCCCTAGGTGCCGGCAGAGCTAGGGCTCAAAAACTACAGGTAGGGCTTTGCCAAATAAGGGTTATTTTCCCTGTGAAATTGTGGTGTGTCGACATTGCGTTTTGCACCATTTCCTGTTGCAGGCTCTAGGCCTACCCACACAAGTGAGGTACCATTTTTCTTGGAAGTTCTTGGGGAGCATGGGGTGGGTGGAAATTTGTGGATCCACACAGATTCCATATCTTTCCACCACTGAAATGTGAGGAAAATATGGGGGTTTAGACCATTTTTAGGTTTGCAAGGGATTCTGGGTAACATAACCTGGAGAGAGCCAGTCAAGTCACCCCATCGTGAATTCCCCTAGGTGTCTAGTTTTCAAAATTGTATAGGTGTGCTAGGTTTCCCTAGGTGCCGGCCGAGCTAGGGTTAAAAAACTACAGCTAGGCACTTTGCAAAAAAAGGATAATTTTTCATTGTGAAAATGTGGTGTGTTCATGTTGCTTTTTGAGCCATTTCCTGTTGTGGGTACTATGCCTACCCAAACAAGTGAGGTACCATTTGTATTGGAAGACTTAGGGTAATTCAGATTTGTAAAGCAACTGTTATTACCTATTGATTTTCGATGCATTTCTGCCTTCCAAATGAAAGAGAATGTGTAAAAAAGAAGTAATTTTGAAAAATGACCGCTAATTCTCATGCTAGTATGAGTATTCCCAATTTTGGAAACGTGCAAATATCTACTGTTTCTAAACTCTATATTTTGTTCCCATTTCAGAAATACAGGTGTCTTTCATACCAATTTTTCCATGTATACATTTTCCCAAAATAATTGCTAAATACCCGGTACATAATAAACAAGCATTTACAATGCAACGGTTTCGCCTTTGGAAAAGTTTGAGCTATTGGCATTGTAAATGACAAAATTTGTATTTATGTGTTGGTTTTGAAAACAGATAAATAATAGGCATTGTCATTTACATTGCCAATAGCTCTAACTTTTCCAAAGGGGAAACCGTTGCATTGTAAATGCTTGTTCCATCATTGTTGAGGTAAAACTCCAAATACTGTGTTAAAACTGCATTCTGGTATTATTGCACCCCTCTCACTGTCAGTAATTCTGGACGCAGAATCACTGGTATGACATCCATACACCGCTCATAAGAGGTGCCATAAGAAGGACCTTGGTGCACACGTTTGGTTTTCTGCTGCTAATTTCTTTGGGTGGATTTTCTGCATACGATATGCCTACACCGACTTATCCAATATTTGCATTGTGTCATTGCACATGTGTACATAACGGCAATTGTGGTCATTGCAGAAATAGCAAATATAGTCAGTTTCCCCACCACATAATTGATGCATGCCTGCTTCTGGCTGTAAGCACTTTTAGGTCTGGCTATCATGATGATTGTTGTTGTTATTATTATTGTTTTATTGTTATTACTAAGGTGAAAAGTAGCTCAGCAGGGAAGACAGGTACTGCAGGTTTTTGTATCTGATTTTGTGTCTTGGTATTGTTTATTTTCCACAAATTCAGAGTGCAAAAACTGCAGTAATCCCCTCCGTTCTCTGAGCTGCTCCTCATCCCTTTAAATATCATGGGCACTTCTATTGACCGGCGCTGAGATTTTGCCCCTCAGTGACTTTGTCCGCTGGCTTCTCCCTCTCCGCGGGCCAGATTTAATAATTTTTCATGCAACACAGAGAGAGCAGCAACCAAATTTGCTGAGCTGCGTTCTGCGTTAAAATCTGATGATGAAAAATAAGCCTGAGTTCCAAAAAATGAGCACAGCCAGCCACCTACCACCGGCCACCACCAATGCAAATTAAGCACTGCCGCCCAGGTGTTCCTGGATGGTATATCCTCCTTGGTCTGTGCACACTATACCACTGATTCTATTTTTGAAGAAGAATCTTTGCTACGTTCTCATCATTGCAGCATCTAGAGATGTGGAGCCTGAAGCACTGACTAAAGCAAAAAAGCAGAAACAAATTGCTGTCACAAATCCTGCGGTCTGCACAACTACAGGGTTTGCGACCGCAAATTGCCTTTTGCGATGTTCTAGACGCCTTTTGTAGTTCCGAAAATTCTTCTCGAATTTCAAAAGGGATTTTGCGAATTATTCTGAATCGTAGTTAGGGGGAGCATAAAAGGGGTGTCCCTTACTAATTGCTGTTCGCAATGAGATGTTTCAGTGGAATGTGACCATAATTGCAGTTACAAACCATTGAAAAGTTACCTCAAACGAGGTGGTAACTAAATGGCAACTGGCAAACTAGTGTCTATGCCGGAATCATGTCGGCCCGAGTTTTCAAAAAGTGCGTGGTAGTACAAGAGAGAGACAGGGAGTCATTGTGTGAGTGAAAGATAGAGACAGTCAGAGAGAAAGGGAGCCGAGATATAGAAAGAGTCTGCGAGAGAGAGGGGGAGAGTAAAAGAGAGTGACAGAGACAGAGCCCGAGAGAGAAAAAGTAACTGTGGAGTTACTTCGCAAGAGGGAAACAGGATAGACAATGACAAAGGGACTGGGCTGCAATTAAGGTAAGCACTGATAACACTAGCCTACAACTTTTTAATAGAAAAATAGCTACAGGTCTGTAGCAACAGTGTTACAAGGCAGAAACTGATGCTAGGTATTAAGGCTTCTGTAATACAAATATAGTTGGCTTCTTTAAGGTCATCAGCGGCTGTTCTAACCTTAAATATGGAAAAAGCATGCACATTTACATTACAGTGCAGGCGCAGATTGGAACTTTCATTTTTATGCACCCAGTAGAAAGCGTTTTACCTGGAACCTTCTAGGACTAGAATAACTGACACTGTCTCCCCCCACCCCCTCCCCAAAAGATATATTTTTTACGTTTTATACAGTAAACTGGTCTAAAACAGCAGTGTTGAACTTGCTTCATCAAGAGTGGATGAATCACCACAAAAGCGAGTGTGTAATATGACAAAAATTCAGAAGAGAAAGATGGCGCAAACGACAAAAAATGTAGGTGGCTCCCGTCATGCCCTGGAACACCACCAACATGTTCACGAACAGGACTTGTGGGGAACGTCAGCATACCTCTGCAATAGACGTACATTTATAATGGATACATATGACACAAAACTCACTAACTGCATTGGTTATTGGTGCAAAATCTACGAGCAATTTAGCAAAGTTAACGTAAATTTGATGTTTAAAACTGCCCCCTTTGGTATTGACCTCAATGTCAAATGTATCAATGATCTGCCCAAATGGCTGGGGTCTAAATTTAGAAAATGTTCTTGTCTTGGCAAAGATGTTAACTCCACCAAATATTTGCAGTAGCATATGTAAAGTTTTTTAAGATTTGCTGAATGCAAAATTCTAATTGGCAGCGTTACAAGGCCAGCTAAAAATGTTACTGCAGTTTATTTACTGTGTCACGTGCCATTCAGGCCTTCGGCCACACTTGCGCTATAAATGCAGTTTTAAGCAACACGAAGTAGAATTTAAAGTTGAGCTGCAGCACAAAGAGAGGTAAAATCTCCAATACAAATATCGACGCACAGGTGCCCACGTAATAACCGCATGAGTGTAATATTGTAGAAATTACAAGCTGAGTGGGAAATCATACGAGTTATCGTATGCCCGCTTTTGCTAGGATGCCTTTCAAAGCCTGGTCGCGCTACTGTGCAAGTATTTAGATGATCTGGCTTTGCATTGAAAACTGAGGGGGGTTTCCCACAGTTCGTGTTCCGTTACATCCACTTTAAAACAATTTTCCGGAAGATGGTGTATGCAAGGAAGTGCAAAATCAAACAGCAATGCACTTTTAGAAATTAACTCCTTCCTTACGGAAACCAGTCATTTGTGACAAGCGTCCACCCGACTACGTATTCCAGAAATATGGACTTGATTTTTTACCAATCAAATAATGGAGGAGACTCGCGTTCTGTAAAGTGTTTGGGAAGGGCTGCCTTTCATCATTTGGCATTCCGAGGTTTGTGCCTTGATCTGCACGCTAAGGGCAGCACTTCCCGCAATGCAAAACCAGTACTTTTTCAAGCGCTTATTGAAATAGTTTGGGAATGCTTAACTTTTTTTCTAAATATTCTAGGACTGGAAGAGTTAGAATAGTAAATTTACTTCTTGACGTCCCCAAACCTTGTACTGCCTCCAGGGACACAGTTCAAGGCAAGAAACTCAATCAAAACTGGAATGGGGGATGCAAAGGACGAGGACGGCTCAGTGAAGTTTCCGCCTTATTTGCTACGAGGGAATTCGTTTCTCTGTACTCCGACCTCGGCTCATACTAAATTCGTAAGGCGTAAATCGCACACTTTAGCTCTGTACACTGAACGAAATTATTAATTCCTGACATCTCACGCAGGGAGAATTTCAAAACGAGTACGATTCAGGCGAAAGTAGATTAATTGAATATAAGGGCATGCAGATCAGGATCAAAGGTCCTTCTATTCATTCACTCGTTAAGGAGGAGCACAGGCTTTCGACGCAAGGCCCCAACAAACTGCTATTCCCTCAAAAATAATCGGCTGAACTTTGAAATACAGGCTAAATCATCTGGCGGCAGAAAGGATTTTTTTTCCCGGTAGATGCCATTTATGGGTTCGAAAAGTAAAATGTAACGCGACCCGCCTGCTACTTACACAGCGCTATCGATAAATCCGGCTCTTAGACCGTCGTAGGTTATCGATCTTAGATTGACCACACACTTTGCCATAAATTCAATACTTCCGGGTCACATGGCAGCCAATCACCTAGTTGAACGTTTCATGTCGTCGCAGGAGAATGGAAGGATTCGTACAATGCAATGTGACCAGCGATTGGACAATTGATAACACCTCAGCCAATCCTGCACCGCTGCACAAAACTCCGATTTGCCCTTTGGCTGTGGCCGGAAGTTAAAACTTCAAGCCCCTGAGACGATAATATTTATTTAATGCTATTTTTTAAAGCACGACCTTTACCTGAAGGTGTCAGAGCGCTTTACTTAAGAACCAGTTGCAAAACATAAGGACTACATGCGTTACATACAAGATAACAAGCATTAACAAGAAACAAAGGCACAAAAGGGGGGCAGAGGCTTACCTAAAAGCCTCGGTAGCTGCTCAGAAAACACAGCGTCCTGTAGGGATTCGGGGGCGTGCTCTCCCCTTCCCATTGGCTGGAAGGTAAAATTCCAGCCAATGGGAAGAGGAGAGGGCGGGACTTAAAAAAAGACCCGGAAACGCCCCCGAATCGCGTCAAGGCGGGCCCTCAACTCAGTGACGCTCCTCTCCTCCAATGGCTGGCCAGCATTTACGAGGCCAGCCAATTGAGAAGAGGGGCGTGTTAAGGCCCCCTACTAACAACAAAAGATTTCGGCTCCGCCCACCCACTGCTTACGCAGTGGGACGGTAGCCGAAACCTAAAAACCATTGCAAGTTGCTGCTCAGTTTTTGCCTCTGGGTTCGTCGGGTTCTTGGTGAACCTAAAAGTCCTATATCCCCACAACCAGTAAGGTCCAGCAGATGTAACGGTATATTGATTTTAAAGAGCTGTCATAATTAGAAGAGGTTACAGGTGAAAACGTTGACACAAATGGCTGTTTTTTTCAACTAATTTTCAATTTTTCCTATATTTAACTGTTAGTTTCTATAAAGAAACCTTGAAAGATCTACACAAATTACCACTTGCTGAATTTAGAAATGTGTCTAATTTTCTAAAATGTGTAGCTTTCCAGGATCCATTATTGCTTTCATACCCATTTGTACTATTAACTAGAATGAGGTTGAAAGCACAAAAAATAGGTGATGTTCCAGAAAAATGCCAAAACTGTGTAAAAAATGTTGGTTTTCTGACAAAAGTCTGTCATTCCCTAAAAGCTGGGGAAATGACGAGTCCACTAACCCTGGGTACCTTTAGAATCCCCATGATGTTGGAAAAAAAGGACGCACATTTTGCGTGGATACCTTATGTGGTCAAAATGTTACAGGGGCCTAAGCGCAAACTACCCCAAATAGCCCAAAAAAGGCTTAACACAGGTTGGTGAAAAGGCCTAGCAGCGAAGAGGTTAATGAGGTCTCGTCAGTTCCATTAAGTAAATATATTTTTTTGCCACTTGGATATTTATCCGTCTACATTAGCACACATTCCTTAAAGCAAAAGTGAATAGAGCTGTCATACATTCGCTTATTACATTTTGGTTACCTTCGCAATAAATAAATTAGGTATTCTCGTTGTGTCAGTCTGACCACTTTCAGGTGTTGTTTGAATGCTCCCAAACTTTCTTTGATGTTCCAAAGCATGTTTCCAAATTTGAACTCGTACTCAAACTATCCACATAGTGTCGATTTCTTAAACTGAAGTGCAGCCTGCTACTGCCAAGTCCGCTCTATCTGTAAACTATGAGCTGTAGGTGATGAAGGCTTTCCCAAAACCAACTATCTTCACCCATAGTGAGCGTGTTCATTTTGGAGAATAATTTTATATTGATCAAGCAGTATCTATACCTGATGAACCTTATCCGGTAAAAAAAAGGTAGGGTGAAAGGATGAGTTCTCACTGATTGTGTGGTTAGGAGATATAGTTAGTATTACTGTTTCTCTAATATTCAAATTAAGATTATTCATTTTTATATTCATGTTATTATATTATAATTATTAATGACATATCTTAATATTACATTCTTTATTTTGAACGTTCATTTAAATTTTACACACCGTCGCTGGCTTTAAATGACTGTAAAATAATAAGCGGGAGGGTTGTCGGAAGGTAACCACTAAATATCAGCATCATTGTAAAGAATTACTGCGGAGTACGGAGGAGTTTGCTTATAAACCGGTCAAGTCTTTAGCATGTGTTTTTTAAGATAAAGCGCTCATTTTCACATAATGTAAGTGCTGCCTGCCTAGAAAGGAATCAGAAATGCAGTTCTGGATGGTAATATGTTTTTGAGTGCCTATAAGTGTCGGTCTAGGTTCAATCAGAAAAGAAAGGACAAGATGTTCAGGCTTTGATACATGCTGGGAAAATACGTAATTGAGTAACAGGAGCTGAGGTGGAATTAGACAAGCGTCCACTTAAGGGAAGTTTCTATTCTGCTTCACAACAAGATTTCAGCTGTAATAATGTTGCTGTTCCCGGAAGAATTTCAAAAGTGCCAATGGAACGAAGCTGTATGTGAGAGCAAGTCACTGGAAGAGGCGTAAAGTGCTTCTCCAGTGCTTCCACACACACGCCTGTTTACAAAGAGGTGAGCTGAAGCCTCTCCTCTCTTTGTAGCATGATCGGGTTTAAGCCTGAGCACTGCTAGGTTTATGGAAGAGGCCGAAAACAACATGATCAATAAGGAAAAGGTATTCAAAGGCAATTTCCAGACACATACACTTCTAAAACCAGTACCGCTGCAGCTACCACTACTACATGGTTAAAGGTTTATCACACAGCAGTAATATCCCAGCGGAGATAAATAGCTCGATCATCCTAATGGGCCATTAGGGAGTATTGTTTACTCTAAAGGCCCCTTTTAAGTCTTGCTTAACGCACACAGTTCAAATATAAAAGAAAATGTGAGCTAAACCCTAAGTGCTTACTATTTGAGCGTTTACTGGCTGAGCCAAGTCTGGAAGAGGAATAACCTTTCCTCCAGATGAGAAAGAAACAAGTTATGGTTTTCCTAAAGCCAACAAGGGTCAGTTCCAATTAAGCAGTCTCCTTCATGATCCACACTAGGAAAGCTGCACTCCATCCGTTCCTCTCATAGATCTCTCCAATTGAGCTGGCAAACCTGCACACCCTTTTTGGAAGTCTCTGGTTCTACAAGACCTACCAGGTAGTACATATGATGGCTTCTAGGCACACTAAATGACCCAGAAATTAAGGATAAGAAAAGGCACAAGAAAACTTATGCAGAACAAGAGTTGGCGAAGTCGGAAGATCTGGCTTATAAGTGCTTCTTCGCTAATTGTGCAAGTGTGTGGATGAGTGAGGGGTTGAAAATAGGAAGGAGTCAATGCTTGGATGACTGGATTAGATACCTAGGTGCCTTGATATATGAATAATTGAGCGATTAGGAGTCTGGGTAGAGGAGGGCTGATTGAGTGAATTAGCACCGGAAAGGATGGCTAGATTAATGAACGAGTGCATTTATAGGTAAAGAATAAGGTGGGAGAAGCAGCGTAGGAGATGGGGGATTGTATGGGTCGTGACACTAAATTTTAGGTGACCGAGTCGATGCATATAAATTGAGTGAACGGATGCATGAGTGAGTGGACTGATGCATAGATGAATGGGTGAAGAGCCAAGGCTGGTGTGTAAAGCAAAGGCGATGTATTTGCCTACAGTGACACGGTGGGGAAATGGTCAGCTGTGGAAAGTGAAGAGACAATATTGGGGTAGCAGTAGTCCATGGAGCAAGGACAGTGAATTGGTATCTCATTGAATGCATGATTTGAACAGTGTTCATGGTGTCTGCAGTGTGTTGCTGTCTGGGCTGTCTATGGAACAGGTATTTTCCCAGATTCCCAGCATGCCCTGCCTTCACTAAAACTCCCATGCTGCTGTTCTTCCTGATGATGGTAAAGGATGGAAGAATGTTAGAGGAGCTCAACAGTGATTGTGCAATTACAACAGGAATATATTCAAAGGGCTCAGAGCGAGACACAGAGAAGAGAAGTATGGAAGCCACGTTGGAAATGTAACTTCGCTTCTGTTACTATCGCAGCCCACATGAAATGCTTACATCTGTAGAGAGATATGTATGTAAATATGCTATCACATTAGTCAATTTTCTGTTAAATCTTTTTTGTGTTTTTGTTGTGGTGTTCTTTGAACCCAAAAAAAGATTTACGAGACATTATAGTGAATGTGACTTCTTATTTAGTTCATACTTTGTGTAAGTGGTTGTTTATCATAAGGATGTATTACTTTTCTTGGTGGATGCCTCCGTTTCAAAAGGTATCTACTTTTACGCAAAAACCTGCTTGCCCAACCCAGCTGCGCTTGTGGAGCAATGCACATCATGTAATGCCTTAAAAGAGGTATATCTCCCTATGCATGCAAATACATCTAACACACGACGAGGAAGCAGCATAGCAGTGAGAAATCCTTCTCCTACCTTATCCAAAATGTAAATCACTTTTTTCAAGCATTGACAGGAGGGACGTGACTCGGTCAAATTAGTGGCTGGAGAGGGGCCGAGCCAAAGCCACTCCATGTGTTTTTCTTTTCCTCAGTTACAAAAGATCTAACTAGATAGACCTAAAAGGACAGCTGTAAAGAGGTGGGTAAGAGATAGGTAACCGCCCATAGGTGAAGAAAAATACACCTCTGAGGAGAGAGGAGGAAATCTCTTTCGGTATAGGAAAATGTTCTAGAGAGAATGAGCAGGATTAAAAAGAGACGGGGGTCTCAATAAGGTTAACAAGATAATTGTTTTCATTATGAACAACATTTATCGGGATTCATTTATTATCCAAAATCCCGCTAATAACATTTACATGGAAAAAAACATGTTTTCTCAATTGTATTTGTTCAATAATTCCATTCAACCAGACAGAACACTGCCCCAAAAATAACCAACATTTATTATCTATGGGTGGAATATGTGAATATTAGTCGACTCATATGCATTGAAAATCATCCACGCACATAGCACCTCACTGAACAATGTACATTCGATAAATGATCCATTGATAATATGCTTTTTAAAATGAAAATCTGGTGAAATAACACTTGGTCATGATTCTGTATTTCAAATTTGAGACACAATCGTTCTATTAAGAAGAGAATACACAATTCGCTCCATGTTTTAAGTTGTTAAATTGAACCAGTGGATTAAATGCATTTAACACGAGGAAACATTTGCCAAACAAAAGCGAGTGTATAAGTTTAGTTCAAATATCGTAAATTACAGTAGTGAACAATATGCATCTCCAGAAACTAAAATTTAACAATAACATGCATTCTGTGAGGATTTATGCAAAAGATGAAGTTAACTATCTACCTTCAGTTTACAAACTATTTCTCTCAACTCACCAAGTTAAACAACATAGGAACATAATAAATCAACCAGAACATCAACATTCATAATGTGCAATTCTTCAGCCATGTAAACCACGTTCTGCCCTTTTGATCTTCCCTCTCACACTTTCCATTCTTCGGCACAATGGAGGACAATAAAAGCCACATATGCCAGTCAGTCAGTCAATAATCTTTACTTCCGCCACTAGGGCCATAAAAGCACATAAGATAAAAACACATTGTGTACAAAATATACAAAATGTAGCAGCATCGTTTGGAGTATAGATCTGGAGTAGAATACATACATTCACGTCTGAGATCTTGCAAAGCAAGTCCATCTCTTCTCAACGCCCTCAGGACAAAGGTTGTACACTGTCCATACAAAACTTGTCCATTATATTAACCACAAAAAAAGGAGCAAGGAGTGCATGTGAGAAAAGGACCATTTCATTCAAGCATTTGCAAGGGCGTATAGATAATACATTTTACAATCGCCATCCAGATATAGAAAAAAGACTGACTCTTTTAAAATGTGGTGGCTATGCCAAAAATAAAAATAACAAAGTAAAAATTCAATTTGTTATAAAATGCCTTTGCCAATAAATAATTTAAGAAAACAGATACATCAGCAAAACTATAATTGCATTCAATCAATTTAAAAGAGACGGTACCTATGTCAGAGTACCTAGCAGTTATTGTTAGCCTGTTGTAGACCTATGGTGTCTTCTTTAGAATAGGTCTGCATATGCACCACATTGAATACAGATTAGCGCGAGATGGAAAATACGGTGGGTGTATCAGTGTCATACTTGAGGAGCCTAAATGCCTCAGAACAGTGTCTAGACCCCATATTCCTACATAGCGGTAGCAACCAGTGAGACCACGACCTCCTATATGCGTAACAGAAGAAAAGCACATGCATTTCCGTTTCTGCTACGTGCTCACACGCTAGGCTATCCAGGCTACGCGTGCCCGACCACTTATTGGTAAAAGATCGAAGCGGGAGCACCCCGTGTCTGAACTGGAGGAAAAGCTTCTTCGCAAGGAGCGGCTGGATATAGTCTAGCGCCGGTTCTAGTCTGTATTGGGATTTTACTTCCATAAACCTAAGGGTTAGGCACCTAGACGTAGAACCCCTCCACAGCTGAGCCAGTTTATGTTCTCTATGGGTCTCAAGGAGTACCTTTCTAGGGATCATAGGACAAATTACTTCAGGAGAGGGTCCACAACTTCGGCCTCCCCAGGGCCTAGCAGATGTGCCTAATGTAAGCCAGCCAAGGGAGTTTCCCAGCTCCTTGTAGACTCATGAATGCTCTCAGCTCATCTCTATATGAGACTAGTTCGGGAGTGCACCAAAGTTGTCTCCAGTATAAGAGGGTCTAGAAGAGATTACATCTGCAATAGAACTAATCCCTAAATACATTCTGAGGGTTGTTAAGGGCGAGCTAGAGGGTAGGCCCAAGAGTTGCCTTTCAAACAAGATCTCTATAAGCGATAAAGGAGTAGTTGAACAATGACCCCATAATTCTGCTCCATATAAAGCGGCACCCCTGGCCTGTACCTTGTAGAGTTCAGCCACAGGGCCAATCACTTTATGCTTGCAGCTCTCATATACCCTAGCAATGCCCTCCATGGACTGGGCCAACTTTAGTTAGCTTCCTTTATTTGTGCCCCCTCCCCAATCCATTTTTTCAGTTAAAGTTTTCCCCAAATATTAGAAGATGGACACCCTCTCTAGGGCCCTACCGTCTAAGCAAGGGTTAGGGCAATTGGTGGTATTTGCATTGAAGACCATATACTTAGTTTTCTGAAGATTGATCTCCAAGACCCTACTCCTGCAGAAGACACTAAATGCATCAAGAACCCTTTGCATACCCATAGGGGATTTCGTAAGTAAGAGTATCATCCGCGAACATTAAAGCAGGTATTCTGTGATTCGGTAGCTTGGGGGCATCTGTATCTTTTCCAGCCAGCAGGGACTCCATTAGACAATTTATGAGGAGGGAAAAAAGAGTCAGAGCCAAGACGGAACCTTGGGGTACCCTGTTTTCTACAGGTAGAGGGGTCGAAAGTTCTCCATTTTGAGTGAAGTTGTCTTGGTGTAGGCATCTCAGCTGATAACAAATATACTCCGGAACTCCCATATCCAGTAGTATAGCCCACAGCTTATCCCTTGGAACTAAATCAAATGCATATTTGAGATCCACAAATGTGAGATAGAGGCTGCCACCCTCTAATATCACAGTTTTCCAATGGAGAAGTTGTAATCTGAAAATTTGATCAGTAGTGGAGGTCTTCGCCCTAAACTCAGCTTGGCGGGGCATAAGTACATTACTCTCTTCAATCCAGGCCTGAAGACGCCCCAGAAGTACATGTGCACATATTCTTTGGCTAACGTCTAAAAGACTAATGGGGCGATAGTTGGCAGGATAAGCGGAGACCTTTTTAAATATTGCCACATATGCACATAACCTTGTCCACTCAAACTAAATGTGTTTATACCTTAGGCCATCGTGAACATACCCACAACTGCAAATCTGTGCACCCACAGGTTTAACTTACAACTATGGAAAAACCTCATGAACGGCCTAAATTCCAGGTGTACATTGAAGGATACGGTTAAAACAATAAGTGTTTTAGTGGTGGTCAGAGATAAGGTAATGGCACACCCATGAAGTTGTAACTATGAGAATGTTCACAAGCAAAGCTCGTTTTCTGAGATGGATTCAATCACTCTATGATAATCCAATGGGTAAAATATCTTACATGGGGAAATACTCTCCTATGTTTCCAATTAAGAGGGGGACAAGACAGGGGTGTCCTTTATCACCCCTGCTTTTTGCTTTGGGTATGGAACCTTTTTTAATTGCACTCCAACGTCAGACTTTAATCAACCCATTCTTCAATGGTTTAAATAAATTGGATATCACGGTATATGCAGATGACGTATCAGTGTTTTCCTCGGATATACCACGAGCTTTGAAAGGCATCTTAATCGAAGCAGGTATATATGGATCAGTCTCTGGTTACAAACTTAATACCACTAAAACTCAAATTGTTGCGAATCATCACCTTCCTGCCTCTATTTTAGGTATTTGTGGGGTCGCAACATATCTTGGTGTTAAAGTCTCCTCAGATATTGATTCTGTTGTGGCTTTAAATTATGAAATATTATTAAAAGAGACTGCAATGCAATTTAAGAAATGGCACAAACTTCCCCTTAATATCATTGGACGTATAAATCTAATTAAAATGAAAATTCTGCCTAAATATTTATATTTATTTAGTGCAATTCCTTTACGTGTTAATAACTCTTATTTTGTCAGATTAGAAGGGATCATTAGTAGCTTTATATGGGGATATAAAAAAGCTCGACGGGCAATCTCTTCACTTAAATTTCCTTTTAGTCAAGGAGGCTTGGCTCTTCCAGACTTCAAACTCTATTACTGGTCGGCTTTTTTAACCCGTTTTCGTAGTTTAACAATTTTGGATAAATGTTTGTATTTTCATAAATTTCTGTTAGGTCAAGATGTCATTATGTGTATTTACAGATTAAATGACCCTAATTACTTCAAAAGGGTTCAAAAGGGTTAAATTGAAGACTATACGAGATACTGTTAATATTTGCCGCTCCATCATGATGAAATGTAATGTCTCTCATCTTCATTATAAAACACCTCTTTGGGGTAATCCAGGATTTCCTTCAATTTTTCATGAGTCAATATGCAGAATATATTTAGAATCTGGTATTAGACTACTGGGAGACCTGTATGATCATCAAGGATTTATGACATTTGAAAAACTAAAGCAATGCTATAATTTATCTGAACTGGCTAGGTTTAAATACTATCAAATTAAGGATTATTTAGTGAAAAAATTAGAACTTAATCTGGTTATAGATTCGGACTTTTGGAATTGTATGTACAGAGAATCAGACCAAGCCTTGATAAGTATAGGATATAAACTACTCTCGGACTTTAATACTAGCGATATTATAAAACTAACCGAGAAATGGAATACAAGGTTAACCGCAAATGTACCACCCGATTTAATTACCTTATCTTTTAAGAGCTTAGATATGTCAGTTCACTCTTCTAGTCTTAAATTGCAAATGTTTAAAACTATATGTCAACTGTATCATACCCCAGAGAGAATTCTTAAATGGGCAAGGAACAATAATTTTAGCGAACGTACAAAATGCCCTAAATGCGATCTAACCGGGGCTGATATCACTCATATGTTTTTATTTTGTCCTATGCTTAAAGATTATTGGAATGGTATACTTAAGGTGGTCTCGGATAGACTTAATCAATCAATTTCTCTTTCTTCAACTGATGTACTGATTGGTACATGTGTGGGTCAAAATGCATTTAATGATTTGTTGAACATTTTAATTTCGTGTGCAAGACTTATAATTGCCAGAGCTTGGATTCAGAAAAATACGCCAACTGTTATGGAATGGTGGAACTTTGTTAAAGAAATGTATGCTATGGAGACCACTCTTGCCAACTCAAAGGGCCTTCGGGCTAAACAAAAAACGGACAAAATCTGGGGAACATTTATGTCTTAACTACTGGCATCTTTTTTTTTCTCTTTTTCTTCTTATTCTTTTCTCTTTACATGACGTATCTTCGTCTGTGATTAATGTAATGCCTAAATGTGATTTTTGTATATTTTTGACTTGGTCTTTTTGTTTTTGTGTACTTTTGATGCAAATAAAAGTTATTAAAAAAAAAAAAAAAAAGAACCACACTATACAATCCCAACAGTGCAGGAGTCTTTATAATTATGTTAGGAAATGTTGCTATTTCATGTCGATGTTGTTCTTTTATTTAATTTTTTTTTTTTTATTTCTCTATACAATATGTTTATTTTATTACAGGTGTGGTAATTTCCTGAAGAAGGCGTACGTTACGCCGAAACGCGTGTCGATAATTACTACTGTATTGTGTACTTTTTAACTCAAATTCATCTTTATATGGATTTTATGTATTGTTTAAAATAAGTAGACCTGATCTGTTTCGTTATACTTCTTTAATAATCTGAAGTTGACACATAACATTCAATAAAATATGTTGAATTTCTTAAAAAAAAAAAAGAGAATGTTCACAAGCTTTTTCAGTGTATGCACCTACCTTTGGTGCCAGAAAATTCAGATTAGGTGTATGCGTTACAACTGAACACATAAACAACTGTCACAGTTTAAGTAATTTTTCTACTTGTAAAATTACAGTAGCCATTGCCATTTCTATGGATTCCAGGGAGGGTGATTTAATGAAAATTAATCAATAAAGTTGCCCTTTTATTTTTAAAACTTAGCCCAAACCTCCCACCTGACCTCACATTGACATGAAATGAGAGTTATGTTTGTGAAAGTAAATTGAGGCCTTTCTAATGAATTCCACCTGTTAGAAATTGGGTTTCGATTATGGGGGGTGAATACCCACCTCAAGCAACAACCACATTCTCTGTCATAGTGAACCATAAAGGTCACTAAATTAACCTGTACTTAAACCTCTGGTAGCTTGGCACAAAAGCAGTCAGTCTTAACTTAAAGGCAACATGCTAAGTATTTATGCATTACTCAAACAATGAAAACACAAAACACGAAAAATCACACACATATTTAGAAAAATAGAGTAAATTGTGATACATAGTTTGACAACATATTGACAAAACCCCAATCAGTAGAACCAGAGAAATGCATTTTCAAAGATTTAGGTAAGTATTTCACCCAGAAGTAAAAAGCACCACTCACTGTCATCCTGTCATGCTAGAACGGGGGAAAGTAACAAGTTCATGCTGACTGCAATGGAGCATGGGACCAGGTTAGTCCAGCTGAACAAATTACATTCTCAAGGTCCTCTGCAAAGATTCTAGCTCATGGTGGAAGAGGTCACAAGGAGAGAGTTCCGAATGCTTATCGCTGTAGCTCAGAGAGAAGGCGTGTGTCATTGACGGTCATCACTGTAGCTTGAAATCTTGCCAGGCATCACAGATGGTCATTGCTAGAGCTTCATGTTGGTGGTCAAGCTGACTGTCTTTGCTGTAGCTTGAAATGCAGATCTTGTGTTGCCAGTTGTCGCTGGAAAAGTCAGGATACCTGGAGCTTCACATTTGCAGTCATTGTGGGCAGCAAGATCTTGGTGCAAATGGGCCTTGTCCCGGTCATTAGGAGCCCAACATTTCAGGATTTCTCCCATTCTTCATAGGAGTGCAATGGATGCCAGACAAAAGTCTAGAACCTCTTGGGAATCAGGAACTTCCGCCAAAGCCAGCATGGCTTAGGCAGGTAAAGATGCAGGTGAATGTCCAATGCTTCTGGTCAACTGGGCAGTTGCAGGGAGGCAACTTGAGCTTGTTATGTCCCTGTAGCTTAGACCAGGAGGTCAGTCACCCTTGGAGTGACTCTTGTTGTTTTGGGGAAAAAAATAAAGATAGGTATTAAGCAGCAGGGGAATCCTCTGTGTTACAAAGCAGGGCAGTCCTCTGAAATACAAGACAATCCTTCTGGGGTTCTTTCACAGGTCCAGGAGTAAACTGAAGAGTGAGTCTGAGGGTCCTATTTTTATACCTGTTGCCCGCTGGGAAGTGGAAGAAACTTCTGCAGTGACCCCATCACAGTTGATTCTGCAATCCCACCCCCGTCCAGGCTCCAAGGGGTGCAGGATTACAATGGACTGGTGTTAAGTTCTGTGTGTGCTGAGGCAGCCCATTTGAAATGTAAGTAGGACAGGGAATAGCTCTGCTCCTCCCATCCTGCCAGGATAGCCCATCGTGCCAATACCTAGTACCCCTTTGTCTTACTGTCTGGAAGGAATACACAAAGGCCAACTGCCACTCTAATCGCAGTCCTGGAACACAGGACACAGGCTGCAGGCAGTAAATGATTAAGACAAGATCACTTGTTAAATTTCATAAGGTAACCAAATGTTATCCAATGGTAGTAGGAGATGTCATAACAGTGAAAAACGAATTTGGGAATTTTTCACTATTAGGACATGTAAAATTTAAAAATAAATTTCCAACTTTTCAAATGCACTGTATCTTGCTATGTGGGCTGATTAGGGACTGTCTGACGGGTGACTTATATGTATTAAAAAGGGTGTTTTAGGCCTAGAAAAAGTTTCTTTTGCTTGTTCTAGTTGGCAGTTTAAAACTGCACATAGGCTGCAATGAAAGGCCTCGGATATGTTTTAAAAGGCTAATCAAGTGGGTGGTGCAACAGGTGTAATGCAATTTGACCACATTTTAAGGAGTGAGCATAAGCACCTTAGAATAGTGATTATTAATGAGACAGGTCATTTGCGACCCCATTAGGGATCCCAAGCAGTGTCTGAGACACTGTTGTACATTGTATTTTGAGAGTTCCTAATTTCGAGTCACAAAAAGTCTCAATTAGGAACTTGCTAAATATTTCAGTCGTTCACATGGCCCTAAGTGATTTGTCCAGCATCACAGGATGTTGAGCTTACGCCGAAACTCAAACCTGGGTCCTCAGCTCCGAAGTCTGCCCGTTCTGCCACACCCTCTCCTGTGGACTCACCTTCAGGGCTGGAGTGGCCGTAGCAGGCACTGGGCATTTCTCACGTGGGCTGCCAGGTTGTGGGCGAGTTTTGGACTACTGAGGGGCCGTTTTTGTTACTGGGGTCTAGTCTGCAATATCGGCCCCCTGTAACACAAGTGGCAGCAGTGAGATGAGAATGGTGCTTTCCACTAGCAGCCTCCCCAGCCCGGGCCAGTTTCCATTCCCAGTCCGACCATGATAACTTTCACCTGGCCCAAAAAGAGGAATTACAGAGGGAATCGGACCCGAAATTACCGATTCCATAGTAATTCCTACTTTTTTTGTGTAACCTTTGGGTCAGATTCTCCCTACCCCTGTATCAGTATCATTGGGTTGGGGAAAATCTGGCTCCTCCCTCAAAAGGGGGCTACGACGAAATGCACAGTGCAATAAGTTAAGCCAACCATTTAGAAATAAATATACCAGCTACAACAGTGTGAAATCTTGGGATTTCCAGTGCCTTACTTGCTTGTTAATATCCAACAATGAACTGAACCTGTAACATCTTTAATATCATGCGGCACACACTTTCAACGAGATATGAATAAAGAAAGCTCAAGTATCACCCGAAAACAACAACTCCTGTGGTTGACAAAACAAGGCTTCTCCGACCAAAAGCTGTTCTATCATTTGAAGATCAGCAAGCAAAAAGAGGAAGCCACATCCAATTTCCATACATGAGAGGCAAGTACTTTCTTTTTCAACTTGAATAAAATGTCATCATGAAACGAATTAAGATGACATTCAGGAAACGCTGATAGAAAACAAACCCGTAATTTTAATGTTGTTTTCTGCATTTTCGAAATGCCACAGGATGCTTAATGTAATAATGTAATACCTTTAAAAAGCCCCAGTGCTGTACTTATTGGTTGAAACCTACTTTCTGTTCTCCGCACTTACAGTAATTTTGTTCTTTACGAGCAGGTGGCATTGAACAGATTAGTTCTAAGCTTATTGCTCACTGTTTTCCTACAGCAATCAGTTTTGCAAATATTGTTAGACGGGTTTATTGAATATTTCTTTTGTGTCAGAATTTGTAAGCAATGCTGGTATTCACAGCTGTCTTTGTATGTGTATTTACAATGGGGAAAAAATGTGGCTGATCAATACAGAGTCCATTTGCATGCTTTTTTATTTTTTATTTTTTTCTGCTTCTGTTCTACTTTGCCCAAGACACAACAGGGCTGCAGGTTTATTACATATATATCAAAATACAGGATTGAGTACAATAAAATGTGCGAATAGTACAGGAGTTCTGTCGCTGTGTACAGGAATGAGTAAGCATACTGTGCAAATGTAAGATAACATTGGTCTGAAACATGTTGTGTTTGGTTTCTCGGGTTATTCATTGTATTGTATGGTATGGCTATCTTTAAAAAGCAAACCTTTGCTTTTATTATGTAATGGGTGCTCTGTCCATAGTTGTGCCACAGCACACCTTTAAGCAAGCAAGTCAGGCATAAAGAGGAACAGCACACCCTATTACAATCAATGCGCTTCGCCCGCCTGCCGTGAACTAGCAACTGTCCTTGGGGCAACGCATTAAGTGAAATACGGAGTGGCTGCTTACAAGACCCTCCATGTTTCACAGTGCAGGCAAACCCATTGATGTTGGCAATTAGGACTTTGCTCACTTTGAGCTTGTGCTCTCCCTTTCAAACATGGTAAAATTGGCATAAATATTATTGGCACATTTAATTTACTATACAGTATTACATGTAACCAGGGCGAGTAAATGCAATGGCACTACCGGGCTGCAGCACTCATTGTGACACTGACTAAAGTAGCACTGTAAGGCATGTCTCCAGTTCTGCCACTACAGTCTGGGTGTGAAGTTTTAAACCGCCATTTTGACCTGGCAAAATTGCCAGGACTAAACATTTCTTTTTAATACATATAAGTCATCGCTAAAGTAGGCCTTAAAAGCTCAAAGGGCAGGGTGCATCGTATTTAAAAAGTAGAACATTTCTTGTTTTACATGTCCTGGCAGTTAAAAACCTCCAATGTTGTCTATGGCAATGACGGCACCAACTATAATTTAACTCTGCTTTACTCTATTATCTTTAATAAGTGCTGAATTCAGTTTAGGAACAGATAGAAAAATAGTCATCTGACTTCAAGGCAAGTTTCTGAGTCTGAATGTTGAGGTCTTCATCGGGACCAATGCCGAACTGTATCGGATCGATGTTGATGCCTTACCAGGCATGGACTTCAAATTTTGCCAGCTCAGAACTTTCCCATTTTTGTTGATGATTGCACTGGGACCCTGCACTTCAGCTGTCACAGTCATCGAGCCCTGCTTTGGATCCAGCTTGCACCACCGACGATTTGTCTACCATTTTCCCACCAAATAAATTTTAAGCCAGAAGGTAAACTTTCCAGTGAGATGTACCTGGTCCCCATATCCACCCTGTTCTCCCTTGCGGAAGACCTTAACTTTTGTTTTTTCACCTTGTTAATATGGCCAGATAACTGCGGTTGGAGCTTTGTGATTACTGGTGCAATTTTTTATTCAAACTTTAAAAATCTATATCTCCAGTTCTACATATTGACTTTTTGTAATTTTGGTAGATTTGTATTGACTAAATAATCTCTATTTTGAAAATAATTTGGTTTGTATTTTTATAGTACTACATTTTCACTTTATTATCCTTTGAGTTTTACATAAATACTTTACATATTGTCTGTAAGTTAAGCTTGACTGCTTTGTGCCAAGCTGGCAGAGAGTTAAGCACAGGTTTATTTAGTGACTTTAGTAGTTCAACATTACAGGGATTATCATAATTTCTTGGGGTGGATTCTCACCCCTCTCAGCTAATACTCCAAATTCATATATGAGTTTTGTTAAAATGCATCAAGCCCTGTGATACCTGTACCATTACTAAAATTCGCAAAATAACATGTTAATAAATGACAGGCTCTACCAGTTTTGTCACATAGCGTGTAATACCACTATTGTAATAGGGAAATATCCTCTGCATATCTGAGTAGAATGTTCACCCCTGCCTCGAATTCAACATAGCGAGATGTAGCTTTATGACCCCTGTCTCAGCACACCCATCAACCATGCATGGTCCACTGGAGGTACTTTTTCTACCATGGATTGAGGCCCAGAGCGGGGATCTGTGGACAAGAGGTGAACACTGAGTGTGACTGCTGGTAGCTCGTGAGCTGAAGAGGATTGATGGTGTTGGCAGCAATGCCATTTTAATCCGTAAGATACTTATGCTGTGACAAAATGTAAATACTTGCTGCTCAGTCCATGGCATGCTCGCTGTTAGAAATTGGGTTTTCGGTTGGCAGAGGACTGAAACACTGTCCAAGCAGGAACCATTATCCTGGTCATAATAAGTCAGAAACACACCATAAATTGACCTGTGCTCACCCTCTGGTAGCTTGGTACAGAGCAAGAAGGTTTAACTTAAGAAGCAACGTGTAAAGCATTTGTGCAACACTAACACAGTGAAAACACAACAAAATAACTTCACACCAGTTTAGAAAAATAGATTATGATTTTATAAATAAAACAAGATCAAAAACATCAAACATCAAAAAGTAGAAGTCATGATATGAATTTTTAAAGATTAAAAGTGAAAAATACTGCTGGTCGCGCTCTACCAGGGAAAAGTCAAGAGTTCAGGCCAACCATGATGGAGCTCATGCCAGAATCAGGTGCAAGGCCCACTGAACAAAAGTACTTTGATCCTGGTCACAACAGCAAGATGTAGGGTGCATCTAAGCAATGCGCCTGTGTCGATCCAACAATTGAGGTGATACACCGATTTTCTCCACGGAATGATGTCGATGAGTGGTTCCGAAAGTGAAGCGTCAGTTCTGAGATACATTGATTCTGAAGTTGATTCACAGGGTTTCTCCACGCAGTCAAGGAGATGCATTGATTGTCTCTCTTTGCAGCAGCGGCGATGTAGTGGTTCCGATGCAGCAGTTTCAATGGCGATGTGCTGGTTACAAGTGCAATCCGCCAGTTCTGTTTCTGTAACAGCGGCAATTCATCAATTATGCTCATGAAGCAGTAGATGATTCAGTTCCACTGGTACAAGCACCTGACTCTACTTCCAATGGACCAGGGAAAATAGCAGGGGGTAAGACTTTGAGAACTTGAGTCTTAAAACAGGAGGCAAGCCAGCATGCCCTAGGAGATCACTCTGGCTTCAAGCAAGTTAGTCCAATTCTACCGCAGCAGAGTAGCAGGCTGCAGGGCAGCACAGAAGAAAAGTAGTTCTTCCAGAGCAGCAGTCCAGCAGAGTGGCAGTCCTTGTAACAGCACAGCAGTACTTCCTCCTGGCAGAGTTCTTCACAAGTCCAATAGTGTCTGAGTTGGTGGTGTCAGAGGTCCAGTACTTATACCTAGTTGTGCCTTTGCTGTGGGGTAGACCTCAAAGAAGGGTCCTTGAAGTGCACAGATTCTCTGCCCTTCCTGCCTGTCGAGTCTGCAAGGTAAATATAAAGGGGGTTTACCCAAATTAGTCACTAGGGACCTGGGTGCTAAGTAGTATAAAAAGGGGGGTCCCAGTGAACCGTTGTGTATTTTAATCACTTTTATTCACAATAAAAATTCATCAAAGCGCATTGCTAATTAATCACAATGAGCTAAATCAACAATACATTAGAAGACAATAATAACGACAAATTCATCATAGTGCCCCAAGGAGAGGAGAGTAGCGTGAAGTAGTGATAAAAGGAAAAAGAATGTGCAAGGGTAAACAATTAGGGTGACAACAAATTATACCAAATTTAACATACAAAAATGAATTGGCTTCAGATCCCTGAGCCAAAAAATTGGGATAACTAATTTCCCAAAAATTAATCAATAATCATGTGTATGACGCTGGTACGCAATATCCAAAATAGGGGTGGCGTCAACTGATGTAGAAGAAAGTAGCCGTCAACGTTTCGACCCCAAAACTACAACTGTAGGCGTAGTTGACACCTTACACCGTGGTCTTCATCAGGACAAAAGAGTGAAACCCAAGGGTACACTAGGTATTCTACAAAGGTAAATGGAGTCATATATTAATGCTCTCATAATCAAATTTAGAGAGAATATGAAAACACAACATTAAATCATCATGGACACAGAAGGCTTTACGAAGAATGTTACCATGGTGTGTGGAATGTATATTTGCCACAGAATTGGGCCAAGGCATAAGGTCGACCAATCAGACAGCTCTGTTGTCAAATAGACGCTTCAATCGTCGTTAAATTTCTGAAAAAATGGAGTCCCAAACGGGACAATTAGTCACCATTTTCTCACTTTTAAAAGCGAAATCCATGACTATCCCTTCCAAATTGTCTTCACTTACATCATTTAAAAAGTGATTTAAAAAGCGATACAGGACCGACGGTAAACCAAAACTCTATCAGCACAGTTAGCTAGAGAGTGAAATGCTCATATCACTCCAAATATGATAGTACATTTCAAAAATCAAAAAAATACCTATGACATTCCGTAATTGTACGTGACATTCATAGTATTCAGTAGTTAGTGAAGGAGCATCATTTACAATTCTATGGGGGTTCTGGACAAAGAACCGATGCATCCAGTAGATAACCATAATTCACTAGGGTATATAGCCCTTAGCGGCACTCTTACACACTACATCGTGTGTATGTCCATACATGAGCTCATTAAAGGAAAGGTGCCATTTCAAAAACAAATAAACAAAACCTGTTCTCATGATATCGTAATGTCAGTACCTTAGTCAAACTGTTCTTGAGATCTAAACATTGGAGATTCTAAACACCAAAGCACCACCTCGGGACCTTAAAGGTAAAATGCAGGAGAATACAAGTAAGTAATGAAACAGCTTGTCGTACGACAAGTCCTGTGTTGAATGTCATAAAAAACACATGAAACTACATACCAAATCTTGAGCAAAACTCTCATTGGGTGGTGCAGAAGTATGAGCAGTTGTCGCAAAAATCCGAACGAAACAAACTCCTGCAAAAAAAAGGTCGCGTTACACAGGCAATTAAAAACGGCCTGCGGACCCGATAACAATATTTTAATGATTGTCCTACCTTGCACGAGGAATAAATCCAAAAAACGTCCACTAACACACCAATCTTCTCGGGAACAATCACCGAAAAAGCTCAATAGTAATTTGGAATTCAGCGCTACTGATATAGAAGGAGGAACCATATCCTGTCTCAAGTACTCATCTCTTCCGGAGCAGCCTCCACCAGGAAACACTAGTGATTTACAAAACGTGGCTATAGAGAGAGGACTAGAACCCGACTGTAGTTAAGGACAAAGAACTATAGCAGTGGGCCAGAGAATGATATAAATCACATCTTAATAGACAAGAAGTCTTGGATTATTTAGACAGATGATAAATTGTTCGAAAAGAATGTTTTAAAAGAGATAAGGCAGAAAAATCAAAAGATTATTCTCAGTGTGAATTGATAACAGTATCACCATAGTTATACAGTAGTGGCTAATGTTACATCTTACGGGCACAATCCATATATTCATTGTTAGACATCTGATGTTAGCAAATTCAAAAGAAAATTCAAAGAAAATTCAAAAGAAAACATGGGTCAGTAAAAGTTGATCAATAGCTCAAATCTACAGATGATTGAATTGTGAATGATGCTCCTTCACTAACTACTGAATACTATGAATGTCACGTACAATTACGGAATGTCATAGGTATTTTTTTGATTTTTGAAATGTACTATCATGTTTGGAGTGATATGAGCATTTCACTCTCTAGCTAACTGTGCTGATAGAGTTTTGGTTTACAGTCGGTCCTGTATCGCTTTTTAAATCGCTTTTTAAATGATGTAAGTGAAGACAATTTGGAAGGGATAGTCATGGATTTCGCTTTTAAAAGAGAGAAAATGGTGACTAATTGTCCTGTTTGGGACTCCATTTTTTCAGAAATTTAACGATGATTGAAGCATCTATTTGACAACGGAGCTGTCTGATTGGTCGACCTTATGCCTTGGCCCAATTCTGTGGCAAATATACATTCCACACACCATGGTAAAATTCTTCATAAATCCTTCTGTGTCCATGATGATTTAATGTTGTGTTTTCATATTCTCTCTAAATTTGATTATGAGAGCATTAATATATGACTCCATTTACCTTTGAAGAATACCTAGTGTACCCTTGGGTTTCACACTTTTGTCCTGATGAAGACCACGGTGTAAGGTGTCAACTACGCCTAGAGTTGTAGTTTTGGGGTCGAAACGTTGACGGCTACTTTCTTCTACATCAGTTGATACCACCCCTATTTTGGATATTGAGTACCAGCGTCATATACATGATTATTGATTAATTTTTGGGAAATTAGTTATCCCAATTTTTTGGCTCAGGGATCTGAAGCCAATTTATTTTTGTATGTTAAATTTGGTATAATTTGTTGTCACCCTAATTGTTTACCCTTGCACATTCTTTTTCCTTTTATCACTACTTCACGCTACTCTCCTCTCCTTGGGGCACTCTGATGAATTTGTCGTTATTATTGTCTTCTAATGTATTGCTGATTTAGCTCATTTGGATTAATTAGCAATGCGCTTTGATGAATTTTTATTGTGAATAAAAGTGATCAAAATACACAACGGTTCACTGGGACCCCCCTTTTTATACTACTGTCGAGTCTGCAAAGCGCAAGCGGCCGGTGGACTACAAAGAAGGCCTATTCCCGTGTCTGCACATGTGCAGGAGTCGGCCAAGGTGTCTTAAATCCAGCCGTTCCCGGGCAAGAGCGCTTCGTGTACTAGCTTCAAGTCCATGTAGTCATTTCCGGGTTTACTCACCTGTGCTTCCGGGTCTTCTCGTCTCTTCATCGGCCCGCTCCTCTTCTCGGCGTCCTAGGTGTACGATTTTCTGGTTCCTGGCATCAAAGTCCATCTCCTCTTCACAGTCGATTATGAATGTTTTTGAAGACTTCCCGCACTCAAGTCTTTCTCCGCAGTAGGCTCCTATTTTATCTCATGTTAAAGGAAAGAAAAAGAGACATTAATAAACAAGAAATTAAATGCATACAGTAGTGGAATCGGTGTTGCTTGCAAGCATATTTACTTTAAGATACTTATCTATTTATGCTCAGAGTTGAAGGAGGTTTGAATACATGAAAAGATAAAGGGACGGATTCCTTGCCTGCACTCAAGGGACTTTATGTTATGGACATTATTAATAACCAAACTATGCAATTGGGTCATTCCTTATGAAAACTACTGGTGGGTTCTATTTCCACAATTCCCTTATATCACTTATTCACATTGCAGTAGGACAGTTATAATATGTTCTTCCTTTAACCAGGTGTCTATGCTCTAAGCTTCATCCGAGTTACCAGGATATACATGGAACAAGGAAATAGATCAGGTACATACACTAGACTAGATATTAGCGATGTGCTATAACCAAGTACTTAAACAGAGTTCATACTTACCTGTTTTCCCTATTCTTTTCACAGTGATACTATCTCAAGTCGGGGTGCAACATGGAACATTTGTGTGCTTTCTCCCTGTTTTCTTCCCTTCTTCCCCGGGTTTCTGTTCGTACTTTGACTAAGTTGGGTGCAATAGATGACCAGACGAAATTGAGGGGTTATTCATCATTTGCATGACGTTCCTGCGGAAATGTAAGTAAACTTGACAGAATGCGGCGCCAGCAAAAATCTACTTCCGCCCGAACGTCATGGAAATGAGTCAGGTAACGCTTTCAGACTTTGCCCACATGTTGGGTAACTGCAAAAAGAAACACAGGCCCTATCAGCTCGAGTTGATGCCCTACAACGAGGTGTGAAAGTAGAACCAAGTGGTAGTACTATGCCAGGGGCGCAGTTTCCATCCTCCTCTCAGTCTTCTAGTACTAGTATTCTGGTTATACAGGTAACCATGCCTCAATCTATCCCATTGGCCCCTCCTGAAAGGTTTACGAAAGATCCCACTAAGTTTGCGGACTTTATAAGTCAATGCCAGTATTTAGTAATGCCATTCAGACTCTGTAATGCTTCTTCTGTTTTTCAGTTCTTTATTAACGAAGTAATAAAAGACATGCTAAACCTTTTTGGTATAGCCTATATCAATGACATCTTGATTTATTCCCTGTCTATACAAGAACACGAACTTCAAGTTAGGACAGTTCTTGAACGCTTGCGAAAAAACAGCCATTTATATTGCAAGCTTGAGAAATGTCAATTTCATACCTTTCAGGTATGCTTCCTCTAGCTCGTTGTCTCCCCCCAGGAAATCAGTATAGATTCACAGAAAGTGAAATCCATTACACAGTGTAATTCTCCGAAAACTGTTAGAGATGTTCAGAGTTTTCTTGGCTTTGTCTGCTTTTATAGGCGATTAATTAATACTGTTTCTGCTTTAGTCTCCCCCATTACCAAGCTGCTAAGGAAAAGAGTGGAGTTTCATTGGAGCCCTGAGGCCAAGGAGGCCTTTCGTGGTCTAAAAGAAGCATTTACACAAGGCCCAGTTCTATGGCACCCAGATCCATCTTGACCATTTGTGGTTGAGGCTGATGCATTGCAAATGGCAGGCGGGGGGTTCCTTTCTTAGTCAGATCCAAACACAGGATGTCTTCATCCCGTAGCTTTTTACTCACATAAATTGACACCAGCTGAACTGAATTATGCCATTGGAGGGAAGGAATTGTTAGCTATAACAAAGGCTTTTGAGAGGTGGAGGCAATATCTTTTAGTGGCCAATCATAGGATCACTGTTCTCACTGATCACAGTAACTTGCAGTTCCTTAAATCCGCAAGATCCCTATCCATGCGACAATTACGGTGGACATAATTCTTTAGCGAGTACGATTTTGTTATCCACTTTCAGGCAGGTAAAAAGAACGGAAAGGCAGATGCCTTATCTTATTAGGTTATGAATTGGAGAGACCACAAACTGACCCCCTCTCAAAGTACCTAGGAATCATATAATCAGAGTTTTCTGTTCAGAGATTGATTTTATGGAGAAGGTCAAGAAGGCACAAGACAGCGTAAATACAGAAGAGATAGCAAGACCTAATGACATTAATAAAGTTCAGGGTTTAGTTTACGTCCAAGGCAGATTGGTGCTTCCTGCACATATCCTTCAACAACAAGCGCTAGAATAGAGTGACACCCATGTACTGGCTGAACACCCTGGGTATAGAAAAAACATATAAATCCTAAAAAGATACTTTTGTTGACCCAACATGGGAAGGGACACCAGAGAATATATTCAGATGTGCCATGTATGTGCACAAGGGAAAGCTTCTCATCAGGCTCCCGCAGGTTTGTTGAGACCCTACTCCTTGGCACGCTGTGTCTCTAGATTTCGTTCTAGACTTACCTAAAACAGCTCAAGGGAATACCACTCTCCTTGTTGTAGTCGATTAGTTTACTAAAATGGCCCACTTTATTCCACTTAAAGCTCCTCCCACTTCTAGGATGTTGGTGCCTCTATTCATTCAACACATTGTATGCCTACATGGACACAATTTGCATTTGTCAGTACAGCCATTTGTGCTATGCACCTTAAATATCATAGGCTGTGGCAAATAATTTTATTCAAGCAAAGGCAATTCATGAGTCTCTGAGTCTCATCTTTACACAGAACAATCTTCCAACACTTGGTTAGAGTTTGACAGTGCTAGTGCTTTCATTATGTTAAGAGGTAGATGTTCTAAGGACTTGCTATGTTTAGAGGAGCAAGCACATACACTTTACCACTTTAGGACTTGCTATGTACTTACGTGACGTTATTCACCTCAAGGCAATGTTACTCCTTTCATGGGACTGTCAAATCCACGCAAGGGGCTATTTGCGCTGCCTTGTGTGACTTTGTAAATAAAGGTAACACAACAAAATGCATTACATTTCATTGTGGTAGGGTTTTAACATGGGCATTTCTGTGCATCCACTCATGGAATTTGACACAATCCAAGATATTCGTAAGGTAAAAACCTGAGATTAAGCTAAAATGGTGTGCCTATCACAGTGAGGTATAACGAGGAGAAATATGTTTTATTCTACTCACTATTTCCTCTTTCCACGTGTGCTTCATTCTGCATCACACATAGAAAGGGAAAATTGCATCCTAGGATTGAAGGGTAACCCTTCCTTCATGAAAATAATGTTGCCTGTAATATAGGCACAATTTCAGCATGGCATAAGAGTGCCTGCTTTGATGCAGGGCAGTACACAGTGCACCAGCACTAGGAGAGAGCAGAAGTGTGCCACATCGTAGTAGATATGGCACATTTCTGCTCTTTCCTGTTCATGCAACACATCAAAGCAAGTTGCCTTGCTGAGTTTCATGAAATATTAGTAAATATGCCCCCAAGTGTTGGTTCTTGGGTTGCCTAGCTTTGTCCACTAGGGACTCAGTTTTGAAGTTCAAAGTGGATGCTGCTGTTATTTCAGACACTAAAGAAAGATGCGGTATTCTTGTTCTCAAATACATTGCAACACTCTTGTTAACTTCACAATGCAGCTTACAGAAAAAATTGGCACCACATTTATGCAATATACTCCATCTGTATCAACTAAATAGCGCACAGCTAATTCCTACAAGGATAATCACAGATGAATGTTTTTAATGCCTTTTACGGCTCACCAAAGGTTTAAGTCCAGTTTTCCATGTTACAAGATTTGCAGCAGTTGCTCAAAGCCACCTGAAATGTTGATCAGTAAGCCAGTCTGGTCATCAAAGGATTCCTCTGTACTTCTCTGTTTCTGTTCTGAATCTGAAAGATGTTCAAGAGAGCATATGCTTCTGGTCTGCGAGGATATATCTGTTGAGTTGCAACAGTGCATTTGGGATAAGGATATTTAAAGTCATTTCTTAGGTCACCTGCCAGATCCTGTGAAAGTGCTGACATGTGTTAACTTGTGCAAGACCTAGTGAAATGTGAAAGCAAAAGAAATGACACTATTAGCTATAGTTGTGAGGGCATCACAAATTAGCTTTTGATGTAAGCAGTGTATTTTGTGGACAACAATTTGGAGACTACCCCATCTCTCTGCGTGTGCCCTGTGAGAAAGGATGTCAGCCATTTGAGCGTTTTGTCTGTGATTCTGAACAGGCATAGTCAGTTGTTGAGTGTGTGGTGGGGGAGGTCGAGCAGCATAATTGTGGCTGATTCTCCTCTGTCGAGTAGGGTGCAAATGTCATCTGTTGCGGCAATCAGGGCTGTTTTTGTGTTATGACTGGCTCTGACTCCTGAAGGGGAAGGGTCCAGAAGTTTGTTTCTCTCTCGGTGTTTGTCGAGTTTGAGGTTTACAGCCTTCTCCAGGACTTTGCTGGAAAAATGAGCTGTGAATTTGGATGGTAGTTTTGGAGCTTGCTGGGGTCTGCATAGGGTTTCTTGAGGAGAGCTTTGACCTCTACTTGCGTCTAGGCTTTGGGAAAGGTAGGTTTGGCGAAGGAGGTGTTGAGAATGGTGGTGAGCTGGTGGCTGAACTCGTCTATTTTGAAGTTCAAAAGTTGGTGGGGGCATCAGAGTATTTGTATTCTAATGTGGTGAGCATGTTATTGGCAGCAGTGGTTGATGGGATGCTGAGGAGGTCAGTGGGTTGGGGATCAAAGTTTCTGGAGATGGTTGCTATCTTGTTGTGGAAGTGGTTGGCGAGGGTGTCACAGAGTTCCTGTGAAAAGGGGATCAAGTTTTCAGTGGCTGACATACAGGTTAACTCTGTGACGATGGTGAAGAGTTTCTTGGTTTGGTTGGCACTGATCTTGATCCAGTGTATTCAGGGTGACCTTTCTCACTGCTTTGAGCTGGAAGTGGAAGTTGTTGAGGGCCGACTTGAAGGTGGCTTGGTCCGTGTTGTTCCTGCTGGTTCTACACTTTCTTTCCAGTTGTTTGCATCTGCTTACCAGTGTGCTAAGTTCTGGGGTGTACCAATTGACTCGTTTGAAGGATCTGTGAGTTCTGAATGTTTTGGGGTAGTGAATCGTTCAGCCGTGGTAGTGATCCAGGCATTGAAGTTCTCTACTGCTTGGTTCAAGTCTGAGCTGACATTGGGATGAGTGATGCTAAGGAAGTCAGTCCATTGGTGGTGAGTGATCTTGATCCTGCTGTGGGAGGGGGCATTGTGGTGGTTGGGGTGGTGCAAGGAGGTCTGGTGATGGTGAAGTATATGATGGAGTGGTCTGAGCAAGTGCTTTCAATGGCATGGCTGTACCTGATTCTGTGACTGATTGTGAAGATGGGGTCCAGCGTGTGTCCTGCTTTGTCCGTGGGGTTTGTTGCCAGCTCCTTGAAGCTGATGTTGTTCAATCATTCCAGTAGGTCAGTGGAGTTGGTATCAGTGGATTTATCTCGATGGAAGTTGAGGTCTCTCAGGAATACGAAGTGTTCAGATTCGATGGTGGGGGGAGTGGCGAATTCTGCAGTGGTTTCACTGAGGCTGGTTAGTTATCCTGGGGTCTGTAGGTGAGGGTACATTTGATGGTGGTTTTGTCATTGGTGCAAATCTGGAGGTTTATGTGGTCCATGATCAGCATGGTCTTGTCATTGGTGGTGGTGCTGATGATCAATTCTTTGTGTTCAATAGCAATACCACCTCTGTTTCTGTTGGTGTGGCCACAGTGTTTCATCTTGTAGGTGTTGGGGGTTGTCGTGGCGATGTCTGGGCAGACGCAGGGGTGAGCCAGGTCTCTATGAAGAAGGTCACGTTAGAGTGAGGGTGGAGATGGTGTCCCAGACTTCAGTGGCATGTTTGCAGAAGAGAGAACTTGCATTGATCATGAGGGAGCTAAGGTGTTCCGGAGGGGTCTCGGCTGACATAATACTGGTTGCTGTGATGGCAGTCAGTCCTAGGGTGGCAGTGAACCAGTGGCAGATGCAAGAGAAAGTTCCTGTTGTAGGGCAAGGCAATGCAAAGCAACAATTGTTGTTGCATCCGGAGTCCAGGGCATAGATATCTGTGGCAAAGTATCTGTGGGAGTATGGAGGGCTAGGGTTCCTGGCACTGGGTGTAGTCCAGACTTGGACAGGCACAAAGGGGCTTACCTTTGGTGCTCTGGCAGCACAGTCACACAGCTGCCTACATAAGTAGTCCTCGGGGTGGCAGGGGCTATCAGGAAAAAGGTAGGGGGTAGGAAATGGCAGGATTGTGAAAAACAGCAGAGGCGGGCAGAAGGCGTTGCCAGTAATGCAATAACAATTACAGAGTGGCATAAGGTCACCCAACAGTGGGACCAAACAGGAGGCTTCGAGGGCTGGGGTGGAGCCTTGTCTCGTGGAGCTAGGCAGACGCAGCAAGGGGAGTGAATCACAGGACATGGGGTCAAGCGCTACTCACTAGAGCCATTCAGCAGCTTTAATAAGTTGTCCTGGGAGTTGGGAGGGGCTGTAAGGGAGTGGGGAGAGTCTGGAGCAGGATATGGTAGGAGTGGGAAAAATGGCAGGAGCGGGCGTGCAGCATTACCAGTTATGCAAAAACAATTAGAGAATGAACCAAGTAAATAAAAGAAAAATTACAAAATTACCAAAACAAAACAGGCAAAAGTCTGTTCCAACAGTAGAGGCTGAAATAGACTGGGCCACATGATTCCCAGCGGCAAGCGGTCACCCGACATTGGGACCAAACAGGAGGCCTTGAGGCCTGGGGGTGGTGCCTTGACTTGTGGGGCTAGGCAAAAGCAGCGGGGGAGCAGCACACAGGACCAGGGGTCAAGGGCTTTATGAAAGAGTGGCCCTAAAAAGCTGCCTGCTCAATAAGAAAGCATGAAAAAATGCTGATATAAATGTGTCGAAAGATATTCTTGAGGCTTGTGATTCTGAAAATAGAGAGAAAGCTTAAAAGGTTTTTTTTAAACGTGGGCAGCCACAGATAAGACATGTTTTTGATGCTAAAGAAAGATTAAATTCTATCATCAAAAACCGAGGATTTGTTCACCTTACATAAGTTAAAGTTGAAGAAAACAAGTAAAAGTTTTGAGCAGCAAGCGATTTTTAAAACAAGCCTTGCAAATCAAATCAGATGTAGTTGCAAGATGAATATACATGGTTAGTACGGCTTGGATTTTATTGTGCATTTTCAGGGTACAAAGGATTCAGCAACGTCACAACAGTGCTTCATTTGTGGAGGAGTTTGCAGGTGCTCAGCACTGGCACTGAATTATTAACATCACCACTTGCTTATGACAGTCCACCACATGGTGGTACTGTCTTTTTTTGAGTGGAAAGCATCAGTTTACCAATTAAACACACATTTAAAAAGTAATTGTAGTGTGTCTAGCCCACTCTTACAGTTTTTGGTTGCCTACAATTGTGTGACGCTTTAGTAGGGAGTATTTATAATAACATATGGCAGGTCCAGTTGGTTGTGCAAGCAATCCCTTAGGCCTTGTCATTTATTTATTTACAAATTAAGCACAGGTCATGTATAGTAACTGCTTAGAAAAACGAATTTGGAGGCCTTCTTTTTGTACCTAACCACAGTAGCCAGGTGTTCATTATTTTTAGAAGTTTAAATGAAATATAAGAGACATTATTTTCTTCTGATGAAGTGATTTCAAATACTAGTTTTTAAATTCAGGCTGATTATGCCAATTTATTTTCTAAGAGCATTGCAGAAATGTTAGTGTCCTATTCTTGAATTTAGGAGTTGGAAATCACCTCAATACAGATTTTATTTATCAAGTTCAAGAACTAAAAAGAGATATAAGTAGTTTTCTCTCCTTATATTATTAGTGATCTTATTTGCTATGTCTAGAGATATCTTAGTTGGCATTATGCCATGGTTTCTGTTGCTTAGTGATATTGTAGACTCCTTTCTACTGGGGATTCTAAGTGGGGACAGTTGATGGAGAGCACTGGTGATGTAAGGTGCTACTCTGTGATGGGATGCTGTAAAGACAATAAATCCAAAAGATTATTGTCAAGAAACCTGTGAAGGCTCTTCTTTTTCATGGTGACAAGTTCCTGTGTGAAGGGCAGGTAGCAGCATTTCCACCATTGGACAAGGAATACAATTAAGGCCACGTATGGGACAAGATTGATCTGTGAGTCCAAGATATTGAATTGAACTTTACTTGTGTTTCTTCAAAAAGTTTCCTTTGGACTACGTGGATGTTATCAGTCCCATATTGTACATAAAAAGCGTTTATCTTTAATTAATGAGAGGTCTGCTCCAGGATTCCCTTGTGATGCAACAGTTCTCAATATTATAGCGAGAGACCGCTCGAGGATTTCCGTGTCACTGTTTCCTATAAACGCTTGGCGCGAGAGCCGGCTCCAGTATGTGCGCGTCTCATAGAGTTTTTCATTAATTGAGCGTCAGCCGGCTCGGAAAGCGAAATTTATTAGAATTTGCAGCCAGCTGAATAAACACCGCTTAGACCGAGTGTTGAAACTGACAATATCCTGGGCGGTTTATTCTGTAAATTCCACGTTTGCTCCACCAAGTATTTTATTTATACGAACACAAACTCCTCGTTTGACATAACCGCCATAACTATTCCAACTATAGAGAGTATGAGTCTTCCTAACTTTCTCTCCGATTTCCCCAATATCTGATTGCACCTTGTCTTCCTACCTCTCTCTCCGATCCTCGATACCTTATCACAGCTTTGTCCTCCCATGTATCTTTGAGGAAGGTGTGGAAACAGTAAAAGGACTACTCGAGCAACAAAGAACAACCAAAACAATAAAAGGACTACTAGAAAGGTGTGGAAACAGTGAAAGGACTACTCGAGCAACAAGAAACAACTAAAACAATAAAAGGACTACTTCAAGCATCAAAGAAAACCATAAAAGGACCGATTCCACAAATTATTAAAATAACAAGAGATTTTCACTAGAACAACTGAAATAAGAACACCATACAGAAGAAATCATTCATTATTTTAACTTGTTATTTTAATTTCATATTTTACATTCTTATTTTACATTTTTTTTTTTCATTTGCTTTACGGGTACCATGTCTGATCAATCTATATCATCTCCACCACCTTTTTATCATTTCCAGGAGAACCAGTAACACCTTGAGTACAATGGAAAAAATTATTCTTAACATATCTTTTAGCCATTGGTGGTGATAAGTATGGTCCAGTCAGACATCAAGCAATTCTCTTACATCATGTGGGAGTTGAAGAGAGAAGAGTTTATGAAGAGCTACCAGAAATTTCTCTGGGGATGGGTAATGGGCAACCCAACAACATTTATGGTATGTTGATTCAAATGTTACAACTTCATTTTACTCCTAAAACAAATGTTGTTCTTGAACGTCATACATTTTTTACTAGGAATTTAAAGGATTGTGAAGATATTACTTCCTATGTTTCTACCTTGACAGCTTTAGCTTTAACATGTAAGTTTGACCAGTTTAATGATTTGTTAATAAGAGATCAAACAGTAGCAGTAAGGAAATAAAGGGAAAATTGCTAATGAAGGAATATACCTTAGATGAAACAATAGCAAAAGGAATGGAACATACTGTCATGTGGCTTAAAGAGATGGAAAGTTCTGTTACTACTAAACAAGAAAAAGTTATTGAGAAAAAATATGATAGAAAAACGGATGTGAAATTGAAGGTTGATTTTGAAAAAAACACAAATTGAGGGAGGAAGTTAGCAATTCAGAGCTATTAAATGTTTTAGATGTGGTCCCTGGGACACATCGCTTCTAGCTCTAATTGCATGGCTAGAGGTACTTTCTGTAGAAGTTGTGGAAAGAGGGGACATTTTTTCCAAAATATCCCGTACAAAAGTAACTGGGAAAAGTAAGGTTCGAGAAGTAGAAGATATTTGTGAATATGTGGACGATATTCTTTTGATGATTGATGGCGATCAAAAGAACTTCAAGCTTGCAAAGACTGATGAGTTGTGCACTGCCCATAATGTAAAAATGGAAAGTACGGATAAACTAGAAAAGTCCCATTACAATGTTTTGTTTGAGGGAAAGGAGATAAAAGTGTTGGTGGATTATGGAAGTTTATATACTCTTATATCCAACAGATCTTTTGAAAATAATTGGTCCAAAAAATGGTCTTATTATGCATAACCCTGATATTCGTGCAGTAGGATATGCAGGAAAGAGAATAGAAATTATGGGGATGTGTTGGATGACATTAATATTTAAAAGTGAGGCAGTTAGAGAAAGAGTATATGTAACAGATTTTGGATCTGATCTTCTGGGACGGCGTCACCAGAAAGATTTGAACATCATTATTAATCCAAATGCTAAAGAACCTGTTATGGTTCTAGAAAATAAGTCTGTTCAAGATGAGAGTGACAGTAATGAACTATTTAAGAAATATCCTAAAGTCTTTAACTCAAGGTTGGGGTTATTGAAAGGCTTCTCACAAAAAATTATTTTAAAGGAAAATGCTAAGTCTGTTGGCCACAAATTAAGGAATGTTCCAAATTGAATGTTATAACCTTTACTTCAAGAAATTGAGAGTTTGTTAAAACAAGAGATTATTGAGCCAATCAAAGCTTCAGAATGGCTTTCTCCAATTGTTATTGCTCCAAAAGATGGTGGCAAAATTTGTCTTTGTAGAGACTTACGTGATCTCAATAGAAATATTTGGATAGATAGAGAACCACTCCCTAACATATCGGACATATTATCAACCGTGGGTGATGGACGTTTTTTCAGTGTATTAGATATGTCCGCTGCGTATCATCAGATTAAATTGCATGAATCTTCTAAACATTTGACTTCATTTGCCACTCCTCTTGGTGCATTTTGGATTGGCATCGGCTTTGGACATTTTTCAAAGAGCAATGAAAAACATTTTTGGGGACATTAAAAAGGTTTGGTGTTTTCAGGACAATATCTTGATTAATGGGAAAGATTTTTGGAGAAGTGATGGCAAGACTAGAAAAGCATAATCTAACCATTAAAAAAAGAAGTGTCAGTTAAGGAAAGAGAAAGTGGAATATTTGGGACAAGAAGTAAGTGCAGATGGTATAAGACCTAAGAAAAGTATTATAAAAGCAGTGGCTATGGCTTCAGAACCATCAAATAAAAATAAACTCCAATCCTTTTTAGGATTAGCAGAGTATTGTGCTAAATATGTGTGGAGTTTTTCTGAGCTTGTTGAACCTTTGAGGACGATCATGAAAAAGAATGCTGTATTTAAATGGTCTGATGAATGTAAGAGAACTTTTGGACTCATAAAAAAATATTTCTGAAGCACCTACATTAGAACTTTTTAAAGTTACTGGAAAAACTTACTTAACTACAGATGCTAGTGGGGTCAGAATTAGAGCGGTTTTGTCACAAGTGGTGAATGATAAAGAACAAATTATTGGTTTTGCTTCAAGGAGATTACAGGGTGCAGAGAGATCTTACTCGGTTATTGAAACGGAAGCCTCAGCGTGCTGTTGAGGGATAAGCCATTTTAAGTTTTATTTGTGGGGACTTCCCTTCAAGGTCCGTACGGATCATAAACAATTACTGTTTATTTTTAAAGGTGGAAGGGGGCTAGAAGGTAGTGTAACACCCAGAATTTCCAGATGGTTGTTATCTGTCATGGAGTTCAATTGTGAAGTTGAATATGTTACAGGAAAGAAAAATGTAATTGCTGATTATTTCTCGAGGATGCCCTTGAGTGAGGATTGTAATGAGATTTGCGGTGACATTGATTGTGATGCTAGTAAAGGAGTTATGGCTCTGTCATCAGAAGAGTGGAATAAGGCTAAGGAGTGTGATTCTCTACTATTGAGAGTTGAATCAAAGATTGTTCAAGGGTGGGAGCTTGACGATAGTAAAGATGCAGAATTGAAGGGTTTTTTCAAAGTAAGAGATGAGTTGAGCTTAAGCAAAGGAAAGGTTATGAGGAGGTGGCAGATTGTACCTCCTTAAGGAGTACGGAAATGTTTCCTTGAGATTATTCACGAAGGCCATCCTGTCAAGGCATGTCTAAATGTAGGGTCAGAGAATCATTCTGGTGGCCTGGAGTTGATAGTGATGTTGCAGCTCTAGTGAAGGACTGTTGTTTTTGTGTAAACAGTGATGAGTCCAAACTTGTGCGTCAACCTCCATTGAAATGCACAGTTTCCATCAAGACCTTGGGAGAGATTATCCATAGATTTCATTGGTCCAGTCAGCAAGCTAGCAACAACAGATAGGTTTATTCTAGTCTTAGTGGACTATCATTCCAAATGGTTTGTGGTAGAAACTATGGGTGAGATCAACACTGCCAATGTTATAAAGTTTTTTGAAAAAGTTGTTCTAGAAGAAGGAATGCCTCTTCTTTGGTGACCGACAATGGAGTACAATTTGCCTTGAAGGAGATGGGAGATTATCTTGAAAGAATGGGTATTACTCATTAGAAGGTGGCTCTTTTTCGACCCCAGGCAAATGGTCTAGTAGAAAGTGTTAATCGGATGATAATGGAGAACATTCAATTGTCTCTCGCTAATGGGTTATACTGGAAACAAGAATTAAGAAAACAATATGTGGACACATAGTGCTACGCCATACTCAGCTACTGGTGTGGCTCCTTTTGTATCCCTTAAGGGAAGAGAACCAGGGAAAAAACAGTGTCCTGTTTGGTTGTGTAGAAAAGAGAATATCTAGATGTATAGTAATGAAGTGAAGGAGAATGTGGAGAGAGGACAAAGAAGGATGATAAGTAGTTACAACTTGAGAAAGGGTGTGAAACAGTTATTTGTTTGAGTGGGTGGTTGGGTTGTTGTACGTAAAAATAAGTGGATTCGTAAAGGTGACAGCAAATATTTAGGACCTTTCCAAGTTAAAAATGTGAAACCTAATGTTGTGATTTTGGAAGATGGTTCGACTTGGAGTTTAGGAAATATTTGCAAAGTATGTGAAGCATGAAGTGATGTTTATTCTGTTTGTATTTTGTAAACAGGGAGATGTGTATAGAGCCTTTTACGGCTAACCAAAGGTTTAAGTCCAGTTTTCCATGTTACAAGATTTGCAGCAGTTGCTCAAAGCCACCTGAAATGTTGATCAGTAAGCCAGTCTGGTCATCAAAGGATTCCTCTGTACTTCTCTGTTTCTGTTCTGAATCTGAAAGATGTTCAAGAGAGCATATGCTTCTGGTCTGCGAGGATATATCTGTTGAGTTGCAACAGTGCATTTGGGATAAGGATATTTAAAGTCATTTCTTAGGTCACCTGCCAGATCCTGTGAAAGTGCTGACATGTGTTAACTTGTGCAAGACCTAGTGAAATGTGAAAGCAAAAGAAATGACACTATTAGCTATAGTTGTGAGGGCATCACAAATTAGCTTTTGATGTAAGCAGTGTATTTTGTGGACAACAATTTGGAGACTACCCCATCTCTCTGCGTGTGCCCTGTGAGAAAGGATGTCAGCCATTTGAGCGTTTTGTCTGTGATTCTGAACAGGCATAGTCAGTTGTTGAGTGTGTGGTGGGGGAGGTCGAGCAGCATAATTGTGGCTGATTCTCCTCTGTCGAGTAGGGTGCAAATGCCATCTGTTGCGGCAATCAGGGCTGTTTTTGTGTTATGACTGGCTCTGACTCCTGAAGGGGAAGGGTCCAGAAGTTTGTTTCTCTCTCTGTGTTTGTCGAGTTGGAGGTTTACAGCCTTCTCCAGGACTTTGCTGGAAAAATGAGCTGTGAATTTGGATGGTAGTTTTGGAGCTTGCTGGGGTCTGCATAGGGTTTCTTGAGGAGAGCTTTGACCTCTACTTGCGTCTAGGCTTTGGGAAAGGTAGGTTTGGCGAAGGAGGTGTTGAGAATGGTGGTGAGCTGGTGGCTGAACTCGTCTATTTTGAAGTTCAAAAGTTGGTGGGGGCATCAGAGTATTTGTATTCTAATGTGGTGAGCATGTTATTGGCAGCAGTGGTTGATGGGATGCTGAGGAGGTCAGTGGGTTGGGGATCAAAGTTTCTGGAGATGGTTGCTATCTTGTTGTGGAAGTGGTTGGCGAGGGTGTCACAGAGTTCCTGTGAAAAGGGGATCAAGTTTTCGGTGGCTGACATACAGGTTAACTCTGTGACGATGGTGAAGAGTTTCTTGGTTTGGTTGGCACTGATCTTGATCCAGTGTATTCAGGGTGACCTTTCTCACTGCTTTGAGCTGGAAGTGGAAGTTGTTGAGGGCCGACTTGAAGGTGGCTTGGTCCGTGTTGTTCCTGCTGGTTCTACACTTTCTTTCCAGTTGTTTGCATCTGCTTACCAGTGTGCTAAGTTCTGGGGTGTACCAATTGACTCGTTTGAAGGATCTGTGAGTTCTGAATGTTTTGGGGTAGTGAATCGTTCAGCCGTGGTAGTGATCCAGGCATTGAAGTTCTCTACTGCTTGGTTCAAGTCTGAGGTGACATTGGGATGAGTGATGCTAAGGAAGTCAGTCCATTGGTGGTGAGTGATCTTGATCCTGCTGTGGGAGGGGGCATTGTGGTGGTTGGGGTGGTGCAAGGAGGTCTGGTGATGGTGAAGTATATGATGGAGTGGTCTGAGCAAGTGCTTTCAATGGCATGGCTGTACCTGATTCTGTGACTGATTGTGAAGATGGGGTCCAGCGTGTGTCCTGCTTTGTCCGTGGGGTTTGTTGCCAGCTCCTTGAAGCTGATGTTGTTCAATCATTCCAGTAGGTCAGTGGAGTTGGTATCAGTGGATTTATCTCAATGGAAGTTGAGGTCTCTCAGGAATACGAAGTGTTCAGATTCGATGGTGGGGGGAGTGGCGAATTCTGCAGTGGTTTCACTGAGGCTGGTTAGTTATCCTGGGGTCTGTAGGTGAGGGTACATTTGATGGTGGTTTTGTCATTGGTGCAAATCTGGAGGTTTATGTGGTCCATGATCAGCATGGTCTTGTCATTGGTGGTGGTGCTGATCATCAATTCTTTGTGTTCAATAGCAATACCACCTCTGTTTCTGTTGGTGTGGCCACAGTGTTTCATCTTGTAGGTGTTGGGGGTTGTCGTGGCGATGTCGGGGCAGACGCAGGGGTGAGCCAGGTCTCTATGAAGAAGGTCACGTTAGAGTGAGGGTGGAGATGGTGTCCCAGACTTCAGTGGCATGTTTGCAGAAGAGAGAACTTGCATTGATCATGAGGCAGCTAAGGTGTTCCGGAGGGGTCTCGGCCGATGGGGATGGGGCTGACATAATGCTGGTTGCTGTGATGGCAGTCAGTCCTAGGGTGGCAGTGAACCAGTGGCAGATGCAAGAGAAAGTTCCTGTTGTAGGGCAAGGCAATGCAAAGCAACAATTGTTGTTGCATCCGGAGTCCAGGGTATAGATATCTGTGGCAAAGTATCTGTGGGAGTATGGAGGGCTAGGGTTCCTGGCACTGGGTGTAGTCCAGACTTGGACAGGCACAAAGGGGCTTACCTTTGGTGCTCTGGCAGCACAGTCACACAGCTGCCTACATAAGTAGTCCTCGGGGTGGCAGGGGCTATCAGGAAAAAGGTAGGGGGTAGGAAATGGCAGGATTGTGAAAAACAGCAGAGGCGGGCAGAAGGCGTTGCCAGTAATGCAATAACAATTACAGAGTGGCATAAGGTCACCCAACAGTGGGACCAAACAGGAGGCTTCGAGGGCTGGGGTGGAGCCTTGTCTCGTGGAGCTAGGCAGACGCAGCAAGGGGAGTGAATCACAGGACATGGGGTCAAGCGCTACTCACTAGAGCCATTCAGCAGCTTTAATAAGTTGTCCTGGGAGGTGGGAGGGGCTGTAAGGGAGTGGGGAGAGTGTGGAGCAGGATATGGTAGGAGTGGGAAAAATGGCAGGAGCGGGCGTGCAGCATTACCAGTTATGCAAAAACAATTAGAGAATGAACCAAGTAAATAAAAGAAAAATTACAAAATTACCAAAACAAAACAGGCAAAAGTCTGTTCCAACAGTAGAGGCTGAAATAGACTGGGCCACATGATTCCCAGCGGCAAGCGGTCACCCGACATTGGGACCAAACAGGAGGCCTTGAGGCCTGGGGGTGGTGCCTTGACTTGTGGGGCTAGGCAAAAGCAGCGGGGGAGCAGCACACAGGACCAGGGGTCAAGGGCTTTATGAAAGAGTGGCCCTAAAAAGCTGCCTCCTCAATAAGAAAGCATGAAAAAATGCTGATATAAATGTGTCGAAAGATATTCTTGAGGCTTGTGATTCTGAAAATAGAGAGAAAGCTTAAAAGGATTTTTTTAAACGTGGGCAGCCACAGATAAGACATGTTTTTGATGCTAAAGAAAGATTAAATTCTATCATCAAAAACCGAGGATTTGTTCACCTTACATAAGTTAAAGTTGAAGAAAACAAGTAAAAGTTTTGAGCAGCAAGCGATTTTTAAAACAAGCCTTGCAAATCAAATCAGATGTAGTTGCAAGATGAATATACATGGTTAGTACGGCTTGGATTTTATTGTGCATTTTCAGGGTACAAAGGATTCAGCAACGTCACAACAGTGCTTCATTTGTGGAGGAGTTTGCAGGTGCTCAGCACTGGCACTGAATTATTAACATCACCACTTGCTTATGACAGTCCACCACATGGTGGTACTGTCTATTTTTGAGTGGAAAGCATCAGTTTACCAATTAAACACACATTTAAAAAGTAATTGTAGTGTGTCTAGCCCACTCTTACAGTTTTTGGTTGCCTACAATTGTGTGACGCTTAGTAGGGAGTATTTATAATAACATATGGCAGGTCCAGTTGGTAGTGCAAGCAATCCCTTAGGCCTTGTCATTTATTTATTTACAAATTAAGCACAGGTCATGTATAGTAACTGCTTGGAAAAACGAATTTGGAGGCCTTCTTTTTGTACCTAACCACAGTAGCCAGGTGTTCATTATTTTTAGAAGTTTAAATGAAATATAAGAGACATTATTTTCTTCTGATGAAGTGATTTCAAATACTAGTTTTTAAATTCAGGCTGATTATGCCAATTTATTTTCTAAGAGCATTGCAGAAATGTTAGTGTCCTATTCTTGAATTTAGGAGTTGGAAATCACCTCAATACAGATTTTATTTATCAAGTTCAAGAACTAAAAAGAGATATAAGTAGTTTGCTCTCCTTATATTATTAGTGATCTTATTTGCTATGTCTAGAGATGTCTTAGTTGGCATTATGCCATGGTTTCTGTTGCTTAGTGATATTGTAGACTCCTTTCTACTGGGGATTCTAAGTGGGGACAGTTGATGGAGAGCACTGGTGATGTAAGGTGCTACTCTGTGCTGGGATGCTGTAAAGACAATAAATCCAAAAGATTATTGTCAAGAAACCTGTGAAGGCTCTTCTTTTTCATGGTGACAAGTTCCTGTGTGAAGGGCAGGTAGCAGCATTTCCACCATTGGACAAGGAATACAATTAAGGCCACGTATGGGACAAGATTGATCTGTGAGTACAAGATATTCAATTGAACTTTACTTGTGTTTCTTCAAAAAGTTTCCTTTGGACTACGTGGATGTTATCAGTCCCATATTGTACATAAAAAGCGTTTATCTTTAATTAATGAGAGGTCTGCTCCAGGATTCCCTTGTGATGCAACAGTTCTCAATATTATAGCGAGAGACCGCTCGAGGTTTTCCGTGTCACTGTTTCCTATAAACGCTTGGCGTGAGAGCCGGCTCCAGTATGTGCGCGTCTCATAGAGTTTTTCATTAATTGAGCGTCAGCCGGCTCGGAAAGCGAAATTTATTAGAATTTGCAGCCAGCTGAATAAACACCGCTTAGACCGAGTGTTGAAACTGACAATATCCTGGGCGGTTTATTCTGTAAATTCCACGTTTGCTCCACCAAGTATTTTATTTATACGAACACAAACTCCTCGTTTGACATAACCGCCATAACTATTCCAACTATAGAGAGTATGAGTCTTCCTAACTTTCTCTCCGATTTCCCCAATATCTGATTGCACCTTGTCTTCCTACCTCTCTCTCCGATCCTCGATACCTTATCACAGCTTTGTCCTCCCATGCATCTTTGAGGAAGGTGTGGAAACAGTAAAAGGACTACTCGAGCAACAAAGAACAACCAAAACAATAAAAGGACTACTAGAAAGGTGTGGAAACAGTGAAAGGACTACTCGAGCAACAAGAAACAACTAAAACAATAAAAGGACTACTTCAAGCATCAAAGAAAACCATAAAAGGACCGATTCCACAAATTATTAAAATAACAAGAGATTTTCACTAGAACAACTGAAATAAGAACACCATACAGAAGAAATCATTCATTATTTTAACTTGTTATTTTAATTTCATATTTTACATTCTTATTTTACATTTTTATTTTTCATTTGCTTTACGGGTACCATGTCTGATCAATCTATATCATCTCCACCACCTTTTTATCATTTCCAGGAGAACCAGTAACACCTTGAGTACAATGGAAAAAATTATTCTTAACATATCTTTTAGCCATTGGTGGTGATAAGTATGGTCCAGTCAGACATCAAGCAATTCTCTTACATCATGTGGGAGTTGAAGAGAGAAGAGTTTATGAAGAGCTACCAGAAATTTCTCTGGGGATGGGTAATGGGCAACCCAACAACATTTATGGTATGGTGATTCAAATGTTACAACTTCATTTTACTCCTAAAACAAATGTTGTTCTTGAACGTCATACATTTTTTACTAGGAATTAAAAGGATTGTGAAGATATTACTTCCTATGTTTCTACCTTGACAGCTTTAGCTTTAACATGTAAGTTTGACCAGTTTAATGAATGGTTAATAAGAGATCAAACAGTAGCAGTAAGGAAATAAAGGGAAAATTGCTAATGAAGGAATATACCTTAGATGAAACAATAGCAAAAGGAATGGAACATACTGTCATGTGGCTTAAAGAGATGGAAAGTTCTGTTACTACTAAACAAGAAAAAGTTATTGAGAAAAAATATGATAGAAAAACGGATGTGAAATTGAAGGTTGATTTTGAAAAAAACACAAATTGAGAGAGGAAGTTAGCAATTCAGAGCTATTAAATGTTTTAGATGTGGTCCCTGGGACACATCGCTTCTAGCTCTAATTGCATGGCTAGAGGTACTTTCTGTAGAAGTTGTGGAAAGAGGGGACATTTTTTCCAAAATATGCCGTACAAAAGTAACTGGGAAAAGTAAGGTTCGAGAAGTAGAAGATATTTGTGAATATGTGGACGATATTCTTTTGATGATTGATGGCGATCAAAAGAACTTCAAGCTTGCAAAGACTGATGAGTTGTGCACTGCCCATAATGTAAAAATGGAAAGTACGGATAAACTAGAAAAGTCCCATTACAATGTTTTGTTTGAGGGAAAGGAGATAAAAGTGTTGGTGGATTATGGAAGTTTATATACTCTTATATCCAACAGATCTTTTGAAAATAATTGGTCCAAAAAATGGTCTTATTATGCATAACCCTGATATTCGTGCAGTAGGATATGCAGGAAAGAGAATAGAAATTATGGGGATGTGTTGGATGACATTAATATTTAAAAGTGAGGCAGTTAGAGAAAGAGTATATGTTACAGATTTTGGATCTGATCTTCTGGGACGGCGTCACCAGAAAGATTTGAACATCATTATTAATCCAAATGCTAAAGAACCTGTTATGGTTCTAGAAAAGAAGTCTGTTCAAGATGAGAGTGACAGTAATGACCTATTTAAGAAATATCCTAAAGTCTTTAACTCAAGGTTGGGGTTATTGAAAGGCTTCTCACAAAAAATAATTTTAAAGGAAAATGCTAAGTCTGTTGGCCACAAATTAAGGAATGTTCCAAATTGAATGTTATAACCTTTACTTCAAGAAATTGAGAGTTTGTTAAAACAAGAGATTATTGAGCCAATCAAAGCTTCAGAATGGCTTTCTCCAATTGTTATTGCTCCAAAAGATGGTGGCAAAATTTGTCTTTGTATAGACTTACGTGATCTCAATAGAAATATTTGGATAGATAGAGAACCACTCCCTAACATATCGGACATATTATCAACCGTGGGTGATGGACGTTTTTTCAGTGTATTAGATATGTCCGCTGCGTATCATCAGATTAAATTGCATGAATCTTCTAAACATTTGACTTCATTTGCCACTCCTCTTGGTGCATTTTGGATTGGCATCGGCTTTGGACATTTTTCAAAGAGCAATGAAAAACATTTTTGGGGACATGAAAAAGGTTTGGTGTTTTCAGGACAATATCTTGATTAATGGGAAAGATTTTTGGAGAAGTGATGGCAAGACTAGAAAAGCATAATCTAACCATTAAAAAAAGAAGTGTCAGTTAAGGAAAGAGAAAGTGGAATATTTGGGACAAGAAGTAAGTGAAGATGGTATAAGACCTAAGAAAAGTATTATAAAAGGAGTGGCTATGGCTTCAGAACCATCAAATAAAAATAAACTCCAATCCTTTTTAGGATTAGCAGAGTATTGTGCTAAATATGTGTGGAGTTTTTCTGAGCTTGTTGAACCTTTGAGGACGATCATGAAAAAGAATGCTGTATTTAAATGGTCTGATGAATGTAAGAGAACTTTTGGACTCATAAAAAAATATTTCTGAAGCACCTACATTAGAACTTTTTTAAGTTACTGGAAAAACTTACTTAACTACAGATGCTAGTCGGGTCAGAATTAGAGCGGTTTTGTCACAAGTGGTGAATGATAAAGAACAAATTATTGGTTTTGCTTCAAGGAGATTACAGGGTGCAGAGAGATCTTACTCGGTTATTGAAACGGAAGCCTCAGCGTGCTGTTGAGGGATAAGCCATTTTAAGTTTTATTTGTGGGGACTTCCCTTCAAGGTCCGTACGGATCATAAACAATTACTGTTTATTTTTAAAGGTGGAAGGGGGCTAGAAGGTAGTGTAACACCCAGAATTTCCAGATGGTTGTTATCTGTCATGGAGTTCAATTGTGAAGTTGAATATGTTACAGGAAAGAAAAATGTAATTGCTGATTATTTCTCGAGGATGCCCTTGAGTGAGGATTGTAATGAGATTTGCGGTGACATTGATTGTGATGCTAGTAAAGGAGTTATGGCTCTGTCATCAGAAGAGTGGAATAAGGCTAAGGAGTGTGATTCTCTACTATTGAGAGTTGAATCAAAGATTGTTCAAGGGTGGGAGCTTGACGATAGTAAAGATGCAGAATTGAAGGGTTTTTTCAAAGTAAGAGATGAGTTGAGCTTAAGCAAAGGAAAGGTTATGAGGAGGTGGCAGATTGTACCTCCTTAAGGAGTACGGAAATGTTTCCTTGAGATTATTCACGAAGGCCATCCTGTCAAGGCATGTCTAAATGTAGGGTCAGAGAATCATTCTGGTGGCCTGGAGTTGATAGTGATGTTGCAGCTCTAGTGAAGGACTGTCGTTTTTGTGTAAACAGTGATGAGTCCAAACTTGTGCGTCAACCTCCATTGGAATGCACAGTTTCCATCAAGACCTTGGGAGAGATTATCCATAGATTTCATTGGTCCAGTCAGCAAGCTAGGAACAACAGATAGGTTTATTCTAGTCTTAGTGGACTATCATTCCAAATGGTTTGTGGTAGAAACTATGGGTGAGATCAACACTGCCAATGTTATAAAGTTTTTGGAAAAAGTTGTTCTAGAAGAAGGAATGCCTCTTCTTTGGTGACCGACAATGGAGTACAATTTGCCTTGAAGGAGATGGGAGATTATCTTGAAAGAATGGGTATTACTCATTAGAAGGTGGCTCTTTTTCGACCCCAGGCAAATGGTCCAGTAGAAAGTGTTAATCGGATGATAATGGAGAACATTCAATTGTCTCTCGCTAATGGGTTATACTGGAAACAAGAATTAAGAAAACAATATGTGGACACATAGTGCTACGCCATACTCAGCTACTGGTGTGGCTCCTTTTGTATCCCTTAAGGGAAGAGAACCAGGGAAAAAACAGTGTCCTGTTTGGTTGTGTAGAAAAGAGAATATCTAGATGTATAGTAATGAAGTGAAGGAGAATGTGGAGAGAGGACAAAGAAGGATGATAAGTAGTTACAACTTGAGAAAGGGTGTGAAACAGTTATTTGTTTGAGTGGGTGGTTGGGTTGTTGTACGTAAAAATAAGTGGATTCGTAAAGGTGACAGCAAATATTTAGGACCTTTCCAAGTTAAAAATGTGAAACCTAATGTTGTGATTTTGGAAGATGGTTCGACTTGGAGTTTAGGAAATATTTGCAAAGTATGTGAAGCATGAAGTGATGTTTATTCTGTTTGTATTTTGTAAACAGGGAGATGTGTATAGATGTCATAGTTGGTATTATTCCAAAGTCGTGCTATCCACTATAGAGGTGAAAGCATCCCTTGATGCACTGCTTTAGATTCCTACTGGGGATTGCCCAGAGTTCCTATATGATTCACTCCACAAAGTTTTATCTGTTCATATTTTTAATTTTTTTACACAAAGTTCATTCTTTAGCTGATAGTGTTCATCATTTTAAACATCTTGTAAATACGTTTATGTTCTCATATCAGTCCAATGCATTTCGGTCGCTATGACCTTCTTCTGGGACCGTTTAAGCTGAAACAAGGCATAACATTGCTATATGTCAATGGTAAAATCATATAATGTAAACAATATACAAATATAAACAATATCCATGCATTTACGCAATGCTGTTCGACATAATGATCAAACATTGTAACCATTTGTGTTAACACCCCGGTGTGGGTATGCTCTAGTGCCCTAATATACCAAAAGACGCCTATCAGGCACTCACTTTTTTTGTTAATATCGTTCGCATTGAACACTATATGGAAAATTAACAAGAAAACGAGCGGAATCCAAACTAGGGAGAACACTTGCCCATAACGTTTCTGTCTCTATTTTATCAGATACATCAAATTCATATTGCCATGTTACTCACTTCAATAACGTAATGAAACAACGTTTTCTCTCTCTTGTGCACTCATTCAACACACGAGGCAAAAGGTTCCGGCATTAGCACGAAGCCGGTCAAAGCGTTGATCCTCTAACTACACATAGTCCGCATTTTTCCATATGCTTCGTTCTCATTGGCTTTATGTCCGATCATGTGATTGGAACTAGAGCCAATGGGAAGCAAATCTGTCCCTTATGGTTCATTATGAACGCTCGTGAAAGGATTCAATAAAGTTATCGCAAGAATAACATGTAAGAAGTACTGTTCTCAGAAACATACGGTTTGTCACAGGATAAAAAGCGCTAATTAACAAATAAGGATCTGTGTCTCCTAAAAATTCAAACATGAAATGAATAATACGATATCATTAAACAAACTTAATAAAATAAATGAAATCAATGTATGACAGATGGCTCAGGCGTCCATTAACGTAGATAAGGAAGAGCACTCATGTGCTTATATACATTAGTAGACAATGTCTACAAGTAGCAGGTAAATTCCACACGATCATTAAGCCCAAAATGTTATGCCTTGTTTCAGCTTAAACGGTCCCAGAAGAAGGTCATAGCGACCGAAATGCATTGGACTGATATGAGAACATAAACGTATTTACAAGATGTTTAAAATGATGAACACTATCAGCTAAAGAATGAACTTTGTGTAAAAAAATTAAAAATATGAACAAAAAAAAATAAAATAAAAATATGAACAGATAAAACTTTGTGGAGTGAATCATATAGGAACTCTGGGCAATCCCCAGTAGGATTCTAAAGCAGTGCATCAAGGGATGCTTTCACCTCTATAGTGGATAGCACGACTTTGGAGTATTTATGGGACGCCCAAGGCAAGAGGCGCCGCTTTGATTGCACGCTTAATGTACAAGAAGATATTTCGAACTGAAGAAACTCTAATCACACAGAACAGAAGCAGTGCGCTCAGAACCTCTTCCTGTTATAGTTGGTATTATGCCATGGTTTCTGTTGCTTAGTGATTTTGTAGAATCCTTTCCTCTGAAAATTCTAAGTGGGGACAGTTGCTGGAGAGCACTTGTGATGTAAGGTGCTACTCTGTGCTGGGATGCTGTAAAGACAATAAATCCAAAAGAATATTGTCAAGAAACCTGTGAAGGCTCTTCTTTTTCACTCGGTTTCTTTCCTTTTCTGCTTTGCACTCTACCATTTCGAGTTCGTGTTTGTCCTATTCATCTCTTCCAAAAACCCTACAAATTCTGTTACTTCCTATAACATTCATGTTATTTACCTTGTGTTCCATAAGAATAATGCTTTCAATGTAGCCATTTCTTTGCACCTTGACATATCATGTAGCATATGTACAGTGGGCATAGCGAAGGCCTACCTTTCTTTCTGATTTTTTAAGTAAGTTGCATATGTATGTATTACATTATATACTAAAATAAAATATCATGGGTGGTGCATTAGTAAATGTTTTTGCTAAAAACAGCAATGAATTTTTAATAGAGCATATGCATGGACATATGAATATCTCATGATTACCCTTCGGGCAAAGTCAAATGTCCCAATTTCTTATCCACGCCAATGTCTACCAGAGAACCAGAGACCCTACGACTCATGTTTTCAACTGGCACTGGCATGTTTAGATATTACGTTTCCGTCAGCTCATAACATTCTGAATCATCCATCAATTCCAGACTTCAAGCATAGAACGTATCTGTTCAGGAGCAGCAAAAAAAAGGAAGATGACTGTGTTTTCTGCCTTTTTATGCTTGTTCCAGAATGTTTTAAATAATTTTTTTGTTAATGATTCTATTCGTGCTGCTGCTGTGTGTGAGAGCAATATAGATTAAAATTGTGCCTAAGACATAGTTTGGCCTTTACAACCAAAAATCCAGGTAAAGTAAAAGGTTATCCATTACGACATTTGAGCCTGTTCCCCCTTTTTAGGTTGAGTCTAGAGTCAGCACGCATGCGCTGCTCTACGAGACTTGTTGTAGTGGAGTAGGGAATAGAAGCCCCACCCACTATTGGCCCATATTTGCCATTGGCTTGTGTCATTGTCCTTCCTAAATGCTGGCTTCTGATTTGGAAATCGCCTTGTTAGTCCCTCCTTAGTTCCGCCTCGTCTCCATTTGTCACCTCCCATGGTGACCGGCCGTTTTACTTCGGTTGTTACACAGACCTGTTATTTTGTCTTTAAGCACTATTTTCTTTATCAAGTTTCTCTTACAACAGGCACAACATGCTTTGTTGCCTTCTTTGCAACCCCACCCTCTCTCCTGTAGTCCATGCCTTCTTTATCCCGTTCCTTCTTTACTCCCATCTCTCTCCCATTGTACATGCCTTCTTTACCCCCAACCTTCCGTTGTCCATGTCTTTTTTACCCCCATTGTCCGTGCCTCCCGTTGTCTGTGCCTCCCTTCCACTCGCCATACCTCCCTCCCTCCCATTGTCCATGATGCCGACCATTTGCAATGCAATAGATCTTGCATTTATGCAAGTGTTGATCTATTGGCATTGTAAATGACAATGCCTTTTATTTATGTTTTGCTTTTTAAAACATAAATAAAACACATTGTCATTGTCATTTATGTATTGCATGAGCAGCAAAAAACATAAGGATGATGACTGTGTGTTCTGCCTATTTATGCTTGTTCCAGAATGTTTAAAGAGTTAATTTGTTAATGATTCTATTCGTGTTGCTGCTGTGTGTGAGAGCAATATACATGATATGCATCATATTGACATTTGAGCCTTGCCCATAAAATCAGACATAGTTTGGCCATTACAACCAAAAATCCACGTAAAGTAAAAGGCTATCCAGCATGAAATTTTAGCCTGTTCCACTTTTTAGGTCAAGTCTAGAGTCAGCCCGCCTGCGCTGCTCAACAAGACTTGTTGTAGCGGAGTAAGGAATAGGAGCCCCACCCACTCTTGGCCCATATTTGTCATTGGCTTGTGTCACTGTCCTTCCTAGATGCTGGCTTCTGATTTGTAAATAGACTTGTTAGTCCCTCCTTAGTACCGCCTCTCTTCAGTTGTCACCTCCCATGGGGACTGGCCCTTTTACTTTGGTTCTTACTCAGCACCTGTTATTTAGTCTTTAAGCACTATTTTCTTTATCAAGTTTCTCTTAATGCAGGCACGACATGCTTTTGTGCCTTCTTTGCAACCCGGCCATCCCTCCCATTGTCCGTGCCTTCTTATCCCCCCCCATCCGGGCCTTCTGTACCCCCTTCCTCCTGTTGTCAATGCCTTCTTTACCACCCACCCTCCCAAAGTCCATGCCTTTTTTTACCCCCCTTGTCCGTGCCTCCTGTTGTCCATGCCTCCCCCTCACCCGCCCTCCCTCCCATTGTCTGTGATGCCTTCCATTTGCAATGCAATAGGTCTCGCATTTACGCAAGTTTGAGTTATTGGCATTGTAAATAACAATGCCTTTTATTTATGTTTTGGTTTTTAAAACATAAATAAAACGCATTGTCATTTCCAATGCCAATAGCTTAAACTTGCGTAAATGTGAGACCTATTGCATTGCAAAGCTTCTCAAGTGATGCTTGGGAACAAGTCAATAATTTTTTCATTTTATTGGGGATGCTTCTGCTGTTCTATAATTTCAAAATCTTCCTCTTTGCCATCATTAATGCTTTCCAAGGGAATCATTTCAGAGAGTTTTGTTGACATCCCTCCCAGGGTAATCAATGTTTTAGAGATCTGTACTTGCACCTTCCAAACTAAAGAGATCCTGTAGAAGTTCACTGCCCTAAACTGCTTTACTTTTTTGCATATATTTCATATGTCTTAGATCGCTATTAACACCTGCCATTATCTGACAGTCCCAATTGAAAAACTTTCTGAAGCACATATTGTGCCATACACTAGTGTGGCAAGGAAAACATGGCTTCAGGCCTACCAATGCACTATTAGTGCTGCAGTTTAATTCTGTAGTTCTAACTGACAAAATCTTTCTTTGACGGGGGAAAACCCTTCTATTTAAATGGTAATAATCCACTCCTAGGAGGGCTTTGTAGCCCACACAGCTGGGTTCCTACATGGGACATGTAGACATGTCTTGTTACTACATCCCTAAAGTGACAAGCTCCCAAAAGCTATTTTGACAAAAAGACTCTGTGAGAAAAACTAGAGGGTAGATTAATGTATTAAGCTTTCTAGCACTGGTTTGGGACAAGCTACATAATTGGTTCCACCACTATTTTTAATGTTTATTAAAGAAAATTACCTTTTCCCTGTCTGAAGCTTTTGAAAGCTAATTTGCATTAGCCTACCAGCAGCTACCCCTGCAAGGGCTTGTCAATAATGAGGAATGAAAACTGCTCGTAGAGCAGAAACAGTGGCTTAGGCCTGATGACAGGATGGACTAGGGTTATGGTATGCAAAACTTGTCAACCAAGGATGAACAGCTGGGAGGGTTCAGGATTTTAATTTACTTTAGAAAACAAAAATGAGTCCTGCCCATTCAGACAGTAGGAGGAGGGATTTGTTCTGGTGCCATTTTGGTGTAGCTGAGTGGAAGAGGACTGCTTATTTCTCTGATTATATCCCTGGCTGGCCCACAGACTCGGTTCATGGGTAAAAGGTCTGTGTCATCTTGGATTTTCTTTATAATAGTGCACACTGGGATAGTTTGCAGTAAAAACAGGATGTGCTGTAAAAGTGGGTAAGGTTGGAACTGGGAACATAATCCCCATCAGTTAGGGAGTATCCAGGAGTCACACCACTCACAAGCTACTGATTTGTTTAAAATGGACTTCTCCACCAGCTCCTCAGAACGTTGTCTGAGAAGAATGTAAGAAGGATTCCACCTGCTGTTTGAGACCAGTGAGAAGACCTGAAGTACCTGACCTGCTCACTCTTGTACCCAAGGCAAAGATAGGGCTCCAATACTCAAGTGGCAGACCTCCTGTGTGGCTACAGGGGCATCACAAAGAACAGTTGACCAGTTACACCTAGACCTGGACTGGATTATGCTAGTGGCTTTTGCTGGAGCAAGTCCTTACCTCTAGGTACTGTCCCTGAGGTCCCTTGGCCATGTCCAACTGGACTGCTCCAGCAAACTCCCAAAAGTTGGGAATGTAATTTTTTTTAGACTTTCAGGACCTTTAGAGCGCCAATTGGACATTACAGAAAAGGTGGTTGATTTTGATGTTGTTTCTAAAGACTCAGCTTCAGGCTTGCCCTGGTGGGAAATTTTGAGGTCCATAAAAAAAAAACTTTTGATGGTAGAATCTTGACTGGGAGTAGGCACATAAAGTTTTTGCCTGAAATGAAGCCTTCAGCGGCTGCAAAAGTTTTATTTCTCCCACTCTGATCTTTTCCTGTCAAAACCAATGGCTTCAGCTGGAACATCCAAGGGCTACCCAGCTTAAAGAGGACTTATGCAGACAAAACTTGCAACCTTGTTGTGCTGCAGGTTTTCTACTTTAATTTCGTAGACCATGTCACAAGGTAAAATCTTTCACCGTGACTAACCCACTTGGTGTATCCGACTCATACTTCAGAGCGGCTAGGATCCAGTCAACTGTAAAAGAGTGTCTACAGATTGGTGCACCCCTTTTAATTAGCAATTTCTGTCTTATATATTTTGAAATATTTATCTCCAGTTCCCCTTAGTGGATTTTTGCCATTTTGATGTATGTTTGTTTATTAAATCTTTCTCTATTTGTAGAAATTGGATTGGGATTTATTTTTATTTTTTTAATTTTTAACCTTTTTGTTGTTTCTACATGCTTTATTTCTCCAAATTAAGTCAGTCTGCTCTGTGCCTTAGCTACCAGGAGGTGAATGCTGGTTTAAATTACTGAAACCTTTGCCTAGACCTAATAGGTTAATGAATCTATCACTTGTGGAGGATTACTATCCCTCACAATTATTAATTCATCTTCTTACAAATGATTTAAGGACCTGGGCAGTGGAGGTGGAGTTGCACTATGAACCTATATGACTGCTACTCCCATAGCCTCTGGATGACTCAGGTGAAAGCATGGTCTGCATGCCCTCACATCACCATCCATGCTGACAATTCCCTGTGGGGACCCAGTCTACAAACATTATGTCACATCTTGAGCTGATCTTCGGTCTCCAATGACTTCGGCAGCTGAAGCTGAGCTCTGAGGCCCTAGGATACTGTAGTGCTCTGCAGCCCTCCCCAGCCCACCTACGGATTGCAGTGATGGGAGGAAGAGGTCTTCCTGGCCAAAACTTCAAGCCACTTTTCACCTGACTGCATGGCTTTGTCCATCACCGGCTGGGATTGTCTGTTCCTACTCATCCATGGCCCACTTCAGCCACCTAGCGCTGCCCTGTGGAGGCGACCCAGCACTGGAAAACAGAGACCTCATGATGCATGCACCGGAGGTGAGATAAAATCGCTATTCCAGGAATGGGAAGACATTGGTGTCAGTCAGAACCCATACAGAGTTTTAGTTCAAGTTAGTGAGAGAAAAGCGTAAAACTTCAGCATTATAGTCAGCCAATAAATCAAAATGTCAATCAAGCAAAACTTCTCATAAAGATAGGATCAAGTAGCTCAAGAGAGCCTCAGAGGAAGGTGACATAAGGTCTGTGTTGGGGTAAATTAGTGTGAATAAGTGTAAACAAAGAATATTAACCTACTCTAGGCACACACACTATTATAGCCATCACATTGTATCAGTGTTGCAGCTTGTGGTATTCTTCCTCCTTCAGTCAGCCAATCATCTTTGGATGCACTCCTGGGAATAGATAGGATCACTCCTCACCTTCTCACAGAAATACAATAGTATGCAGACAGCGGTGTCAAGTTCGTAACTTAAATTGTATCAATTCTAAGTTTCATAATAGGGCATTCTCCCATTCAGGTCAACTTTCCCATGCATGAACTACATTTTTAACCTTCCAATATCTCAAATGTATTCATGTTTTTAACAATGGTCTATGTAGAAGTTGAAACATCAATATAACAAAAAAGAAAAACATTCTGCACAGTAACAGTTCATTTTCTATAATAATGCTGCATCTTTATGTTTGGACTCTTCATTACCCCATTGAAAAAACAATTTTTTAATAATGTGTTTACAATGGCTTTTTGTGCAAGTAAAAACATTTTGTAAAAATGTGAGAAAAAATCTATTCAACTATTATTTATTATGACAAATTTGTTCATGGAAAGGTCAACAACTACAACTTTATGCACATTTAGAGTTTCTGTTCAAATCAATTTGTCAGGCAATGTTGCCAGGGGCATAGCTTCAGGGGGTTGTTTGGGATGTTATATCCCCTAATAAGTGAATTTTCTGATAAAGTGTTGGGTCCAGATGCTTCAGTCGGGTATTAAGATATGTCAGTCGGATTTCACCAGGGAGTTTTGCATACACATAGACACAAAATGCACATATACTCTTTGTTTTGAAAGTCTGCTAAATATTGTTTATTTTAGGAAACATTGTGTTTTCTCTGTTAGTAATCCTACCAGTTCGCATTCTTCTCCCTTTCCTTTGCCCCTTAGGCCCCTGTCATGCACCGTGCTTGTCGTATAATGTATTGAAACATTATATGCAAGCCTGATTGTCAAAAGCCCGATTGTCAAAAAATCTGAAGCTCACACCCCTACATCTTACTGACCAAGCTACGTCCTTGAATGCTGCTTTAGTCATTTGAGCCCTGGTCCTGCTACATTTTATGCATTTAACCACATTTTATTTTTCATCAAAGCCTGCACGTTAATTCTGCACATTTATTATAAACTATATTATTTTCAAGTTTTTCTTAAAAACGCAACCCCAAATCCATCCTCTGATGGTTGTTTAACCATCCCTTTTTCTTCACAAATGAATCTTTAGATTTTACTCTTATCCTCAGTTGAGTCTTTGTCTTTTCTTCAAACTCTCATATTGTTTTGCATTTGTTATTCTCAATTGATGTGATCATTTAGTTCTAAATCACTCTTTATCTGTCTGTTTCTTTCTGTAATATTTCTTCTATTAAAATAAAATTAAAAACATGTATAAAAGGCAGGTATGCTGCACCCTACTATTAAAAATGGCACACATATAGATTTAAGAATTCCATCCCCAGTGGTTGCAAACCAATTTCCAACAACAGAAACTTCTTTGTCTACATTTTCTAAACACTAGGGCCCCAATTGCGACCCTTTATCAAAGCGGTGGTGTGGTGGAGCAAACTGCCATAGCACCACTCCATGCACCGCCACACCACTATTCTGCTGAAGGTCGCCACTGCCCACCCCACAGATTGCTACTTTTCAGTGGGCTGGTGGGCAGCATGAAGGTTCTCCCTGCAGTGCATTTTGAAGGGGGGGGGGGTAACTTTTGAAACGGCACCGCAATGGGAATGCCTCACAGGGTTCCTGCATGGCATGGAATTGAAAGTCCATGCCGTGCAGTAACCTATGTGCATGCACACAAGGGGGCACATTGTATGCCCCCCTGTGTGCATGCACATATGTTTAGAGGCACAGGGGGAGCCCTGTCATTCAAAGCCTGGCTGAGAGGAAACTTGTAATATGCTTGGCGGCCTCTGACTGCTGCTCCTATGCCAGGGAACGGCATTTTCTGCCCTTTTCTGCGAGTAAAATTTCTAATGCTAGGCAATTTTGTAAAGACTTGGATCTAATAGTCACTAATTTCACATTTACTACTAATAAGGCTCCTGAAGTACCAGTTGGCAATTTTTCCACTACTGTTGAAAGTTTTCTATTCTTCTCATCATTAACCACTTCGGCGCTCATGACGAGCTCAGCTCGTCATGAGTTACGCCGCTCGCACGCTGATGACGAGCTGAGCTCGTCATGTAACGCAGCTTTTTTAAAAACGCAGCGCGCAGCGGGAAAACCGCTAGCGCGCATGCGGTTAAAGACAACTCCTGCTGGTGGTACAAACTTATCAACGGATCTGGCCCTACTATCCTCAGCAGCCTGGTCACCCCCTACAAAGCATCCATATCCCTCCGTTCAGACAGTGAGCACCTAGCCAACGTCCCCAAATTCAAAAGGACCCGCACCAGAGGCCGACGATTCTCAGTGCAAGCGGCCGTGAGATGGAATTCCCTCCCACGCACCCTCAGACTGGAAGCCATCTACCTGACCTTTCGCAAAAAACTGAAAACGCACCTATTCCCGAAATAACTGTTCCTCCTCCCTCCCTCTCCTTACAGGATAAACAATCTCCTTACAGCGCGGGGATGCCCTTGGGTCACCAGGCGCTATACAAATCGCTAAAATAAAAATAAAATAAAAATAATTGCTCAAAAATATCTCCAACTTACCGTGTTCCATTACCTATGCTACTTGTATGTCTGTTTGATGATGTCATTGTTAATGTATCTATTCAATATACATGAAACACCTTAGGAAACAGCCAACCTAAACAGTAAATACTCTTCGAAACAGCTGGCAATTGGAAATAATCATCCTGTCCACAAATAAAATAAACTCATGGAATGACTGTTTCTTTTTGTAAAATTTGCCATGTATCTTCCATATATTCAAATCTGTGTGCACACCTACTAATTTCCACATGTCTATTTCTACTTTGGTTTCTCCTTCTGCACATATTTGACCCTTTTGTCACCTGTCTAATTTTAATTTTGGTTGAATCATTTTCTTTTTAAATTCATCTTCTTCTTTCTTCCAAACGTTTTTCAAAATGTCTTCCTCTCTGTTTTTACTAAGTGAAATGTTTGTACTTCAATGTATTCTCATCTATATTGTAAGCTAAGCAAAATACAACATGTGAATGCATAAGATAAATGTATGCAAATGATGAAGGTAAATGGGCACAGACATAATGATCCTTCGCATCTAGTGCCCACGTGTATTCTCTAACTAATCTAAAATATACATTAGTAGAGTAACCTTTCTTGTATCTCAATACTTACCCTTCAATTTTGTCTCATCTTTTGTGTATGCGGATGTTGCCGTTTCATATGTAGACTTAGGCTTTTCTATCTCTGGTGTTAAATAAAAGCCCATTAATATTGTGGTTACCACTAACACTGTTACAAAAAATGTAACACCCATAATGATTTTGCATCTACTCCTGATTAGGAAACAGATGTTTGTCGACAGCCAGATAATTAGGCATAAAATATATAGCAGCAATACATTAACATTTCAGTTCAGATGTTTTTTAAAACAGTTTCTTTAAGTTTTCTTTTCTTGCAATCAGTTTAATTTCAGTTTTGTTTACAGTAATCTTCAAATAGTCATCCCTAACTCTACTCTGTCTTCTTCCTAAGTGTGTTATCCATACTCTTCTTCAGCAGCCTATGGAAATTGTCTTTAAAACAAAAAATTATTTCAATCTTTTGCGCTTCATTTAATAACGTCTTTCAAAATTATATTTATTTTCAGAAATCTTTTTCAAACAAGTTCTAATTTCAGATCAATGAAATCTTCCTCTGGCACATTTAATGCCTGATTTGTGTAGCATGTCCATTTAGGTGCAGAATACCTATGACAATGCACTCTTTTTGATCTTCTGTTGATCTTCTTCCGTGTCACTTATACCACTTGAGGTCTGTCTCTTCAGCAGCGGTTTGCGGTATGCAATCAACTGATACTCTTGCTCTCAGTTTCTTCTGAGCATAGTTCTGTGGCCATTTAGCATTGTGGGTGATTCTTCCCTGTCCAGTACGTGTTCCTTCACCTGGATAATCTGTTTGTTCTGGTGTTGTCTCAACTGCTTTCTCAGGTTGAGGGCTTGTCTCTTCTTCTTCTTCTTCAGCTACTTAAATTCGACTTTGTGTAATAACATGAACCTGGATTGGTGTGACTGTTTGTTGTTCTTCACCCAACTCTCTTTCTTGCTGTCATGTTTCTTGCACTATTGCTACTTGCAATTGTCCCATTTGTAATGGTTCTGTCACCAGTGCTCTTTCTTCTGGCTCATAGAACACTATTTCTTTATAGGGAATTCGTACTCTCTAAGTGTGCGATTCATGCACCCAGTTGGTGCTCCAGCACCCTTTACAGCAGTGTTCATGATGAGAATCACATGGAAGTGGCCTTTTCATCTCAGTTCCAAACATGACTTCCGAACGTTTTTCTTGACTAACACCCAGTCACCGAGACATATGTTGTGTCACAGTTCCTGATGCGGCTTTAAGGTAGCATCTTCAACCTGGTGAGAGACAGAATGCACAACATCATCCGATCCTTGGCAGTAATTGAGTATCATGTAATCTGTGATATAAAAGTGCATTCAGAGGTACAGCAGGCAGTCTCATCTCATGCTCCATCCATATGGCATGCAGAGATAACCCAGTCTTCCTTTCAGGAATACTTTGGATACTCATCAACACCAAAGGCAAAGCATCTGGGCATTTTAATTACATAGAAGCACAAACTTTTACCAACCAGGATTTTATGGTTCCATTGAACTGTTCAAACATTCAAAAGGCTTTTGGCTGATAACTACAATTAACCTCTGCTCAATTTAATCCTGCACAAATCATTCTCAGGACCTCATTATTGAAATAGGTCCCACGATCTGACTCCAAAGAAACTGGTAATCAGTGCCTAGGTATCAAGTCTGGAAACACCAGTTTTGCTACAGTGAGACTGTCATTCCTTAGAGTTGGGTAGGTTTCCACCCATCGAGAGAAAATGCACACTATAGGACGTATCTCAACACGTTAAAAACAGGCATCTCAATAAAATCCATTTTCATTATGTTAAAGGGTCCACCAGATCTCCCTATGTGACTTAGTTTTAATGGTTTTCTTTTCCCTATATTCATCTGTTCACATGTCACAAATCGTTGGCACAGTTCTTTTTCAAGCATCCTAAATCCTGGATTAAAACCATTCTGCCCGAATAATTTTACCTTTGCATCTCTTCCCAGATGTGTTGGACCATAGAAATGAAGTGTCATGTGAAACAATAGACTATCTGGCAACTCTGGTCTTCCATCTGCTGACATCCAACGGTCATTTGCATTTTTCTCACATCCCGCTCTGAACTAACCCTGCTGTTCTGCTTCTGAAACAACTTCTTGCAATCTTTGAGCTCTTTTAATATATAAGCTACTGACAACATCATCAAGAAAACCATGACCTCTTCAGATTCCTTTGTGTAAGCCTTGTTAAATATTCAGGCCACAAGTGCACAATACCATGCAACTTCATCAGCAAATGTGTACAACTGTGACACATCCACTGCAACTCCTGTGAGCAGCACATTTAACAATTGCCACTTCTATTGTGTTTTGCAACTCCTTGAGCAATTTTCTTACAAGCTCTCAATTAAAGATGGCTATAGCAGAAGACATTATGAACACTCTTTGTGACCATAATTGTACAACATCTCAGACCACACCTAAGCCATATTGACTCTCTGTAAATATAGTCACTCTCAATTGGGCGGTTAGACTGCAAGCTCTTTTAAGGGCAATCAAGTCTGCAACTTGTGCTGAGGTAACACCACAAAGCTGTGACGCTTCAATGACTTTTTGAATTGTACGGACATCATTAGCTACTCTCAAGTTACCTTCATTGTTTCTCACACATGGGCCAATGACAAAAATAACATGATCAGGCTCAATAAAAGGTACATCTTATATGTCTGGTCTTGGCTTGGTGCATAAATCATTATTATCTAGACAATAATCTTCATTTCAATTGAAATGCTAATTTACACGTAACAGAGTTGCCAGATATAAAATCTGACCGTTTTTAAAACAATTATCTCATTGAACAGAATCTGCTTCTTGTACTTTGTGAGTCTGCTATTTGTCCTGTATTGGGTTTTTGTTCTTGTGAGCAATACTTCTATGGAGTGGGTGGGGGATGATAGCAGTTAAAGGATGTCCATCACTATGTTTTCACATCTTTCAATACTGACTCTAACCACAGCTAACGATTTAAGTCTGCCGGGCAGTCCTGTGACTACAGGATTATAGGTACTCCAAGAGTCGCCAATCTCCATGCATCTGGATAAGGACTGAGAGAGCAAAGCCTTCCCTCTTACTGCAAAATAATGTGAACATCATGCTGTAGTCAGACATTCGTAGTGCGGGGCACAACAAAATTGTTCTCTCCATTCCAGGCAAGCTAGACCCCATTCCCAAACTCTCACTCAAAACATGAAATAGAACAGGAACTGGCTATTCTCATGCAATGGAATGGAAAAGAAGGCTTAGCAGAGATCCACAACTGGAAACCATTCGCAGGTCACAGAATCTGAAAAAGGATGGTGGATGGACTCGGTATCACAAGACAACACGGAACAACAATGCTGTTAATCTCTTGAAGGTCTTCCACAATCTGATATTTAACATTAGGTTTCCGTAAACCCATGATCGGAGAGTTGCAAAGGCTTCCAATATTTTCTCTTAGAATCCCTTTCCTCATCATGCATTCAATTGCAGGTTGTGGGAAATCCATCCTTTTTTTTGGCCCTGTTTATCCTTCTCTTTTGACTGATACTAGTGGTCAGTGACTCTGACTATGCCCTGGGCTCTGCTAACCAGACAAAGGGCCAATGCTCTGATGAAAACGGTACGTGGTAATTGGGTTTAATTACAATTGGCAATGACAGACTCTGTACGTCCCTAGTATATAACAGGGCAGGGAGGTTTAGAGGCTCAATATATTTCCTCCACTTGAGTGTACACTTCTGTGTGCCTACTGTCATTTTTAAAGGCAGCCTTGCTTTGCAGATTTTACTTTGGTGGTACAGGAACTACAAAAGTGGTAACCTACCTTATTTTTACATATGTAACCCCTAAGGTCACCCTAAGGTACCCCAGGGGTGGGGTGATATGTAACTATATGCTGGGTAATTATGAACGTTGTTTTATAAGCCTTGATTAGGGAAAAGCTGACAATCCCATTCCTCTCTAGTAGAGAATTAGCTCCATATGCTAACATTGAAATATGTTATTTAATTATAACTAGGGAGGGGCTAAATAATTTAATTTAAAGATTTGAATGATGTGCAATGATAAATCCAACTACTTGCCACTGTTGCATTTATCAAAACAGAAACAGAAAAGAAGTTCTAGAACCTTCTTCTCTGTGAGCCAAAATCCAGCCTTCAAGCAGCCTTTCCTGATTAGTCAGCCTTAACTGGCTTAGCCAGGCTGCTTTGATTAGATGATAAATGGCCGCATAGAGCAGAAGTTATCTGATGGAGAGAGCTTTGCAGTTGCACAGAATAGGCAATTTTGGGGTAAGGTAAATCACACTGGGCTCAAAGAAAACAGGACAGTAAGTAATGCATCCAGGGCTACTCCATCTTGCTGTAAATCAAGAATAAGGGTTGCTCTGCTGGAACGCAATACACAAAGAGCCCTCAGGTGTTATGGAAAGAAAACAAAAAAGGGCTGACTCAAAGGGGGAGTTCTTTTTTAAGGACGGTTTCCCTCACCCACCAATGATTGCATGCTTCATCATTGGAAATCCTCCTTGCACCATGGAACCTAGGGCCAGATGTAGGTAGAATAGATTTACCGATTCTTAATTACCGAAAATTACAGAATTTTACCGATTCGGTATTTAAGAATCGGTAAATCTGAGGGGTGGATATGTAGGTATTCCAGATGTGCTGGAATACCGAATCGGAACAATTCGGTATTTACCGATTCTCACAAGGGTGCAGGGGGTGTCACTTTGACACCCTCTGGCCCCCCCAAAACAGGCTTGGATTCCATGTGGCAGGCATACATGCCCTAAGCGCAGGTCTCCCTGTCATATGGCATTGAATTGAATTGAATTGAATATTGATTTATATAGCGCGATTGCTGCCCAATGGGCATCCAAGCGCTGAGCAAGTAGACAGAGCTGGTCAGTGCGGAGAGGTTAGAGCTCAGTGGACTTTGCAAACAGGAGCGTTTTAAGTTGTTTGCGGAAGGAGAGCAGGTTCGAATTGGACCGGAGATGTAAAGGGAGTGCGTTCCACAGTTTCGAGGCGTTTAGAGAGAACATCCTTCCTCCGGTCCTGGCTCTCCTTACTTTGGGAATCACAGCCAAGAAAGCCTCCGTAGAGCGAAGATTTCTATTTGGGCGGTAGTGGGTGACTAAGTTGTTATTGATTGCTGGGCCTGTCTTCCAGAAAGCCCGGTGGGCGATACATAGTGCCTTAAATGCCACTCTCTGTTTCACTGGCAACCAGTGCAAGCTTTTTAATCCGGCTCTGGCTGACTGGGTACGTGGGATCTGTAGCAAGGTACGGGCTGCACAGTTTTGTACCACCTGCAACTTTCGTAGGGTCATTTCAGGGGCTCCCACGTATAGGGCATTATTCGAATCTAACCGGGACTGGATCAAGCCCTGTACTGCCACATGTTTGGCCTCCATTGGCAGAAGAGAATCGGTATTTTACCATCAAATTGGATTTGATGGTAAAATACCGATTCGGTTAGGCTTTTGGGACTCAGAAGAGTCCCACCTACATCTCAGATTTACTGAATCGGTAAAAAATACCGATTCGGTATTTTACAGAATCGGTAAATTTACCGAATCGGTAGATTTACAGATTCTGTAAAATTGTGCTCCTACATGCCAAATCTGTAATACCGGTCGGTAACGGCCGAAAATAACGATTTTCGGCCGTTACCGACCGACCTACCTCTGGCCCCTAGTCATGGTGCGGGCTACAACTCCCTTGCTGCGAGGGAGGAGTCCAGGGATGTTTTTTGTGTTGGAGGGGTTATTATTAAAACCCAATGTGAGCTTGTTGGGTATCGTGATGGGTGCAGTGCAGGTGAAAGTGTGAATTAAAATGGAATTGATCGATCACTGTCTAGTACGACTGGATCTAATGGTTTCCGTCGTACCTTCTGTTTTTAATCCTAGCACAAGGAAGCCAGAATAAAGGTAATGTGGTGAACCTTCTAGCTAGTTTTAATTCTGGGAACTGTAGGCCAGACTTCCAAGAACCATCTCAGAGAATCTAGACCCTTGAATTTGTATTTTGGACCCTTTGAACCCTCAAAAGGAACTTCAGGAAAAAGTTCTAAAAGTTTAGAGGAACTTTTCGAAATAGCTCCATCAGTGGACCTGCCCGATGTCGAGTCAAGCCGACTACCTTCGACCGCAACTCTGCCTGAATTTCAGGTTCATCCAACTGAAAGCCCTGGAGCTGCAGACTTTCAGGTTTGACCAGTGCCTCGTTGAAAAGCAATCCAATGATGTTGCATCAAAATTGGCATGCTGGAGGGCTAAGCATGACAATAAGAGAAAATCCACCAGAAATGTTTCTAAGTGCAAAGGTAAAATTTGTACCGAGGCCTCCTGTGACAAATGGGGGTCTCTAGTTGGCAATGGCTTGCACCTTTGTCCAAGTAGGGACCCTTGCTTCTAGTCTGGGTAAGGGAGGTAGGCCCTTAGTCAACCCCTTAACTCCCCCTTGGTAGCTTGGCAAGAGCAGACAGGCTTATTTCAGAGGCAGTGTGTAAAGCATTTGTGCACACATACAGTAATATAGCGACAACCCTACAAATGGACACCACAACAGTTTAGAAAAATAAGTAATCTTTATCTAAACCAAACATAATCAAAACAACAAACTTCTACAATACATATACCAATATATCCAAAAAAATGGGTTATTCACACAAATAAAGCTTGTAACAACAAATTACTCCACCTGGAGCTATTACAATGTTGTAGCATTTGAAAATCCAAAGTACGGCACCGATCGCAAGGTGCGTGGCATCAGGCAGAGAGTCACAAAGACCCCCAAAGAACAGCACCTTGGCAAACGATGAAAGCAAAAACGGAGCACAACGTCAGGGAGGTGATGCTTTCCTAGCGGCGGGCAGGGGCGGTTCCTTACCGCCACATGGAAGGTGATGCGTCAGTTCCTTAGGATCCCAGGGGAGGTGAGGCCTTGGTTCCTTACTGTAATGCAGGGAAGGTGAGGCATCGGTTCCTTACTGTTGTCAGGGAGGTGAGGCGTCAGTTCCGTACTGTTGCCGGGGAGGTGATGTTGCAGTGTCAGCGAGGCATTGATTTCTTATGACACGGCGGTGATGTCACGGTGGTGGCGAGGCATCGGGTCTTTATGACGGGGCAATGTGGATGGATTCACGTGCAGTATCGGCTCCACGATGATGAATCACTGGTGTCGATGAGGTCGGGCTGCAGTACAAGACGGGGCAGTTCGTCATGAACAGGGGCCTCGGCTCCAGTGCAAGCAACGGCCTTAGTAATGGCATCTGAGTCGATACAGTGCAGCGGCGGTATGCATTGGTGCTGCAGTGCAAGTTAGAGCAGTGCATCGTGCTCCTCACGAGGGGTGCCCACAGCTTCGTTGCAGGTCACGGCATTGCTCGATTGAGGTCGGTAGCCCTGTCCGGGCCTACCCTGGTGCTGAGAATAACAGAATCCAACAGTTTGGGCTGACTGCATCGGTGAGGGTCAGCGTAAGTGTAAGCAGACTCGTAAACAGTACCTTTGATTTCGGCAGGCCGCATGGGAGCAGGCTGATCATAGCAACTGCCACTGTTGCAATGTGAAACATAATGGTGCGGCGTGCTGTGTCCTCAAGTCGAGGTGTGGGCAATGGCTCGGTGACGGTTGTCCAGTGGCATCGGTGAGAACATGGCTGCAGTGCAGAGTGAGGCACTGCTTGTGGTGGTGCTGACCTGTCATGGTGCAAGCAACAGTGCCTGTTGATGAGAGCTGGCATCGGTTAGCCCAGAATGCGGTATGGGATGGGGCAGTGCGTTGTGTGACTTATGAGCAGTGCCCCCAACCACGGCGTGGTCATGGGTGTCAAGGTCAGTGTGCAGCGATGTCGTCGGTGAGACCTGGGTGGCAGAGTGAAACAAGGTGATGCAGAGTGTGGTACCCACAGGTCGTGGTGCAAGCAGCAGCTCAGTGGCGGCAGCGGCCGTCATCGTCAGTCTGACCAGCGGTGCGGTGCAAAGTGCGGCTGTGCCTTCTGCAGTGCCCTTAGGACACGGAGGCAGCAGCGGTGTTGGTGATGGTGTTGGCTGCTTTCCCCCTCTTTGGCAACTGAAACCCACAATTCCACAGGCGGTACCCAGAGGTAAGAGAAGTCTTTGCTGTCCCTGAGTCTTCGTGAACAGGAGGCAAGCTCTCTTTCAAAGCCCTTGAAGATACTCAGCGACAAGTGAAAAAGTTCAGTCCAGTCCCTCCACTGCCCAAGGCAGAAGCAGCAACTGCAGGCCAACTCAGCAAAGCAGCAACACAGCAAAGGAGCAGTACTCATCCTGCCAGTTCTTTCAGTTCTTCTTCTTGGTAGGTTCCTTGATTCAAGCGATTTCTAAAGTTCTGGGTCTGGGCCCCAATATTTATACTCAGTTTCTCCTAGGCAGAGAGTGTCTGTACTCAGTCCAAACCAGTTTGGTCTTCTGTGGCCCAGCTTCCTGGCAGGGGCTGGAGGAAGCATTGTCCAAGGCATACCATGCCCTTTCAGGTACAAGGAAATCTCCTCCCACTAATGTAAATGTAGGCCAGGTCTATTCAGCCCAACCCTCACTCATCCAGGAAAGGCAAGATTGGGCATCCAATCCAAAACCCAGCAGAGGCACACAGGATTAACCCGGGGCGGAGTTTACGGAGTTGCGCTACGTGAACCTCTGCGAAGTGAAAAATAAAAACTGTGCCACGCTACGCGGAGCTCCGCAAGCAGCCGCGTGCGATAGAAAAATGCTGTTTGCAGTGATTTTCAGTGCCAGATGCTTGCCCACACTGTGCAATCATCACGAACGGTACCATGCACAGCGCAAGCGGGCGCTGCTTTCCTTTCTGCCGCTTGAGTAGATTTTTACTCAAGCAGCAGCTTTGTCAACTTGAACGGGCAGTCTCTTAATGCGAGCACTTGCAATGAGAAACCTGCCCCCCCAATGTTGAGAAATCTTGCCGGCAGGTTTATTTTCCTTGCTTGCGGTCGCCAACGTGCCGTTGACAAAACGCGAGCTAGTAAAAAGTTTTTGGAACACCGCAAGCATAACGCGGAGTGCAGAAAACTCTGTAAACTCCGCAAGCGGAGCAGAGTTCACCGCCCGGGCTTACACAGGATGACTAAGCAAGAAAATACCTACTCCCTAAAAGTGGTATTTTCAAATACAGAACATAAAAATCATCTTTACTAAAAGATGCATTTCTTCATTCTGAGTTCAGGCATACTAAGCTTCTATCTTGTCCCAATGGGAAAATATGCTCATAAGATGTTACAAGCAAACTCCCATTCTATCCTATGGGACAGATAGCCTTTCAAAAACGAAATACACACTATCAGGACGGGTCACACACACCAGAACATGTCCTACCTTTCACATACACTGCACCCTACCTATAGGGGTACTTGGGGCTTACTTTAGGGGTGACTAACATGCAATAAAAGGGAAGGTTAGGGCTAGGCAAGTGGGTGCCCTTGCAGAGTCGACATTACAGCAAAAACAGCATGCACACACTGCAGTGGCAGGTCCCAGAACCCTGTGAAAGACTACTTGTGTGTGTGACATAATCAGTGCTGCAGGCCTACTAGCAGCATTTGATTTATGGGCCCTCGCACTCTCAGTGAAGTTTACCAGGGACTTACCAGTAAATCAAATATGCCAATCATGGAAACAACAATCCATAATACAATTTACAATAGGAGCACTTTAACACTGAATAGCAGTAAGAAAGTGCACAGGGAAACTAAACCAGCAAACACAGAGTCAAACACAGGGAGGTCAGAAAGTAAAAAGACAGGGGAAACACGCCAAAAGATGCCAGGTCTAACAGCAACACCATACACTATTTGAGGAATTCAATGAAATCTCTGGCAACTCACTACTTCTCCAATGGTATTTCTCCCTCTACTTAATGTAACAATCATCATGGCCCAAATAAGGGTAGTGACAAGTGTATTTACCTCATAACTAGGCAACTAAAGAAACGTATTATACAGACCCCCAAATGAAAGGCTCTTTTTCTTTTAATCAAAGGTTATATGCATGTGTGCAGATTTTTTAGAGTTGCATGAGTACATTTTACTTACAATATCCTAACTCCAAGTCAGCAGTGCTGAGGAATTCCATTCTTCATGTTTAGGAAGTCAAGTGTGATTCTTGTGCTGCCGTGATTCTAGATAATCTATTTTAGTTCCGGACTCGGTGCACGTGCGTATACAGTGGACAAAATAGTGTAAAAATCAACTGTGAACTATTTGAGGTCTGTCATTTGGAAGTGCAACTGAATCCTTCAAAAATAAAGTGCAAACTCTACATTCCTGGGAGCCGGATGCTTTACACCGTGCCTATTTCGTGGTTATTCAAGTTGGATAGCAGCATGCACTGAAATAGGTTATTTTCACATCCTTAGATGACAAACAAGTGTAAGAAGGTTACTCATTATACTGTTCACAATGTCTTGGTCGAAAATAGTAAAAAAAATATATATATTTGTAACAGAATTTGCTTGATCACATTAGTTCTAGGAACTAAGCAATGTTTTAATTTTTCATGTGAGAGTGCAACCAATTGCTTCAAACGTGATAATCAGACACCAAACTGCAATCTTAGTTGTGAGTATTCTTGTTTTGTTCATACAGAGCGATAGGGAGAGAGGATAGAGGGCTATAATTTCTTTGAAAAAATCCTGTCTGCTGCATTGTCCAATAAGGGCAATCCTACTATTGCAATGCAGGGCTATGTTCTGTGAATGCTCGCTGCTTCATGTTCAAAGAAGGCTTTCTCAATAGCAAACTTTCATGTCCATGCTTGTCATCCACCTTCAGCCTGGCTTGCTTCAAATTCAAGCGTGTGTCACTTAGGTGCTTCTGTGCTGCATTACATTCTCTTTCTCAGAATAAATGTTTATTCATTCGTCTTTTCACACCTTTAAAAAACGGCTTTGTTTGTTCTTATCTAGTTTAGCACATGTTGCCCATTTGCATTTTCAAATAAACAAAAATACCAAAATACCGCATTTGCTAAAATGCAGGCGGTGTAGAGTTTGGACTAATTCATTCATCCATCCCTGTTGGGTCTTCTACAGTCGAACATCCATTAGAAAGTACATGGAGTATAATTATACTGTGAAAAAGATACGTGGCTCCTGAGGGCACACCTCTGACCCTGCACAGTAACATTCCTCCAGCAGTACAAGGACCTTTTTTGCCTCCTATTTCTATTTTCAAATGTCAGGAAGCTGGTGCCGTTTTAGAAATAATTCTCAAAATGTATGGTCCAGGACTTTGCATGCTGCCCTGTCCCTAGGTTTAATGCCCAACTGTGAGGAAATTCTGCCTCTATATCACAATCACCTTTTAACCCATAATAAAACCATGAAAGTGACTGCTAGTATTTGCATTTTCCGAGGATTTTACTTTAATTATTTGCTCTGCAGGACACATTGGCTTGTGTTGCAGTCACTTTCTAACTTGAGCCAGTGGTTTCCAGTGCTCGACGCCCACACTTAATTGTCAACATCATCATTTATGACAGTCTGCCACATGGTTGAGCTCTTTGTCTAATTTAGAGATGAGTGCAAGAACAATTGTTTATTAATTCAATATACATTAAAATTGTTGCTCGGATATGAATTTACCTTAAATAAATGACAATACAAGAGGCCCTTGGCAAAACAGGAACAAGTAGGTTTAAGTAAACGCTGCAGCCCGTAGACCCTGGACAGAATGCGTCTGTTCAAAATCTCTTGATGTACTAAGTTTGGCCTGTCAATGTATACAGTTGATGAGGTAAAATAAAATGATGTCTACGTTCTAAAAGACCATCTTAGTCATAACACAATCACATGTATGCATCTGATAAGGACACAGGTGTCTCTCAACCTCAGGGAGGGCTTGATGTGGCCCAGTGTGTATGTGTCCAGATGTCCAGTGTGAGGGGCACGTGATCGCTATGTGCGGTGTGCATGACATGTCCTAATTGGTTGAGTGTTTGTTTCTACATGTGGTATCTAGCTTTGTGGTATTTCTGGGGAATGCAAGCCTTTGTCCAAATGGGTGTTATTGGGGCAAGTATCTCGGGTTTGTTTGTGGTTCAGCTATCTATCTGTGGAATTGATTAGGGTTTTCCCAGGGTGTGTGTTTGGCAATTATTTATGGGGTTCTCACCTGTGAATTGTTACTCGATAAGCGTGGGCATGGGTCAGAATACCTGCCTTACCATGTAACTCGGGTTGATGGGAAGGTCACCTTGGGTGAATCTGACAGCAATGGAGTGAGTCCATCGGATTCCTAAAAATAATATGGTCACCATTGGTATCATTTTTACTGGCATTATCATCATTACGCATAAAGTTGTCATCTTGTACATTGACATCATTCTTACTGGTATTCATGAAGTTATGTTTGCTCTGGTCCGAACGTACATTGGTCTTTTTAGCAACAACAACATTATCGTACGAGCATGGATTGTTGCATACATTAGCATCACTGTTACTGTTGGTGGCACTGCTGTGCAGGCACAAGTTACGATAAAAATGGAGATCACAATTACTTGAATTGTGTAGGCGCAAGCTATGGCATAAGTTCATATTGCATTTACGGATATTGTTTTCGTCAGGCCTGAACATATCATGACATTCATTGACATGGTAATCACCCATCCCAACAAAAGGACTAATATCTGCCACCCAAGCCATTCTTATAGCTCTGGGGCATGGAATAGTCTGAATTATCACACTTCTTGGAATGTGATAATTAGTAGTTGAATTCATACTCTCATTGGCAACGCTTGCAGGGGCAATGCGTAGTGCAACCTGCAATAGGCTCCTGACGACATCTCTGGCACTTATTTATTTTTACAAACTCTGCACTGATTGTGATGCTTCATCTTATTTTTCTAAAACTGCTAAACACCTACACCAAATTGTATTTCCTTTTTCGAAAGTTAGGGTGAGCAGGACTGTGGTGTTTTTCTTTGCTAGAAGATAATCTATTTGAATCCATTGCTTCAAGAATGACAATATGCACCACATGTGTGCTCATATGAACCAAGCAGTGGTTTAATTCTATCTTTATCATTTGAAGCTGCTACATTTGAGCAAGGATTCTGTGTAGTATATACTACAGTATCATAGAATATTGTAATACAACTATTAAACTTAGGTAGTAGCTCTCTGGTGCATGAGTAGGTTACACTGTTGCAAACACATATTAATTTAGAATTCACATGGAGTTTGTCCTTAATCATGTCCGAAGAGGTCATTTCTCTGCTCTCTTCGAAACAAAACTCTCTTTGTACTCTGTCGACGCTATCCCTCCTGCTCTGACAAAAGATTTAGTCTAATCATTGTTGACTCACTAGTTGGCTATCACTAACTTTTCACTTAAAAATTATCATTTTGTCAATGCCTCTAAGCTTCATAAGTCTAAACTTCTCCAAAATGACACAAAATCTGGGCATCTCTATTATTGAAAATTATTTCCCCATCTCTGGTGCCATTTTCTTTCTATGATCATCAACAAGATTCAACCTTATTACCTGAAAAATAATATCCCTGACAGTTACCGTCTTGGCATATTGCATTCTGGATTCAGTACCAGAATATTTAGCAACATCATCTAAACTAAAGATAAAGGTCACTCTTGTCTTTTCATCCTCTGGAACTTGTGCACTTTGGTGAAATTTCTTTACAATAGTTTGAATCACACCTACCTAAACCTATATAGCAAATAAATTCCTTCCTAAACCTATCCAAGCTATGTGGGATCCCTCTGGCTTCTACACTGACACCCTGTGGCACCCCTGAATCGTGCATGTGTGCACATGTGACGCACATACATGCCCTAAGGGCATGTAGGTCTGCCACATGGCACTTTTAAAAAAGCAAATAATTGCTTTTTTAAAGGTATTCGGTATTTACCACCAACTTGTAGTTGGTGGTAAATAACAAATCCTTAAAGCAGAAATGCACTCACTTGAGTGCTTCCTACATAGGTTTTAAGGATTCAGTAATATACCGATTCCTCAAAATAAGGAATCGGTATTTTACCGATTCCTTAAAATAACGAATCTGTAAATTATCGAATCCTTATTTAGGGCTACCTACATTGGAAAGTGCTAAATACCGGTCGGTATCGGGAAAATTACTGATTTTCGGCCGTTACCAACCAGTATTAAGCTACCTACATCTGGCCCATACTCTCACCTGAGCTAGTAACAGAGGCCTTTGTATTTTGTTGCCCGAGTATAGTTAGGCCTTTCTGTTCTGGTTTTCCCACAACAGATTTACACCAGAAAGAGCTTCATGCTGCTGTAAAGTACTTGAACAATTGAAAAAGGCCTACTCATATCACCCCTGATTAATCAAATAACTATCTATTGATGAAAATTACAACTGCATGCCCTGTGAATAAAACTATAGACCTTAATGCTGGCATATATCTATCTTGAAAGCTTTGTACATATAAGAGTTCACAAACTTGAGATGCAAAATAAACAACTTTGAGCACTACACTTTCAAAAACAGTGCACAGAAAAATCTTTGAGAACTGCAGTTTTCACGAAGAACATTGCACAGATCATAATCGACTATCACATCGACTATCACACTCAAATCTAGCAAAATATCAGTTTAAGAAAACGTTCAAAATGACTTGATAAGCGTGTGTCTTTCACTGTTCTCTATGCCTGCTGAGTTTTTGTTTTCCATTTTCACTGTATTATGCATCAGTCATTAGGGGCAGGTTTACGAGCCCCTTCTGCTGCCGAAATGTCACTTTTTTGTGATGCTACATTGGCGCAAATTGCAAATTCATATTCACTATTTGTGGCTTTGAATTGCCTCATAGATATCGCGTAAGGCAAGACAACGCAAATTGCTGCCTTGCCTTATTGTGTGCTCGGAAGGTGTTTTCCCAAGCAACACCCATGGATTGTGACTCTGCCCCAGATTTACAAGAGCATGCAAACCTGGGGAAGCACCAAATTCTTACGCATCCCGTGCTGAGGCATCACAAGGAGAAGTATGCCTATTTCTCCTTGTTTTTTCCTCTGTCTAAGTGTGCTGCGTTCTGCCGCCACATAGAAAGAGGGAAAAACCTTTTAGAATTGTTTCTATGCATGAAGATGGCACTTTCTGCACTAAAAACAAACCTGCGACAACACAAGCACCCATGCATCATGGGGCAAGGGTGCCTGCATTGGTCTAGGCTGCCAAAAAGGGAGGAATGCACAGAATTGCATAAACGCGATGCATTCCTGCCCTTTCACTTTGGCATATGGCAGCTGAGCAAGATGATTTGCTGCACTGCCCTACTCCAAATCCCCATAACACCATATGTTTGCTATTCTTTGGTCCTGTTCAGAAGCTGCTGTTTTTTGTTTGATGAGCCCATCATTGTTAGAACTTCTTTTTGCTTGACTGTTTTTATGTTGGTAAGTTCAACACTGTCTGCTCCTTTTTTGTTTTACTCTTGTAGGAATATATCGTTTAGTCTTTTTGAGCACATCAACAATGTGTCACTATTCTAAATCTATTCTCATTTACTACGCTAAACTCATTTTGAAATCTTAAATTTTTAACTCTATGCCACGCGCAGTTTTGACATTTCTAAATTAGATCAATTTTTTAAATAAATTGGTGCAAGAGCATTTTACAGTCCATACCTTCCAGTACTTCTCAAAGTATCTATTTTTGTAACCTGCGACCACAGAAATTCTGTTACGTTTAGGGATTATCCTCCCGTCCAACATTTTCCTCTACTATATCGCCCAAATATGTTTGTGCCTTCTGATAAAGCCATTGTACCTGCTGTTTTTCTTGTGTCATATCACATAGACTGACTAGTGTAAGATACATAGCCACCCTTAACTATTTCTACAATAACTATCACAAAGCTTAGGTTCTGGACATGCCTTCCGTGAATTGAAGTTTTAATTATTCTCTGTAACAGAACTGCCGGATTTAACCTCCAAAGTGTAGGCCAAATATTTATTTTAACCAGTTTGATATACATTTTGTTTTTTCTGTGCAATTTGCATGGACATTCAGCCTTAATTTAATATTTATTCTGTGTATAATAAATAGGGGTGGGGGAAGCACTCCCCAAAATGACGTAGAGTGGAGTTTTTTCTCTCAAGCAGCTCACCAATGTTAAGTTGGCGAACGCCTGCGAGAACAAAACGCATGCTAGACCTTCTCCCGGCACGGTTTCTTAATGCAGGCAGTCGTGGCAGGTCGCGACCACTCGCATTGAGAAGTCTACCACTTGCATTGGGAGGGAGGAGGGGGGCAAGCCAGACTGACAACTGTATTGTGTGAGTAAAAGGCTGCTTTATTGAAACAGGTGCACATCACAAACTTTATTTACTGGCTCCTCGCCTTACAAAACTCAAACCTCTCTAAACATCGAGTTACCTGACCACTTGGGTTTCTTCCCCCCGCCCCTACGATCCCCACATGATAAAACATCCCCCTCCCTGCAAAAATACAATACATTAAATGCAAATACATTACATAAATACCATAATACCCAATCCTATCTCCTAACCTTTGACATTCTTGACCCCCAAACCTAACCTCCTAGCCTTCTTCCTACAACTGTAACTAATGAGCCCCAATGTAAAACCTCCAACCTGTTTAAACCTTTCCCTGATCCTGAAACCAACTCCCCAACTTTACGCAAAGTACCAAAAAACTCCAGCCAAACTTGGCCAACTTCCAAAACCAACACCGCCAGCACCTGTTCCGAGCGACAACTACAATACATAAAACTCCCTGCGCACCTGTTCCAAAAAAGGCGATAAAAACCTAATAAAGCTCAATCGACCTCCCAAAAATAAAATCTCTGAAACCCATGGAGGGTGGGCGGGGACAAAAATCCTCTCCTGACGCGCTCCCAGCCACCAGGTTACCAAACCTAAAATGGTTTCTGGGCAGGCGCCGAAAACCTCTAAATCCCCTTGGGCCTCTGCCCCGGACCTCCCCCCCCGCACTTCCGTGACCGCCCCCGAGGCAGCAGGGCGGTCACAAACGACCACCGCCTGCCCCAGCAGCACACTGCCAGAGCACCCCCTCCGCAGCAGCCTACCCCATCCCCCCACCCCACAACCATCCCCTGTCCCCCCCACCAGAGTCCCGCCCAGCCCCTCCACATTCCCGGGGGGCCTTACCTGACTTTTGGACATCTTCAGGGGCGGCGAGCAGGCCAGAACGGCCGCCGCTACCCCCGCCCACATGCTCCGCACCGGCCGCCCCCCACCATGGCGGCCCACAAGGATGTCCATTCGTCCAGCCTTGCTGAGCGTGCGAATGGCCTCTAATACGCGAAAATCCTCCAACGCCATGTTCGCAGAACCACCAGACAGGTAAGAAAAACACCTAACCGAAACGCCCACACTACCACCAACAAACCCTACAAAGCCCAGACAAAAAACCTCTCCTGACGCGCTCCCAGCCACCAGGTTACCAAACCTAAAATGGTGGCTGGGCAGACGCCGAAAACCCCTAAATCCCTTGGGCTACTTTTAATTTTGGGCTTCTTTTGGGCTAACCCAAAGCAGCCCAATCTCCTAAAATGGCCGTCGCCATCTCCCAAACCGCCCTCTCAATCTGCCCGGGGGGCAGACCTCGAGGCTCGGCTGCCCCCCAAAACCCCCTTGTGGAAGCTGCCACTCAAGATGAATGCCTACTCAAATGTCAGAAAGCAGTAGCGCCCTCTGGTGAGATGTGTAGTGTCGTTCATTCTGATTTTACAGTGCGGGACAAACTCCTGCTGCTTAAAATTAGTGCAAGCAGCACGGCTTAACAGACTCTGCAGTTTTTTGGGCAGTTTGTTGAGTTCTGCGGAGTAAAACTCCCCAAACTCAGCCCAGGCCTTATAATAAATGGATATTCACTAAACTTTTACAGTAATTGATTGACTTTTAGGTAGCAGGGTGAAATGTAAAGCATTCTAAATGCCTGATGGGTGGTGCTCACCCTAGAGAAAGCAAAGCATAAATAAATAAAAACATTATAAGGGTACTCAAAGATCCTTATCTTATTTGGACTGCAGTAGTGAGAGCAAATTGCACAACCACTAAACACCATTTAAGTTGATCAGATAAGCAGGAGGTTTGCAGTTTTTCAACTGAAAATGAGAGAATATACAGATACTACACATGATTTTCCCTGTCTCGGGTGTGCAAACCAGGATTCTGTACAGTTTGATCGAGCAATTTGTGTAACGTTTTACTAGCTACCGAACGCAGACACACACTAAAGTAGTCACCCAATTTTTATCGGGGTCACTATTATCAGCATATTTATGCGACAAGGCTTTGAAATCAGACGAATATTTGTTTACTTACCCAGATAATACTCACATGAGACATTTCAACTTAAATATGATACTTCTGTCTTCTTTATACTGGGACAATTTGGAGCGATGGAAAACCGAAGAAGCGAATTAAAGTAAATTACATCTGCAGTTTCCTTACTTTAAGGGCAGTTCTCTTACTTGCGTTGCCTACCAAAGACCTGTCTTGGGGCCAAGGTTTTTGGGCTCTTAGAGATATGTGGAATATTAAAGTATGTGAAGTGTGACATTCTAAGTAGGTTGTAAAGTGTGGTAAGTGTAAAGGTTGTAGGTCGTAAAGTGCTGGCACTAAAAATGTGATCGCATTCTGTGGGAAGACATTGTCAGAAGTGCTAAGCATGTGCACATAGGGTTCTTGTAACTTGCCAGTAAGGATAAGGAAACATCCCCCTGGGATCATAAAGTGCCTTGAGTTCCTTAGTGTCTGAGTCTGGTATTGCAGATCCAGAGAAGGGGTGGATCATGAACAGCTGTTCTTTCTAATGCAAGTTCCTTGATCCTGATTTTTCTTCGAGTCAGAGCTTGTTTTCCAGAAGATACCTCCCGGAAACAATGAGCATGGCAGTGTCTGAGCTGCAGTATGAAAGTCGCATCGCTCCAAGAAATATTACTTGACTGAATGCGCCTTAGGCAGTGCAAGATCAGAAAGCAAGCCTTGGGCTCTGCTCTGATGCATCGCAACTGTTCATGGTACGGATTAGAACTGCTGGGTTAATTTCTGTACTGTATCCTATATACTGATTTAACTGATGTTATATGCGGCAGTGCTTGATTTAGATCTTATATTTAGAGTAGTAGCAGATATTAATTTTCAGTCTCTCTTTTCAAAATCTACTCTGGTGATGTTCGGATATAACATTAAACTGTGTCAGACAACGTTTGACAAGTACAGAAATATAATACGATTTTTTGAAGATTGAACCACTTTCATTTCATGTTAGCAGTAAGTAAAAGAACAATGGGAGTGACTGTAGGTCTTACGTGCCTATGGGAATTTCCCCCACACATCCAACTCCGTATGAGTAAAAGTGCAAAGAGGGCATAGTTTTTCCTATTGATACTAACTGTGCACTGATGTTCTCATTTGTTTACTCTTTTAGATATGTTCAATTCGCTTTTCAAAATTACATAAGAGCATGTAAATACTCCTCCATGCTATGCCTCTGGTTTCTTGATAGATGTGTTGTGACGTCACATATAGACCTTAATGTCCACATTTATCTTTTGCTTTTGATCTTTCCATTTCTATAATTAACTAGCTAAGTTTGTCCTTTTGTCTCTTTACATCAGCTGAGAGACGATTTCACGTATGTGATTTAATTTCGTTAAAAACTGTCTTATCTCTTTACCAGGCCTCCATCGCACATGTGATTTGTCCTTAGAATATTTTCTCTACTAAAATTGTTCATCTCCTCTCCTGGGTTTTTGAAAACTGTGCATCTCTTATAAATGGCCCCACTATTATTATTATTATTAAATGTCATATTGTATCCCTGTGCTTTCCAATTGAAAAGCTGGATATGCCACAGTGAAATAGCCTTTGAGGCTTTTTCGCACCCATTCTTATCGGCAACAAGGCCATTTAACTTATAGGTCCTGGGTACCCTTTGTGTCACGCATCCTCAAAAAATAGCTGTCAGGTGCTAATATTTTTACTACTGATTAATTGAACACCCCATATGCATACAATCATACAGTAGTAAACCCCTTGCAAAGAGTGGAAAGTGGGAGCTTGAAGAAGTTGTTTATCTTGAGGGTTTGTAAATTCCAACAATCCAGTGAGTTTATTGGTATTCACAAACTTTTTTCAACCCTTTTAAATCCTGGATATAATCAGAGATTTATTCCAGCCAGAGTAACTGTCCTTCCAGGGTGGGAAAATAATTTGAGTACCTCCAAACTACGTGAAGGTGAAGGGGATTGTTCCTAGGGGAAAATGTTAGCCCTGTCAGCCATAGGATAGTCTTCTCCCAAACCTTTTACCTTCCTCTTCCATTTTTGCTCATCTAGATTGTGTTGGCCGTAGGACTTTGTGACCCTTACCTCTACTAACCAGTGCTAAAATTCATGTACTCGCTCCATAAAACATTGTAACATTGGCTTAACCCCATTTGGCATATTTAATTTACTTATAGGACCCTAGTAAAGTGGTACAAAACGAACACTTGGCCCATATATTAAATGCTATTAGTGGACCTGCAGCACTTATTGTGCCACCCACTTAAGAAGCTCTTTAAACATGTCTCAGGACTGCCATTGCAGGCTGTGTGTGCAGTTCTAAACTGCAATTTTGACCAGGCTGACACCTTCCTTTAAGATACATAGAAGTCACTCCTGAGTAGGCCACGGACAGGCCACAGAGCAGGGTACCATTTGTTTAAGAAGGAAATGTGACTTAAAATGTTACATGTCCTGGTAGTGAAGAACTCTTACATTTGCTTTTCACTACCCCAGGGTGGGCCTGCTTCTCCCTCAGGATAACATTGGAGTTACTTTATTATATTAAAAAAGCTGTAACTTCTAAATGGGAACAGGTAACTTTTAGAAAATGTGTTTCTGGTTGGCGGAGGGATGCACCCAGCCCAAGCAAGAACCACAATCCTAGTAAGTTAAGTCAGATACACACCATAAATGAACCTGTGCTCACCCTCTGGTAATTTGGCACAGACCAGGCAGGCTTATCTTTAGAGGCAATGCCTAAATTATTTTTGAAACACTCCAAACAGTAACACAGTGAAAATAGCACAAAAAGACTCAACACCAGTTTAGACAAACAGCTTATAATTTTTCTGAACATAAGATGAACCAAACAACAAAAATCCAATAAGTATACACAGAGTTCTGACTTTTTAAAGATTAAATAAAATTGTAGTGCTTAAACATTTAAAGCGCCAACCGGGGTTTTATGGTTGTGCTAAACCAGGATAAAACCAAAAGTTCAGGCCAACAGCAATGTATCGCTGGTCAGATACAGGGACCATTCTTGGCCGCTGAAAAGTACCTTATATGCGTCATCAACAGAGCTGAGGTACGAGAAGCAAATGTCAGTGCATCATCGTTGAAGCACAGGATTGAAGGCGATGGATCAGCGCCAAGCCACGCAAAGTCAGAGATGCATCAGAACCTAGAGAAGATGAGCCACGCAGTCGGTGATCCGGTGTCTGAGGTCCCCGCAGCAGTGGCCAGCACCAGCATCAATGGAGATGCACTGGTTTAGATTGGTGCAACATCATTAATGCATGGTTTCTGGCAGTTGTGGTACTGTATGCCCACTTCCAAGGGCCCACAATTGAATTGGCACCACTTGGCAGGGCAAGACGCGCTGCAAGCAAAGTCCAGGTGCTGTTGCAGGTTGATGGAAAGTCTCTGATGTCCTGAGACTTAGAAAAGGGTGCCAGACAGCATGCCCTTGGAGTCACTCTGGGTTCAGGCGAGATAGGTCCAATCCTTCCTCAGCAAGGCATATGGTAGAAGGCAGCAAGGCAGCCCAGGAGAAATGCAGTTCTTCCAGAGCAGCAGTCAAGCACATTGGCAGTCCTTGTAGCAGCACAGCATTCCTTGCTCAAGGCAGAGTTCCTCACAGGTCCAGCATTATACTGAAGTGGTAGGTTCGGAAGCCCAGTTCTTCTACCCAATGGTGCCTTTGAAGCAGGGTGACTTCAAAAAAGGGCTTTGAAGTGCACAAAGGTCCTCCCTCCCAGCTGTTGCTCCAAACTCACTCTAAGAAGGTATGCAGCCCTTTATTTGGTAACAGGGCATAGCCTGTTCAGGTGTGTCAGTTCTCCCTCTCATCTTGCCAAGGATGACCCATCAGGATGTATATGGTCACTCAGTAACACTTACGCCCCCTTTGTGCGTGACTGTCTAGAGGGATAAACACACATTCCAGCTGTCACCCACCCCAGACATGTGTTGGAGACAGGCTGAAGGCACACAGGGATGAGAGCAGAAAAATGCCATCTTTCTAAAAGTAGCATTTTTAAAAGGGTGATGATAAATTTGACTTTCCCAGTAAAGAGGATTTATTATTAGCATTCCAGTGATATGAAACATGACAGATCTACCGCTTCTCAATCAGGAATTACAGCATAAAAGTTTAATAAGGAATGTTAACTTATGAGAGGGCTAGGCCTCACAGTAGTAAAAAACAAATGTGGATTTGTTTTTATTACCAGGACATGAAAAACTTACAAGTACATGTCCTACCGTTTGATTGCACAGCCCCTGCCTCGTGAGCTACCTTGTGCCTATCTTATTGGTGACTTATATGCAAAAACAGTTTAAGGCTTGACAAGGGGTTCTAAATGCCAGGTCGACATGACAATGTAAACTACACACACAGGCTCTGCACTGGCAGGCCTGAAACATGTTTAAAGTGCTACTTATGAAGGTGGCATAATCAGTGCCCACGGCCCACTAGTACCATATAATTTACAGGCCCTGGGCACATGTATTGCCTTCTACTAGGTACTTATACATAAATTATACATGCCAATTGTGGATAAGTCAATCAAACCATGTTTACGGGTGAAAGTACATCCACGTTAGCACTGATTGTCCAAAGGCCAACAAAAGGTTTCAGCATAATTGGGGGCATGCAAATGTTTAGGGGAAGACTACCCTAAGGCTAACAGGTCTAACAGTAGCCAGTTCATGTTTGGAGTCTTTGGAATGTATTGAAAAATCTTGTCTTATGGTAAAGTCAGATTTTAAATTACAATTTTAAAAATGCTACTGTTAGAATTTTTACATTTTCCTGCCTTAGCCATTTACTGACTGCAGCCTGTTTCTGGGTCACATGACTGGGTGTAGCTGACAGTTGGGCTTTGTGTATTCCTCCTAGAGCCACACACTATAGAGAGCTTATGTGTGCATGAATAGTCCACCACTGCCAGGATGGGAGGACAGAATAGGGTACAACCCTGCTTACACTTAAATAGGCTGTGTCCTGGCTCCACACAAAAGACTGCATACCACCATTAGATAGTCTGGAGCCAAGGAAGGGGGAGAAGGAAGCCTGTGCCATTCAAAGGGCAACCTCTTGAAGCTTCTCCCACTTCAAAGGAGGCACCTGATCTGAATATTGGACTTTAGACGCCAACTCTTCAGCACATTTGTGGACCTGTAAAGACTCTGCCAGGAAAATGGACTGCTGTGCAGATGAATCCACTGCTAATCTACTGGACCACTGCCATGCTAGACTAGTACCTTGCTGAACTGCTGACTTGCTTGATTGCTGCTCTCCTGCCTGAGTCAGAGGGATTTGGACCTGCACCTGAACCCAGGGCTCCCAGAGAAACTCCTCCTGTTCAGAGCCTCAGGAAGAACCACCTAGACCAGCAACCAGATCCAGCTGGATGAAGCCTCTGGCCCCTAATGGGAGATTCTCGGATCTTGGACAGTTTGTATGGCCTCTGAGAGGCTGAATGGAGGTTTTTGGGCTCTTTGCAATCACCAACAGGTGGTTGGCCCCAAAACCTAGTAACTCGTACAGCCCACCAATGGGAAGTTCACTCAGCCCAATCAGCCGATCGCGCCAATGTGAAGCACCGACCTGACCGTTTCTGAAGACTAGAGGATCTTCACCCTACAGTATCGCCCATCAATGATGCCAGGCTTGCTCTTCGCGCAACATCAATATTGGTCTACAATGCTTCTATGTTCCTCGTGCCACCTCCACCATGAATGGGAACTCTTTGCGCTGCACTGAGAAGGTAACTTTTCAGCGGGACTTACCTGGTGCCTGTATCAAACTTGTGTTCCATTGTGGTCGGCCTGAACTTGTGACTTTCTCCCTGTCTAAATCTTGAAAATTGCATATCTCCGGTTCTACAGATTTTTTGTTGTTTTGATCTGTGATTTATTTATTACATTTTGCTATATTTTTCTAACTTGGTGTAGGATTTTTCTTGTGATATTTTTTCTCTGTTTGAAGTGCTGCATAAATACTTTACACATTGTCACTAAGTTAAGTCTGACTGTTCTGTGCCAAGCTACCAGAAAGTTGAGCACAGGTTAATTTGGGGATTTGCTTGTGACTTCACTCTGACAAGAGTTGTGGTTGTTGCTTGAGTTGAATTTCACTCCCTTCAAACAGAAACTCAATTTCTTACAACAGTGAAAAAGAAACATTGCACATTAAGCTGCTTTTCCTATGGCTTAGAACTGTGCATTAGGGAGATTGTAAAGTCGCATTACATTCCTAAACATTTTTATTTTACATATATATTTTGAATGCACTTTTTGGAAGAATTGAAGACATGAATTATTTGTGACAGTTTAAGATGTCTAAAAAGAAAAAATATGTCAGTATGAATGACATTATAAAATAATCTTTTCAAATATCGCAGTGTTTAGTAACAATATAATCCACCCTTATGTTTGTTCCTACTGGAAAAGAGAATTGGGTAACCTCCGTGAATTCTTAGGGAGTGTAGATTTTTCTCTAGAGCAACAGATGGCATCCTTTTTGCCCTGATCACCCCAATTGCGTGACTGATACTGATGGTAACTGACTGTGACTGCACCCTGGGCTCTGCTAGTGAGGCCCTGGGCCAGCACTCTAATTAAAAATTAATACAGTAATTAGGTGTAATTACAATTGGCACTGACAACCTACCTATAAGTTCTTAGCATACGATAGGTAATGTAGGTTTAGAGGCTCAGCAGCTTTGAGGCATTCAAATGGGCATGACTTTGTTGCCTGCTGTTATTTTAAAAGTCAGCCCTGCTTTATAAGGTGCTTTTAAACTGAAATTATGGAAATTCAACTTTGGATTTAAAGATACTTCCAAAGTATTAAACAAGCTCCCTTTTTACATATAAGACACCCCTAAGTGGTGCCCCCTGGGTAGGGTGCCATGAATAAATATGCAGGGCCATTAAAAATATATGCATGGTGAGGAAAATCAACCAATTTCATTTTTCCTCATTTTAGCACTTTTAGGCCCACATGCATCATTGTGACATTTTGCACTTCCTAATTTGCGAAAAATAAGGAATCGCAAATTAAGAAGTGCAAAATGCTATGCATCATTATTTTCGGTATTCATTTGTGATTCGGTAAAAATCGCAATTTTTACCGAATCCCAAATGAATACCGAATTCTTAAGTTAATTTTCGCAATTCCCATTGATTCCTATGGGCCAAAAGGCCCATAGGAGTCAATGGGAAGGCATTAGCAAATTGCGAGTGGCACTTTGAAAATTTCATGGGTGCAGGGGGGTGTGCAAAGGACCCCCCCATGCACCCCTGAAATTTATTTTTCGCATCATGGCCCACATGCATCATTGTAACATTTTGCACTTCCTAATTTGCGAAAAATAAGGAATCGCAAATTAAGAAGTGCAAAATGCTATGCATCATTATTTTCGGTATTCATTTGGGATTAATCCCAAATGAATACCGAATTCTTAAGTAAATTTTCGCAATTCCCATTGATTCCTATGGGCCAAAAAGCCCATAGGAGTCAATGGGAAGGCATCAGCAAATTGCGAGTGGCACTTAGAAAATTTCATGGGTGCAGGGGGGGGGTCCAAAGGACCTCCCCATGCACCCCTGAAATGTATTTTTCGCATCATGTTTCACACACACATGTCCTAAGGACATGTGTGTGTGAAACATGAATTTTGAAAAAAAAACATTTTCACCATTTTAAACACTTTTTCCAAATTTACCGAGTGGTTCAACCACTCGGTACATTTGGCACCCTAATTGCGAATTTCCACTTGTAAAAGTAATGATGCATAGCTTTTAAGAAATCGCACATATGCGACTTCTTAAAAGCACCCGCAATTTTAGAACTCGCAACAATGTTACGAATTCTAAAATTGCTTCATGCATCCCAAAAAGCACTTTTGCATTCGCAAACGGCCGATTTTAAGGATTCGCACCGTTTGCGACTACAAAAATGCTTGATGCATGTGGGCCCAAGCCCCTTAGACTTACATGGGAATACTGTAATACAGTGTAACTGTTGACTGGAGTGAGCTACAATAATATTTGAAGAACATGAAAGATTGGTAATGATACATCCAACAACTTGCTGGTGTTGAATTTACTATAACTAAAACAGAAAGGATGGTAAAGAACTTTCTATTGTGTAAGTAAAAATCCAGCCTTCTAGCAGCCACTCCTGATTGGCCACCCAATAACAGGCTTAGCCAAACTGCTTTGATGAAGTGATAAGCGGCCTCCACAGAGACAGGGGTATTTAAGTTACTGCAGAGAACCTACAGGAGTGCTGAAGTAGGGGAAAGCAGCAGCTGCAGGACCCTCAAATAGTCTGGGAAGACATTGGGGAAAAATTTGTCTTTTTGAAGTATGTTTATTTTTTTAGAGCATTGTAGTGTGTTCAAAGACAATCAAATGCCAGCAGATCAATGGAAATTCTTAAGTAGTTTTACACTTTAAGCTAGATTTTGTGAAAAGAAAGGGCCTTGAAAGCTTGCTGGTCCTGGAGCTGGTAAAAGGATAACAGTACAACAAAGATTTAATTATGCCCAGATATGTAGAAAACATGTACTACCTGCTTCTCTAAAGTTTACAGATATGTCAAAATCTACGTCGAGCTTCTCAGAAGAAATGTGGTATTTGGACAAAATATCAAAATATAAATTTGGAGATACACAAATATTGAGTTTTTAATATTGTGACACATGAATGTTGTTTTGTACGTTATATTGTTTACAAGAATATGTGTGGCTTAAATATTATTTTAAATAACATGGTTGTTAAAAAATATCATTTTTAATTAATTTGATGTGTTTTAGTCCATAAATCAATTTTATATGTTTCTATATTTTTTATATATTTTTGACAATATTTCTAAATGTAGACATTTATCATTTGTAATTGTTATTAGTAATGTATAGTGTTGTAGCGGGTTGTCAGGTTTGTAAGGGTATATGGTGGGAAGTTAATTAGGTATGATGAATTATTAATAAACCATTTATGTAGAATTAATTATTGATTGATAATAATTATATAAATTGTGTAATTATTATTTTTGTACGTTATATTTTAGTTGTGGGATGCTTGGCTTGTAGGAGAATAGGGTGGGTTGCTAATTAAGCAATACATAATTAGTTATGAATTTATTAATCACTAAATGTATTATTATTTATGCAAATTGTTTAATAATTATATATGTTTTAGATGATATATTAGGTGTGGGCTGTTATGTTTGTAGGAGCATAGGGTGGGAAGTTATTTAATCTATAATTAATTAATTATTAATTCATTTAATATTAATTATTTAATTGATAATTAAATATGTTAATTGTGTTATACTTCTTTATTTTATTAATATTTTCTTTATGGCAAGCTAGGTTTGTAGGAGTATAATGTGGGAACTTAATAGAAAAATAAATTATAACAATTTTAATAAACTTCAAATAGTTTAATCATGTTTTTAACTTTATATATATAAATTCTATATTCATTGTTGTACTTTTCTGGTCAACTAAGAAGATTATTATAATATGTTATGTGTTTGTATTGAAGTACTTAACCTACTGTTGCACCTGAAGGAAGTGACCCGATTTAGGGCCACCCGGGTCACTCGCGACCACCTCTCAGCCTTCCATACAAATGAAAAATTGGTCTGACAGTAGAGAATACACACCAAGTATGTTTATTCAGGTACACTCGTTCGGGGCCCAGTCTGCCCAGTCTCTGTGGATTGCTGCAGAGGGACTGACATCAGAAAACATGGTGATACATTATGCATGATTCAGTACCAAAGATGGCACCCCCAGACTGGAAATTTCCATATGGTGAGGAAAATGAAATTTTGCCTGACCAAGATGTCCCCTACGTGTACCCTATGTTACATGTGTGTTACATATATGTGCATGTCACCCATGCATATTTCTTTCAGTGGCCTGAACAAAGAGGCCTCTGCAATCACGTCCTGCTTTAGGATGCCAGAAATCAAGTCTCCCATGTAAGAAATATTAAGCTAACATGAAGGCCCATGTATTTACATTGTGCACCTTTAAATAAATCACGATGAAACCTTTTTTGTGGTTCAGCTGAGCCACTTTCTGAAATAAGGGTTTTTTATGACTCCTGACACACTGAAAGCTGCAATTACGTATCTCTGACCTCGCATGCTTCTAGCTCAGCCGAAAGAAATCCAGCAAGGGCTGCCAAGACAGTATATTTTGCTTAACAGTTATCTGCATGCCCGGTGAAAAAGGTAAACAGAACCCGTCTGCTGAGATAGGGCCCAGCTTTTCTGTCTCTGGTTAAATGAAATTACAGTACTTGCATCTGTAAAAAGCTCACAGCCCCCATGCAATGAACGAAGAAATATATGCTTTTTCTGATTCCTAGTGACGAGCAACCTTTACTTCAGATAATACATCCCCGACTCTAGATATCTCTAAGATATCAGATAGTACAAGACGTGCTGGTCGCCCTGACACTGAAGGTCTCTCTACTAGACTTAAAGTCAGCTCTCCTCCCAGTTACACGTCAATTGCACGTCATGCTCAAATTGCGTGCACAAGTAGGGCAAAGTTCCAGCCTGCCATGTAACTCCTCCTCTATGTAGCCACCCACCTATCACCCACCTGTGACTCATCAAGTATACACCCTCATGCACGCCCACATGCTCTTATCTCTTTCTTTCACGCTCTGCCTGAAGCGCTCCTCCCTATGTACAAGGAAAAATGTATATATGTGTTGTTCTCTGTAAATAATGTTAGAAGACCCTTCCTGAACCTCAGTGGTGATGGAATAGATTCTCCCTTAACTCGAGTTATTGGAATAAAGCCCTTTTAACTTGGACACCACGGACTCTCTGCCTCTCATTTGATACATGCTAATTGTTAATGCCTAGAAATTATGCCAGGGTAATTATTTTATTTACCACATTAATTTGGCGCCCGAATAGGGACTATCCCTTTCCCCACGCGCCGGCGACGTAGGTCCAGCTTTTGCCCCCTTCTACAGCCGTGACGGACTCCGAAGTGCACGCAGCGGGATTTCCTGCTTACTCCCTCAGGCCCACGGAGGAGACGGACTGCGACCAGGCGTCCACACGAGGCGGTTAGGATCGCGGATCATCCCAACCAGAGCCCACCCCGTGAGAGAGCAAGGTCCGAGGTCTCCAGAGGTCCACCTGTTCCAAGGCGCATGCGTAGAAGTAGAAGTATCCAGTATCAAGTTTCCGAGGCCTTCAAGTTCTGCTTCCCGGTGAGTACCACTATGGGGAATGCATAAAGTTTCAAGACGTGTTCATTTTATATGAACACGGTCAAGACGGATACACGTTATTCGTGGAAACGGTAAAGACGGGTTCGTTCACACAAGCACGGTCAAGACGTGTCTCATTTTTGAGACCGGTATGGTTGTACTGTATTCCAGTGCATAAAGTTTTTCAAGTACATGTTTAGCTCTCTGTATCAGTTTAGGTTGTAACTGTTTTAGTGTTTAATATTTGTTTGTGTGTGAATGATTGTTGATTGTTTCAGTCTATTTTTGTGTATTGTATTTCCATTGTGTTGGTTTCAACATGCCACTGTTTTCGGAATTACGTCAGATAGGGACCAGAAAAGGTATACTAGAAGAGTCAGTTAACATCCCGCCTAGAGACACACCTGGTCATTATATGTATAATAAGCATGGATTAGACGCCATTTTGTTTTTAGATTTATGGGTAGACTATACAAAAGACCTGGAGGAAAAGTATAGATGGCCTATCTCAGGAACATGGGATTCAGAATGCATTATGAGAGTAGAGGAAGCGCTATGGAAAAAGAAATCAAGACCCTCTCAGAAAGATGCCATTGAATTGTGGCGCAAAGAGTCACATAGGAGAATAGAGAAAGAATTAAATAAAGCAGAGAGAACTAAACAAACAGAGGAAATAGCGAAAGACAAAGAACTAGCTAGAGTGACCCCCTCAGAAACACCCAGTAGGTCGCGAACGCCACCACCTGTACCCTTTAAAGTATGTAGAAAGAAGCTGACAGCATCAGAGTTCCTTGTAAATAGCTCCTTGTAAATATGGTTTATGAAGAGCATGTCATTATTATAACTTGTTGAGTTTCTTGTGAATATGGCTTGTGAATAGCGCCATGTGGTTATGGTTGGTGCAGAGCTTGTTATCATTACGTTAGGCAGGAGAGAGCTGGATCTCTTTCAAGTGCTTGGAGAAAACGTTTTGAAGATGTGCGTACGTGTTATGTGATAACGTGGAGAGATGGGTTCATGACTTTCCCATGTACTGCAGTCATTGGGGAAAGATTGTGCTTCAGCTGCCAAAGAGTTAATATCTTGTATTGAGAAGGCAGTATTTGTTTTAACATGCTGTTTAACAAAGTGTTGAGGGGTTTTGGCGTTTTTGGTCGAGATTTGGCCGATTTATGGCAGTTTTTGGTGTTTGCGGGGGGCGTGTTTTTGAGCGGAAATTCATACCTGTTCCAGTGGATGGATTTGGTTGCTTTTTAGTGAGGATTTAGGGAATCGCTTGGACTACTGTGATACCAAATTTGAAAAGGATCTGAGCTGTGGAAGTGGTGGAAAAAGCATGTTTTGTGCGGAGGTGCGATTTGCCATGTTATCCAATGGGCGTTTTTCTGAAAATTGAGAAATTATTTTGGGGGTGTTCCAGGTGCGCTAGGGGCCCGGGGGTTAGATCAGCGGTAGAGGAGGTGGATGGCCAGATGTGCTGAATTTTGGGGATTTTTGGCTTGGGTGGAAGGGTGTGTTTGGCTAATGTGTATTTTTGGAAAATGGAGCTGTTTTGATTTGTGCGTGCTTTTAGGCCGAGATTTCGTGGTGTGCTAAGTAGTTCTTAACTGAGTCTGCGGGATCGGCTGAAACTTGGGAGTGTCTAGTTTTGCGGCAAAGTAGTTTGAAGGAAATCGGTGGAGGGAAAGGTGTCTTTTTGGCGTAGTTTGGAAGTGCGTTTTGGCACGATTTCATGGCTGTTTAACATGCATGGTTATGTGAGCGGACACTAAATGTCAGTAAGTGTTTTAGTTGATTGATGGTTTGATTTTTTACTTTTTCATTGGTTGATGGGTCTGCCTATGTGCTTTGTCAGTTTGCTGACTGAATGGTAACATCTTGCATGGAAAGTAAACCAGTCGGATTGAGATAAGGGTTTGCAAGGAGGGTGCTTTAATGTTTTCACGGTTGAGAAGGAAATATAAAACAGACCCATCATAGAATGTGCTTTTAATTAGTGTAATGCAACCGTGTTGTTTTTTTTAAATAAAAATTTGTTCTACAAAATATACATTATTTTTTCCCAATGCAAGCTGCCCTTTAGAATAGCGTGTGACAGTTAATCCACTCAATTAGAAAACATGGTTCTTTGTAAAATAATGAATCTGGCCCTTTTAATAGGTAGAATAGAAGAGCTTGCACACTTAATTATGAAAATCTTGGTTCTGCAATGCAAAATTATGGGGTTTTCACATGTTATTTTCAAAAAGTAAAATGTGATGTGTTTCCATGTCATGTTCTGTTTCCTTTTTTTTTTCCTTTGCAGCTAGTAACAATATTTTATGATATAATTATTTTCAAATGCTAGCATGTGTCTAGGTTAAAAAAAAAAAATATGTCCTTATTAATTACTGATTTTAGGATGCTTTTTATCACGTTTTACATTTGCTTCAGTTAAGTTAGAGAATGTGTTTTTCGACCTTGGCCTGGCTCCCGGGGAAAGATATTTTGTAAAGGGAGGGCTTTTCCCTCTTGGAGCTCCGAGCAGTGCCTGTCTTGTTTTCATTGGCCATACTCCAATTCTTTTTCGCGGACACTTGGCAGCTGTTCTTAGCTCTCAGAGTTTTGAAAGGGTGGAGGAACCGCCCTGTGGGTGACATCATGGTGAAGGGGAAGGCAGTGTAGAGAAAAAACTTGATGAGCCGCAGAGAAATTGTTTATAAAAGGTGGGGGTCAAGTTGCTCTTCCTTACAGCCAGCACTGAAAGCTTCATTGACTTCAGATAAGAGCATGCTTGCAAATGAATTGTTTTTCCCTCGTAGTGTAAACAGAATAATTGGCAGGAGTTTCGCTCTTGCAATGAGTCCTAGCATTTACAGTCAGGCATTAAAAAGACAGCCAGGGCCCTGCAGCCCAGTCTCACACACCCTTCAGCCCTGGAGCTCAGTCTCAGTTAGAGCCCTGTGTGAGGTGCATCAGTCTCGCCCCCCCGCTCTGCAGCTCACTCAGTTAGAGCCGTGCGTCCTGTAGTGCGGTCTCACACACGCTCAGTCTCATTACGCAGACAGTATTTATATGCCTCCCAACACTGCCCTACTACAGTACGTAGATGACATCCTAATTACAGCACGTTCAGAACCAGAATGCGCAAATGCATCACTGACAGTTATACTTTTCTGGCTGACAAGGGGCACAAGGTGTCCCCTTCCAAGTTGCAATTCTGTGAAAAGCAAGTGGTGTACCTTGGACACTTACTTTCCAAGGAGGGTAGACAGCTAACACAAGTCTTTCATTCAGTTAATTTCTAACCTTTCACAGCCCAAGACACAGAAAGAAGTACGGGCCTTCATTGGCCTCACTTCATACTGTAGGCAATGGATTCCCCAGTATGCCTATCTAGCCAAACCACTCATACAATTGACAACACAGGACACAAGAACATACCTTGGCATTTGAGGAATTAATAAGAGCATTATGTCAAGCGCCAGTTTTAGCGACCACATGTTTTAGTGTACCACATGCAGTGGAAGTTTTCTTAAACAGGACACAGACACAACATTTGACTATAGCAAGACTGACAGGATATGACCTGACATTATTTCAACCACACATAGAGACACAGAAAATAGACACACTATCAGCACAAGCAGCAGAGCTCATCGCTCTGACACAAGCCTGCATAAGAGCTAAGCACTTGAAAGTAATCATTTATACCGATTCACAATATGCCTTTGGCATAGTTCATGATTTCGGGGTACTTTGGAGGGAAAGAGGTTTCTTGACCTCCCATGGGACCAAGTTCCAGCACGGCCAGCTCATTCAAGCCTTGTTAGAAGCAATACATTTACCTACAGCCATTTCTATCCTGAAGTGCAAAGCTCACACCAAAATTCCGGACACAAATGTAATCCCCAGGGACTATGGCGTGTTACATTGCCCACAGTATGAAGTGAGGCCAATGAAGGCCCGTACTTCTTTCTGTGTCTTGGGCTGTGAAAGGTTAGAAATTAACTGAATGAAAGACTTGTGTCAGCTGTCTACCCTCCTTATATAGTATATTTTGCTTAACAGTTATCTGCATGCCCGGTGAAAAAGGTAAACAGAACCCGTCTGCTGAGATAGGGCCCAGCTTTTCTGTCTCTGGTTAAATGAAATTACAGTACTTGCATCTGTAAAAAGCTCACAGCCCCCATGCAATGAACGAAGAAATATATGCTTTTTCTGATTCCTAGTGACGAGCAACCTTTACTTCAGATAATACATCCCCGACTCTAGATATCTCTAAGATATCAGATAGTACAAGACGTGCTGGTCGCCCTGACACTGAAGGTCTCTCTACTAGACTTAAAGTCAGCTCTCCTCCCAGTTACACGTCAATTGCACGTCATGCTCAAATTGCGTGCACAAGTAGGGCAAAGTTCCAGCCTGCCATGTAACTCCTCCTCTATGTAGCCACCCACCTATCACCCACCTGTGACTCATCAAGTATACACCCTCATGCACGCCCACATGCTCTTATCTCTTTCTTTCACGCTCTGCCTGAAGCGCTCCTCCCTATGTACAAGGAAAAATGTATATATGTGTTGTTCTCTGTAAATAATGTTAGAAGACCCTTCCTGAACCTTAGTGGTGATGGAATAGATTCTCCCTTAACTCGAGTTATTGGAATAAAGCCCTTTTAACTTGGACACCACGGACTCTCTGCCTCTCATTTGATACATGCTAATTGTTAATGCCTAGAGATTATGCCAGGGTAATTATTTTATTTACCACAATGGAATGAGCTACACAACAGAGGTACAGAAGGATAAGTTTCGATCCTGATACTGGGCACATACTATCTCTATGCCAAGGTCGTTCTGCCTGTGTCCATCACTTAACTAGTGGAGCAGGCCTCTGTCTAGTGGGAAAGGTATGCTGTAATAAGAATTGTGTATTCATTAGTACAGCAAGGCATAACCTTGGAGGAAAGGAAATTACCAAAGCAGCTTCTCGCAGAGACAGAGAGAGAATTAGATGCGATCATGACTCAAAATGGGGGACAAACATAAAATGGTGCAGTGAATGCTAACTTATGCAGAAAAGTATATAAACAATACAGCTAAGACATTTTTATCCTAACACACTGACAGGAGTTGAAATAGTCAATGTTACCTCTCTGAAGTCCAGCGCTTTCCCTATTGTTGCACAGACAGGAGTGGAATAGTACATTTTACCCGTATATATACATATATACTGGCGGTCGCCAGTAGGTAGTTATAGTTAGGACCTAGTTTCCATAGGAAATCCGCAACATTCTATTGAGAATAACTTTGGCGCCGGTGGACGAATCTTTGCGAATTTCTCAAAGAAGATGGCCTGCTCCGCTCCGCTCCTTCCCTGAAAGTTTGGGGGGGATTCGTCAAGTGGGGGCTGAGATAAAAGGGGGGTCCCAAAACGGGTTTTCCCCATGTTATTTTCCATAGGACGTTTAGACACGGCTACAGCTCGAACGGCTGAATGGATTTATAAGAAATTTGGTAGAAAGGTAGAGTCCGGCTCGCAGATTACGCTTTTCTTTGAATGGTGTAAATCTGTTCAGTAGTTTCTGAGAAAATTAACTTTGAAAAAATATATATTGGGCTACATTGAGCTATATATATGTTAGAGCCCAACTGTAGCCCAATGTAGCCCAATGTAACCCAATGTAGCCCAATGTAGCCCAAAGATGGCCACCAGAGACAAAAAAAACAAATGTAGCCCAAATATCAGCCAGATGTAGCCCAACTATAGCCCAATGACAGAATGTCCCAGAGTGTTCTAAAAACAACTAGAGCGCTAACAGTCTTACTTATGACAAAAGTATGGCACACCTGAAGTCATCTTGATTGGAATAAAGTGTTAACACTTAAAACATTTAATTTGCAAAGGAACAAAATGAGGGGGTTCATTTTGCCATAGAAATTATGATTAGTGCTGAAGAAAGAAAAATTAGGGCACATTTTGAGTGACTTCTCAAATCCTCTTATATTTCATTAAAACAATTCTGATATGCAGTCTCCCAAGATGGCCACCAGAGACAAAAGAGCCCAAATGTAGCCCAAATATCAGCCAGATGTAGCCCAACTATAGCCCAATGACAGTAGTTAGGACCTAGTTTCCATAGGAAATCCGCAACATTCTATTGAGAATAACTTTGGCGCCGGTGGACGAATCTTTGCGAATTTCTCAAAGAAGATGGCCTGCTCTGCTCCGCTCCTTCCCTGAAAGTTTGGGAGGATTCGTCAAGTGGGGGCTGAGATAAAAGGGGGGTCCCAAAACGTGTTTTCCCCATGTTATTTTCCATAGGACGTTTAGACACGGCTACAGCTCGAACGGCTCAATGGATTTATAAGAAATTTGGTAGAAAGGTAGAGTCCAGCTCGCAGATTACGCTTTTCTTTGAATGGTGTAAATCTGTTCAGTAGTTGCTGAGAAAATTAACTTTGAAAAAATATATATTGGGCTACATTGGGCTATATATACATTAGAGCCCAAATGTAGCCCAATGTAGCCCAAAGATGGCCACCAGAGAAAAATAAACCAAATGTAGCCCAACTATCAGCCAGATGTAGCCCAACTATAGCCCAATGACAGAATGTCCCAGAGTGTTCTAAAGAACAACTAGAGCGCTAACAATCTTACTTATGACAAAAGTATGGCACACCTGAAGTCATCTTGATTGGAATAAAGCGTTAACACTTAAAACATTTAATTTGCAAAGGAACAAAATGAGGGCGTTCATTTTGCCATAGAAATTCTGATTAGTGCTGAAGAAAGAAAAATTAGGGCACAATTTGAGTGACTTCTCAAATCCTCTTATATTTCATTAAAAAAATTCTGATATGCAGTCTCCCAAGATGCAAGATGGCCACCAGAGACAAAAGAGCCCAAATGTAGCCCAAATATCAGCCAGATGTAGCCCAACTATAGCCCAATGACAGAATGTCCCAGAGTGTTCTAAAGAACACCTAGAGCGCTAACAGTCTTACTTATGACAAAAGTATGGCACACCTGAAGTCATCTTGATTGGAATAAAGTGTTAACACTTAAAACATCTAATTTGCAAAGGAACAAAATGAGGGGGTTCATTTTGCCATAGAAATTATGATTAGTGCTGAAGAAAGAAAAATTAGGGCACATTTTGAGTGACTTCTCAAATCCTCTTATATTTCATTAAAACAATTCTGATATGCAGTCTCCCAAGATGGCCACCAGAGACAAAAGAGCCCAAATGTATCCCAAATATCAGCCAGATGTAGCCCAACTATAGCCCAATGACAGTAGTTAGGACCTAGTTTCCATAGGAAATCCGCAACATTCTATTGAGAATAACTTTGGCGACGGTGGACGAATCTTTGCAAATTTCTCAAAGAAGATGGCCTGCTCCGCTCCGCTCCTTCCCTGAAAGTTTGGGGGGATTCGTCAAGTGGGGGCTGAGATAAAAGGGGGGTCCCAAAACATGTTTTCCCCATGTTATTTTCCATAGGACGTTTAGACACGGCTACAGCTCGAACGGCTGAATGGATTTATAAGAAATTTGGTAGAAAGGTAGAGTCCGACTCGCAGATTACGCTTTTCTTTGAATGGTGTAAATCTGTTCAGTAGTTGCTGAGAAAATTAACTTTGAAAAAATATATATTGGGCTACATTGGGCTCTATATACGTTAGAGCCCAAATGTAGCCCAATGTAGTCCAATGTAGCCCAGAGATGACCACCAGAGACAAAAAAAACAAATGTAGCCCAAATATCAGCCAGATGTAGCCCAACTATAGCCCAATGACAGAATGTCCAAGAGTGTTCTAAAGAACAACTAGAGCGCTAACAGTCTTACTTATGACAAAAGTATGGCACACCTGAAGTCATCTTGATTGGAATAAAGTGTTAACACTTAAAACATTTAATTTGCAAAGGAACAAAATGAGGGGGTTCATTTTGCCATAGAAATTGTGATTAGTGCTGAAGAAAGAACAATTAGGGCACATTTTGAGTGACTTCTCAAATCCTCTTATATTTCATTAAAAAAATTCTGATATGCAGTCTCCCAAGATGCAAGATGGCCACCAGAGACAAAAGAGCCCAAATGTAGCCCAAATTTCAGCCAGATGTAGTCCAACTATAGCCCAATGACATAATGTCCCAGAGTGTTCTAAAGAACAACTAGAACTCTAACAGTCTTACTTATAACAAAAGTATGGCACACCTGAAGTCATCTTGATTGGAATAAAGTGGTAACACTTAATACATTTAATTTGAAAAGGAACAAAATGAGGGGTTTCATTTTGCCATAGAAATTTTATGGACGTAACCTCATTGTACACCAGCATATTCCATCAAGATGGACTCAAAGCTGTGCAACATTTCCTTGGAAAAAGACAGAATTGTTTCCAGGAGCATTCGAAAATGTTGTTAGATATGATCTCAATCTGCTTAGAGAATAATGTCTTCTTGTTTGCTAAACAACTATTCCTACAGACCAGGGGTGTGGCAATGGGGGCCTGCTTCTTTCCAAGTTACGCCTGTTTACACATGGGGTACTGGGAGGAGCAGGTCCTCATGTCAGAGCATGCTGCCACAATGAATACCAAAGTGAAACTCTGGTCTAGGTACATTGATGATTTGTTTTTTATATGGGATGGCACTGAGATGGAAGTGAGGGATTTTATCAACCAACTGAATGTTAATAATCTTAATATCCAGTTCACCAGCAATATCAGCGCTCAATCCATTGTGTTCCTGGATGTGGAAATGTATGTCCGGGACGGTAGCCTCCACACTAAGTTGTACCGCAAGCCTACAGCGGGTAATACACTGTTGCATGCTGGAAGCCATCATCCAGCACACCTGATACGGAATATCCCCTACGGGGAGATGCTTCGTGTCAGGAGAATTTGCAGCAGTGAGGAAGAATGCCGGCTTGCACAATCCCAATGTAGGGCTCGATTCCTCCAAAGGGGTTACAAATCTGAAACTATAGATAGTGCTATTCAGAAAGCTAATAGAATGGACAGAACAGCACTCCTGGGCTCAGGAGTTAAACAGGTGAAGTCTCCCGCTAATAGATCTCGAGAGGAGACCAGGTTGATCATTGGATACAGTAATCAGCACAACAGTATCCATAAAATAATTAAGGACAATTGGTCACTTATATCCAATGATCCTGTTTTTAGCCTTGACATGCCAAAAATGCCCCAGTATAACTTATCGCAAAGCAAGGTCAATGCAAGATAGCCTGGTTTCTAGCAGCCCAGAGGTGGTTACGGGATCTTGGTTAAATGAAAGCAAGGGCTTCCTGAAATGTTTTGCATGCAAAGCTTGCAAAAATGGCATCAGTAAGTCTGAAGTGAACACGCCACTTTCTCCGTTTCCGATCAAAATCAAGCAAAAACTGAACTGCAAATCTGAATTTGCAGTTTATGTTTTAGAGTGCCCTTGTGGGCTCAGATATGTGGGCAGCACTAGGCCACAAGTCCACAAGCGTATCCTACAGCACTTGCGAGCGATCGTTTACGCTGATACCGCATACCCTGTTGCCAGGCATTTTGTTAAGTTTCATGGAAAAGATGCTTCCTTGCTCAAGTACTATGTGATAGACTGTGTTCCCCCCTAGAGGAGGGGAGGTGATAGAGAGTCCCTGCTGCGTAAACTTGAGACACGCTACATTATTTTACTAGATACCAAGACACCGCAGGGTCTCAACACTGGGGAGGATTGCCACACCTATCTATAGTTATTGCTCATCCTGAGAAATGCACATTGCACTTTAATACTATACTGTGATTGCTGTGGTATTGTAAGTGTAGGCCAGTGATATGAAATCCCAACATGCATCCTGGACCCCTCCTGACCTTTAATGTAATCTTTTTTTCTTTACTTTATTGATTTAACAATTTTGCACTTTTCATGGTAGCACTTTTTTGCCATCTTGACATGTTTTGCACTAATTACGCGAATTTGCACAAGAATCAATTGTACTGTTTACCTCAAGCGCCAATGCATAGCCCATTTGGGCAACTTTCTCACAATCATATATGAACTGTTTTATCAGTGCCTCACTCTACAGATGTGGGGTGCTTTATTCTGATGAAACTTTCTTTAAATGGCAATATTTATATGTTAATATTTATAGCTTTTAACTTTTTTACTCAATTTTAAGTTTTTTTTTATTGAATATTGATAAGTTATTGCCATTTTTTGTACAGTGTGATTGTTGGATAATGTGGTTTATCAGTCTTTGGTTAGGAATATGTATTTTACAGATAATGTTAAAAAACTATTGATCTATATTCATTGTGCAATTTACAGCATTTATGCAGTAATTAACTTTGTGGAAAAGAACAGAAATAGTATTTTTTCTCTTTTCATGACCTGTGATGGCTCTGTTGCACTTTAAATGGGTGGTCAGCCCCCGTGACGTTGTCATGTGATCAAGGCTATCTCTAGCCGAAACGCGTCATGGCAGACTGGTGCTGGGCTTAAAAACCAAATAAACTAATATTGCACCACTCTGGGTCTTGCTGGTTCCTGTCTGTTCGTGTGGTTGTATTGCTGTGCCTACGGACCTTTTGGAGCTTGACATACTTCATATATATATATATATATATATATATATATATATTCACTGAAAAAACCATAGGTTTCACACCAGTTATAGTTAGGGATTAGCATTTAAAAAACCTATAAAATTCACTGAAAAAACCATAGGTTTCACACCAGTTATAGTTAGGTGGAAATTTTACTCGCATAAAACCATTGAAATTCCCACGTTATAGTTAGTTGGACTCACTATAACTTGAGCGTGCAATGCACTGCTGATGACGTCACATATTACATCACTCATGACATGGTCAGTGACATCACTCATGACATCACTGATGACATCTCAAATGACATCACTGATGACATTATCCAGCAAATGTGTATCTTTCTGAAAAATACATATTTTTTTATATATGTATATCTAAAGGTTGATGGAAGAATAAATGGGTAAATAAATGTCTAAATGGATGTTTTTTTTAGTGTAAAATTGATTGGTTAACTGACTTAATAAATGTATCTTAGTGAATACATATATTAGCGAGTAATGTTTAAATATTTAAATATCTGTATCTGTGTCTCACTTTGTGTATAAGTGGCTCCATGGGTTGGTGAGTAGCTACATGAGTGTATCTATGGGTTATTAGTTGTTTTTTTGAGTATCAGTATCAGTGTCTGTATGGTTCGGTGGGGGATATTACTTAGAGCACAGATGCATGAATGAGTGGCTCACCATTTGTATGTATTTTGAAGACAGCATGTGTGCAAGACTGTATGGGTGGATGATTGTGTGTATGGGTGGGTTAGTGAGTATGTGTTTTTATAATTGATTGTTTAAGAGAGTAAATATGTTTCCGTTTCTGTAGAAGTATGTGTAGTGGTGTGTATATAGCAGTATAATCAAGTAAATGGTTTTTTGATAGTTTATTTGCATGTGTGAATTTGTGTGTGAGTAACTATATGGATGAGTATTAGTGTGTAACAGGATGTATAGGTGTATGAGTACATATGATGAGTAAGTACATGCATGAGTGACTATATAGAACTGTTGGTGAATGAGTGGATGTGTATGTAGATGTTGGAATTACCTAATAAGTTGTTGTAATTGGTATTGGTTTCTCCTTTTTTAAGAAAATGTTAGTTTCTATATTTGAATGTGTGTGTCAAAGGTTATTTTATGCTGATAGGAGGTCTGCCACTTTGTCATCAGTGATGTCATTTGAGATGTCATCAGTGATGTCATGAGTGATATCACTGACCATGTCATGAGTGATGTAATATGTGACGTCATCAGCAGTGCATTGCACGCGCAAGTTATAGTGAGTCCAACTAACTATAACGTGGGAATTTCAATGGTTTTATGCGAGTCAAATTTCCACCTAACTATAACTGGTGTGAAACCTATGGTTTTTTCAGTGAATATATATATATATATACATATATATATATATATATATATATATATATATATATATATATATATATATATATATATATATATATATATATATATATATATATATATATATATTTATGTGTGGTATCAGCTACACCTTTTATTTGAAGCACATAGAAACAGCAAATGGTGTGGTATGATGAGCTATATACAAACAAGTTATTGAAATGGAAAAACACATTTTTACATGGCCTAAGTTGGTGATGTTTGTTATGGGAGAGTTAATTGATCAAAGTTTTGAAGAAATGATTGAAGCTGTTCTGATTCCTTACTCTTTCTTTAAATATTTAAGTGTATGATGAAGCACATCTTAAGAATTTGAATGTATGTCATAGAAACTGAGGTGCTTATTTATGAGAGCCATGCTTCAATTTTGCACCACGTAAAGTGGTACGTTCGTGACACAGGGTTCTCATGCAAATTTATGAAGACACGCAAAGCCACTCTGCATGTCTTTGGGTGGCCTCATAAATCATGAGCAAGGCGACAGATCGCAAATCGCTGCATCGCCTTACTCTGCGCCTGGGAGGCTTTACATGGGCGTTACAGTGGGTTTTGTCATGGAATTTGATGCTGCCCCAGATTTACAAAAGCATGTAAACCTCGGGAAGCGCCAAATCTGTACAACTTCCAAGGAGAGGCGTAACGAGGAGAAATAACTTAATTTTGCCTCGCTTTTTCCTATTTCCACGAATGCTGCATTCTGTAGAACACACAGAAAGAGGAAAATGCCTCTTAGGATTGGTTATGTGCATGGAAGTGCCTCTTCCTGCACAAAAACAATCCTGCCTGGAACAAAGACACCCTTGCACCATGGTGCAAGGGTGCCTACATCGGCGCTAGGTTGCCGAAACGGTGACAGCGCAGGGAGAAAGGACAGGGATGCACCATATTACTTAAATACAGTGTATTCCTGCCCTTTCACTTTGGTGTAGGGGAGCACAGCAAGGTGCCTTGCTGCACTGCCCTATGCCAAAATCCCATAAATAAACCCCTGAGTGCGTCTAGATCGACTTTAGATAATGGAATCAATGGAAACTGAACTTTGTTCGTTCTAGCAAACTACAGTTCCATTAAATGGCGCTTATCTGCTGGTTGATTGAGGTTCACAATAATCCTTACTCACTCACTACATCAACAAGTGGCTCTTAATAATGTAAGCAGGGACAGCACAAACACCATGTGACACTGAATGAGAAAACGAAATATTTGGGGGCACAGCAGAATATTTTCAAAGTATATTGCCCAAATGCCGCATTTTAAAAAGTTTGATAGTAAATTGTGCATGTTTGACTGCAATGTAGTCACTTAGGACTCATGCTCCTTGCGCGGCACTGCAGCCTTTTAGGCTTAGGTGACAATGGCCAGCTCTTTGTGGACCAAATGGTAAACAAGAACTTGTAATGGCTCTCAGCAATAGCCCCTGGAATGTTATGTCAAGCTCAGCGAGAGGCCGCAATGAGCCCCTCTGTATTATCAGCTTGGTATAAATAAAATAAAAAATTGTCAAATACACAAAAACAATACAATAGGATGAGCTCACAACAATTCCAAATGTCAAGAAAAATATATTTCACTGTGTTTAAGATACAACCCCGACTTTTGTGATCTTGTCACAAATGACGAACACAGACATCAAACTCTGCTCATGGTTTCATGATCTCATCATAATAAAAAAATTGCTTGAGATGTGATCCTCAGGACTTGGAGCTAGCCTTCTGCTATATGACATATCTTAAAATAAGAAGGGTCTATGATTGCCAAGATGAAACTTCTGTGCCAACTTTTTTTTATGAAGAACATAGCATTGATTCAGTCTAAGGGCCTCATTTATGAGGTTTTCCCGTGGACAGCGCAGGAGGCCTTCCTGCTGTGCTTCCCTATGGCAAAAGTAAAGGGCAGGAATGTGCTGTATCTATAAGACAGGGCGCATACCTGTCCTTTTCCCCTGCGCCGGCGCACAATGGGCTGCCGTATGCCAACGCAGGTGCCTTTACACCATGGTGCAAGGATGCCTGCGTTGCGAGGATGATTATTTTTGTACAGGAACGGAAACCTTTCTGTAAAAAAATAATCTCAAGAGGCTTTTTCTTCTTTCTATGTGTGCTACAGAAAGCAGCAAACATAGAAAAATGATAAAGATATTTCTTCTCGTTGTACCTCCCTTACTCCTCCCCGGGGAGGTGTAAGCTTTTGGCACTGCCTCAGATTTACGATTTCTCGTAAATATGGGGCAGTGTCAAAATGCCATGGATGTTGCTGGGAACTCCCCTAGCAACACCTATTAGACGCCCTTAAATGGACTTATATTTATCAGGCAGCATTATGCCAAAAAAGTGGCTTAGTGCTTACTGATAAATATCATGCAGGCTTCTGCGCCATAACGTGATGTTCCGGAGGGGCAAGGAGTCTCATAAATGAGGCCCCCAATATTTTTCAGAGCACATCTCTTATTTAAACAGATGTCTGCGTTACTTTTGATATTATGATGAATCATATGAGTACTTCAGCAATTGTAAATTTCATATCCAACTATAAGGTTCAGTATTTACAAGGCGCACATGACCTCTTGTTTTGTATTTCGCGTGTCAGGCCTACTGACTAGTTAAGGTTAAAACGAAAACTAGGATGAAAGTCCAGCAGGAGAGGGGTATTGCCTTCTCTAGATATAGGTACACATTTAAACATGTAAAATTGAAAACGGGCATAGATTTTCACATCTCTGGGCTTATAGTTTGGGCCCACGGAATCCATTGATATCATGATGATACTGCTAATGCTCTGTTTGCTACAACAGTGTCACGTGACAGTTGCATGCTTTATCCTGAAATGTTTCACACGGTTTAAAGTTCTGTTAATGATTCATTTCATCCAAAATATAAAGACTGAGGCAGCCTTTCCTCTCAAAGCAGGATGTGCTCGTTAGAATGTGTGTACCAGCTTTGTCTACTTGTATCCATGGCTGTGCTTTCAACTCAACTGTAGGTCAAAAATAGGAAAAACAAAAAATGTGTATCGCTTGTCCTCATGGATATCCTGCCATTGAAAATCCCGTAATGAATTCTGGGAATATATTGCAAAAACAGCAACGTTTTATTTCTGCAGTTAGGAGCTCATTCCTGCCCACAGAACGATTACTAAAGGCACATTTAATGCATTTTATCAAACACGAACGTTTGCAGGTTTTCTTTGACAACCACAGTAAATCTCATGCGAACTCCAGTGTACTCAGAATTAAATACGATTATTAGGATTTAATGTGCCATAATTAAAGATGGTGGACTAATGGATTGGAATAAGCAAACATCACTTAAAGATCAATTGATGCAGATATTTAAATCACTGAAAAGGCTATGTAAAGGATTATGCAAACTAGAACTCAAGAGTATGTAGATTAATGCCTGGAAGCATCCAATAAATGTCTCAAATGTGAAATAGTACCGACAATCACTTAGATAGTGAACTTCCTGCAGCTCACAATTTTAAAAAGAAATGGATTTGTCTGCTTCGAATTCCATAAGAACTTTGCCTTTATTTTTCAAATAAAAAACAAATGCATCATGTGCTTGTTGACACAATTATGAATGGTAATAATTTGTACCAGGAACAGGTAAATACATGACAACCCTAAAAAGATGTCAAATAACAAGCTACATATAGCCAGTTGTTTTAGTCACTGATTTTCCAGCCATGGCCGGCAGTGGGAGTACCTGCAGGGCGGTGACGTGGGGAGGGGGAGGGACAGGGTGGGGGGTAGTAATGTATGGATTACGGAGTTTTACAGGTAAGTAAACAATTAAATCAATGAAACGAATTTCGTTCCGCGCACTGCATCGCATTTAGGGATGCAGTGCACTGCAAACCCCTTTGTGTACCCCATGCGAGCAAGGAAGGGGTATCTGGTACCCACAAAATGGGTCGCGTGCAATAATGAGTATATCTGCCCTCTTGAAAGGGATAGTCCCTTTCGGCACCCTGCAAACAACACTGCCAAGGTTTATCCTCTTCCATGCTCATGACGGTTTCCGGCCGTCATGAGTCACGGTGGGCGTGTGCTGATGACGGCCGGAAGCCGTCATGACCACGCCCGTGATCGGAATGTTCAGCACTGCGGCGCAATTTGCGCCGCAGTGATGAGGTTAAATATGTTTTTATTTAATGGCGTCATTTTTGTGTTAAGTCTGCTTTCTGTTTGTGTGCGTTAGAAAGAGTTTCCAGGATTGAAAGCAGTTTGGAAACCTACAAAGTCTAAATTTTCAGGAGCTTTCAGGAGCTCCAAAAAATGCTTTAACTTCACAGTCGCTAGCCTATGATGCTGCTTCACCATTCCTTTTTTACTCCAACGAAAATTCTGCCAGGTAACCACTTTTTTCTTTTGGAGTAAGTGCATGGAACATGAAACATACTTTTCTGAGAATCCCATTTTATGACCGTAGATCAACATTTTCCACCACTAGGTAAAAGTGAAGCGTACACAGAAAATTAGTGAATCAGCCTGGCATGATCTGCTGGTTGGAAGGCAGGGAAGAGTTTACAGGCCATCCATTGCTAGTTGTTTTTTAAAAGGGGCGAGGAGAAGGGACAGGAACATCAGATGGCATCACAAAGAACAGTCTGCGACCTAGGTGCTAAGGGCAAAACATATATTCCCAGTCTGTTCCTAGCCCATCTGCCTCTGCTCATAACACAATTTCAGAAACAGACAGGGCAGGCTTTAATGGGGAGTTCCCTCGTTTCAGTAGGACTGTAGAACTGGGGTCCCCCATCTTGAAAGACCCTCAGAACAAAGAGTGTGTTTACAGTAAATTAAAAGTAAAACAACAGCTGCTGCACATAAAGGTTTATTAGCTTTTGGAATTATCTTGTGTGCACTGCAAGAAGAACTTCCCACCACCAGCACTAGACTTAGAGGAAGAACAGAGGTGGACTAATTTGTTGTCACATATTCCTTCAAGCAGACTAATGTCTGGGCTTGCTTTTCCATGTCCCCACCTCTGAAAGACAGACCAGCTGGCCTCCTGTGTCCTCAGGGAGATATAAACCTTGGAGGAAGACTAAGTATACGAAATGGAACTGAGGCTAGTGATTGAAGCCCATGCTTGGGATAGTGCTTAAGAGTGTTTAGGGAGCTTTAAGAGTGACCAGGTGGCAGTTGTCCTGCAGCCTCAAATGTTGGGAGTGGGTTTTATTCTGTGGTCCTGGAGCTGGGAGAGGAGAGGCAGCTTTCACCGGAAGACCACATTCTGGGTCCCTCAATTGCGCTGCTTGATTTTGGTAGTCTTTGAATGCAACAGCATATAACTAAACGGATCTCCTGGTATGTATTTTAATATTATGTTCTAATATTCATATCTTCTGATCCTCTTATTCAGTTTTAGTGATTTTGATCAACTTTTGATCAGTAAATGTATTTTAATTTTCCCATGCTGGGTTTGTAATGTTTATTTAATACATTGTTGAATTAATATTGTTTTGGTGCTGCTTAAATAATTTACTTGCAGTTCTCTGAGTCGCAACTTGCTGCTCTAGTTTCTAGTTATCATAGATAGGCCTGAGTTTCCGTATATAACTCGAGCTATAATCTTAACAACGTTGTGTGGATTCATGCATTGAGCCTCCATCCCCAATTAATTAACTGGGATCACAAAGCAACACAATCATCCTTGCTTAACCAAATGTAAGCAGAAGCAGCAGCCAGGCTATAATAAAGTCCTTACAGTAAGGGAACAAAGTAAAAAAAAAGCAGGCATTATAGCACGAACGTAATAATAAATTCATACTAAACATCTTTGTAGGGCATCCAGACATGAAACTGGTTACAGTAAATATGAGCGGAAAATGTATGACATCAGAAATGAATAGTAGGAGGCAGTAAGATACTATATTACTTTATTACATCGCATAAAAAGGTCATGCAAAATGTCACAACAGAAGGGATATAAATGATTGGGGATGGTGATATAGTTTCTTGCATTTGGAAACACGCTAATATATTACAAACGATGCCAATTTTAGAGCCAGGTCAAAGAGAAGACATGCTTAAAGACTAAGGTCACACATTGGCTGTGCACATCGAGGGGGAATCTAAACAGCAGTACTATCTTCAATAGTGTCATCATGATGCGTAGGGTTTCGTGGACTGGCAATGACACCAAGAGGGAGCAAGGGGAATGTATCATTGTCATCTTTCGAGATATACACTTGACTGACATTCTACTGCACAGCTCATTAAGTTTGGCCCACAACAAACACACTATATAAGCGGTGCCCCAGGCTATTTAAATAGGCCTCTCACTCTGTTCCCCCACCTATGAATAAACTTCTGACTCCATCTTCAAGTCCTTTATTATCATGGCCCTTTTTCATACCAATGCAAAAAGAACCATTGATGGACAGCATGCTTAACAATGTTATACATTCACCCCAGAACAGAGATCAGGGCCTAAATCCATTGTCTGTTTTTTGCTCACCATGCCATTCCAGTTTGGACCCAGCCATATGCAAGTCAGTCTTGACCCTGTGCCCAATGGGAATAGTCCAGCCCGAACTGCCAGGCCAGGTCCTCCCTGGACTGGAAACAAGCATCCTGGGACAAGTTTCAGGCTTTCAGCCCTCATCAGCCAGGAATAGCTTGACTGCAGTGGCATGGAGAGCACGGGACCCATGTCTCGACACATGCAAAAATAACAGTTGAGGCACAGGGTCAAGAGTGATTTTCAAATAGCTGGGTCTAAACTGAGGTGACGAAGTGAGGTAAAGAATGATGATGGATTCAACCCAGATCTGTGACTGGGGGTGAGTGTCTGAAAAGTTTTAGCGCTCTGTCCATTATCTCCTTGTCCATGTTTTATCATACCAGAGCATACTCGCTTTTAAGCGTTAGCAGATGTAGACTGACGGGCAGCCGCGGTTGGTAATAGGAGTACCTGCCGGGCGGTGACGTGGGGAGGGGCAGTATGGGGAGGTAGTAAACTATGGACCACAAAGGTTTACAGGTAAGTTAACATATAAATAAATTAAATGAATTTTGTTGCGCGCACTGCATCCCATTTAGGGATGCAGTGCAGGCAACAAAATTAGATAATCTGTCTTTTATTTCCTTTCCATCCCTCCATATGCCTGGTAAATTTCTACCATAAAAATGTTAACTGCAGGAATTTATTATTAATGGATTCCCTTGACTCAGTGCTAGGTGATGTCATAGACAGGATTCATGAGGACTATGATTTATTGTGGGGTGGAGACTTTAACTGCCGCCTTTGCCCTATTTCCAGCAATGCTGTATGTGGTCTTTGGGACAAAGACACTTTTGACCACAGGCACTTTGACCACAATCCTTGTGGTGAGGTGTTTAACAAGCTTAAGGGAACAGAGCATTTTAAACTCACTGTCGAACTGAAAATGGAGCCAGTCATCTGACAGGTGTCATTCACTGGGCGGGGGAAGATCAGTCTAATTGACTTTACTGCTTTATCAGAAGAGCTGGGTATAAGGCTAACTCATTTCTCCATCCTTCAAAGTGGCATAAATTATCATAATCCCGTACCTGTACATTTATCACTGGGACAAACCGCATTTCAACATACCCACATTAACCCTCCAAGCTATACAAGAAACAAGGACTTTCACTGCAGGTGGATAGAGACACAGGAGCAATGGTTTCTTGTCTGGTGTGCATCAATATGGAGCGCTTCTCGGTGTGTCTAGATGGTGATACCAACCCAACAGGTATTCTGGAGGCATATGCTGGTATTTGTCTGTGGGTCTTGAATTTGTTGAAAGCCCCCATGATAGTGCATGTTTCAAGGCAAATTAATTGGTTTGATAAAACTTGGACAAAAGCACACAGCCTTTCAAACATTGCCCTGAAGAAAACACCTAAGGATTCTGAGGAGGTACAACACTATAGACACTTTTGTAAAGCAATCATTAGAACAAGGAAGGACAGTACAAGAAAGGAGACATTGGGAAACTTTGAAAGGGCCAGCTTAGCCAACACCAACTCTCTGTTTTTGAAAGTCGTGTCACTGATGTAGCTATTTAGCCATCCGCATGGGTGGAACACTATACAAAGGAATTTGTACCCAAATTCCCAACTAGCGCTGATAATATTGTAGTGTATTTCACCAAAATTTTAGGGATAGCAATCAATTTCAGATACCCCTAGATGAGGTTATCTTCAATCAATTTCAGATCCCCTTAGATGAGGTTATCTTGGCAGTGAGACGGTGTTATAGCAATAAAGCCCTGGGACTAGATGGGGTCACTATCATTCTTTTTAAAAATAACATGGACCAATGGGCGCCACATTTAGTCAATGTCATGAACTATGCTATCATTTGTGGCCCACCTAAGACCTGGTCAAAAACTGTCAGAGCTTCAATCGTGAAAAAGTGGGATAGAGGGGATCCTTGTTTTTATATCCCAGTATCACTTTTTGACTCCGCAGCCAAGGTAGTGCATAGAATGCTGCTGGACCACCTTGAGTCCTGGGCGCAGGAAAAGGGCTTTTTAACACTAGTACAATATGAGATCAGGCTCAGTCTAGGAACCATAGACCAGTGTATCAATCTCCATCTCTTGATCAGCAAGTACGTTCAGATCAAGGATGGGTGTCTGTATCGCATGTTTATGGACTTCAGTACAGCTTTTGACAATGTTGATTGATGCAGCCTGTAGTACAAGATGCTGGGTATGGGTGCTGACACTAGGATAGTGTACATATTTATCTAGACTACACGAGGACGTGGCAGGCAACATCAGATATGGGCTCAATGGAGAATGTTCATCCCTCATTAAAATCAGTCAGGGAGTAAGGCAGAAATGTGTAAATGCCCAGTTTTTGCCTAGCCTATATACACCTCTAATAGACTTGAAGACCATTCTATTAGAGGTGGTCTCCGATCCCCCTAGAGTTGGTACAAAAGGGCTGCCTCATGTATGTTGATCACTGTGTACATATGTCTAGGACCAGGTTGGGCTTACAGAGGCTGCCGGGTAGTTTTGGGGGCTACATAGACAAACAGGAGCTACACACAAATAGGTCTAAATCACATACCATGATATGTGGCCATCCTGCAAGCAGGTTGAGAATGTTCAGAACAGTGACACCAAACTACAGACCAACACCTGGAAACACCTCATAAAAGTGAGGTGTACCCATTTTGTGCAGAATAGGGCATCTGTACATAAGCTTGCAATAAAAGTGGGTTTGTCCCCCATTAGGCAATGCCTAATATCTATAAAGCCAGATGCATTGCGATAGCCTCTTTCTTATTGGGCTGGCATCTGGGGAAACTGTGACCAGACACTTCTACAAGTTGGCAAAAACAGTTTCTTGCAGAAACTTTTGTGTTTACCTCAAAGTGTACCCACCTTATTTGTCATGAGTAGCTGAGTCTGAAATATCTGGAGTACATAAATAAGATAGCACCAACACTAATATGGATTTCCATCTGGTTTTGTTCTGAAACCCCACTCATCAAGGCAGCAATTACAGACTGTTTGGCCCAAGACAAGGCACACTATGGACCGAGGCTACAGCATGTTGAGTAACATCTGTACTCAATTGGCTGCCATGATTGCTTTGACAATCCCCAGTCTTAATGGAGCTGCTAGCCTTAATGGTAACCAACAGAGAGGCCCAGGAGGGTTGTAAGAGGCAGGTGAAGGCCTGTGTCCCACTGAGAATGAACATCTGTAACAAACCCTATCTGCTCATTATCCCCTGTACTCAGAGGTACTATCTGGTAAGATATTACCGTAACTTGGCCCACCGGCTGGTTGCCTATCCGTCACAGGCTTCTTGTGATAAAGACTTTACGGCATGTCCTCGCAACTCTAAAATGTCTCTGTCACAGCTGCATGTTGTCTTTTTTGGTGACTTATGTAAAGTTCCAAGGGAAACGATATTGGCCCCTCTGCTCAGAAAACTTACTAGCAGATCATATAGACCAGAATTATTGCATCTCCAGCTTTTACAAACTGAACTGGTTGTACACGCTGTTAATAAGCTTATTTCAACCGGTTAGGCTTCACCAAACTGTGGGGAAATAATAACCATGATATATAAACGCCGGGCAGCAATTATCATGAACACTGGTGCATCGCTGATTGCTTATTGTTAGATCTGGGGGGTCTCTAGTTGGCAATGGTATACATCTTTGTCCAAATAGGGACCCTTGCTTCTAAGTCAGGATAAAGTGATTACACTCCTAAATAACCGCTGCTCACCCCCTTGGTAGCTTGGCACGAGCAGACAGGCTTATGTCAGAGGCAGTGTGTTAAGCATTTGTGAATATACACAGTAATACAGTGAAAAAACGACAGATGGACACAACACAGGTTTTATAAAAATAAGTATTCTTTATATAGACGTAAGACAAGACCACAAACGACAAAAATCCACAGTACTGTACCTAAGATTGACTTATTGATGGTAAAAGTTACTTAGTCCAAGTTGATGATTAATGCGACAAAGTTCTCAACAAAGTACCTGGATGCGTAACGCAAAATGAACATAAGGCTTGCAAAAGGGGAGATGCGTCGGTTCCATGATCCGGGGGAGATGATACCTCGGGCCTCAATGCTTGCCCAGAGTAGGGGATGCGTCGTACTCCTTACCGGTGCAGGGATGATGCGTAGGTTCTCGGTTTGCGGTCCGGTTGCGATACGCAAGATGGCACCTCGATGTGATGTGACAATTCTGCTGCGATGCGAGAAGATGGCGCCCTTGATGCAACGGTGCGATGACGCTGCGATGACGATGCGTAGGTGCCCTGAAAGCCTTGCAACAACTCTGTACTTTGGAGCCACGACAGGCCCTGCGACACGCTTCTCTGGTGATGTGACAGTAGGCAGCTTTCGACGAAGACACGCTTTCTGGGAGATGCAGTAGCGGCACGCTTCTCCGGCGGTGCGACAATTTCAGCTGCGGTGGCGACATGCTTCTTCTCGTTGCATCGTGCTTCCAGCTCCCAGCGACACGCAGTCTTCTGCAGTTAGAATTCCTAGCAAGGAAATTCAGGGGGGAGCTGGAGATGAAGTCTTTTGTCCCTGAGACTTCAGCAGGAGGCAAGCACAAATTCAAGCCCTTGGAGAATATTCTGTAGATGATGAAAGTGCTTTAAAAAGTTCCTTCTCCTTTCCCTTGGCAATAAAGAAACCACTGCAGGCCGACCCAGCAAACAGCACACTGGCAGAGAGCAGTCCAAACTCCTGCAGCTTCCTTGGTTCTTCTCCTTGGCAAAAGGTTTCTTGTTCCCAAAAGTGATCTAAAGTGCTTGGGTCTGAGTCCCAATATTTATACCCCAAAATCCTTTGTTCTCTGATGGCAGAGAGGCCTCTGCCTAATCCAAACCAGTTCCTGAGCACTCTGTTTACAGGACTCCTTCTTTCCTTTCACAGTGCAGGGCAGAAACATCAGACGCCCCACAGGAGGTGGAGCCAGAATTGTGGAGGAAAAGCACAGCCCTGGAGCACTTTCTTGACATGATTCCTTCTCTTCTTTCAAAGTGCAGGGCAGACACATCAGCCGCACCCCAGGAGGTGGAGCCAGCATTGTGGAGGGAAGGCCCAGCCCTATTCAGGTCCCAGGTGCAACTCCTCCCTCCCATCCAGATGCAGATCTCCCTATTCACCACTGGGCTGACTCATTCTGTCTCTTGGAATCCCCCAGCCCTGTCACTCAAACTCCAGACAAGGAACACACAACCTAGCAGGGGCAGGCTTTGGATAGTTAGACAAGAAAATACTTACTTTCTAAAAGTGGTATTTTCAAACACAGAATGTTAAAAGCAACTTTACTAAAAGATGTATTTTATCATTCTGAGTTCAGGCATACTAAATTTGAATTTCTACCATGTTCCCTGAGCCAGTTAGGATTATAAGATGTAATAATCTAACAGCCCATTCTGGCCTTGGGAGAACAGGTAACCTTGCAATAGTGAAAAACGAACATGGCTGTAGTTCACTATTAGGACATGCTACACACGGGAAACGGCCACTACAACGCGGCCGTTTCAACGAAAAGGTTAACCACGCATGCATTACAACGCATGCGTGGTTACAACGAAAACCTTTACCACGCATACGTTTACTACGAGGTACGTAGTAAAGGCATGTGTGGTAAAGGGTACAATTAAAAAATGGGGGGTGAGGGGGGGTTTCCCCCCTCAAAAAACCCCCACTAACCTTAATTAGAGAAGTGCAGGGAATCGGCATCGTAGAGGAAGGAAACGGCCGTTTTTTTTTATACGTAACACGTCACCACGGAAAAAACGTGGAGAAGGTTATGCGTGAAAATAGTATTCCGTTGTAACGTATGCGTTGTAAAGGCATGCGTTACAACGGAGTTCGTTGTAATAAGATATAACCGCTACACACACCAGGGCATGTCCTAGCTTATACTAACAATGGCAAGTGGGTGCACTTGCCAAGTCGACATGGCAGTGACAGACTGCACACAGGCCTTGAAATGACCGGCCTGAGACACACTTTACAAGCTGCTCCTGTGGGTGGCACAACCAGTGCTGCAAGCCCACCAGCAGCATTTGATTTACAAGCCATGGGCACACATAATGCACTGAACTAGGGTCTGACAAGTAAATCAAATAACCCAATCATGGAATCACTAATTAGTTCATCAAGTTAACATAGGGAGCACTTGCACTGTGGCACTGATAGCAGTGGCACAGTGCCCAAAGCATATAACCATCAAAAACATATCAAAAACAGAGGAGGCAATCCGACAAAAATGGAAGGTAGTCTCACGCCAATGAGGTCAGGTCTAACACTTATGTAAGGGTTACTTGTTTTATTCCACTGTTATGCCACATTTTGCGCAAGTACTCAACCTAACTTTACTTTGATCTGTTACATGTGATATTAAATAGACCCTTTTTGGAGACAGAAGGATCTGCATAAGGTTACTGTTCTGAGCCTATAGTGGTCCTAGGTACCCCTTACCCCAGGGCCTCATGTGCTCCAGAGAGAGTGCCCCAGTGCCAAGTTGGGACACCCACTAATCAGTATGTTCATTTTCAAGGATACCACCAGGTGCGAGCACACTTGTTTTCCCTGCCCACACTCCTGCGGAAGGGGAATCCATAGGGTCCAGGGGGTTGGACACAGCGTGACCACTGGTACCGGGGTCCCTAGGGCATATTAAGGCTCTGGGTGGGGGGCAACATGTTGGTCCCTGGGTTTGGCCTCAGGGATGGGATTCTCAGGTCCTATCTAGGCATGGGGGAGGGCTGCTCATCCCCTCCCCTTTTGTTCATAGAACTGGCCCTAAGGCCCCTCATTAGCCCCAGGGAGGGGGCCATAGGCCCCCTCACTTATTTATATACTTTGGCCCCAGGGGGTGGGTTTCCCAGGGCTCGAATAGGTTCTTGGAGGGGGCAGCACACCCCCTCCCCTTTGATATCCATGTAGGCCCCTGGCCACCATTTCCTTTTTTTTTTTTAAAACAACACGAGACCTGCAAAACATTTGCAATATATATATATTGGACCCTGGGGTGGTCCGTTGGGACTGTCCTAAAGGGCCTAGTGTGGCAAGGTATCCCTACCCTGCCGCTTATATCATTTTCACATTTCTACTCAGGACAGAGGACTATTGTTCGTATGTACAACAATTTCAATTAGCGATTTCCAAATCGCAATTTAATAGAAATTGCTATTTGAAAATTGCATAATGAGATGAACATGGGAAAGTATTCCACTATTAGTGGTTTTGTCACATTTGTAATTGCAGTTAGGACAATTTTAATTTAGAAATCGCACCTGTGCGAGTTCCAAATAGGAAATCCCAAATTGGGAAAAGTCGCATTTTGGATGCAGAATGAAGATGTAAGATCCAGGAAGTTTAGAAATGCAGGGTGGGGCCACAACTCAGAAGCCTAGGAAGGTGCTGGAAGGAAGGTATGTTCCTAAGTGACTATTTGCAGTGACAATTACTTTTCCATGCAACACCTTGTCTAAGGATAATGAACAACTTTTTCTCATGGAATGGACACCCCAGCGAGGCCACATTAGATCTGCTCGACTTTATTCAGGAAGGGCTGTGCTAGTGCCTCACACTGGCGATTGGACGCTATAGGAGAGGCTCTAGAAGCTCCTGCACTCTTCATGTTATTGAGCAGGGAAAAGATGGTATTTGCAGGGTTGAGCAAGCCAGGATCTTCTCTGCTACATACTCCGCCCGCGCTCTCTGAATGAGCGTATAATATTGCTTGACCGCTACCCGGTATTCTGCTTATGCAGATGCCTCATAGGAGCGACGCCAGGCACGCTCGAGCTGCTTGCAGCCCTTCTTTGCCCAAGGTAATGACTCATTGAACCACAGGTTAAATGGCCCACCTCCCTTTCCACCCTGTATAGCCGGGATACAACTATCCAAACCAGCCGTCAGCCACGCTTGAAAGCACAATTTGCTCCCTCTATGTCCAGGGGTAATTGAGGTCTGAGCTCTACAAGCCAGGTAGGCAAGAAATCACAATCCAGTTTATGCCAAGGCCGTTTAGGCACTTTGTCTGGGAGGGACACATCCACTCTACCCTGTCACTGTAAAGAGAATATGATCAATTAATGATGAGTCCAATCCTGCGGGACGGGCCGAAATGTTCTTAAAGAACAAAAGTTTGAAAAAATGGGATCTAACAGATGACCAGCAACATGAGTCCCCTAAAGAACATGTTGTGACAGCTGAAAGGCCTCTAAATCTTCCAAGAATCTGGCGATCTCAGCTTTACCCCATTCTCAAGATGAAGATTGAAATCCCCCAATATAGTAAAATTTGCCCCCTTACTGGACAATCGTCTAACTTTGCTCAATAGATCTTCTTTGAACACCCCAGAGGGCCCTGGCGGTCTGTAAATTAGAAGGCCCGACATGGTAAAATTGCAGCTAAAACTAATTTTAAAAAGAGCACTTTCACAGCCCGGCTATTTTCTCCTTACCCAGACTAATAGTATAGGCTTCCTTGACCACCACTGCAATACCACCCCTCCCCCCCCCCTTCTCTAATAATACTTTTCAGCACATAACCTTGTGGGAGGGCTAACCAAGGTTCGGCCACTGAGTCCTGGGTAAGCCATGTTTCCATTAGGAACAGGGCATCAGGGGACTCAACTATTAAAAGATCAAACACCTCGGAATGATGTTTCACCAAAGAGCGGCAATTCAAGCTAAGGAACCTGTACTCCTTGGAGTTAGATAAGCATGGTAAGCGAGGAGTCTGCTCTGCCAAAATCCACCTCAAAGGCAGACTTCGCAGTGAAAAGCAGGCTCCTGGAATGTCCAGTGTAATGAAGAACAATTGGAGGCCATATCCAACAGCTCCTCCCATGAATAACGAATCGGGACCCTGGCATGAGATGCGGGATTCCTGGTGCCTGGCTGCGCGTGTCCTCTGCGCGAGCGCCTTATCGTCCACATTTATGCAATTCCAGCAACAAGGCAAAGTGGGGCCGCAACAACTGGTCCGCTGACCCTGCGACTCCACCCAAGATGGCGGGAATACTCCAGCCACCCCGGAGAGCCGCCACCAGAAGTACAAGCCCGGCCCGATTCACCACTCCCCTCCTGCGCAACAGCAAAGAGGATTAAGCATGTCAAGAGTTGGGTGAGTGCAAAGAAAGTATTTTTTGAATTCATGGCACCACTAGCAGACTTTGAGGAAGGTGATGATGAGCAAACACAAGGGGGGAACACAACTTCTTCTGTGTGCAGGACACACAGACAACATAGAGTCCGATAATGAACAGTTCACAATGATGATGTCTCTTATGACTTGTCAGGTGGCTCTCAATTGTTTGGTGGACTTGAGAAATCAATTGTCACAGTGCCTGCAAGCCAAAGATATAAAAACAGTGAATTGGCAACTAGAAAGCATGTCAAGTTCAATTCTGCAATTGCAGAAACGTCAAGAGCGTTGGATTACTGCCATTGAGAAGGAGCAACAAATGCAAAGCGTCAGGCACAAGCAACAAATGGCAGGTTATGACGCCTTTACAAAATCAACAAATCGATTCGCAGTAGCCACCACCACTCTTGCCAGGAGAACTGTGAACATCTAAATTGACATGAGGCCCTGCTGTCAAGATGTAGCAAATAGGCTGATCGATAGGACCATAGCTCTAGAGAACATTTAGACACAAACCCTATCCGTGCCCAACATATTACCCCCACATCAATGCAAATATAGCTCTAGCCTAAGTGGCAGATCTGTGCCAGATGGATGTTTTACAGGGCGAACACGCCAACATGCCAACTCCACAGCCAAGTCCTACTTAGAAGGCGACCAACACCAGAGATCGCACAAAGTAACTTTTGTATACACTCAAATGTATGATACTAGATTGCTATGTTTTGTGGTCTCAAAATGTGTTGCTTTGTTTAAACAATGATATCCTACAAGGATGCAGTTGATGATACACCATTACAATACATTGTTACAACCTGAGTAAAAGGTTATCTTTTATTTATTGAAAAACATCATGTGTGATGGCTATTTTGTTTTATATGTGGTCATCATTCTTACCTTACAATTGGTGTGTGTGATCTGAGTGCATTGTGCTTTACCCTCTGCTGTATCTATCTCATCCTCCTGAATCTGTAATTGTGGTAGTTCATCATCTGAGTTTGATTCTGGCTCTGTGTTGACATTGTTAAGACCCTTCCTCATGGCTATATTGTGAAGAATAGCACATGTGGCAAAGGTTTTGCAACAGGTCCTGGTCTGTAGAGTAGTGCTCCACCAGTCTTATGTAGGTATCTAAACATGATTTCAGTATTCCAATGGTCTATTCAATTATTGATTGCGGTGTTTTATGTGCCATCTTGTACTGCCTTTCAGTTCTGGTTCTTGGTTTCAAGTATGCTAACAGCATCGAAGCGCTCAAGACATATGCATTGTCTCCTTAAATAGTATAAGAAGGAGAAACAATTAGATTATTTTACACACATGTTATGTTATGTTATCTTAACTTGTAAAGCGCGACAGCTGCCCCAGCAAAGGGGCGTCCCAGCGCTAGAGCAGGAAATATAACACAGCAGAGAGACTATGGAGCTAGGAAAAGGTAGGTCTTGATGGCATTTCTAAATGCCAAGTAGTTGTCAAGGCCACATGCTATCGAACACTGTATTAATTGAGTTTGTAATTCTCTTACCATGTGAAAAACCATTGCCAAATTCACTCTGAAACGGATGATTATTAATTTCACTGTGGCGTAACATAGAGGAGTCACGTGTGCTGCCGGGGAATCTGGCTACACGGTCAGTTATGATGCATCACACACTACCGGAACATTGATGGAATGATGCTTTTCCTATTTCTATGAATTAATTCATTTGCAGAGGGACATATGGCAATAAGTGTGCCATCAACACAACCAATAACGTTTTAAAACTGTGCTACCCAATAAAAACCATATTGATTCTATTTGCCAACAATGATGTCCAAATTCCTAAGAAACAACATACAAAATGTTCTTTGTGATACTCCCCCTGCCACTGCTATAGCTCCCTGTTAACTGTTAGAAGCTAAAAGTGTGGACAACACATTACCTGCACATTTGGTGGATTTATTTTATTTTATTTATAGAGTTTTATAGAGCGCGGACCAGACCCAAAACAGGGTATCAGAGCACTTTACATCAAACATAAGGTGAAACATTCAAAGTGAACAAATGCATACAGGGAAACTTTTTCTAAAAGCAAATTTTCTACAGGGAAAAAACATAGTCTGCGGGTAACCGGGAGTGACAACATTAAGCGAGTTTGTTCTGAAAAACAAATAGGAAGATCATTCAAGTTCGTGCGGGTCATCATTTCTCTTAGGAAAGTTGAGAAGAATGTTCTGAGCCCAAAACCATTTAAATAAATGCAGGTCACACAATATGCACACCAACGAATAACAGTAGTTTAGGGATTGTTGCTCTAGTGACGTGGTTATCTTAAGTTAATGTAGGAAATTGCTCATCAGGAATAATTTTGTTTCCTTTTTGAAGAGAGGGATAGAGGAGATTTTTCCGATGTGTGGTGGAAGGGAGTTCCAAATTCTGGGAGCTGCCCCAGAGAATGCTCTGTTGGAGGTTTTAGACTTTTTGAAACGTGCAGGTTTCAGAAGTAAATTGTTTGCACTCCTTGAATGTCTGTTTCCCCCAGATAGGCTGAGTTTTTGTGCTAGGTACTGTGGGGTGTTGTGGTGTAGAGCCTTATGTGTGATGCAGGCCATTTTTAGGTGGATTCGGGCTTCGTAAGGTAACCAGTTGAGTGCTTTCAGGTGTGGCGATATGTGATCAAATTTCCTAGAGCCTGTTAAAAGTCTTGCTGCAGCATTGAGACAGGCCTTTAGCGGGGCGGTTGAGAGGTTGGGAATTCCCACGAGGGTGGTGCAACCATACTCCAGTCTAGAAATAACTAAGGATTGGACTGCCGATTTGAGGTCCGCGTTCCCAAGAAAAGGTTTCATTTTTCTGAGATAACTGAGATGAAAGCGGGCATTTTTAGCCAGTGAGTTGACGTGGTTTTGCATGTTCAGGTTCTTATCCAGCCTGATTCCAAGTGATACGGAGGAATCCACCACGGTTGGCGTGCAGTTCAACGCCGTGATAGTTTTGATCCATTCCTTTGTCTCGATGGTGTTCTTAGGGGGGGGAGATTAGAAGAAACTCTGTTTTTTGAGAGTTTAGCTTGAGGAAGTTGGACGATAACCATTTGACTGTCTTTTCGAGGGCTGTATTCATTGACCTTAGATCTTCCATGGAGGAGATCTTGATGTACAATTGGGTGTCATCCGCGTACATGTGGAATGATATGTTCTCCAAGTGTAATAGCTCGGTGAGTGGTTCGACATATAGGTTGAATGGCATGGGAGATAGTGTGGAACCTTGAGGAACTCCCAGTAGGTTAAGGGAGGAAGCTGAAAGATTTTTGTTGATCAAGTAGGATTGTGTTCTGTTTTCCAGGAAGGATTTGAACCACTGAAGGACCTTACCAGAGAAACCCATCCTGTATTCTAGTCTTCTTAGTAGTTTGTCGTGATTGACCACATCGAAGGCTGAGGAGAGGTCGAGTAACACAAGCAGGCAACAATATAAAACTCAACTCATTGCTAGGGGCAGTTCGATCAGTACGGAAGTCAGAACCCGTCTACCCACAATACAAAAATATGTTTGGAAAAGGCACCCAACTTCAGGATTCTGATAGGATTTTGAGCACATACAAAAAACACACACAATACAAAAACCCCTTCCCCCCACCCTGCACCCCTGCATGTAGCTTTCGCCTATCCCCAACTAGCAGTGTGCCTGTCGCCCCATCTAAACCAAGTTACTAAACGTAGAAAATGGAGGAGGATCGTCTTCGTCTGGGCCCCCAGTCTCCCCTCTCCCCCACCAGAGCTGAGCAACCCCTATAACTGTATCTTCATTTTGCGAACAAATTTTACAGTTTAGCACAGGGGAAGCTCAAAAACACCGCCCACCCTCCCGTAGGCACAATAGTAGCAAATCCCACTTTCACCGGCACCACAATTCAGAGTCTAGTCCATCAGTTTCAGCCTTGGCCCTTACGATCAGTCGTGCGAAACCCTTCTGGTCGAACGGCCGCCTCCGCAGAAGAGTCAAAGTGTGTATAGAGTTTCACAAAGTACATCCGGAGACGAGTCAAAGGTGTTAAGTCAATAAGAACCCCATCTTCATTAAGGATACCCCTCACCGACCTCAACTCCCAACGTTGGTTCCATCGCAATTGTAATAAGACTGCCGGTGAGGGGAGAGACACTGTCTCAAGCCCAAGATTATTCCAGACATAGGTTTCCTGGAAGGGAGCACCGATTGATCGGTCCACAATAAAAGGTGATGATATGTACAACGATCCGGTCGAAGCACCAAGTTCGCAGTTTTCGGCTGCCACACTACATAGTGGCTGCGACACCTCTCGCTGCACGGGACCTTCCTTCTTCGATAACATGGCTAGTGCGGGTGGTACAGCACACATTAGTTCTTCCAATGGAGTAGAGTCCGGTCCAACTCGCCCTTTCTCAAAAGTGATATCAATCATTTTGTGCACAATGGCCTCCACATACGATTGGAGTGCCCCGATGGCCGCCATTACAGTTCCCAGCGATGGTTCACATTCGGCCCGTCCCATCTCTCCACGCTCGGTGTTGACCATGTTTACTTCCCTAAGAGAGCCTGGTCTCTCCGGGTACTCAGGCACAAGTGGCATGGACGTCTGTGGAAGGCGACTGATCAAGTATCACTGCATCTATTCGCTCGCCGCCACCGCGAGCGAAGACCCCGATCCAGCGAACACCGGAGGGGGACAGACAGCGTCCCCGGGCAAAGGGCCTCCGCCCGCAGCTTCAGTCGTGCCTCGGTGCCACTCCTTCAATGGGATAAACTTAGGGGACCGCCGTCCAAATCGGGCAAAAACCAACCTCCACAGCGGTGGACCGGACCCTATCGAACTCTCACGGCCGATGTTGTTCAATTCGAACCCGGCTAGGCCAGCACTCGAGGCCCCGGTTCCCAAGCTGAATAAGGCCTCAAACTTAAGTTCGACGTAACTCTGTCTACCAAGCCGGTAAAGTCTCTGGGACTGCACCGTCAGACTGCTCTCCGGTTCATCCACAGGGAGGGAGGGCGCAAACACAGGATTTAGTACAGGATCATCTGGCAGGAGACGGAGGTCGGCGGAGCTGGGAGCCTAAGCAGCCATCTTGGTTCCTAGCATAGCTCCTCGTCTTTGTATACTTTTTAGTTTACATTCTTATGATGTTGTGGCTCTGGGTGGGCCAGGAATAACCAGTGATGGTGAGCAAGTCTGCATGATAAACAGGGGTGCTGGGCAAGACAGCTTAATAAATCATGAAGCTGGTTTTGAAGATGGTGCAGGTCAGCAATGGGCTCCGATGAATTTCAACCAGGATGGGAGTGATGTCATCATATTCCTTCAGGCCCTGGATGAGACGTTCTGCACCATGTAGGATGCTCTTGATGGATGCCAGTGGGGAGTCTCAGAGGCCATGGAGTAGGGTATAAGCAAATTCCGATGGTAGTTCACATGGGCTTGAACAGCAGTTCTAAAGTCATTTTCTGGGCGCAATGGTTACACTTTATTTAGAAGGTATAGCTACCATGAGTCTATCTTTGGTTTTTGACATTTTGTTAATTGAGTGTGAAGTTGGTGTCCAGGGTGAATCCAAGTGCCTTGGCATTCGATAAAAGTTGGGATTTGAAGCCTTCAAAGTTCATTTCAGTGAGCCAAGTTTGTTTTGTTGTCTTAGCTGGCAAGTAACAGGAATTCTGTCTTTGTTGGGTTGTGTTTCAGGAGCTGAAAATCTAGGCTTGGATGATGTGTAGGAACTGTTTGAGGTATTGTATTGTATGCCTGAATACGAGATTTTCAAGTAGAGTTGTGTAACTTTGGCATACCGGTGAATCGTAATGTTATCTGTGAGTAGACAACTATGCAGCTCCATACTGAGGTTGAAGATGACAGTGATAGTATTGAACACTGCAGAGTAATAAAATGATTTAACTGAAGATTACACCAGTTAAAGGAAGCATATTTCCATCTTTTTGAACTAATTGGAAAATACTCATTCATTTAAGGTACAACATGCACTGCACTCTCATTGTCTATTTTGCAGAAATTCAGGCATAAGCACACCAGGTTCTGAGTTTGCAGGTGGATCATCAACTTATTGCATAATTCATTAAATAAGTGACTTACAGAATGAAAGCAGGTAGTGCACCATTACTATCTTTTTTGAAAGAGCCAACATGCAAGCTAGAGATTACCTGGGCTTGTATGCGAGGCAAACTGAAAGGGCCCCGCCCTTAATGCGAACCCAGAGCCACCTGGTCTTACACATGTACTTTCACAGAGGTCATTAAGTTTTTCTTGATGAAGTCATGAGGTGATGACATGATTTCTCTGATTGGTGCAATCTCCAGTTAAATCACTGAATTATGCCGTTATGGGAGCTGTTGCTGCTATGGTCGTGGCTGTTATGGCAGTATTTGTGGCTGCTCTGCCAGCATATTTGGTTGCTTGTGTGATTTCCATTGAGGTAGCAGCTCTTGTTTTTCTATCTTCTGCCTCTTGTAACAATTGTGGCCACTGCTGTTGTTCCTGGCTTGCTGGAAGCTTTTTTTGCTTTCGCTGTCCCAGCAAAGTAGCAGCTGTGATCATTACTGTAATCCTTGCTTTGGTTAAAGAATCCTTATTTTTGTTGAAGAGTCCTAGGTTATGCAGCAATTGTAATTTTTCGATCTCTTCTGAACGTAACATCTATAACCCTCCTTGGAAAGCTACCATTTCCTCTCCTAAGGTATCTGGGAATTATACCACAGGCTCTTGCAAAGCCAAAGACGATAATTTATTTTTCTATGGAATCAACTGTTGAGCCTTGCCAAAACATCAACTCCATCTATATAAGTTTTTGATGGACAATGTCCCTGATGCATTGTTTCTCATGGAAGCTCAATGATGCCGTGACACCTGTTATTATCGCTGCTCTTCTCTCTATTAACCGCATGTTCAGACGCAACCATACGTGGGGTCATTGCTTTTATTTTCAGTGGAAAATAGAAGATTCGAGATCTTTCCATCCCTGCTTGTGAAGCCTTGTTCTTCTCACTTTGTCTTTCACACAATTTGACTCTCTGGTGCGTCGGTTATGCGGGCAATCAGTGCTCTACGGTACCTAACATTCTTTCCCCCTATTTTCTTGAATGTGCGTACTTCATGATGTCAGGAGACATAGACATTCACTTGGAGGACACCACTTCTGGCTTAGACTCTTCATTTATTAGGACCGTTGAGCCCTGAAACTTTATCTAATAAACACTGCTCCCACACACATGGTCGGACATCTACTTGACCCTCTTTTCAAGAAACTTAAGGGTCTTACAACAGGCCATCCTATTCCATTACTCTAGCCCGATCATCACAAAGTTTTGTTCTCCATTCGGACATCCTCTTTACTCTCTGCTGCTGTTTCAGGACCCCTACTCTTTCCAGAAATTGGTCCAAGTTGGACTTTCCCACCCCAAACTCCCGACTCCTAGACACTCACCCTAGTCCAGTGCATTGTGTTTTACTTGTCAACCTGAGGTTGATGCCTGGATCCAGGACTCTTGATCTTATCTTTCTTATCAAACCCACCACCTCACCCAGACTTCATCTGCCTGATCCCTGGTTTAATGAGACCCTTCATTGAGAGAAAAAGTAGTGCAAGGTTCTGGAAAGATGCTGGAGGAAATCCTACGCCAAGGAAGAGAAACTTCAGTACCTAGCTGTTTTAAAAGAATACACACACTTTGTAGAGCCACTGGTGCTATGTTTTATTCAGTTACAATTTCTGATGCTCAGAATTGTTCCAAAACGCTCTTCAGAGTATTTAAAGAGCTCTCGGTCCCCAATAACTCATCTCCTTTCCCTTCGCTCTCACAGTCACAATGTGATAAACTGGCACACTTTTTGTAAATTAGGTGACAGATATTCAGCACTCTCTGATGCCTTGACTACAAAGCCTCAATTGGACAGAACAATACCTGATATCTTTCTATTGAGTGCATGTTCTAATTCTGTCATGGATAATACTGGCATCCCATACCAGAAACATAGCCTCAATTAATTTGCCCTGCTGGATGACCCTTTCTTTCATATAGTACTTCAATCTATAAAGTCAGGCACTGCTCAAAACTCTCTTCCTCCAACCAACACCAGTAAACTTGACCCAAAGCTTGTACATTTTCTGATTCCTCTTCTAAACTCCTTTCTAAAAGAAGGACGTATTCTTCAAGCAGGAGAGGGCCTGAGAGGTCAGCGGTGTGCGCCCACATCCTGTTGACATATTCCTCAAGCTTGGAGGTATACCGTGGTTATGTCCCCATTAAAGAAACCTTGCCTGGATTACTCTAATTGGTCCAATTGTAGACCGATTTTATTGCTCTCGCTGGTCTCCAAAATAATGGGGCAACCTACAGATATCCATCCCTTGTGGATTCGCAAGACTTTCTCCATCAGTCGCACTCTGGCTTTAAAGCAGGCCACAGCACTGAACCCGCTCTGTTGGGACTTCCGAGCAGCTCAGATGACTCCTGGATAATGGTGGTACAGCAGCACTGATGCTGATTGACTTGAGAGCGGCTTTTGGTACCACGTCTCACACAACCATTTTACAAAGACAGGAGAATAGAAGCATATAGTATATGGTGGTTCACACTTAAATTTAGGTTGGTTGCATTGCTACCAAACGTTTTGTGACTGTTTAGCCAACTACTGCTATTGTTCTCCCGATAGATGCAATCGTAAGGATCAAAAAGGAACGTGTTTTTCACACAACTGCAACCAAGAGAAACTATATTTTTACAACTTTCATTCATCCTCAACGTATATGGTCAGCATTATTTCAAAGTCACACCTCACTTTAAATAGGACACCTCCAGGAGATAGCGGTGGACTTCAGTTCACAGAATGGGTATTGCAATTGCGTTTCTTCTATGCTTCTAGAGGGCAGTACAGTGGGGAAGGCGTGATACCTCTATGATCACAAACACTGTTTAAATACCTTTGCACATTAAAGTGATTGGTCCTAGTTGAAAATCTGCATCTACTTAAAGGTAATCTGCACCTTGAAACTACGATGGCTACAATTACTGAAAATATGAGCAGTTACCATATACAATGTTTCTTTTCTTTTGGACATATTTTTGTGGCTGTTTTTCTCCCTTAATATGTATCTTTCCATTGCCTGTAATTTATTCCTGTAAATAAATCAAATGCATTGAATAGAAATCTTAAGCATCATTCTGATCTGCACTTCAATTCCCCTCTCCCTGCATGAAGGCGAAATTGCCCAGTGAAGCCTGACCTTTGTTTGCGTTTGAAACCTGGAAACAAAGAGCCATTTTAGCAAAGGGCAGCTATCCAATAGGATAGAGGTTCAGATAATGCCAGCAAAGTTGTTTTTGTTAGCTTCACAACAGTAGCACTCAGATTTAGAAATGTAGTGAATTCTTGTCTCTGGTGTCTACACACGCAGACGAGGCGTATCAATCTGGTACTCCGTGCGGTGCAGCGGGAACCGCGAGAAGAACATAAGGGACGCTGTTTGTATACTGAATGAAAAAATGGGATAAGCGACCGCAGAAATGAGCCTGATGACAGCTAATGCAAAGCACTTGCATGAGTAATAATGCTTTCATGGTTGCCTGGCAACCCAGCAGGAGGTGTGTCACACTGGAGCAAAAAAGCTTTCAGCAAACGCATAAAGAGACGTGTTTGTTTCAGATGAATGAGAAGGGTTCACTGCTAATTTCAGGCTATCTAATTTCCACAGAGCTAATTTTGAGCCTAATACTTTGCTTTGCTATCGGGTCACAGCTAAATTTCAACATGATTTAAACATCTGAATTTATTAATTAATTCTAAGTTTGAATTCAGCCTTGACCTGCTTTTCTCAGGTCACAAAATGTTCAAATTATTTTGTAAGGCAACGTGTAATGTCCTTTTAGTGCGTGTCTTCATTTGTTAAGCGGCTAAGTCAGCACCGAGGTTATCCAGCGCACGTCTACAGAATGACATCCTGTGCGAAGGGCATACAAAATGGCTCCTAAGGGGAGCTGATAATAGCGCCTAAGCTCGATTTTCTCTACGCTGCATAGCTTGGGTATACTATAAAAGTACTTTAGAGGAATATTATCGGGATTTTATTAGGCAGAATGTTTTTATTTTTATGGGCATGTTGGGTGTTTGTAATAGATCTTCTCAGAAGCAGGACATGTTTATCTGTGTTTACCAACTGACACGATTCCACGGATGTGTTCTTACCCGTAGCCACATCGGTGTCAATCTCCCATGGCTTCTGAATTCCACAATGGCTGCAATAGCAATGCCCCTCTCATTGCTTGGCTCGTACCAAGTTTACAAATCCCTCTTGAGGCTGGAAATTTGCTAGGCTTTGTGGCGTATTTGTCCTGGGATTCCTCTGCTTATTTTCCGAAGTTACACATTGTGTTATTGGGTGGTGCTAGGTAAAAATAAAACAAGATGGGCTGAGGTTTGGGTGCACGTGATAATCTTTTGTGGAATTGTGTCTGTTAAACTAATTGTGCACAAGGCCAGTCGATTTCCTAAGAGGATTATAAGAGCGCTTCTGTTGCGTTTCTTTTACGAATTCCGTATGGAGTGCCACCAGGCAAAACACCAGGGCCTGTGCTCTGTAGCAAGACGTTGGAAGGGCCCGTGAGCCCTCCCTCAATTTCTCTTTATTTGGTAGTCTGAGATCAGACTACAACCACATGGGGTGCTGCTTTTTGTGCTTTCAAAGTGCTGCTAGGCAGATCCAGGTTCAAACCCTCTCGATGCTGCAGTGGCAACTTTAAGGAAGATCACACACACAATGATCTTAGGAAAGGGAAGAAGACCGTCCTAACAGGTCTGATTACATGCAGCATGCCTTCACCATGTGATAAGCTAACACACTGCTCTCTGGATTATACTTCACATTGACATTTAACTTTTAGAATGCATAGCGAGATATGAAAATGTATTTTTATGTACTATCATGCGCGACCCTAGTTTACAGTAGACATGCAGCGTAGGTGCCTGTGTAGGTATAAACTCCTTTGTAAACTATGTTGTTAACATTTTTTGCAGAGTTTGGGTGCTTAAAATGAATTGTAACTGTAATTGCATTTATATAGCGCTCAATAAACCTGACAAGGCGTGGATCACTTTTCGTCGAGTAGCACGCTACTCCAAATAGAGCAGAGGATATGTGAGTTTGTTCGTTGGAATGATTAGAGTAATGGAGGGATAGAAGAGGGAAGAAAACTAGAAGTGTTAACCTTCTCACGTAGATTTGATAGGATTTCTTCCAAAATGTTACTCCTCTGCGGATTGCAGGAGGGAGAGCAACCTCGTCATAGGTGGATTTGTATGGCGAAGAGCTGTTCTGGTAACTGTGGATGCTGTGGCTGGAATCAGCGTTCTCTGCGGTCTGGTCAGCTGGTATCCCACCCTCGTCACCAAATTGTTTAAGAATACCCTGGACACTTCTTATAGATGTATGGGAGTAGTTTATTGCAGAGCACAGCAGAGAACAACCCAACGCCTGCTGATCCAACTCCCAACTGACTCCTTTAGAACATCAGCATGGAACAGAGAATACACACAGGTATTCTGGAATGTGGGAGGGAGGAACATAGAGAAAGGCATGTGCATACACAGAGAAGATGTTGTAAGAGAAACCATTTACAACATGTTAATTGTGAGATCATATTAGTAAGTAGGGGTCTGGATGAGCAAAGGAGAGATGGAGGAGAGTAGAGCCTGTAGAAAGAGAGAAAGAGAATCAGATTTGAAAAATGAGGTTATTTTGGAGATCATAGCCGTAGGTGACCCAGGGGTGGGGTGGGGGCAGATATCTATAAAGTAGACCCTTACAAAATGAGTTTTATATGCCCTGGGTAAAGTGAAATTGCAAACTTCACTCCCCATATTGTGACAAAGTGCTGCCCAAAATCGACTTTTGTGGTAGAAGCACTGTGGAGGGAGGATCTGCAATATTTCTGCATATTCAGAGCCCCTAAAGTCTCCCCTAGGTATACCAGGGGTGGGGGTCCTGTAGATATAGGCAGGATACTTATAAAATATGTTTTAGATGCCCTGGTGGTAGAAAAATGTCCCACATAATTTTTCCCATTGCAAACCCCCTGCCACTTAGGTTAACATGGGAGAACGTTATTAACTAATAACTCTTGATAGGAGAAAGCTAAAAGTCCCAATCAAAGACTTCCCAGAAAGGTATTAATAAACTCATCAATATGGTATTGTTGAATTTCTCCTAAAATGTACATACAAGAAGTTATAAGTCTTTCTTGTTTGTGTGTCCAACTTCAGCCTTCCAGTGGTCTGTCCTGTTTGGTCAGAGTTAAGGAGATTAGCCAGGCTTCTGTGAAAAGGTGGTAATGAGCCCCTGGAGTTGAACAGCTCTGCTGGAAGTATCAATAGAAAGAAAAATTGGCGCAAGGAGGAACAAATATGAACAAATTTTCACAATAGGTGACAATAAATTCTCCTATTGGTCCTGTGACTAACGTCCACTGCGGAATTATTCGAAGGTTTAATATCACCACACTCACGGGAGGATACGATTACACTTTTTATTTTTTGTAATCTGTTCAAATATATACTTTTTTCATTTCTTTTATATATATGTCACAAAGTACTAACACAAAATCTTCTCAAAGATATATACATTATAAACAACAAATAAACCTACCTATGTACATACTTATATACAACAAATATACGCAATGAAGCAACATATACACTTTATACAACACCCATATAACAAAAACAATGTATGACATAAAAGGGGGGGAGGGGTCTAATTTGTATATATATCTCTATTCAGTACTTCCTATCTAACACCCTATAGAACAGTACTACAAAAAGTGTCCTCCTATTAAAGCTAGGTGGTACACTGGGAGGTAGTCGAACACACCGGTTCCAACTGAAAGTCTTATGGAACCCCACTCCTCATATGTGTCCAGTGAAATGTCTTTCACAAATAAATTGAAAATAACAGGACTCCTCCAAAGGGAAAGTGTCGACGCGGTCGCGTTTCGGCCTTCCAAAGATTTAGGCCTCCTCAGGACAGGGCGACAGAAAAAGGGGAAACAAACCTAGGGATACATATAAAACATTACATTAACTTGCAGGCAGATGTTCAACACTCCATGTGCCACCACGCCCCACATAACACCATCACCGTCCTACTAAAACTGTGGTCACAAGTTTCACCAACCAAGGTGCATCTAAGTGACAGGCTTAAACAGGGGGAGGGAGAAAAACAGGGACAAATCCCCAAACAGCAAAATAGAAATGGTGGTCAAGGGAAATGTGCTCTCGGTCCACATAATGCAACAACCAAAGTGGTGAAATTCTGAAAAAATCAGTGTGCAAGAACGGGGAGGAGGGAGGGTGCATACTATCAGTGCTCACCACATGCCCAACACTATTATCAAAGACTACTGGAGCCACAAAATTCAACCCGTAAACTTACTTGAACTACAAGGTGGCAAGCCACCTATTGTGTCGACAAACGCTGATAATTTCTACAAAAGTAAAACACATTTAGAGTCAGAAACATCCTAAAGGACATAAACGGGCTAAGACGACAAAACAACTTCAGAGTGCGCATACACCCCGTGCCCTAACATCCTACCTTACGTTGTCCTATCTTCTAGTCAAGGGGGTCAATCGCAGGGTTCAAGAATCACCTGTATGCACTGCAAAACACGAAGAGGCAATGGAATCACGTAAAGGGTGGAAGCAAGCAAGTTGAAGTCCACACCTGCGTGGTATCTCAGACCAGTTATTATAATTACGCGCTACGGGACTCACCAGAAGTTTCAAAAGGTCCGCAGTCCAAAGTACTGCTGCAACTCGTCGCCATCAAGGTCCGATCAGACACTGACTAGGCTCGTACGGTATAAGTCAACACGGGACGTCCTCGCCGTGACCCCCCACGTGACCGGGACGTTCCGAATACACGTAATGAAAATAAAGAGGGGACTACGGTGTGTGCCTGCTCCGCTCCCTTCTACCGCTAACTCAAAAGTACACATACCAAAGTCGGCATCTGGAATACCTATAACCCGATCCAAAAAGGTCTTTTGCCACGAGGTAAATACCGGAAAATTACCGCATTTTCTATTAGTAAAAATAAAAATAAAAAATAAAAAATAAAAAAGTCCCATGGGATCCGAGATCTCGTGCCTCGTATATCAACATCCTAAGAGCGCGTGCATATTTATACTCAGGACGGAAAAAGCAAAGGATTCTAAAGGTGGGGAAAAAAACTTCAATATAAAATACAGGGAGTATCTAATCTATGCACTTGGCTCCCCTTCTGGCAAGACCACAACAAATAACAACCACTGGTGGTGACCTGCCAGAAAGTAAAAGAGGCAGGACACCTTGTTCTCACAAGGAGAATATTTAAGCTGGGGGTCACTTAACTACTCCAAGCCATTACATACAACTAAGCATCCTGGTCAGAAGTATAGGGGGCATATACATGATTAGGCCACTATGGGTGCCCACAAACAGAGGTGACCCACGACGAGACGGGTGGTGCAGGGCGCCGGGTGGCAGCAGAGCGAGTAATCACCTTCAAGCAATAACATTAAAGTATATACATAGTGACAATATGACACAGCATTTCAAACATTAAGACAACGGAAGGAATGACATTATCATCAACAAAAAACAATACCAACACAATCTTTTATATACATTATATACACATTAGCCTATAGCCTATATGCGGAACAGCCAGAGTGCTCAGGTATCCAAAGACACCTCATCATGGCCCAAATTTCATCACGGTCATTAAGTCCTCCCCTCGCAGTTTCATACTTTTCAATCATCCTTGCCTCCAATTTATTGAGTGTCATTTCTACCTGCATTTTATTCTGTGCCTTCACTACCACTAATACAGACCAATTGATGTTGTTCTCATCGTGTCCTGCCTCAACAAAATGTTGTACCAGTGGTGCTCCCATATTACGGCACCTAATCCTCGACTGATGCTGCATCACCCTCATCTTTACATTCTGAGTCGTTTGCCCTATGTATGTTTTACCACACGGACACGTGATGCAATACACCACGTTCTTGGTGTTACAATTAGAGAAACTTAATTGTACATGCCTCTTGTTGTTAATTGTCACTTGCTTGGTATTGGCAGTGTATGGACATACTACACAACCATTGCACTTGTAGTGTCCCACTACAGGGGGGAGACTCAACATACTCCTCAGGTTCCCTTTCTCTGGTGGAATTCTTGTGGCCTTAACTAGATGCTGCCTGATGTTTTTGGCCTTTCGGAATGCAAACAGTGGTTTGGGGATAACAAACTGTTCTATTAATCGCCAGTTCCTCAGAATAATTTGCTTGATTTTATTAGCCTTCGGGTTATAAGTGAGGACGCAGGTCATCTTATCAGTGTTTTGTTTTTCCTTTGGTGTAAGTAGAGAGTCACGCGGTGTGAACCACGCCCGCTTCAGTGCTGTCCTAACCAGTTTTTTGGGGTACCCTCTATTGACAAGCTTGGTTTGTAGCTGTTCGGCATTTGTAAAATAGTCATTTTTATTACTGCAATTCCGCCGGATTCTAAGAAATTGCCCATAGGGCAAATTTTCTTTCAGGGTCCGGGGATGTCCACTGCTAAAGTGAAGTAATGTGTTACGATATGTAGGTTTACAGTAGAGGCTCACTTCTAGTTTCCCCTCATTGTGTATCACATTCAAATCCAAAAAATTAATTTTGGAATTACTGTGAGTGATGGTAAATTTCAGATCTGCTGATAAATTGTTCAACCACCCATGAAAAGCCGTTAATTGTTCTGAACTTCCTTCCCAGATCATAAAGATGTCGTCGATAAATCGACTCCACCTTATGATCTGGGCTCTAAATGGTGTAGTATCACTAAAGATGTAATTTTTTTCAAACACATCCATCACCAGGTTAGCAATCTCTGGCGCAAAGCAACAGCCCATGGCTACTCCTTTTATCTGCAAAAACAAATCGTTTTTAAACGAAAAAAAGCTATTTTTTAAACAGATCTTTGCCAAGGCTGAAATAAAACTGGTCGGGACAGCGTGTGGTCTAGTCCTCATCTCCAACACCAAATCCAATACAAGTAGCGCTTCTTCTTGAGGGATATTGGTGTAAAGGCTTTCAACATCGAAAGTGACCAGCAACTGCCGGTCACTCTCGAATATTGAATCCTCCACCTTGGAAATAAAATCCATGGAGTCCCTAATGTAGGCCTCTGTCAATGGTACAAATGGTTTCAAAAACACGTCAATGTATTTTGCAAGCGGTTCCAACAACGAGCCGCAAGCCGCAATAATGGGGCGGCCGGGGGGATGGTTGATGTCCTTATGGACTTTAGGCAGGACGTAGATATTGGGAATCTTTTGTGTGGTTCAATTAAGAAATTCATATTCCTTTCTGCACAAGTATCCTTCATCTAATGCTTGTGTAGTAATCTGTTGGAACTGGGCCTTCAATCTGTCGGTAGGGTCTTCCTTAATGGGACGATAATGATCGATGTTATTAAGTTGTCTCAAGATTTCATTATCATACTCATCCACATCCCAGAGGACAATCCCTCCCCCCTTATCTGCTGGCTTAATAACCATAAGGGGGTTGTTAGATAGGTCTTTCAATGCTACCATTTCCTGTTTGGAGAAATTGGGTTTAAAGAAAACTTTCTTCCGATTAAGTACATCAATTTCTCTTAGGACCTGTTCTTCAAAAATAATCATTTCGTCCGGCATAGCCGAACTTTCAGGACAAAAAATAGATTTCTTATGTAGCCCGCTAATATTTATGTCCAACATATCGTCCTTATCTGAGAAAAATATATTAAGTCTAATTTTGCGAAGGAATTGCAACACTTCAGTCTTAACACTCACAGGGTCTTGTAGAGTCAATGGGACAAATGATAAACCCTTATGTAACACCTTTTCCTCAATCTCAGTTAAAGTGTGTTTGGAAAGGTTATAAATTGGGATCAATTCATTTCTGCTGATCTCTATCCCATTTTGTGTAGCGTTTATCTGTTGTAGGTCCTGTGTCTTGTTCTGAAGACTCCCTGGTCTGGGGGTGGGGGTGGTGGTGGCCTCCATGATCCTCTGAATCCCCTTCTTCCCCGTCCTCTGTCTAAAAAAGGAAGAGATCTGGGATATTGGAAGTATGTGGGGTAAGGTTCGTATTGCTGGTATTGTTGGTAATGACCTGAAGATCCTTGGTCAGAGTCGGAGGAAGACTCTGAAAACGTTATAAAGTTTCTTCTTGATCTGCCTCTATATTGTAAATTAAGTGTACTCGGATTATTATTCTTAAAGAAATCCTCCTTTAGGTATGGATACACAATCTCCAAATTGAAGTTCTTAATGTCCCTTGCCACTTTCGTTGTTTTCAAATTTACTGTGTGTGTTTTAAAATCACAGATAGTTTTCTCAATTGATTCCAATAAAGCTTTAGCATCCGTAATACCAGTATCAATCCCAATTTCTTCCTCCAATTTTTTGATCTCCTTTAGTTCTTCCTCACTAATTCTAAGGGCTGTTTAGATGGATAATACTATCCAATCACGGGAGCATTTCGTACCCACCCCACTGAAGTCCAACAGATACGGTTTATCATTAACAAAAATCAGATTTGAAAAATTAGGTTATTTTGGAGATCATAGCCGTAGGTGACCCAGGGGTGGGGTGGGGGTAGATATCTATAAGGTAGACCCTTACAAAATGAGTTTTATATGCCCTGGGTAAAGTGAAATTGCAAACTTCACTCCCCATATTGTGACAAAGTGCTGCCCAAAATCGACTTTTGTGGTAGAAGCACTGTGGAGGGAGGATCTGCAATATTTCTGCGTATTCAGAGCCCCTAAAGTCTCCCCTAGGTATACCAGGGGTGGGGGTCCTGTAGATATAGGCCGGATACTTATAAAATATGTTTTAGATGCCCTGGTGGTAGAAAAATGTCCCACATCATTTTTCCCATTGCAAACCCCCTGCCACTTAGGTTAACATGGGAGAACGTTATTAACTAATAACTCTTGATAGGAGAAAGCTAAAAGTCCCATTCAAAGACTTCCCAGAAAGGTATTAATAAACTCAGCAATATGGTATTGTTGAATTTCTCCTAAAATGTACATACAAGAAGTTATAAGTCTTTCTTGTTTGTGTGTCGAAATTCAGCCTTCCAGTGGTCTGTCCTGTTTGGTCAGAGTTAAGGAGATTAGCCAGGCTTCTGTGAAAAGGTGGTAATGAGCCCCTGGAGTTGAACAGCTCTGCTGGAAGTATCAATAGAAAGAAAAATTGGCGCAAGGAGGAACAAATATGAACAAATTTTCACAATAGGTGACAATAAATTCTCCTATTGGTCCTGTGACTAACGTCCACTGCGGAATTATTCGAAGGTTTAATATCACCACACTCACGGGAGGATACGATTACACTTTTTATTTTTTGTAATCTGTTCAAATATATACTTTTTTCATTTCTTTTATATATATGTCACAAAGTACTAACACAAAATCTTCTCAAAGATATATACATTATAAACAACAAATAAACCTACCTATGTACATACTTATATACAACAAATATACGCAATGAAGCAACATATACACTTTATACAACACCCATATAACAAAAACAATGTATGACATAAAAGGGGGGGAGGGGTCTAATTTGTATATATATCTCTATTCAGTACTTCCTATCTAACACCCTATAGAACAGTACTACAAAAAGTGTCCTCCTATTAAAGCTAGGTGGTACACTGGGAGGTAGTCGAACACACCGGTTCCAACTGAAAGTCTTATGGAACCCCACTCCTCATATGTGTCCAGTGAAATGTCTTTCACAAATAAATTGAAAATAACAGGACTCCTCCAAAGGGAAAGTGTCGACGCGGTCGCGTTTCGGCCTTCCAAAGATTTAGGCCTCCTCAGGACAGGGCGACAGAAAAAGGGGAAACAAACCTAGGGATACATATAAAACATTACATTAACTTGCAGGCAGATGTTCAACACTCCATGTGCCACCACGCCCCACATAACACCATCACCGTCCTACTAAAACTGTGGTCACAAGTTTCACCAACCAAGGTGCATCTAAGTGACAGGCTTAAACAGGGGGAGGGAGAAAAACAGGGACAAATCCCCAAACAGCAAAATAGAAATGGTAGTCAAGGGAAATGTGCTCTCGGTCCACATAATGCAACAACCAAAGTGGTGAAATTCTGAAAAAATCAGTGTGCAAGAACGGGGAGGAGGGAGGGTGCATACTATCAGTGCTCACCACATGCCCAACACTATTATCAAAGACTACTGGAGCCACAAAATTCAACCCGTAAACTTACTTGAACTACAAGGTGGCAAGCCACCTATTGTGTCGACAAACGCTGATAATTTCTACAAAAGTAAAACACATTTAGAGTCAGAAACATCCTAAAGGACATAAACGGGCTAAGACGACAAAACAACTTCAGAGTGCGCATACACCCCGTGCCCTAACATCCTACCTTACGTTGTCCTATCTTCTAGTCAAGGGGGTCAATCGCAGGGTTCAAGAATCACCTGTATGCACTGCAAAACACGAAGAGGCAATGGAATCACGTAAAGGGTGGAAGCAAGCAAGTTGAAGTCCACACCTGCGTGGTATCTCAGACCAGTTATTATAATTAGGCACTACGGGACTCACCAGAAGTTTCAAAAGGTCCGCAGTCCAAAGTACTGCTGCAACTCGTCGCCATCAAGGTCCGATCAGACACTGACTAGGCTCGTACGGTATAAGTCAACACGGGACGTCCTCGCCGTGACCCCCCACGTGACCGGGACGTTCCGAATACACGTAATGAAAATAAAGAGGGGACTACGGTGTGTGCCTGCTCCGCTCCCTTCTACCGCTAACTCAAAAGTACACATACCAAAGTCGGCATCTGGAATACCTATAACCCGATCCAAAAAGGTCTTTTGCCACGAGGTAAATACCGGAAAATTACCGCATTTTCTATTAGTAAAAATAAAAATAAAAAATAAAAAATAAAAAAGTCCCATGGGATCCGAGATCTCGTGCCTCGTATATCAACATCCTAAGAGCGCGTGCATATTTATACTCAGGACGGAAAAAGCAAAGGATTCTAAAGGTGGGGAAAAAAACTTCAATATAAAATACAGGGAGTATCTAATCTATGCACTTGGCTCCCCTTCTGGCAAGACCACAACAAATAACAACCACTGGTGGTGACCTGCCAGAAAGTAAAAGAGGCAGGACACCTTGTTCTCACAAGGAGAATATTTAAGCTGGGGGTCACTTAACTACTCCAAGCCATTACATACAACTAAGCATCCTGGTCAGAAGTATAGGGGGCATATACATGATTAGGCCACTATGGGTGCCCACAAACAGAGGTGACCCACGACGAGACGGGTGGTGCAGGGCGCCGGGTGGCAGCAGAGCGAGTAATCACCTTCAAGCAATAACATTAAAGTATATACATAGTGACAATATGACACAGCATTTCAAACATTAAGACAACGGAAGGAATGACATTATCATCAACAAAAAACAATACCAACACAATCTTTTATATACATTATATACACATTAGCCTATAGCCTATATGCGGAACAGCCAGAGTGCTCAGGTATCCAAAGACACCTCATCATGGCCCAAATTTCATCACGGTCATTAAGTCCTCCCCTCGCAGTTTCATACTTTTCAATCATCCTTGCCTCCAATTTATTGAGTGTCATTTCTACCTGCATTTTATTCTGTGCCTTCACTACCACTAATACAGACCAATTGATGTTGTTCTCATCGTGTCCTGCCTCAACAAAATGTTGTACCAGTGGTGCTCCCATATTACGGCACCTAATCCTCGACTGATGCTGCATCACCCTCATCTTTACATTCTGAGTCGTTTGCCCTATGTATGTTTTACCACACGGACACGTGATGCAATACACCACGTTCTTGGTGTTACAATTAGAGAAACTTAATTGTACATGCCTCTTGTTGTTAATTGTCACTTGCTTGGTATTGGCAGTGTATGGACATACTACACAACCATTGCACTTGTAGTGTCCCACTACAGGGGGGAGACTCAACATACTCCTCAGGTTCCCTTTCTCTGGTGGAATTCTTGTGGCCTTAACTAGATGCTGCCTGATGTTTTTGGCCTTTCGGAATGCAAACAGTGGTTTGGGGATAACAAACTGTTCTATTAATCGCCAGTTCCTCAGAATAATTTGCTTGATTTTATTAGCCTTCGGGTTATAAGTGAGGACGCAGGTCATCTTATCAGTGTTTTGTTTTTCCTTTGGTGTAAGTAGAGAGTCACGCGGTGTGAACCACGCCCGCTTCAGTGCTATCCTAACCAGTTTTTTGGGGTACCCTCTATTGACAAGCTTGGTTTGTAGCTGTTCGGCATTTGTAAAATAGTCATTTTTATTACTGCAATTCCGCCGGATTCTAAGAAATTGCCCATAGGGCAAATTTTCTTTCAGGGTCCGGGGATGTCCACTGCTAAAGTGAAGTAATGTGTTACGATATGTAGGTTTACAGTAGAGGCTCACTTCTAGTTTCCCCTCGTTGTGTATCACATTCAAATCCAAAAAATTAATTTTGGAATTACTGTGAGTGATGGTAAATTTCAGATCTGCTGATAAATTGTTCAACCACCCATGAAAAGCCGTTAATTGTTCTGAACTTCCTTCCCAGATCATAAAGATGTCGTCGATAAATCGACTCCACCTTATGATCTGGGCTCTAAATGGTGTAGTATCACTAAAGATGTAATTTTTTTCAAACACATCCATCACCAGGTTAGCAATCTCTGGCGCAAAGCAACAGCCCATGGCTACTCCTTTTATCTGCAAAAACAAATCATTTTTAAACGAAAAAAAGCTATTTTTTAAACAGATCTTTGCCAAGGCTGAAATAAAACTGGTCGGGACAGCGTGTGGTCTAGTCCTCATCTCCAACACCAAATCCAATACAAGTAGCGCTTCTTCTTGAGGGATATTGGTGTAAAGGCTTTCAACATCGAAAGTGACCAGCAACTGCCGGTCACTCTCGAATATTGAATCCTCCACCTTGGAAATAAAATCCATGGAGTCCCTAATGTAGGCCTCTGTCAATGGTACAAATGGTTTCAAAAACACGTCAATGTATTTTGCAAGCGGTTCCAACAACGAGCCGCAAGCCGCAATAATGGGGCGGCCGGGGGGATGGTTGATGTCCTTATGGACTTTAGGCAGGACGTAGATATTGGGAATCTTTTGTGTGGTTCAATTAAGAAATTCATATTCCTTTCTGCACAAGTATCCTTCATCTAATGCTTGTGTAGTAATCTGTTGGAACTGGGCCTTCAATCTGTCGGTAGGGTCTTCCTTAATGGGACGATAATGATCGATGTTATTAAGTTGTCTCAAGATTTCATTATCATACTCATCCACATCCCAGAGGACAATCCCTCCCCCCTTATCTGCTGGCTTAATAACCATAAGGGGGTTGTTAGATAGGTCTTTCAATGCTACCATTTCCTGTTTGGAGAAATTGGGTTTAAAGAAAACTTTCTTCCGATTAAGTACATCAATTTCTCTTAGGACCTGTTCTTCAAAAATAATCATTTCGTCCGGCATAGCCGAACTTTCAGGACAAAAAATAGATTTCTTATGTAGCCCGCTAATATTTATGTCCAACATATCGTCCTTATCTGAGAAAAATATATTAAGTCTAATTTTGCGAAGGAATTGCAACACTTCAGTCTTAACACTCACAGGGTCTTGTAGAGTCAATGGGACAAATGATAAACCCTTATGTAACACCTTTTCCTCAATCTCAGTTAAAGTGTGTTTGGAAAGGTTATAAATGGGGATCAATTCATTTCTGCTGATCTCTATCCCATTTTGTGTAGCGTTTATCTGTTGTAGGTCCTGTGTCTTGTTCTGAAGACTCCCTGGTCTGGGGGTGGGGGTGGTGGTGGCCTCCATGATCCTCTGAATCCCCTTCTTCCCCGTCCTCTGTCTAAAAAAGGAAGAGATCTGGGATATTGGAAGTATGTGGGGTAAGGTTCGTATTGCTGGTATTGTTGGTAATGACCTGAAGATCCTTGGTCAGAGTCGGAGGAAGACTCTGAAAACGTTATAAAGTTTCTTCTTGATCTGCCTCTATATTGTAAATTAAGTGTACTCGGATTATTATTCTTAAAGAAATCCTCCTTTAGGTATGGATACACAATCTCCAAATTGAAGTTCTTAATGTCCCTTGCCACTTTCGTTGTTTTCAAATTTACTGTGTGTGTTTTAAAATCACAGATAGTTTTCTCAATTGATTCCAATAAAGCTTTAGCATCCGTAATACCAGTATCAATCCCAATTTCTTCCTCCAATTTTTTGATCTCCTTTAGTTCTTCCTCACTAATTCTAAGGGCTGTTTAGATGGATAATACTATCCAATCACGGGAGCATTTCGTACCCACCCCACTGAAGTCCAACAGATACGGTTTATCATTAACAAAAATCAGATTTGAAAAATTAGGTTATTTTGGAGATCATAGCCGTAGGTGACCCAGGGGTGGGGTGGGGGTAGATATCTATAAGGTAGACCCTTACAAAATGAGTTTTATATGCCCTGGGTAAAGTGAAATTGCAAACTTCACTCCCCATATTGTGACAAAGTGCTGCCCAAAATCGACTTTTGTGGTAGAAGCACTGTGGAGGGAGGATCTGCAATATTTCTGCGTATTCAGAGCCCCTAAAGTCTCCCCTAGGTATACCAGGGGTGGGGGTCCTGTAGATATAGGCCGGATACTTATAAAATATGTTTTAGATGCCCTGGTGGTAGAAAAATGTCCCACATCATTTTTCCCATTGCAAACCCCCTGCCACTTAGGTTAACATGGGAGAACGTTATTAACTAATAACTCTTGATAGGAGAAAGCTAAAAGTCCCATTCAAAGACTTCCCAGAAAGGTATTAATAAACTCAGCAATATGGTATTGTTGAATTTCTCCTAAAATGTACATACAAGAAGTTATAAGTCTTTCTTGTTTGTGTGTCCAAATTCAGCCTTCCAGTGGTCTGTCCTGTTTGGTCAGAGTTAAGGAGATTAGCCAGGCTTCTGTGAAAAGGTGGTAATGAGCCCCTGGAGTTGAACAGCTCTGCTGGAAGGGCAGGGTCCTGTTGCACAAGAAGGCCAGAGCAGGGGGAGGAGTCATAAACAATGGACTTCAAGGGAAAGGGAGGACCCCAGTGACATTTACAACCTTATCCTGTTGAACCCACACCAGATGCTACTATTAAGGAAGAAATTAGATGATGCAAGGGGGAGAGACTATGGAGATTTGCCATCTTTGGGGTGTGTTTAGCCAGATCTTCTCTCCCTGCTGGAAAATCAGCCATTATGAATTTGGAAGAATTGGTGCACTCTGGGACAAAATAGTGCCATAGTCTGCAGGAAGTGGTCAGACCTTTGGGTGGTACTCTGCAGTACACTGGACAAGAGTGACCTTCTTGCAGAGAAGTTGGAGTAAGTATCTGAGAAGGGCAGAGCCCCTCAGATCTGCTGCTTGAAACCTAAGAAAGCAAGACGGCCATGCTGGAAGTTTGATGTGCATTTCTAAAGGCCTGCACCCTGAAGATTGCACCTTCTGCACCATCTGCAACTACAACCTGTGGATTACTTTGCTGTAGAAGAAATAAAGAGTGGACTCCTTGCAAACTACAGGGTAACAGAGCTCACCTGGAACATCACCACCAAGAATCCTCCACCTGGAGAACTACCAGATGATTTGTAAGGGTTTTGTCCAAGTGGATTGTGGGAACTGAAGTCCTCGACTTTCATGGACCATCTTGGAGCTTCCAGACCCTTGCAGTGAGTTTGAGACACTTTGGGAAACTTTAGGAAAAAGGTACAGAAGTTTGAAGAACTTTGGAGCAATTTTGGGAACAAGCTCCATAAGGGGGCCAACTCAACCTGGCCAGCCAAGCCGTCTGCCTTCAACCACGAGGTGGCCTGCCATTCAGGTTTGTTCCGCTGAAAAGCTCAGTAGGTTCTACTCCCAGAGTTTGACCGGGAGTAGAAGAAATCCGAGGCCAGCGAACCCTCACCAAATCCGGCCTGTGAAGAGCATCGAGAGACCCCACGTGAAAAAGCTCCATAAAAGTTTCTAAGTCCGAACGGAGAAAAGGTGACCGGGAGTAACCACGAGTAACCGCGAAATCCAAGCCGCCTGCCTTCAACGGCGTGTTGGCCTGGATCCTTGGTTTGTCCTGCTGGAACGCTCCAGAGGTCGGACTTCCATAAGTTTGACCGGGAGCTCGTCACAAGGCAATCTGGCGAAGCCTCACCGAATCCGGACTGCCTGAGAGCTTTGAGAGACCTCGGGAAAAAAAGCTCCAGAAAAGTTTCTATGTCAGAAATTTAAATTTAAAACTTTGACCCAGACCTACAATGAGGCGGAGCCGCCCTGGCCTCCATTGCGGTCAGCCTGAAATTTTGACTTTGACCCGGTCTTTTTTGACCAGATGTCCCGAAAAGGCATTATAGGTTTCTATGTGCTAGAAAGTGCTAAATCTTTGAAAATTCATATCTCTGGTTCCCTACACTGGACTTTTGTCATTTTGGTGTCATTTTAAAGATACAAATATTTTCTTCCTCTTGGTGTTGGATTTTTATTTTGTATTGTGTCTTAATTATTTACCGATATGGTATTTTTAAATGCTTTACATACCAGTCTTTCAAGTTAGGCCTGCCTGCTAGCAGCCAAGCTACCAAGGGGTGAGCATAGGAATAATTTCTAAGACCTTTTCTGAGCCCTATGCTGTGTTAGTGGCCTTATTGCCAGTGGTAGATATACATCTGCCACTACTAATAATCCACTATCCAACTATCATTTATAAGACAGTGATACCATAAATTGTTTTACCTTCTTTAGCGTAACCCATTTTTGTTGGCAATATGAGAATTTTACTCCTGCTAGCCAGTGGAAAAACATAGTAAAAGACTTAACAACTGGGCTGTGAAGTGCCTGCTTTTAATCGTAATTGTATTTACACAGTGCTTAGTACCACTGAGGAGGTTTTGAAGGGACAGTTATGTAAAAAAGAAATTTGCATTACTTACGGTCTGGTAGCACTAAAATGTACATTTTCAAAGCACCATTTTATCGAAAAACTATTTGTACAATTTGTATCAGTCTATTTTATACTGTGTGTAATGCAAATATAAAATAATGCCTTACACATTCACAGTGCTTTCTTTCACAGACTGTGACCTCATAGCACTAAAAACAGACAAGTCACTCTTCTCCACTGCACTAACCAAAATGTAATTGTGTGGCTCTTTGGTTACACACATACCTTTGCAGTGCATTACCTAATAGAGGTTTCATCATGTACTAGAGTGCATTTACAACTATCAACTTAAAAAAAATATATTTTCATTTATGCTAGCCATTATTTTATATGTAGCTACCTGATGATGAAAGACCTAAAAAACTAACAAAATATTTTAGGTCTTATTTATGAGAGGCTTGTACCGCTGTAGCGTCACTTTTTTTGAAGCTCCAGCAGCACAAGCATCCAAATCATATCAATGAGGCAACGCAAAGGCCCCTTCCCGGGCTTTGCATGACCTCATACATATGGAGTAAGGCAAGACAGTGCACATCTTAGCATTGCCTTACTCTGCGTCAAGGAGGCATTTAATGGACACTGCTGTGGGTGTTCCCACACAACTCCCATGGATTTTGACGCTGCCCCAGATTTACAAAATCAAGTAAACCTGAGGCAGCACCAAAACCTTGCGCCTCACCACAGTAGGCATAACAAGGAGAAATGCTTAAATTTCTCCTCACTGTCTTCCTCTTTCCATGTGTGCTGCATTGTATAAAACACTTAGAACGAGGAAACCCTATCTGTGGATTGGTTTTTTGTGCAGGAATGTGCTCCTTCATGCCCAAAAACTATCCTGCATATGTTGGCGCTAGCAGCAATTTGTGCACCAATGTAGGGGAGAAGTACAGGAGAGTACCTTATTTAAAGAAAAGGGTGCATTACTACCCTTTCTCATTGGTGTAGGGCAGTGCAGCACAAAGACTTGCGGCACTGCCCTATGCCAATTCCTGATAAATGAGGACCTTTGTTTTTAGCCACAACTTTGAACACGCCTCCATGATCACTGACCTTTTATTTGCTAAACACTGTTTAATATTAGTTCCCCACTGTAAACATGATTTGCTGTGGGAATTGGGGGCATTTATGGTTGTCGATAGTTGTCAAGGATGAGGGGTAGCATGTTCTAGAAATTTTTGTCAGGAGGGGTCCTTACACATCAAACATTTTGACAGGGGGATCTCTGCTTCAAAAAGTTTGACCTCTGCTCTAGAGAATGAGAATTAAATGCTACAAGTGGACTGCAGCACTCAATGTGTCACCCACTGCACTACAACTTTAAAATATGTCTCTAGGCCTGCCCTTGTAACCCGTTTGTGCAGCATTAAACTACCATATCAACCTGGTAAACGTAACGTTTTGCCAGGCCTAAACCTTCCCTTCTAATACTTAGACCTCAAATGGCCATGAGGCAGGTTGCATGGCAGTTAAATGTAGGACATGTATTATTAAAGGTGTACATGTCTTGGCTGTGATAAACCTCCAAAGTTATTTTCTACTGTGGCAAGGCTGGCTCTCCCAAACAAAAACACTGTGTTATGGTACAGCAATTCGCATTACTTAACTTCAATTTGGGAGCAGCTATAAACGTGATTCAAGGACTCATTTGAATAGAAATTTAAAATCAACTTAATGCTAAAGTTTGATTTTATTTTACTATTTTGAAAATGCCACTTTGTCAAAGTTTTCATTTTTCTACATAAGCCAAATGTGCCTTTCCAACATGGACCGGTGTAATCCGGCCCCTGGCGGCAACCCTGGAGTGTTATGTGTATTGCTCTCAGACATTAGACAAAGGCCCAGTGAAGGGCTGTTCTTTTTAGAAGCAGGATGGCCTCAAGGATGTGCCGAGCCCCTGTTTGAGCTTCAACGAGTAACCTGAAGGATGCATCCAGCCCCTTCTTGTCTTCAAAAGAGACCTACACTGTCACTGGCAGATGCAGCTCTCACCTGGGCCTGCCTGCCCTTTGTCTCTCCAGTCAGTCTGGCCCCAAACTCAGTGGGGTAGAACAACTGACCAGAACTATCTTAGGGGTTGGACAAAGCCTTGCCTTACCCCCACAGGCTGGCACAGGGCATGAAAGTGGATACCACCGATCTCCTCAGAACACTCATGTCTGAAGAACCTGAAGGAAGTCTGAACCTGCTTTCTTTGAACCCAGAACGCCTGGAGTGTCTCCAAGGATCAGGCTGCTGGCCTCCTCTTTGACCTACAGGACACAACAGGCTTTCAGAGGACTCTCTCCCTGCAACTGGCCAACTGACCAGTTCCAACTGGGCATGCACTGAACCCTGCTGCTGGTCTCTGCTGGAGTGAGTCATAACTCCCAAGTGGTGCCCCTGAGGTCAGACCCTTGACTGATGTTAGAGTGTACTCCTCCTGCCCACACTGCAAAATCTTGGACTTGAGGCCTGATTACCAATACGGTGGTCCCACAGCCATCACAAACAAGTTTTCCACCCCCCAAATTTGGATGGCAGGTGGATGTGTGTTGGGCACAAAGACCGACCGCCACATTGATGACATTCGGAATGATTCCGACTGCCCTTTGGACCTCCTGCATCCCACAGAATGGTGGCGGTACCTGCCAGGCACAGCCTGAAGGATAATGATATCCCTTTCCACCTGTCTGTCAGCTGAGGTCAAACCGCGTGACCAGACAGGTGGAAAGACTTTGGGGGCCCGTAGCGGGCCCTCCTTACCCCTGGTCCTAAGCTGTGGGTATTGGGGGCACCTATGATGCCCCTCCACATATCCCTGCACCATGTGGCAGACACCAAATGGTGCCTGCACGTAGTGCAGGGATATGTAAGTTGTACCATTTGTTGTATTGAGACATCTGCTGCAGCCAGCAGCACCCACCACAATGCAAAAGATAGGCATTGGGTTCAGGAAACCCAAAAAATAAAGGAAATGTAAAATATCTATTAGTTTAAAATAAACGAATTCACATTTCCTACAAAAAACAGTGATAAATGCAATGCCCACCGAGCTCCAAATCAGGAACCTATCCAATACTTATTTTATTTATTTATTTATTTATTTAAGAAGTTTTATATAGCGCTGGCCTGCCCTGAGGGTATCGGAGCGCTTTACGGCAGATACAATGAAGAGATTCACAACAAACAAAACAAAAAGAAAGAACACGTTAACATTGCAGGACGCTGTTTGGGAGCTTGAGGAAAAGGAGTTGGAGCAGTGCGAGGTGTCTGTGTCTGCCCACCATCGTAATAGACTCCTAAAATTCTACAACACTACATATCACTAAACATACAACACCTTAACAGTACTACACATATTATTTCATATGCAGTACACCACATTACAACATCCACCAAAACCAAACAAACTCTACACAATACCTAACTACCTCCCCTACTCTTAAATGACCTTAATAATAAATTAAATGAGACTTAACCTTAACCGATGCAACACAGCTTGCAACTGTGAGCTTCTCTCTCCAAAAGCACCCAAATAATGACCGGGATAGAATAAAAAGCCCACTTCCACCCAAAGAAAATGACTGCTTAATTAAACTAGAAAAAAGACTATTTCTCATTGAAGTCAATGTAAAACAATGTTATTATAAAAATGTATGTTTAAAAAACGTATTTCACTGTTAACATTTTTAGAAATGTAATACAAATGTTAAAAAAATGGTAAAATACATAGTGATGAATATTATAATGTACATAATATTCTTTAGGACATATTACAAATAATTTTCTTGATTTATTAAATAATATATACAAAAATTATTAAATGTATCACAAAAAGATACTTATGTATAAAAGAATGTATGTCACAGTTATTTTCTATTAATACTGTAATTTATTTCTACTTACATAATAAATAATATTATTTCAAAATGTAATATTGTTTAATATTTCAAAAAAGTGTTAGACATAAAAATAAATGCACTGCAATGTTTATTTTTTATTTTGTGCACCAATTTCCTCAGGTATTAATCTCCTACACAGCACTTTCCATGCAAGCATTCTCTTTTTTATTTTACATTTATTTTTATTGGGGAGTTCATCTATTGCAAAATCGATAATTAAATAGCAAAGCAAAATCAGACAAAATTACAACAGTGCTGTCCTCTTTAAGATGCAAAGAAATAACCTTCAGAATATCATCATTTTAAACAAACAGATACCTTTAAAACTTTAAATTCATATATGCAGTTTCACATAAACCCCAATGTCAATTTTTTACCATAGTTTAAGAAATTCCCTGTATGACCCAGATCTTAATGCGTATCTATTTTCCAGTTCCTTAATTTTATTAATTTTAGACCTTAGATGTTGGAATGTTTAAATTCCCTCAGATCGCCATTTTCTAAGGATTAAGGATCTAGCTAGTAAGACCCCAATATATATTTGTTTTTGTAGCGGGTTGACCTTTAAGTCTGCTGAATATCCTAAAACTGCTGTCTGTATATCTAATGGTTGTTGCAGTTTCAAGGTATGAGTGCGAAACTGATGGATCTTATCGCATAATTTACACAGCCTTGGGCAAGCCCATATAATGTGTGTTCAAATACTCCCTCCTTCTGCTTCACAACTAAAACAATTTGCAGAGATTTGCAGGTTAATCTTGTAGAGGAGGGTGGGGGTTCTACATAAAAGCCACTCTGTATAAAATTGCATGCATCACAAGTTGGCGCCCTTTAACAATGTGAAGTTAAACTCATTAATGTTATCCCAGGCTGGAGATTTTCTTTGGGCTGCCGTTTTGTTGCAATTTTCCGTGGACCTTAACCACCCCATGGATGTATCAGAGAGAAACCATTCTGCTGATTGTCCTACAGGTGTTAGAATCTAATAAATCCTCAACAAGTTCTACAGTTGCAAATATGTGTATGGGATTTAAGTACCACAACAGGTACAAAGCTTCCAGGGAACCATCCAAAACATATTGGCTTTGCTCCCAGCCAAATAGTTTACTAAAGTGATCATACAACAACTAACTCCAGCTAAAGCCTCTAGGGTGTCATTAAGTCTTCAACTTCCCAAGAAAACAGTTCTTAAAACAACATCCAGTTTTCAGCTCTAACGGCAGCTTATCAGTTATTTATTTGATAAGACTGTCTATTTTCTCCAACCAGATATGTCTGCAAGGACGTAACAACTGCCAGTTTGCCCTTATTAACCCTTGGTGACTATTAATTAATTAATTATTGAAAACATTCAGAGACAAACAAGCACTTCACTTTCTAGATATTCAGTGGCTGAGTGACTTGGTGCACTCCCCTTTCACAGAGTACAATATTTCCTGGTGTACCATAATTGCAAAATGGAAAAATGGTAGAAAATATCATTGACAAGGAGAGAGTGTTCAAAGTGAAGAGATGGCCCTTGAAATTAATATCATGCAAATCACTAAATGGTTATGGTTTATCCACTTAATTGTCTTCAGACAATGGTGAATTTCAAGATAACTGGGCTGCTCTCTATTGGATTTGGCAGAGCTCATTGAACAGGAAGGAAAACAATTCATTCATAATTCCTGAATGTGGGGGCAATGACTGCTCTCCACTAGCAGTTAGCTTTTCATATCATGCACCTGAAAGCAATAATTGAACCCCCATGAACATGTATTCCATAGGAGATTGAGACTGGCAAAATATCTAAATCTTGTGGGGGAATATCCATTTGCTCTTCCATTTATAGCCCCTATTCCCTAAACTGTAAGGATATTCATAAGTTGTTGAAAGTAATGAGAGCCTCTTACTTTATTTGGAATTCAGGGTTTGAGACACCCACTTAGTTCTTCACTCTATACAATATCATTTGTCAAAGGAAGATCATCTCCTAACCTCAATTAAAATCCCACATTAATATCCAAGACACAGAGGTCCTGAATGTGGGTCGACTAGGTACTTCCTAACACGTTCTATAAATGAAACAAGGTGTTTGACCAAGATCAGTCTGTGATGGACCTACCATATATCTATCTATATATATAAAAACGAATGTCTGTCTGTCTGTCTGTCTGTCTGTCTGTCTGTTTGTCCTTTATGCATTACTACACCATTCATCCGATCGCCATGAAACTTTGGGAAGTTGTTGAGTACACTCCCACGAAGGTTTCTGGCAAAAATTTGTTTTAAATATCGTACCCCCAGGGCCCTCGTAATCTTTCGAATACTGATGTATGCACCAGACGGAAAAACAACAAATCGTGTATCCACAAGCACTCGAATAAATAAATAGAATTAAAACACCATTCATCCGATCGCCATGAAACTTTGGGAAGTTGTTGAGTACACTCCCGCGAAGGTTTCTGGCATAAATGTTTTTTAAATATTGGCCCCCCCAGGGCCCTCATAATCTTTCGAATACTGATGTACACACAAGACGGAAAAACCAAAAATTGTGTATCCACAAGCACTCGAATAAATAAATAGAATTAAAACAGCATTCATCCGATCGCCAGGAAACTTTGGGAAGTTGTTGAGTACACACCCGCAAAGGTTTCTGGCATAAATGTTTTTTAAATATCGGCCCCAGAGGACCCTCATAATCGTTGGAATACTGATGTACGCACAAGATAGAAAAACAAAAAATCGTGTATCCACAAGCACTCGAATAAATAAATAGAATTAAAACAGCATTCATCCGATCGCCATGAAACTTTGGGAAGTTGTTGAGTACACTCCCGTGAAGGTTTCTGGCATAACATTTTTTTAAATATCGGCCCCCCAGGGCCCTCATATTCTTTCGAATACTGATTTACGCACAAGACGGAAAAACAAAAAATCGTGTATCCACAAGCACTCGAATAAAAAGAATTAAAACAGCATTTATCCGATCGGCAGGAAACTTTGGGAAGTTGTTGAGTACACTCCTGCAAAGGTTTCTGGCATAAAAATATTTTAAATATCGGCCCCTCAGGGCCCTCATAATCTTTTGAATACTGATGTACGCACCAGACGGAAAAACAAAGAATTGTGTATCCACAAGCACTCGAATAAATAAATAGAATTAAAACGACACTTTGAAATGTTTTCCATATTAAACTGAATAAGTTTCAATAAAAATGACACAATGTAAATTGAATGTTATCATAACGAGTTTCCTTGAATTTCCATTCTTCCGAGATCGCAGCAACGCGCGACGGGTAAGCTAGTATATTATAAAAGAGCTGGATAGAAAAATGTAGGAAACATGGAAAATTACCTTTAGTTCCACCGTTTTCAGCATACATTTTGGCGAAGAGTGTACTTTTAGTCCAAATCATAATATACCATGAAACTTGTTCTGACTGCCCATGTGCTGTAGGAATAGGAAAGGGCAAGTATGCCAGTTTATAAATAGGGAGACAACCCCAATTTCATGCTCCTTTAACTGCTCCCTTATCTTTATGTTCAGGATATACAATGTGTATATCTGCCCCAACCAGGGCTCCCCATTGCTAAAGAACCTGCCACCACATGGACAGGAAGAGCCAAATCAGTACTAGGTTGAAACAATCAAGTCTTCAGTTCCTTCCTAAAAATAACTTTGCTAGTGCTCTTTGGCACACATGTAGCAGTATGGTGTTTCAGAGTTTAGTCACCGAACACTTTAAGGAACTTCCTCCTAGTCTGGCTTTTTTGATTCCAGGTACGAAATCTAGCCCTAGGTTAGATGGCCTAAAAGTCCTGGAAGGAGTACAGGGTTTAATCAGATGTGTAAGAGAAAGAGAGCCTGTATTGGCGATAACACGGGCTACAAAGCAAAAGGCCTCAAATTGAATCCGTCTTTCAATCAATAACCAATGTAATCAGTCAAATGGAATGAAATAGATTGCTTTTTGGGAATATGTAAGAGAAGGCATGCCACCCCCTTTACAATTATTTGAAGCCGCCTTGTTACCATCTATGAAATGCCCAGATAAATGACATTCCTATAGTACAGGTGTGACATAATCATGGCCTGGAACATGGTTTTTTGGGGTGGGGAAACACCACATTCACCACAAGAGAATGATGGTGGACACTTCCCACATGCATTACCATTAGTGCACTCACCCCGATCACATCCCAAAAGTTACAGGCTTGTGGATTGAAGACGCGGAGCTCTGGATGGTGTCCTTGCTCAAGGAGAAGTAGTGGGCAGCGTTTTTTGTCAACGTGTGCGGTGACCAGTGGACTTGCGGAGCTGCTGTGTCTTGAGCAGTTGGGAGAGGCAGGGTAAGCCCACAGTGGCACACAACTACAGATCTAGTGGCGAGAGGACTAGGGCGGCTAGATGGGGTTTTAGGAGGTGCAGGTGAGAAAGCGCGTATACAGGGAGCAGTGCCGGGCTAGGTCTCACCACTACCATCGGTCCGTGTTCGCCTTTTGTTCCTTTTTAATATGCTGGCATATGCATCACTCTACAACATGTTAAGCTCATCGGAAGAGATAACACTTAATCGTTTGCTGGGCTTTTTATAAAATTAAATAACCTCTCAAGAACATGTCAGTTGCTTCCACAGAATAAAGAACAGTATAAAAAAAAAGAAATGTGGAAAAAAAGAAAGAAAGCAATCAATTATATTTAAAGCATGCACACATTTAAGCGCAAGCCAACAAGTGTTAACTCAGCCCTCTCAAATCAGTCCACCCCCATCCAGAGGTTGTGGCAGAAGGGTACATTAAAGAGACCACTCACTAATATACGTACACTGCGGAATGCACAGCATTGGATGGATTTAAAAGTGCAACAGTTGTTAGAGGCTGGAAGCATAGAGGCCTCTGACGCCCAAATGGAAAGCGGGAAAAGGGGTAGAGACAGATAGCAGCGTAGATGCTCAGGAGATTCATAAGCCTAACTCCACCCTGGAAAGGACTGGAAAAGTAATAGCATGTTGGAGGACCATCAAAAATAGTCTACTGCAGAGCCTTTTTGTCACCCCTATGTGCTGTAAAAAAAATCCTCTTTTTTCCAAATCTTATATAGCTCCAGTAACTACAAGGGCAGGTAATCAGTTGCAAGTCTTGACGTTATTTCAGCCAGCTTTGTCCTCTGCCCAGCACCCGCTATGCATGCAGAGACTGAACTCGCAGAGGATGGACTCTCAACGATGGCCCCAATGGGAGATGCGACATCCCTTCAGGATGTACAACAGGATCTGGAACTCAGATACACTGTCAAATGTATGTTTGAGCTCATTTTCTCTGTGATAAAGGAGCTGCGCACAAACCAATCTCAAGAAATTGGATCTCTTCAAACAAGACTGTCAAACGTGGCGGAGACAATGGGCAAACTGCCAGAGCAGAAGTCTGAGGCTGAGGAGCCGGTTTACAGTTTGGAGGATAAAGTGCCCCCAAATTCAGATTCTGACAGCAGTTTTGTGTCGGACAGACCAATTCGGAATGTCTGTCAGAATCAGACGTCATAATCGTTCGGTCGGAAACCATGTGCATAGAGCTATACGATTCGGCTCTGAATGACTCGGGCTGTCCAAATGCTGATCGAAACCAAATCCGAGAGCCCAAACGGTTTCCTTGCACTGGAATCGGTTGGTCGGATATGTATCTGAATCAGTCGGAAACATAGGTTCTGAATCGGATTCAGAGAATCTGAATCCCGTTTTGAGCCTTTCCGATGGACATCGTATTTGCACCCTTAGCTGGGATTCCAGAATCAATTGAAGGACCTCAAGTAAAAGACTGGTGAGAATCCCTACTGAAAAAAGACATTTCAGCACTAACAGGAGACCTAACGATTACAAGGGCTCAAAGGGTACCTTTTTAAAGCCCCATTAACGCAAAATATCCTCACACAATTTTAGTCAACTTCGCTGATTTTATAGTGAGAGAGAACATATTGACCAGAGCCATTGAAAAAAGACCTTTACAACAAAAGAAGTTACACAATGTAAGATTTTTTCATTAGGACTGCACTAGCGACAAAGAGGCAAAGGGAATCTGTTTGGTTGATTGATACTTTCAAAGCAAAGGGGGCACAAGCAATCATCGTACAGCAATCCAAACTTAAAGTCCTTGCATTCTATCTATTGGACAATGTCGGGAAAGCACAGGGGTTGTTGCAGTAGCTATCCAGTCCATTTTAACATTGGCATACGTTGTATGTTAAGAATTGATTGAGGTCCAAGATGTCAAATGGTAATTTATTCTAAGCAAGCTCTCTTGGGCTAAACCCGGGACTGGGGACCAGGGGTCCGCGGACCTAGTGTCTCTTCGGTAATTATGAGTGCACAACTATGGTTGCAAGGTCTTTGCACCTAGGGTACTGAGGGGTTAGGAGGAGGTGTGGGCCATCATTCCACAGGGTGCATGGGGGTGATCAGGGGAATAAGGGTGTAAAGGTTGGGATGTGGCACAGGGTGATTATAGGGGACAAAAAGAGGTGAGTACCGTTTTGAGTTTTGATAAGTTGATTATGTTGTGAAATGTTTGCAAAATTCGTAGGGCATTTATATGACAGGAGATGCCAATTTGTTAAGATTCATATTTACAGCTGTTTATGTCCTATGCACATTATTTTGCATTTGCACTTTAAGCGGACATGATGTCTCGTATCTGAAGGGATGGTGCCTGGGAAAGTAGAAAGAGATGATATCTGATGTGATCTGTGATAGTTTTTTAAGTTCAAAAGAATTTTATTTGATAGTAATAAAATGAGAAAATCAGGTGTCAAGACAGAATACATTGGGATACAAATTTAAGGACTTTTTAAGCAATAAAAAAGAAATCTGGGTGCAAATTGATAAATGAAGAAGAGATACAGGAAAAATACATGGACATAAAATATGGCAGTCATAAAAACGGTGAGAAAATTTGAGCAAATAATACATTGAAGGAGAAATGGAATGCATCGGGCAATTAAGGGGGCTTAGGAACTTCTTGTTGTGGAGGTAGAGGATGAAACAAACGCTTACTGCAAGAGTCCAAATAAAGCGTAACTGGAGTCCATAAGTCCATGCGCTTGACAGCCAAACATGCCGGGAAAACATGAGTGGTATCGAGTCTGTGGTTATGACACACATTAAACCACCATGCTTTGAAAGAAATCTTGGAAAAATCTTTCCAGTTAACTGTTAATTGTTGGAAAGCAGCAGCAAGTAAAAGGTCAACAATCTGGGGTTTCAAGTCAACATCATCCCAGCAAGGGGAAAGGCTACCCATGAAAATATGTGTGTGGGAAAACGGGATAGAAGTGTGGAATATCACATTAATTTGAGCCCAAACCTGCACCCAAAAACTACGAACGCAAGTACATAAAAATAACATGTGGAGTAAATCAGCTTGTGGAGATGAGCAAGACCAGCATGCGTGAGGAGTATTAGGAAAGCGTTTGTGCAGGTCAGAAGGTGTGAAGAGGAGTCTGTTGTAAATAAAAAATAAAGTCTGAGTGAGTGTTGCAGCTCTTGAAGACTTGCGGAGTTTGGTCCAGATTTTGTCCCAGAAGGAAACTGACCAAGAGACAGACAAATCATGCTCCCAGGACTCCTCGACTTTGGATTTAGGTCTTGGAGTCTTGCTGGCATGAAGGTATTGATAAATAGCGGTAGCTCTTGGTGCATTGCGTAAGAAGAAGTGGAGTGAAGAGGTGAGAGTGGAAGGGGGAGAAGAAGAGTTGGGTTGAGTGAGGAGATCATACTTCAGTAAAACCGTGTCTTTAAGGGACTGATATTGACGCGCAGAGGAGGCAGGCAAGTCATAAAGGATGCGAAGTTCATGAAAAGATAAGAAAGAGGAGTTAGAGAAAAGTTGGGAAATCCATTGCAGACCTCGAGTATGCCAAGATTTCCAGAAGAAGGGTCTGTCTCGGATGAGTAGGGAAGTGTTATGCCATATGGGGGAGGATAGGAAATCAGCAACGGTGGTGGGGGGTGGAGGAGAGGAAGAGAGGAGTATTTTTGTGGTAAACTTATGAATCGGAGTAGAAACAGATGCGGGTTTGCGAGAGAAGGAAAGGTATTCGGAAAAAGAGAAGGGAGACAGAAGCAGGCGTTCGAGCTTGGTCCATAATGGACATGGGGTATCAGGATCTTGGAGCCAAAAAGAGGCTTGTCTCAATTGGAACGCCTTGTGATAGGCTGGGAAGTCAGGGAAATTAACCCCACCCTCTGATTTAGGGCGAATTAAGCGTGCCAAGGACATTCGCGGTTTCTTTTTGTTCCAAAGAAAGGAGACTAGAATGGAGTTAATTTGTTTAAAAAATTTGGATGGGATGGGGACCGGAATATTAGAGAGCGTGTATAAGATAATGGGAGATAACATCATTTTGATAGTGTCCAGTCGGCCCCACCAGGAGAGGTAAAGAGGGTGCCATTTGGACGTGAGATCTGTCAACTTTTGAATACATTTGGACATGCACAGGGAAACGGTATCTGGGATGGTGGGGGCAACATGCATTCCGAGGTACTTGATGTGGGAAGGTTTCCATGTGAAGTTGGAGGCGGCAAAATCTGGTTTAAAGGTAAATTTGGTTAAAGGGAGGATCTCGCATTTGTCATTGTTAAGTTTATAACCAGAGATTTGGGAATAAGCATGGACTTCGGTAAGAAAAGCAGGAATGGAGAGAGAGGGGTTGGAGACAAACAACAGAATGTCGTCCGCATAGGCCGCTAATTTGATATGGGAATCTGATAATTGGTAACCCTCAATGGAGGGGCTTTGACGAAGCTTGGAGAGGAAGGGTTCCAAAGCCAAGTTAAAAAGAAAGGGGGACAGGGGACATCCTTGACGAACGCCTCTTTTTAAATCAAAAAATGAAGAAAGTTGACCATTGGCGCAAACCGCTGCACGTGGGTTAGAGTAAAGTAGTGAAATTAAGGAGGTGAAAAGAGGACCAAAACCGAACCATTGGAGGGTATGAAATAAGTAAGTCCACTCGACCCTATCGAACGCTTTTTCAGCGTCCAAAGCAATGGCCGCAAGAGGATGAGGTAAAAGACGGGATTTGGAGAGAATGTCAAATAGAAGTCTGGTGTTGTCAGTGATAAATCGGCCTTTGACAAAGCCGGACTGTTCTTCACCCAATAAGTCTGGGAGGAGAAGGTCGAGTCGTATTGCAAGAGATTTTGCAAAGATTTTGTAATCGATATTGACCAGGGAAATCGGCCTGTAGTTCTTGCAATATTGAGGATCCTTCCCCTCCTTGGGTATGAGGCAAATATGGGCGTCAGAGAAGGAGCCCGAGGAAGAACCCAAGGAGAGGAAAGTGCCGATAAGAGAGTGGAGCCGGGGTATAAGGAGCTTTGAAAAGTGGAGAAAGAATTCAACTGTGAAGCCGTCAGGCCCAGGAGCTTTGTCTTTTTGGAGTGTTTGGAGTGCTTTAAGTAACTCTTGTTGGGATATATCGCGTTCTAAGTGAGAAAGGTCAAGTGGAAAATGGGATGGTTTTTGTATAGTGGAAAAGAATGCGTCCAGTGAGTGGGAAGATGGGTGAGTTTCAGAAGAATATAAGGTCTCATAAAAAGTGGAGAATGTAGTGAGAATGTCTGCGTCTGTGTGTTTAAGGGTCAGGTCAGTATCGTAGATAGATTCAATGTTTAGTTTGTTGTGTTTCACCTTCAGATAATTAGCCAGGATTTTGCCAGCTTTGTTTTTGCCCCCATAAAACTTGGCACTAGACTTCAATAAATACAATGATGCATCATCTGTAGATTTTTTGTTAAAGTTCATCTTAGCGTTGATAAGGGCGGTTAGGGTTTGCTGTGAGCGGGAGGTGAAATAAGAATGCTCCAATTTCTTAATATCTAGAAGGATGGTTCTAGTAGCTTCTCGAGCAGCTCTACGTTTTTTAGCTACAAAGCCAATGATAAAGTCCCTCGCTGCCGCTTTAAAAGCATCCCAAATAGTATGCTTGGGAACAGGAGAGTTATCATTTAGGGCAAAGAATTCATGGGAGAAGGAGGTGAAAGCGGTAGTAAATTTGGGGTCCAGGAGAAGAGAATTGTTGAAACGCCAGCGTCGTGGGCCTGTTGATTTGGGCAAAAGGTCCAATTGAACTAATGTAGGGGCATGGTCAGAAAGTAAGATTGGACCTATTTCTGCGTGAGAGAGAGTCTGGGCAATGTTGTGGGTGACAAAAATATAATCGATTCGAGATTGGGAATGATGACATGGGGAGTAGAAGGTAAATTCTTGGAGACTTGGATTACAGAGACGCCAAGCATCAGTGAGTTTATGTTGGGAAATGGTTTGGAAGAAGAGTTTGTGAGGTTTATTAGGAGTGAAATGTGCTTTGGAGTTTCTGTCTAGAAAGGGATCTAAGGGCTGATTGCAGTCTCCTGCTAGAATGAAATTATCATCAATGAATCTGGTGACATGCTGGGAAAATGAGTGCCAAAAAGTGGGATCGCCAGTGGTAGGGGCATAAACATTTAGAAGAGAAATTGGAACATTCTTAATAGAGAGTTTAACGTAAGTCCATCGGCCTTCAGTATCCGATTCTTGAGCAATCATAGAAGGAGAGAGAGCTTTATGACATAAAATAGCAACTCCATTGCGTTTGCCATCCCCAGGAGAAAAATAAACATCACCCACCCAACTTCTTTTCAACTTAACAGATTCTTCAGCTGACAAATGAGTTTCTTGCAAAAAAGCAATGTCCACATTTAAACGCGAAAGATGAGACAAAATTCGTTGTCTTTTGATAGGCGAGTTAACGCCCTTAACATTCCAAGTGACTATTTGAAGAGACATTTCATATCAAGAAAGAGGGAAGAAAAAGAAGAGAAGCAGAAGAAGGTAAGAAAAGTCGGAAGGGACCCAGATGAGTAGGAAAAGCATAAAAAGCCAAGAAGAGTAAGGGAGGTGGTGAGAATCAACACAGTATAATAAAGAATGAAAGGATGAGTAAAAGATAAAAAGAGTGAAGGAAAGGAATGTAGAAGCGAGTGGTGTGGTGACAAGGATAAAGTAGTCCAAGAAGTAGTTAGAACGAGAGGCGGAGGGCAGTAATAGAAGAGTATTCGAAAACCAAGAGAGGTAGACACCTGTGAAACATAAAAAATCGGAGAACAGAGAAGTGAAAAAGATACAAGGAGGAAGGCGAGGAACAGGAAAAATAGGGAAAACATACTTACGGAGGGTAAAGATGGGAGGGTTGAACACCAGGGGAGGGGTACGCGAGAAGATGAATGAGGGGGGAGCACCAGGCAGAGGAGGCAAGCGTCCAGTGCAAACGAACCAACAGGTCGGGGGAATGACGCCACATATATCATAAAACCTGCAAGGAAAAAGGAGAAAAAACAATAATGAATGAGACAAAGGAGAGAAGGGGAGAATACAACAATAAAGAGTGACAAAAAGGTACGTAACTATACGGCGATGAGCTGTATTAACTAACGAACAAGGATAAAGGAAAGCAATGTAAGAGGAAGAGCAAGAGAACATTAGAACAACAAAAGCTGCTGAAAAACATGGCAGCGACAAACAAGAATACATTCAACAAGGCACGACAAGCATGCAGAATGAATGAAACTTCAATGCTTCATCACGCCGGAATCATGGCGGAAAGGCTGACGAGGAGCTGGAGAAGTCCATGCCGGAGGCTTGAGTTGCATTCAAAAAGCTCCGTAGGCGAATAGGATCTTCATATGTCGTAGTTTTATTGTTGTAGGTTACTCTGAAGAGGCAGGGATGGAAAAGACCGTATCTGGCTCCAATGGCACGAAGTTCTGGTCGCATGTCCAAAAAGGCCTTGCGGCGAGTGGCTGTAGCTTTTGCGTAATCCTGCGCAAAGAAAAGATTGGAACCAGACCATTGTAAGCGAGGTGAGGCACGAGCTGCTGAAATAACTTTGAGGAGGTCAGTATATTCTAAGAAGTACATGATGACACCCCTTGGTCGTGAAGAAGGAGAGGAAGTAGAAGGAAGGCGACACAACCGGTGTGCACGCTGGATGTTAAGCGTGGTGTCCTCAGGTAAATGGAGAAGTTTGGGTAGAAACGATTTGAAGAAGGCGATGGGGTCATTCCCCTCAGAATTTTCCGCCAGGCCATAAAGGCGGAGATTGTTGCGCCTATTGCGATTCTCCAACTCCTCAACCTGCTTTTGAAGAGACGAAACTTGAGATTGCATGTGTGTTACTGTGGAGGATGACTCTTGTAAAGCGGTTAAGGAATGTTCTACTGTGGTTACTCTGGCATCCATCTGAGACCAGTTGTCAGTTAAAACCTGCAATTTAGAATTAGTTTCCTCCATGAAGGGTCTGAGGGCTCGAATTTCTTCCAATAACAGCTCCATGGAAACAGCCGATGTTGACCCCGTTGGCGATGGAGGATCCTGTTTGAGGCGTTTTGACGTGGCCTTCCCTGGAGGTTGGATGGGCCGCTCCGTGTTGGACTGCGACACTTGAGTGAGAAACTCCTGGGAGGCCTCGAGGTGCGCCAACGCTGAGAAGACTTTGGAGTTTTTAATGAAGCCACGTCGTGGAGGCTTGGGGGTACGAGAGAGTGCCTTTTTTTCCATAAGGATGAAGAGCAATATTATCCAGTGCAAAACCAGAGGCAATGAAGAATACGTTTACAAGCTTCAAAATGAACAACTGCGTAGGTTGCAGGTATGCCCTGAGGTGAAGAGAATAGGTGAAGCAGCGACCAATTCTTTAATTGAAGGGTGAAGAGAATGATGCCGAGAGCTGAAAGCCACCCTGGTAATGAGATACAAAAAGAGGGCACTCCTTGGAGCAAAGGAAGTCCGTCAAGGAGAAAACAGCATGAGTGCAGGGGGAGCAATTGAAGAAAAGCGAAGAAAAACCTTGCTCAAAGTTGCCTCAAATAGTAAATACCATTAGAAGTACAGGCAGGAGACAAAGCAGCGCATATAGGCATAAAATGAACGTAGTCTGAATGCACCTGCAGAGTATTTGAGGAGATAGAAGTCCATTCACTCAAAATGGCCGCCCATGCAGCACAGAAGCGAGTTAAACACAAGAAAGTTCGTAGATAGGCAGCATATGGCAAACGTTTGTGGTGAGGAAGTGCAGGAGCAGGGAATACCTCATTTAGAAGATATGTCCTTGTGCAGGGCTCCGTGGCAGAGTCGCATTGTTCTGAAGCGTGGGCGCCGCAGTCCGCGCTGAGAGGAAGGAAAAAAACAAAATGGCGGGCGCGACTTTTACTCAGCCGCGTCCGCCGAAAAAACACCAAAAACGGGCATTCCGGCGCTCAAGAGGGTTCCCAGACGGCAGCTCTCCGTCCGCTTCAAGTTCCGGTCACGGAGAAGTCGCCTTGCAGGGTCCGGTATGGTGTTGAAAGTGGCGAAAACCCCAAGCGACCGGGAGCGCTCACATCTGCGCTTCCGACCTCGCCGGGCGCTAAGCCACGCCCCCATCTGTGATAGTTTAAAGCTGACCTTAGTGCAATTTTGCACTTTATTTTGTGTGCAATAAGGCCTATTATCGTTTATGCACTCAGCACTTTATTTTGCTGAGATACTTTAGGAAATCAATAAGTGTTGCATCTAAGAGAATAGCTTCAGGAAAATGCACTGTAATGTTTGTAAAATATATATTAAATAATATATACTATATATAATTATTTAACATATATTAAAAATAATGTCAAACATATTGTAAAAAATTAACTATATACAACTATTAAAAAAATATATACTTTATATATTTACATGCAAAACTGTATTTTACATTTCTCTAAACAACTTAAAAATGTATGTATGTATATTCAATATCAAAATATATTGTCAAAAATATTAATTAAATAATGTTATCAAAAATAATATTATATAATACATAATATTTCAACATATCTTACATGACAAAAATTCATAAATTTATTTTTATTTTATGTATTCAAAACTGCACTTAATGCACTTGCTACACATCAAGGATATAATAATGTTTTATTTATAATAAAATAATAAAAAATTCCAATTATTGTAAAATCCTGTAGTATGTATTATGTATTCCAGTAAATGTACATTTTGTTAAAATAAATGTTATATACATGTTAGAAAAACCTATATCAACTATTAAACTGTTAAGAGGGTTGAGATGACTGAATGGTCCACATACATTATAATGTCGTATAGATGATCTATAGAATTCACAGACTGCACTAGGTATTTAAAATGTCATTTTATTCTTTGTCTAGATTTTAACATGTTCTCGTCCTGATGAAGGTGAAAAGATAAACTGTACACCGAAACGCCGCGTCGACTGTTTTTATGAGACTGTCTTTAAGTATTCAATATTTCTTTATATGATAATAGAAATATACTTGTTTTAGATTGTAACCCATTGGGAGCTCTTTTTCAATAAATGCATTTTTTTTACTTTACTCTAGACGTGATTTGTAGTGCACTGTGAGATCACTAATATTGTCAAATACATTGACAGAATAGATAGGGAGTGATAGCACTCCATAGAAAATAGGTGAACTCAAGGTCACCTCAGAACAGGATTTTTAACTTTTCTGTATGCTAGACACCGCCATCCATATTATGATGGGGCGGACACATGCCTTCGGAAAGGCATGCGGGAATCTCTTGCGGGGGCCCATTGTGGGCCCCCAGGGACTCTGGGGTAGGAGGTACACATGGGGGGTGCCTAGGGTAACCCCCTGCATTGCAATGTACAACGTGGCAGGCACTGCGCAGTGCCTCTCACGTTGTGCATTGACATGCATGACGTGCATTTTAGCATTGCGGTGGGCGTGCTTTCAGCAAAGCCCGCCGCAATGTTAAACATGCGGAATGCGCCTACCACTGTGGCAGGCGCATCCTAATGCTCCCCATGGGACCCCCGCCCTTATGGCGGCGGCCCCTCTTTACATCGGGATGGGGCGGACAAAGTCTGCCCGCCATCCTAATGACCCACTAAATATATATACTTTACTATTCACACTCCAAACTACCTTAAGGCAAGGACGGTGGTGGACACTAAAACTAAACATACATACTTTACTATTTCCACTCCAATCTACATTAACTCAAGAAAGGTGCTATTTACTAAACATACATAACTTACTAATCCCACTCCAATCTACATCAGGCCAAGAAAGGTGCTGGACACTAAACAAACATAATTTACTATTCTCAGTCCAATTAAGCTTAAATGAAAGAAAGATACAGTACACAAATCATAAAATATAAACTATTCACACCCACATATATCTTAAGTCAGTACAATTAGTGTGTGCAAGTAACAATGATGTGTGTGTACATGCATTCTGTGAATGCGTTTCAGCTGTATTTCAGCAGCTTTGAAGGTGGTTGCAGTGTCCACGAAGTGAGTATAAGTAGGACTGCTCATTGCAAATTGTGTATGTTAAGCTTTCAACATGTTTTGTGTTCATATTTTGCCTCTTGTGGTGTAGTGTTTGTTAGAAGTCTGCCATGGCTGTGAGGCTGAACAGAAAGCTAAGGCGCTTCTTTATGTATATAGCTTTGGTATGTAATCGCATAAGTGCTTGCTGGTGAGCAGCTGAAGTTGCTATCAGTATCGCCTTAGTTGAAGATACCACCTAGTTAAAGAATATTATTGTTGAACTTGTCTGCTAAGGCTTGTATCGCCGGTCTCTGAGGTGCCATTGGCAGCACAATTAAAATATGGAACTGTAACTTCATGTTGTGAGTATACTAACAGTGACTGGTCTTAGTAGATACTGTTGTGCAGAGGAGAAGCTGCAGTAGTCAGAGAGAATACCTGCTGCTGAGATTTCATTTGTGTGTGTGATAATGTTGGAAAGTATTATTCCCTATATACTCAACTTGAATAAATGACAACTTTGGACTTCTTTAGGTGTCCACCCAAGAGTTATTTGTTAATTGTGTTTGCTTTGCCATTTTTGGAAAAGTTCAGCTGAAGTGAAAAGAACTGTAAAGGAGAGAGAGCCAATGTGAGGTGCTGCAACCCACAATATCAGGTGCTGCACTGGCATTGGTTGGTTTGTGTGAGTGGTGCTCTGTAATTGGTTCTTGCTTCATCAAGTGTGGTAATGTGAAGGGTTCATATAGATGGTGGTGCACTGAGATTGGGCACTGGTATAGAACCACTTTACATTGTAAACAATTGAGAATTGCTTACTCTTGATTGCTTAAAAATAACTGTAAAAATGAAAGAGTTTCAGGTTATTAGGAGATTTTGTGAAAAGGTGCTGTGAGACTTCATAGCTACAATGGTGAGGAAGCTCCTCCTCGAGGCACACCAGGTCATTCCATGGCCATAAATGTTGGGCTTCACATATGCATTTGGCTTAATAACGGAAAATGCTAACTAAGAAAGAATGGACCCTGCAGTTTCCCCGACATGGTACCTTTAATCTGATTAGAAACATTCAGACAAGTGTTCTAAGGCATTTAACCCCTCCACCAAAACTAGCACAGTATGAGGCATGGCTTGGGAGCGGTCTGCACATGCAAAGAATACCGAGAAGTATCAGAGGGAGCTGGCCTGGATGAAATATGAAAGATGCCTGTTGAAATGTATTTCTACCAACTTACTTATGCCTGGAAGCATGGAAATTGGACAAATATTCCCTGGGCATGTTGGATCGAGATTAGTCTTTTTTAGGATGGCTTTAACCATGGCATGTTTCTATGACTGAGGCACCAGACCCTGGTCTAGGGAAAGGTTGACCATCACAAGCAGTGTGGGGAAGATTATGTCTGCTCCAAGAGCGGGGATCCTTGGCAGAGCGGGGTTAAGTGGGGATACAGATATAATTTTCCTGAAAAGGGCTGAAAAAGTACCAAGGAGGAGTGGAGTTAATTCTGACAGGAGAGATGTGGTAGTCTGCTTAGAGGTGCTAGGGAGAGTCCACTGGACCACAGCAAACTCTTAAAAAAAGTAAACTTGAAAAAGAAAAGAAGAAAACAGTCCCACTTCTTTTAAGGAAAACAGGCAGAATTTTAAAAAGGTTTACATTATTGAATGACAATCACAGACATGGCTGTCTGTCTGTTGGCTCCAGAAGGCCTTAATTCCTGTAATGGCCTCCAATCGAAGCAAACAACCTCATTGATATTCATGAGATAAATCAGATTGTGACCCACTACAACTTTGATTTTCAACTAATCCATTTGTAGCAGTCAAAAATATTTTTTCACTCCTAAAATGGTATTTCAAATGGATACTGATTCAGTATCTAGAATGGGCATGTTGCAGGTGTGACCTCCAAATACTGGATTGATATCTAATTTATCAATGTTTTTCGACCGAAATCTGGCCTGAAAACATTGATATTATACCAACCTCTTCTCCTTAGTGATCCTAGCGTTCAGATTACATCCTCTCCCCCTTAAAGATCTTTATCCCGCAAGGCCTAATGCGAAAAGGCAGTTGGAGTGTCGCCTATGCAAATATAAACAAGAGAGTTTTGCACATATCCTATTTTGCTGCCCAGGGCTGTCTTCTGAGCGTACCCGCTATTTAAAGCCAATTTTACTTAGACACGGAATTGGATCTATAAAGGAAGCCGTCTACCATTTATTCACAATGGAAACAGTGAAGGACATGGCTGTGTTTAGTAAATTTATCCAACAGGCACGCCAGAAATTGATGATCCCACACAGTTAGCTCATTAGCCTGGAACAATGACTCTTAAACCTTCGTGATTGGCAGAAGTAGACTAACGAATCAAGTTTTTAATCTCTGTTTTGTTTGTAATTACTTTTACTTAAAATTTTAATCGTTGTGTGATCCTATATTTAATGGTTTTGAGTAACCACAAACAAAATTCTTATTCATTCATTCATTCATTCATTCATTCCTTAGTGAAAGTGAAAAAACAAAGGCTGTTTAAGAGTAGGAAGTGGTCCACTGGACCACAGCCAACTCTTAAAAAAAGTAAACTTGAAAAAAAAAGAAAAATACAGTCCCATTTCTTTTAGGGAAAATAGGCTGCATTTTAAAAAGGTTGGCATTATTGAAAAACAATCACAGACATTTCCGTTGTTGGCTCCAGAAGGCCTCAATTCCTGGTATGGCCTCCAATCAAAGTGAACTACCTCATTGATATACATGAGATAAGTCAGATTGTAGCCCACTACAACTTTGATTTTTGTGAACCGATCTATCAGTTTATAGGTTGGTTCTTAAAATTCATTGCTGGTCTTTGACATACTTATTGAAATTTGCAACCAGTGTTTAGCAACCAGATATTCATACATCTGGCCCTTACTGAGCAGATTAGGATATGGACTAGTAACTGCATTCTGGAGATGACATATTTGAAATTTGTGCCCAAACTGGGATTCTTTGTTAAACAAAATGTTTCACAAAGTGTTGGATACATTTTAACTGTAAGTTTCAATAAAATGGTGTTAATTTTCTATGTTTATTTTTCAGCAAGAAAAAAGTCAAGACGGTTCAAGAATTAAAGGTAAGTTATTCACTTGCATGTTTTAGTTATATGTTTTTAAGCAGCAACAACAAACAAAAGGAATGCTGAAATGTAGAACTCCACACTGTTACCAACTGATGTGATTCATGGATTAAACAGAAAAATTATTGTTTTAGGATTTACTTGTTCGTAATTATACTACATTGTTTGTTATAAGTACCATTGCAAAACAAATCCTGTAGAGATCAAAGAGTGTTTTTTGTATATATTATGTCAATTCTTCAAATACTTCACTCAAAGACTTCGACTAATGGTTCTTCCCTGAGCAGTTATTATTAGGAGACATGAATTGTTATTGTCAAGTCAAGTCATTAAGTCTTTATTTGGAATATAAAAATCATAAAAGACAATACCATTTTGAACTAGATTAAAAAGATCGAAATACATCAGTATATACATTAACACGTACTAATAAATTTCATAATCACTGATGCTTGGCACAAATGAGCATTAATAGGTGGTGTACAGAAAGAAAAAGGGGCCACAGTTGGAACATACTTTAAATAATAAATAGTAACATTCGCTAAAAAATCTTTAAAAGAAAGCTCCCACCATAATTGGCATGACACACACAATCATATAAAAAGGCAGCCAATTTAGATTCATTGTAGTCAGTGGAACACAATACATTTTGTTATTCTCCCCAGCAAAGTACAAGGAGGAGATTAGCGTTGCCTCTTCTCCTTAGCACGTATAACCCACATCCAGCTTAAAAATGTGGCGGCAGCAATCACAATAGATTCATTCATAGCTGTTTTAAGAATCCTGAAAGCTTCGCTACTTAGCCTAGTCCCCAGGATTAGGCAGATAGGTTTTAACCATCTATGCCTAGGGCTTTTATAAGCTGGGCAAGCAAATAAAAGAGTTGGACAGTATTGACATTTGCTGTGGTTAAGAGCGTTCCATTTACTGACTAATAAATTAGTAGGGAGAGATCCCACCCTAAATTGGTGGTAGAAGTTTCCTATCTTTGTTGGAGGTGATGAAATCCCAGTACTTCTCATACTCTACTTTGTGCTTATGTTCAAGAAAATCCCTGGATAATGAAGATCTTGTTAAGGCCGAGAAGCTCTTCATTTTGATCATAGCCCAATATGCTGCCTTATATTCGCTCTTTGAAGGAAAGGAGTTTTCGACAGGATTTACCCATAGTCTACTCATCCCTATCTCTGACAGAGTAGTTTTAACTCGTCTCAGCCATAGAAGTTTGTGCATGCTATCAGCGTCCCTGACTTCCAAAAGGGCTTGTGCATACTGGGACAGCTCCGGGGTGACCCAGAGTCTCTTCCAGTATGCTACTGGTCTAAATTGTGCCGTGTCTTCGATTGAATAACAGACAAGATCTAAAAATAGGGGCATTAGGGGAGTTGACTGAGGAAGACCAGTCAATGCCCTCAAAAATTAATTTTGGGCTGTTATTAAGGGGGCAAGATTGTCGAAGCCCCACAATTCAGCCCCATAATTGACCAAGGCACTAATTTTTGTGGTATAAATTTTTAGAACTGGAGCGACAGGTCTGGTGTATGAAAGTCTCTGCTACTTCAACAGAGCACCTGACAACTGAGCATGCCAAAGAGACAGTAGGTTGATCTGAGGCTTCCAGCTAAGCTTACTGCCAATTGTTACCCCCAAGTAAGTAAAGTTCTGAGTCTGTTCCAGAATGCCTTCCTTCATTTCTACTCTACCATTTATCACCTTGTGCTTAAGTAGGACCATACATTTCGTTTTCTCCACATTCACTAGGAGATCATGATCCTGACAGAACTCCTCAATTCTCCCCAAAGCAGACTGTAAACCCTTCTGCGTCTTGGAAAGTATTAGGGTGTCGTCTGCAAACATAAGCAGGGGGATCTTCAGGCCTGCTAAGGTAGGAGCATCAGTGGGGAAATTCTGAAAGTACTGGACTATCCTATTGATATACAATGAAAAGAGGGTTGGTGCTAGAACGCACCCCTGTCGAACACCCTTCGCTATAGGAAACCCTTGTGTAACACTCCCTTGCGTATCCCAGCGTACCTGTGCAAAATTAGCATCATGAAGAGTAACCAAGAAAGCCAACATTTCAAGTGGCATACCTAGTCCCAGGAAGGTTCTTCACATTTTGGCGCGGGGGACAAAATCAAAAGCCGACTTAAGGTCGACAAAAGCTGCATAAATTGTACCCCCGCCTAAAATTACCACACACCAGTAAACTAGTATAAACCTAAAGACCTGGTCAATAGTGCTGGTACATGAGCGGAACCCCGCCTGAAGTGGTGACAGACTATCAAATACGTCCATCCAGACCTGGATTCGGCTCAGTACCATTCTAGCTGAAACTTTCTGTATACAGGCAATGAGGATTCTGCTCCTGATCGGGCATGGATGCTCCACTAGCTATAGCATTCACAAGGAGCTGAATATAAGGTGCCCAGATATCTATGTCATGAAGGAATAGATCCACCAGGATACAGTCTAACCCGGGTGCACTGCCTCTAGGGACTTATTTTAGTACTGTTACCACCTCTTTGTTAGTAAAATACAGAGTAGATTCTGGGAGTGGCAATTCTAATATTTCCTGGGCGGGGTTTGTAATTGCAAACTGGGTCTTACAATAGGATACCCAGTGCTCGGGAGATACATGGTTCTCTGGCACCCGGCTCAAGTCACCCCTATCCCATTTCACAAGACACCAAAAAGTAACCATGCTTTTCCCTGTACAAGCCACAAGCAGCTCGACCCAATGTTGATCATCCCATTTCCTTTTTGCTTTCTGTTGGGCCAACTTGTACCCCTCCCTTGTCTTTCTTAGATCTTATGGCCCTTGCTAAAATTCTGCTAGCTTCTCTACATGATTTGCCATACCAGGTGGCAGCCTTAGGGCTAGATTGGCTCTTAGATTGTTTACCGATGGTAATAAAAATGCCTTTTAGCTTACTAAACAGTTCGCTGTGGACCCGTACAACCTTTGAGTTCACCTCCTCTTGGGTTGCACAATTTTGAAGAATAGCTGAAGCACTAAACACTAGCTTCCTCATCTGTTGTAAGTGCTCTACATTTTCAATAAGTCCATTTGACTCTCCTTGTATCATTTGTTAAATGAACTTCTACGTGAGCAGTTCCTGGCACCTGCTTATCAATAATTGGAATGCCTTTGAGCTGCATAGAGAGTACTAAAGGGTTGTGGTCGCTCTCTGCCCGCTCCCAAACTTGCATATCAATTAGGGAGGGCCAATATTCCTTATTAAGGAATATAAAATCAATGCGACTACTTTGCAACCCATTATTAAAAGTTTTGGAGCCCTGCCTATCTGAGGGGGATCTCCCTTTTACCGCCCTTACCCCCTGTTCCAAACAAAACACTTTTAGCTGCAGAGCTGCCCCTGTCCATTTTTTAATAGGTGGAAGATCCAAATGTGGTATGTTCCACTGCGCATCCTCCTCAAAACTAAGGTTGACATCATTATCATCAAGGGGCTCAAAAGAGCAGTTGAAGTCTCCAGCTATTAATATATTGCCTACACCCATATAATCATTCAAAAACATGTCTAGGAGAGCTACCGTGGGGGAGGGTTTCCCACCTGGCATACCCCTAGCATTCTAATTATTAAAATTCTAATTATTAAAATGTCCCAGCTGTCAATATACAGTTCTTCCACCTTATAGTGGTCAGACTGCCTCACCCATGTTGGTAGGCCCCTCATGGGTCTTCCCCTCTGTCCTCCTGGCGCTGGTTTAGAAAAATGTATAAAACCCTGGCGGTAGACGTGGTCCAAGGCCCATGTTTCCTGGAAGGTCATTATATCATGACCTTCAATAAAAGTAGCCCAGTCCACTGAGGTTATCTTAGAAAATAACCCTGCTACATTCCAGGAAACTTATTACAAATCAGGGCCAGAATAACTCTTGTTTACTTTACACACCGTTGGCCCTAAATAGTCCGCTTGAATACTCCCTGGAACGCCCTCGCCTAACATAATACTTAGTTGTGGTGAACCACAAACCCCTCCTTCACCCACCATATTATCCCTCGAGGTTCTATCCAACCTGTTGCTGTTACTTGGGCAACCATAACCCGTTCTTTACATAAGTACACTTCATGACTAGTGGTACTTGATTTACGTCCAAGTCAATTAATTTCCTCCAAAGTAGAGAATACTTCAAACCTGTTACATGTGGGGACCTCATAATTATAAGTACCTTGTTCACTGAATGCACCCCTCGATACTCCCCTACCTTTAGCTAGGTTGCCACGCGGTTGATAGAAGAAACGCAGGGGAAGTATGTTGATATCATCATTTGCTAAATAATCAGTCCCAGCTTTATCCAAAATTTCCTGAACGAATCGCGGGGACCTAAAGCTTAGGACCACGCAATCTCCTGTAAGGGCCTTTGGGGATTTGCCAACCCAGGGAATTCTTTGCACCATTTTGAATTCACTAAATAGTGCATTCCCTACCCCATATATAATGTTCAACAAGTGTAAGGCCTTGTTCTTAAGCGATAACCAGTGCTCGTGAGTATTAGGGGGAAGCAATGGTTCATTTGCTAATTCAATTGTTTAGGGGGTCGCTTCAGGTGGAAGGTGCAAGGACATACAAGCATTCACGTCCCCCCCCCTGAGGTTGCAAGGGTGCCCGGGGACCAATTAAACCCCCTTTGTGGGTTGCATTAGTGATTGATGATGAAATTACCCAAGGATTGGTCATGGGCACCCTATCCTCGACATGGGGAGTGAGGGTAGCTATGCTAGTGGGTAATCTGATGTCAACAGTCCTCTCCTGTTGGGAGTCTACCATACCCACTTGTCCTGGCCCACTGGGGGGTGGGGAGTGCTTAGTAAATGCCGCTCTATTATGGCCAATCTCTTGTCTATACCAGACAGTTTTACTATTAACGGACTCAAAAGGGCCATACATTTTTCCTCAACTCTATTTAGGTACTTAGTCTCATTAATTCCACTTGTGTTACTAGATCTGCTGGTACCCTGAGCATCTGGAATTAATACTTCATTCAAGCCTCCCTCGCGACCAGAAATTACAGACTTCCATTTCATCATTTTGGGTGCCTGTTGCGTTGTTTTAGGGAGGGCATGCACTTTCCTTTTCTTCTGATTATGTTCCCCACCTACAGCTAATGAACTCCTTAACTGGCGGGTTGGTGTTTTGGCGATGGAATTACAAGGAGTGGGTAAGGTATTTACTATGCGGTCTAAAGGGGGGCTCATTTTGCGGATGCTCTGTGGGATTTGAACTCAGTTGGGGAGGACAATCGATGGCTGTAATATGATCAGGTGTAGAGGATAATACAACTGGTATAGTTCCTATAGAGAGACTCTGGGGCTATAAGGAGAGTCTTCTTTCAGTCAGCTGAATCCCGTGGAATAAAACAGATTCAGCCTGTGACAGGAACACATCCAATGTTCCCACTACACCAGGCCCTCCTCCTCCCTTACTCTTATTTTTGCTCATTGCCCCGAGCTATGACAGAACAGCAAAAATACAAACAAGTTCAAAGCTTGAGACTACCAAACAGGTAAAACGGCTTATACTATTTAAATTGTCAATGGGGTGGCCCAGCCCGGTCTCCTTCAGTCTCAGATGGGCTCAGATGGGCCCACCTTTGGCCCGGGCTAAGCCAAAGGGGTCAAGGCAGCGCTTTAAAGCGCAATGACCATGCCTCCCCCAGCGGCAGCTGATTCCAATACGGGTGCTGCAGTGTACTCTGGGGCAGGTAGTCCCACAAGGGTGTGGGGTCGGTGGCCAGGGCTTGGGAGTCTCCTTAGAGGCAGCAGGGGCACGAATAGCAGCCCGGAACCCAGCAGGCAGAGATAAATAATGGCAAGAACAGAGGAAAATGGGCAAAAGTCCTCTAGTGCATCCCACTTTAGCTGTCTGCCCGGGCAGACTAGAACCAGCCTCCCCTCATCATCTCAACTTGCAGGAGTGGATTCCTCAATGAAGGCTTGTCCTGGCCTGGAGTGCAGATATCATCAGTAGCTGTGGCATATGGTTGTCTATGTACTCTGGGTGTTGGACCATGACAAGAATCCAGTTAAAAATCCCAACATTTCTACAACGCTGGGTTATGTCCGTAGAACTCGTTACCCCCACCATGCCTCTCCATGACTACAGTGTGCCAAAGCACACTTCTTTATTTAACCGGAGCCCCCATCGTTGTTATTGTAGATACCAATGTTCCTTATGTTGGTTGTTTATGAGACTGGGTTAAAGCAAGAGGCCATGGTAACTTGGTTGTACTTGAATAAGACAGTAAGGGTGATTACATAAATTATTTGTGAATTATCCCACACCAACAACATATTCCTGATTTATATTTTGCATTCAAAGTAGAATTTTGTACAAAAGAACTTATATATCACTCAATACAATAAATACATTGTGTTCTCAATAATGAACATAGAGGCCATGACTATCCACAATAGAGGAAAGTATGATTCCAATTACCAAAGACCGTAGGCAGAACATCCTATCTACTGGTTGGAAAAGTATGCAGGATTAATGTTAATTTGCACATAAACATTTACCTATTCAGCTACAAGTCCATTTAAGACATGGTTTGTTGTTTTTTTAGATTAAAATGTTACATTTTAACTGACATTTCTACACAACTATAATGTAATCTTACTTTTGTTTTTCCCAGTGACTGTCTGAGGCTTTTGTAACATAAAGTAACAACAATATAATGGGATACCATTTAAAGTAAGGCAGACCTACTACATTTTTCAAAAGGTCAGAACACCACAAAATAAAAAGAAGGCCTATTGGCTTTATCAGGGGGTCAGCACATCCACACATATAAAGAACACCTATTTACTTTGTCAAAATGTTACCACAATGATTTTTATCAATAAGCATAATCCAATGTATTTAATATGAATCCACACATGACAATAATCAATATTAATTATTGTAGCAATTGTAACAAAATCCTTTAAAATAAAGTATTTGTATTCAAAATAATCATACACATGTGCTTGCGTATTCTTTAGCACTACTCATACCACAAAATGCGCCAAAAAACCAACCCCTGCACTCCAGCTAAAGAGCAAACCGCTCAACACACACAGAGTTCTTTAAAAAATATGGTAAACCGTCTTAGTGACCCATGAGACAAACAGTGCTTTTGTTAAACATCTCTGGGGAGCTATTGTGCTCCCTGCAGCCCCCCACTACACTTTAGTAAATCTATAAATCATTGCTGTTTCCCTGTCTCCACCTTGTTACACCATACAAATACAATGGTATAAACAAAGCCATGTAGGGCATTAAAGGATGCTCCCAAGGTGCCTTCCACCGGGGGCAGGGATCCACAGAGGCGCACCAGAGGTGCCCCAAGGCTGCCATTCGGCAGCCTCGCACCCATGGGGGCCCTGCTGGGGGCCCCCAAAGACAGTTTCAGACTGCCTTTTTGTGCCGGAAAAACCAGCACAAAAAGGCAGTGAAAAACTGCCATCGTACTTTCTCGGTCGCAAAGAGGCGGCCTGGGGAGTACTGAGGGATTTCTGGACGGTGTATAGGTTCTCCGAGCCTGTCGTCCGCAAGCCGGAAATCCGAGTTGGAGTCCTTTCTGACCGAGCCCATCGGAATGGCTCGGTTGGAAAGGAATCCGTGCGACACGTTCCGGTTCGGTCGGAAGGGCTCTGACCATAGTTTGGAGCCCCTCCGACCGAAATCGGAATCGGCCTTATGCCTTCTGTAAAATTTGGTAAAATTCCATTCATCCCTTTTGGCAGTAGTATTGTCTAGATATCCAATGGAATATGGGATGGAGAAAATGCATTTAGGACCTCCTTTTTTCTCGATCCCTACTTGATAGATCAGCCTGAACATTTACAGGCAGGAACTGAGGAGGATTAACTTTTCCTTTGCAATATTTCGTGAAGGTCTGTCATATGGCGCCAAAGGTATTAGCAACACAAAAAAATCAATTTCCTATGGAAACTCTGCTTCGTGGTTCCTACTGTAACTACACAGTGGCAACTGCCACTGTACAAAACATATATATCTTTCGTATGTTGCGCAATCGGAATATTTATAATTAGGTCGAAGTTTACACAGGAAAAGTGCACTTTTTTACATGTACCTTTGGTGGCATTTGAGAAATCTGCACAAAACATTGAAAAAAAACCTTTTCCCTCCAATACAGAAAATAGTGGATGAACAGAATGACACTGAATTTGAACAAAAAAGTCAGAATTTTATTCGGAAAAGGTAGTGTTTGTGATTTGATAAGAATCCTTTCAGTCATTTTCAAGAAATGAGCATTCAAATAGAGGCTTGAGTTGGTCATGAAGGTAGATATATCTGGACCTTTGGTGTCCAGCTATGCTCTGATGGGTCAATTAAAATAGGACTAATCAATCCTGATTGACTGGACACAACATGAACAATATGTATTTATGGACTTTAAAAATATTGTAAAATTAAAACCCCCTTGGACCTGGGCATAGGTAGGTGCAAATAAAAAATACATAATTTTAGAGTTGGAGAATTGTGGAGAGGCCTACACTATGAACTCATGGTAGTACCTTTTCACAAAAAGTAGATGTAACGTTTGAATTTCACAGACTAGCGCTAAACATTACACATATTTAGAAACCGAAATGCAGGCACAAGAGCATAGTGTCTTGTGAGTTACAGATGATTGGACTATTTTCATTCCTGATGATCTCCATAGAACAGTGACATAAGTGCTATGGTGTGGGTGATAGAATTCATGATGAGGAATTTTCAGTTGACAGTTACACGCTGATGACTAAGCTTGTAATGTAATTTCAAGCTTTATGTGTGGTGTAATCATTTACATGCTCCAAGGCTGGTTAGAATGCTACAACTGGCAATGGGAAAGGTGTGGTAAATAAAATATTACCCTGGCAGAATTTCTAGGCATTAACAAAGTATCATGCATCAAATGAGAGACAGGATCCGTGGTGTCCAAGTTAAAATGGGCTTTATTCCAATAACTCGAGTCAAAGGGAGAATATGTTCCATCACCACTGAGGTTCAGGAAGAGTAATCTAACATTTAATAACAATGAACAGAATATATACATTTTACTCCTTGTACATAGGGAGGAGCGCTCCAGGCAGAGCAAGAAAGAAAGAGATAAGAGCATGTGGGCGTGTATGAGGGTGTACACTTGATGAGTCATAGGTAGGTGATAGGTAGGTGTCATAGGTGGGTGGGTACTTAGAGTAGGAGTATGCATGACCAGCTGGAACTCTGCCCTAATTGTGCAACTTTGAGCATGGCGTGCAATTGACGTGTAACTGGGAGGAGAGCTGACTTCCAGCCTAGCAGAGAAATCTCTTGTGTCAGGGCGAAAAGCGCATCTTGTACAATCTGATATGATAGGGGATGTATTGTCTGAAGCAAAAGGTTGTTCACCACTAAGAATCAGAAAAAGCATATATTTCTCCGTTCATTGCATGGGGGCTGAGACAGAGGGCTAGGCCTTATCTGTCGCGGACGGGTTCTGTTTGCTTTTCCTCACTGGGCAGGGATGCCACTCTGTACTGAAAACAGATAACTGTTATTCATAACACTGTCTTGGCAGGCTTCTTGCTGACGTGACTGCAGTTTTCAGTGTGCCAGGAGTCATGAAAACAATATTTCAGAAAGTGGTTTCAGGCTCAACCATAAAATAAAAGGTTCAGTACGATATTTATTTTAAAAGTGCATAATGCAAAATGCAAAAACATGGGCCTTCATGTTAGCTTAATGTTTGGGAGACTTGATGACTTGATGACTTGCAGGACATGTTTGCAGAGGCCTAGTGATTCAGGCCACTACGAGAAATATGCATGGGTGACATGCACATGTATGTAACATAGGGTGTATGTAGTGGACATTATTGTCAGGCAAAATATAATTTTCCTCATTCCCTCCTTGTCTCCTACATAACCCTTTAGGATACATCTATATTCATGAGACCGTATAGCTGATCATACAGAATCATTTCTTCATCTTTATCCTTTGTACATGTGGATGGGGAACGCAAGCAGTTGCACACAGGCCGCAAATCGCCAGGCCACACTGCAGACAGAGATAGTATCATGGCAGACTGCTCCTGGGTCAAGTTCGCCAGGGCAGATGCAGTCACATTCACTACTGCTTCAAGGGTTCTTGTTAACTTGCGTATTAGTTGAGTTTGTCTAACATGTTCTAGTTGTGAATCTCTGTGATAATAGGATGGGGCCAAGGAAACAGGTGGCAATAGGAATGCTATATAACAAGTCCCACCCCAGTCTAAGGGCAGATGTACATAAGCTGTCTGACCGCAAATGAAATAGGTATGGCGTGACGTTATGAAAGAAGAAAGTCCTTCTGAGAGTGAAGTTCCTTGTAAATAGCTCCTTGTAAATATGGTTTATGAAGAGCATGTCATTATTATAACTTGTTGAGTTTCTTGTAAATATGGCTTGTGAATAGCGCCATGTGGATATGGTTTGTGCAGAGTATGTTGACATTACGTTAGGCAGGAGAGAGCTGGATCTCTTTCAAGTGTTTGGAGAAAACGTTTTGAAGATGTGCGTACGTGTTATGTGATAACGTGGAGAGATGAGTTCATTAATTTCCCATGTACAGCAGTCATTGGGGAAAGATTGTGCTTCAGCTGCCAAAGAGTTGATATCTTGTATTGAGAAGGCAGTATTTGTTTTAACATGCTGTTTAACAAGGTGTTGAGGGATTTTGGCGTTGTTTGGCGTTTGCAGGGGGGGCATGTTTTTGAGCGGAAATTCGTACCCGTTCCAGTGGAGGTATTTGGTTGCTTTTTGGTGAGGATTTAAGGCATCGCTTGGACTACTGTGATGCCAAATTTGAAAAGGATCTGAGCTGTGGAAGTGGTGGAAAAAGCATGTTTTGTGCGGAGGTGCGATTTGCCATGTTATCCAATGGGCGTTTTTTCCGAAAATTCGAGAAATTATTTCGGCAGAACTCCCTTTGTTTTCTGATAAGGGGGTAGTTGGCCACATACCCAGCAATCAGTTGCATTGCTGGTCTGGTGAGAATGGTGTAACATTTGAATAAAAGTATCGTTACGCAAGGCAAGTCGATATGACAATTCATGAGGTGGCAATACACTAAATGTATGCTCTATGGTATTGTTACTGGAAGAGTATATATGTGAAGAAATGGGAAAGAAAACATGTAGCAATAAACTGACACAGATTATAACAATGCACAGAGTAAATAGAATGATCAAGGTAACAATACATCTACTGCGTAATATCTTGCAGAATTTTCCCTCTTCTTGCTATTCTCATATGTGATCTTATACATGTCAGAAACTAGTCTAACCGATTCACCACCGGGTGGGCTTAAACAATTAAACTACGTCTGACTTACTAGATCTTAATTTGGACCTATACTCTTGCTGAGGGGTCTTTTCAAGCAAAGGCGGCACAAAGTCTGTATTGTCATTAAAGTCAATGTTCTTTGCAAATGTTCCACATTGTCCGAAATACCGCTTAACGTGATGGGCATGGATCCAGCCCTTGCGTCCCTCCACTTTCAGCGCGGTCCTCGTGGTAAGAAGCACCAATTTCGGGGTCTTCCAGCGCGGCTCGAGGGGGCTGGAACGATCAAAATTCCGGATGCACACAAAGTCCCCTGGGACTATGGCGTGTTCCTTGACCTGGGTGTTGTCAGGGAAGGCGGCAGCAACCTGTGAACGACAAGAGAGTAGTGCAGACATCAAGGAAGCCAGGTAATCTGTCAGCATGTTACTGTCAACATCAGTTATCTTTCTGGGCATAGGCGTACCCCACATATTTGGCGGTCTACCGAAAACCACTTCATACGGAGATAGGCCTGTTCTGGAATGTGCTACCATACGCATGTAAAAGAGGGCAACCGGCAAGGCTACCATCCAATCCACGCCTTTTTCTGCACAGACCTTTGCTAATTTTGTCTTGAGGGTCTGATTATGTCTTTCTACAAGGCCTGCTGCTTCTGGGTGTCGGACACAATGGAACTTCCATGTATAACCTAACAGAAGAGACACTTGTTTCATTAATTCAGAAGAGAATGGCTGGCCGTTGTCTGAATAGATCACCCGAGGTAATCCATACCTGGGGAAGTACTCGCGCACTAACTGTCTGGCTGTTGTTACAGCAGTATAATCTGGAACTGGATAAGCTTCTGTCCATCTAGATAGTGCACACACTACTACCAAGACATACTTGTAACCTCTACATCTGTCCATTTGGATATAATCCATCTGGAGAACCTCAAAAGGGTGGTCAGGAGGATGAAATCCGCCTTGTTCCACCGGGATGCCTTTACCTGGATTGAACTGACAACAGATCATACATGTTCGTACTTTCTGCTTCGCTGCTGCACGCATGTGCTTGTTAAACCAGATGTTCTGTAAGCTGTCTAACATTGCTTTTTCTCCTAAGTGTGCTGGACTATGGGCTGTATTTATGATTACTTGTACCATAGAATCTGGGAGAAACCATGAGCTTTTTCCCTTAGTCATCCAACCTTGGTCAGTCTGGACCCCTCCTTGTTCAGTCCATGTCTTTATCTCATCTGTGGTGGCATGTGTCTGTATGTCAAGTACATCTTGTGTGGGATCCCTGACTGTCATACTTGTTGTCAGTAATGGTACCTCTGTCCTTGTCGTGTCTGTTGGTGTCTGGGCTGTAAGTTTAGCTGTCCGGTCTGCCAGGTCATTACCCTGGGAAATGGTGTCTGTAACTTTGGTGTGAGCTTTGCACTTCAGGATAGAAATGGCTGTAGGCAAATGTATGGCTTCTAACAGGGCCTGAATAAGCTGGCCGTGCTGGATCTTGGTCCCATGGGAGGTCAGGAAACCTCTCTCCCTCCATAGTACCCCGAAATCATGAACAACGCCAAAGGCATATTGTGAATCAGTATAAATGTTTACTTTCAAGTGCTTAGCTCTTATGCAGGCTTGTGTCAGAGCGATGAGCTCTGCTGCTTGTGCTGACAATGTGTCTATTTTCTGTGTCTCTATGACTTCTGTAGCAGTGGTCACAGCATAGGCTGCTACTAACTCTCCTGCACTCGTTCTCATGCATGATCCATCTACATAGAGCGTTAAGTCTGGTTCTGAAAGTGCAATATCTGTCAGGTCTTGTCTTGGTTTCGTCACTATATTCATTAGTTCCACACAGTCATGTGGTGCATTTACTGTACTTGAGGGCAAAAGTGTTGCAGGATTCAGAATGTTACAACGTCTGATCTCTATGTGTGGCTGGAATAATGTCAGTTCATATCCTGTCAGTCTTGCTACAGTCAAGTGTTGTGTCTGAGTCCTGTTTAAGAGAACCTCCACTGCATGTGGAACCTGTACTGTCAGAGGGTGGCCCAATACTATTGAATCACTTTGTCTTATGGCTAGGGCTGTTGCTGCAACTGATTTCAGGCATGATGGCAGAGCCTGGGCCACTGGATCTAGGGTACTAGAAAAATAAGCGCAAGGCTTGTGTTTTCCTGCTTGATCTTGTGTGAGAACAGATAACGCTGTTCCTTCTCTTTCAGTTACAAAAAGCATAAAAGGTTTGCTGTAACATGGAGTCGCAAAGACTGGCGCTTGACATAAAGCTCTTTTTAATTCCTCAAATGCCAAGGTGTGTTCTTGTGTCCAAGGGAGGACAGTCCCCCCTGCCTCCTGTGTAGTTAACTGTATGAGTGGTTTGGCTAGAAAGGCATACTGGGGAATCCATTGCCTACAGTATGAAGTGAGGCCAATAAAGGCACGTACTTCCTTTTGTGTCTTGGGCTGTGAAAGGTTAGCAATGAGCTGTATATGTGCTTGTGTTAGCTGTCTCCCCTCTTTGGAAAGCAAGTGTCCAAGATACACCACTTGCTTTTCACAGAATTGCAACTTCGAAGGGGACACTTTGTGTCCCTTATCTGCCAGAAAATTTAATACTGTCAGTGATGCATTTTCGCATTTTATTTCTGAACGTGCTGTAATTAGGATGTCATCTACGTACTGGAGTAGGGCAGTGTCAGTAGGCATGTGAACACTGTCTAGCTGTCTTTTTAATGCTTGACTGTAAATACTAGGGCTTTCTGTAAAACCTTGTGGAGCTCTTGTAAAGACAAAGCTACGACCTTTTAATGAAAATCCGAACAGGTACTGGCTGTCGGGATGGATGGGAACACTAAAGAAAGCATTTTTCAAATCGATAACAGTAAAGTAAGTAGCCTCTAAATCAATAGCAGTCAATAATGAAGAAATGTCTGGCACCACTGGATATTGTGGTACTACACATTTGTTCAATTCTCGCAGGTCAATAATCAATCGGTACACTGGCAGTACACTAGGATCAGATCTTTTAAGGATAGGAATGACAGGCGAGTTACATACATTTGAGACTGTCTCTACCACTACTCCTCGTGCAATAAGTTCGTCAACTAATTTCAATAAGGCTGTTTCGGCGTCAGGTGGTAACTTGTATTGTCTAATACATGGAAGTACTACTCCTGCTTTGAGTGTGACATGGTGCGGCGTTATGTCCATGTAATCTACGTCAGTCGGTCCTTGTGCCCACAGGATCTGTGGCACATTCTTGAGTCTGTGGTCAAAATCAGTCAGTACATAATGTCCCTTAAAATCACGTAAGAACAGGCGTACTCCTTCTGGAGAACAGCAGATAACTGCTCCTAGATCTTTTAATGTCTTCATACCAAGTAAGTTTTCTGGACATGACTTAGTAAGTAACAGGTCAGTGCTACGTGACAGTGGACCAACCCCTAGGGAAACTGGTTTTGATACTTCATTAACAATAGGCTTTCCTGAAAATCCCAGGGAAACATTCTGTGAGCCTGAGAGAGGTGCCCCTGGAACCTCGTCATGACTGATGGTAGTCCTGCTCGCCCCTGTGTCAATCAGAAACTTTCGATCCTGACCTAGAACACGACTATGTACATACGGACCCTCTTGATCTACAGGAACCTCAATAAGGGGCAAGCCTACTTCCCTCTCGAGGCTGTTTCATGAGAACTGTTGATATTCTGGATAGTCAGACTGTGTGTACTGATACATTTGTGGTGTGGCATGAACAGGCGGTGGTGGAGGAAAATTCGCTACTGTCTGTTGCGTGTTCTGTTGCGTGTTATTCTGTCTAGGAGTGTACTGTCGCTCTTTTGTCTTGCCTGTAGCAATGTTGTGTTTCAGGACAGTGCAGTCCTTTACAAAGTGACCTGGTTGTTTGCAATAATTACAGTTCCCTTTAACTGGTGTCGTGTTATGTTTGTTTGAAGTCGCCGGTACCGTCTGGGCAACCAGCACCTTCATTTTGGTCTCTTTCATGCGTCTCTTTTCATGATCCTGCTCTTCCCTAATCCTATTCTGATGATACTGTAGCATCTGTAACATTTGTGAAGGGCTGTTTGCTTGCCAAGTACTCTCAACCTTCAGTACTCTATTCTTGATCTGGGGTAAGGAATTCTCTACTAATTTGCTCACAAAAAGATGTGGAAATGACTCGCTACCTGGCTTAAGGCCACTATTAATAGTAAAGCATTTCTCAAATTTAGAATAGAAATCACTAGTGTCCTCGTCTTGCTTTTGTTTACAGGCTGAAATAGCATCCCAGTCTTCCTTTTTAGTAATCAATAATCTTGGCAAAACTTGTATCAGAAATTCAGGTAGTTCTCTAGCTCTATCTCCAAGACCAACTCCTGGGAGCCTGCCCTTCTCTTCTGTTTCCAATGCATCCCAACTTAACTTTTTCTCACCCACTTCCCAGTCTTTTTCCTTAAGCTTTTCATAAATCCCTGCAGGTAACAGTACTTTTAATAGCTTCAGAATGTCAGCGTATGTATAATCTCCTATGCGGAGGATGTCTTTTAATTCACGGTGAAATCCCCCTGGGTCTTTATCATGACAAGGCAACATCTTTTTCATTTCAAGAATCTCTAATTTCGTTAAGGGGGTGTAAACATACACCCGTTGTAACTCATTGGCCGCATTCTTAACGGGATGAACCTCTCGTAGGGGGTTCTGTCTGTCTATGTGTACGTTATGTCTGTCATGGTGTAAGACTGGAGGCATGCATGTGGTCAGAGAATCTATGTACTTATGTCGTTGATCCAGGATTACATTAACTAATTCAGTACCTAAACCTGTCCATCTATCTAGTAAAATGTCGTCTAGTAATTTATGCAAGTGACCAGGATCAGAATGCTGACTTTCATACAACGTTATCAAGTGTTGGACCATGTAAATACCAGCCAAACGCTGTTCGTTCGGTGGAAGGCTTAAGAAGGTCTGAGCCACTATATCACTGCTATATATATTGGCATTGGACACCCACTGGGTGGCTGACCGGGCCAACTCTATTTCGTGTTGTGTGGGAGGTCTCTCACTCCCTATCCATTGTTTCAGTGCTTTTTCAGTAGCCTGGAATAGAGCTTCAAGGGAATATCTTTCTTTTATAGCTGGCCCTTGTTTACAGTAATCAAGACATTTGGGTCTGTCAAACTGTCGCGCTTTTCCTACATAATTCATTTTGTCTTTTGGTTCATCTACTTCTTCTGTTGATAACTCACCATTCTCCTCAGACTCTTTTCTGTGCCTTTCTATTATTTCCTTTCGTATTTTCTTGTACATGGCATCTATCTGTCCCTGTTTCTCATGTCTACCGGCATCTATGTGAACACTCCATTCTATCAAACCTGGCTTTACATCTCCGTCTCCTTCGTCTTGTTCCCTGATCAGGCAGTTAATAATAAAACGTAAGATATGATTCTTAACCCCTACCTTTCTTTGTGCCATGGCTTGTGCTATACTATCTGGTCCCTCCCCCGTTCTAATAAAACGATACATGCTATCTAGGTGATCTTTCATGTCTGGTAATGTCTCTAGATATGCAACAGCTTGTCTTAGTCTACGTGAAATCACGACCATTGAACCCTTTCCTGGTTCTGGATCATATACACAAAATGGAATGGCTGCATCTACAGTAGGCACCCCTCCCACTGCCCCGGAACCTACGTCATCTTTTACGGGCTGCTGCTGAAGTTGCTGGAGTTGATCTGCTGGTGGGGGTGGAGGAAAACCTGCATTAACGTAGTCAGGAAGGGACTCGTCTAGATACGAGGAAATGAACGCATCTGATGCTGTCGGCTTTATTCTATGTACTCTATATGGTACAGGTGGTGGCGTTCGCGGCCTACTGGATCTTTCTGAGGTGGTCACTTTAGCTAGTTCTTCTGACAGAACGGGATAAATACCATTAACAACGGCGTTTCTTTCCCTATCAGTCTGTTCTGTTTTGACACGTTCCCCCTCCTCCCGCAGTTCCTTTTCTCTGGCTTTTTCCCCAGCTTGTCTAGTTCTATCTGCTTTATTCAATTCTTTCTCTGTTCTCCTATGTGACTCTTTGCACCACAATTCGATGGCATCTTTCTGAGAGGGTCTTGACTTCCTTTTCCATAGCGCTTCCTCCACCCTCATAATACATTCTGGATCCCATGTTCCCGAGATTGGCCATCTATACTTTTCCTCCAGGTCCTTTGTATAGTTTACCCATAAATCTAAAAACAAAATGGCGTCTAGCCCATGCTTATTATACATATAATGACCAGGTGTGTCTCTAGGCGGGATGTTAACTGACTCTTCTAGTATACCTTTTCTGGTCCCTATCTGACGTAACTTTGAAAACAGTGGCATGTTTGAAACCAATATTCACAAAAATAGACTGAAACAATCAACAATCATTCACACACAAACAAATATTAAACACTAAAACAGTTACAACCTAAACTGATACAGAGAGCTAAACATGTACTTGAAAAACTTTATGTACTGAAATACAGTACAACCATACCGGTCTCAAAAATGAGACACGTCTTTACCGTTCCCACGTTTACCATGGGCCCGTCTTGAAACTTGATGCATTCCCCATAGTGGTACTCACCGGGAAGCAGAATCTTGAAACTTGAAGGCCTCGGACTTCTACGCATGCGCCTTGGAACAGGTGGACCTCTGGAGACCTCGGACCTTGCTCTCTCATGGGCTGGGCTCTGGTTTGAGACGATCCGCGTTCCTCACCGCCTCACATGGATGCCTGGTCGCAGTCCGTCCTCCTCCTGGGCCTGAGGGAGTAGCGGGAAATCCCAATGGCGTGTACACTTTAAAGTCCGTCACGGCTGTGGAAGGGGGCAAAGACTAGACCTACAAACTCCGGCGAGTGGGGAAAGGGACATGTACCTATTCGGGCGCCAATTAATGTGGTAAATAAAATATTACCCTGGCAGAATTTCTAGGCATTAACAAAGTATCATGCATCAAATGAGAGTCAGGATCCGTGGTGTCCAAGTTAAAATGGGCTTTATTCCAATAACTCGAGTCAAAGGGAGAATATGTTCCATCACCACTGAGGTTCAGGAAGAGTAATCTAACATTTAATAACAATGAACAGAATATATACATTTTACTCCTTGTACATAGGGAGGAGCGCTCCAGGCAGAGCAAGAAAGAAAGAGATAAGAGCATGTGGGCGTGTATGAGGGTGCATGAGGGTGTACACTTGATGAGTCATAGGTAGGTGATAGGTAGGTGTCATAGGTGGGTGGGTACTTAGAGGAGGAGTATGCATGACCAGCTGGAACTCTGACCTAATTGTGCAACTTTGAGCATGGCGTGCAATTGACGTGTAACTGGGAGGAGAGCTGACTTCCAGCGTAGCAGAGAAATCTCTTGTGTCAGGGCGAAAAGCACATCTTGTACAATCTGATATGATAGGGGATGTATTGTCTGAAGCAAAAGGTTGTTCACCACTAAGAATCAGAAAAAGCATATATTTCTCCGTTCATTGCATGGGGGCTGAGACAGAGGGCTAGGCCTTATCTGTCGCGGACGGGTTCTGTTTGCTTTTCCTCACCGGGCAGGGATGCCACTCTGTACTGAAAACAGATAACTGTTATTCATAACACTGTCTTGGCAGGCTTCTTGCTGACGTGACTGCAGTTTTCAGTGTGCCAGGAGTCATGAAAACAATATTTCAGAAAGTGGTTTCAGGCTCAACCATAAAATAAAAGGTTCAGTACGATATTTATTTTAAAAGTGCATAATGCAAAATGCAAAAACATGGGCCTTCATGTTAGCTTAATGTTTGGGAGACTTGATGACTTGATGACTTGCAGGACATGTTTGCAGAGGCCTAGTGATTCAGGCCACTACGAGAAATATGCATGGGTGACATGCACATGTATGTAACATAGGGTGTATGTAGTGGACATTATTGTCAGGCAAAATATCATTTTCCTCAAAGGGAATAGGTTTCCCGAAGAACCAGCGGTGGCCTCCCAGAGAGTTTGTTGTGGTCCAACAAACTGCTTCTGCATGCCGCCTCAATCGGTGAAGATTGACAGCTGGCATATGTGGAGTCAATATTTGTATTATCGGGCAGGAACCTGCTTGTGAAGCCTTGATAGAGGTACAGCGCCACAACCGAACACAGAGCTATAAGCCATATGGAACGATAATACCAAAGGCAGCGACAACCAGATACCGAGAAGAGCTGAAGGCAGTGATAGCCAGGTACAAGGGAGCACTAGAAGAGAACTAGCCTGATTCAGAGGAACGCTAATGGCAGTGGAAAGAAAATACAATGTAGAAGATTGAAAATGGTGATGAACATGTGCAACAGACATAATTAGTACTTACCGCAAAAGAGGAAGAAGGCCCTGTGCATCCAGAGAGAGGTACCAAACAAACCAAGTTCTAGAACCAAACCAGTACTTACTGAAGGTATAGAAGTTGATGCTCATCAAGCACTATCCAAACAGCATTTACTCACAACGTCCACAATTGGTTATACTGATGCTGCTTTTCTGCAACCTCTTCTTCCATTCAATCCCCTCAAAAACAGAATATTGTCATCAGGTAGACTGCCTGGTTCGAAACTTTTAATGATTTCATTGATGCATTGGAAGAAGCCGATAACAAAAAGATCATCAAATATCGCAAGAATGTTGCTGGGGCAGGAGTAAAGGAAGTAATAAAATAAATATGACATGCTGATGAAGTCTCCTGCTGTCAAATCAAAAAGGAATTAAATATCAAGCTAAATCCAATGCTGAATGTCGATTACAAAAGATACATTTCAACCAAGAAAGGAAAAAAGCTGGTGAAACAATCAACGAGCTTGTCGAAAGACTTGATACGGTCACCAAACATTGTAGGTTCAATTAATTCAATGAGGAATAAGCCATGCGTCTCCAAATCAGAATTGGTTGCCTTTCTTATTCATTCAGATGACAAATACTAAGAGAAACGCATAGTCTGAAGCATGTACTCATATCTGCAAGAGCCAAAGAATGTGCAGAATGATAAGCTACTGACATGAAGGGCGGAAGAACTAGGAGTGAGTCAGCTTTGAGTGTGAATGGTAAGCAGAGACACAAGGCTGAAGGTCACAAAGTGATGTCACCAAAGAAAAAGAAACTGTGCTTCAGATGCAGCGTTTTGGTTCCACATGAAGGTTACAGTCCCGCCATTGGACAAGTATGCAAGGGTTGCGGGAAAGAGAACCATTTTGTAATGGTTTGTAAAGCAAAGGAAAAATGAAGTGCGTCTGTGCGATGCAGCGCGTGCTACGAAATTCGTAATATTAATTAAATTGTTTACTTACCTTCAATTATCCATATGCCTGTTTTATAGCACACCCCACCCTGCCCCTCCCCCGCCCGCCTCTGTGCCCCACCACAACTCCCCCCATAGGCCGCGGCTGCCCCAGGTATATCCTGGCAGGGCAGGACAGTAAAAAAAGAAAACTTTCTTGGTGTGGGAGGTCATTAAGTTTTCATTATTAAAAACAAACTCCAGCTTTGAAAGTTTGTTTTTGAGAAATGAAATTTTGGGATAAAAGTTCAACAGCCAGCCATTATGTCTGATGGAGCCATTACGGCTGTGCTTGCCAATTTATAGAGATATCCAGTGGACATCTTGAATTTGGCAGGTGAAGTAAAGACATGGTGACAGGTGTAAAGTTCTCCACCAACATGTCTGCATTTAATCTGTCCAGGAAACCCTAACTCATGACAATGTCGATATAAAGTTCCACCAGTCCAAAATAAGTTTAGAAATTTTAATGAGAATCTCCCTTTTCCACATTACATTCAACATACAACCTACTTTTGTTGGAGGATTTAATGTGATAAATAGGAATGCAGAAGTATTCCAGTGAGTCATTGCTCGGAAAAGACATGAATTCCTTACAGATGCTTATAAACTCCGCATTAAAAATCAAAATGTGTCAAAAATGCATTTTATTTTTCTGTATTGCACCCATACAGAAAATAGGAGCCGGGTTAAAGACAGTGAAGTCTGGCTCCACAATGCAGATCTTCACTCGTTACTTCCACAATGCATCTGGGAGATCTTGGCAATAAAACATGATGAAAAATGTAAGCGATGCAATTTCGTGTGTGCGCGGAGTACAAATTGAGCAGCAGTCAATGAAGGTCTGCGGACGGGAAGCTCTATGATTTACAGTACTAGCTTTTTGCAAAGCATCTGAAAATGAACAGTTCAGGAAAATGAAAGCTCTGTCTAATTGTATGGCAGGTATCCAATACTGTTTTACAGGAACAACAAACAACTGCTTACTTTCACATCTTGAAATGAGAAACGGTCTCTTTGTCTTTATCTCAAAAGCCTTTCGACTGGACTGCGTACTGGGAAATCTCTATAAATATTTGTTTATTTGGATGGTGATCTTTGCACAACAATTCGGTCAATGATCGCATGTGTAATATTCATAAATAAAAGAAGTGCACAGTGTCCTAAAAGCAGCAAAAACGGATTTAGCAGTACAGGTCTGAGGGCAAAAAGTTAGGGGGAAAACCATGCCAAGGATGCCAGGTCTAACAATAACCCACTTTCTTACAATCAATGAATTTCTTCGGAAATTTTGTGCTCAAATGTCAATACCATGATGCTAGTCATCCGAATTTGTAGTGAGGAAGTAACAAGACAAACATGAAACACCACATCAGCAGTGTTGGTACATTCGTGATTTGGTACAAACTCCAACATTCAAGAAGACATAGAAGTAACCTTTCAGTGAATTTTACTGATTCGGTATTAAGAAATCGGTATTTCCGATGTGAGTAAAAAATCGGTAATTTTTCCCGAATAGGTAATATTCTGAAATAAAATACTGAATCCTTAATACCGATCAGTATAACCGATTCTGAATTCTGAATTACCGAATCGGTAAATACCGAACAAGTAATTCAAAATTCCTGCAATTGAGGAATCAGCCAATCCTGTGCATCCTATTTACTCCCAACAAGGAAGTGGCAACACCCAAGCAGCTGCACTGAACAGCTGTTGGAGAGGCAGGCAGCAGAAAAAGACAAACAGGATCAACTTTACTACCTGACATCAAACACCAGAATGGACAGCCAGGACAGGGAAACTGATGGTACAGAAAGGAAAAGAAAAATGAAATTTAGTGAGAGGGAGCTGGAGATCTTAATTGAGGAGGTGGCAAAGGAACACAGCAAGCTATTTGGTAAAAAATCACTACAAATGTCAGAGTTAAAAAAAGAAAAATATGGATTGGAATCCAGTACCTCATTAATGCCATATGTGTGACCCATCGTGACGTGGACGATCTAAAAAAGAGGTGGTATGACCTCAGGAGTATGGCGAAGAAGAGGATGTCTGAAAGGAAAAAGCGAGCAAACCTGACAGGTGGAGGAAAAAATAGAGCACCTGCTCCGACTGCCCAGGAACTGCTTGTGGAGTCCACCATTGAGCCTGACAGTGTCAGCGGCATTGGGGATGCAGACAGCTCTGCCAGAGCTGCAACCAAACAAGGTAAGATGCATGCACACCAAGCTGCGCCCCCCACTTCTTAACCCCATTCCCCAATAAGGCAGTGTGAATCCCACTCCAGTACAGGTTTTACTAAACACCAGCAATCAATTAAGGGAGCTGTAGTCAGTGTAACACCTATCATAACAGTCAGCCCACTGAACTCAAAGGCATGTGATGCACATCAGCGATAATCAAGCAGAGGACAGTCAGATTTATTGGCAGACATGACATTTATTTGTACGCAAATGCTGCCAGACAAGTGAACCAATATATAATCTGTCTCCACAGGCGAGATATCGTGCAGGGCTGTGCCAGGCAAGACAGGAAAGGCACCCCGGAGAAATAGAGTGGAAGACGAGGATGTCATTACCCTTGCGGGCCACACCACAGCACCACCACTGTCAACACCACCACCATCAACACCACCACCAGCGGCATCAACACCGGCATCATGACCGGCATCACCAGCAGCATCACCAACACCATCATCTCCAAGACCCAGGAGGCATGCAGTTGCCAGCCTCTAACAGATGGAGTTGTCCGACGAGGACTGCAGGGGGGAAGAACAGCCAACGGTGCCAGACGATGGCAATAATGCCGGTACACCGTCCACCACAGAGAGACCACACACAGGTGCCAGACGCCGCAGGGCTAGGGCACACTGTCCACCTTTGCAGGGCGAGGATCAGAGTGTCTATGCAGGTCTGGAGGTGAACATGCTGAAGGTGCACCGCCTGCAAGGAAAGGCAATCTGATCGGTTCAGCGGCAGATGGGGCACATGACGGCACACTTGCAGTGCATAGATAAGGGCAGCTGCACAATGAACACAACACTGGCTGAGGGAATGAGGGACATGGCTGAGGGCATGAAGGACATGTCCGACTCAGTGAGGCTGCTGTGCAGCAGGATGGACGATGACAGAATGGCAAGGCGCAGGGAGAGGCAAAAATGGAAAACTACACCAAGGCGGTGAACCGCCTCTCCACTGTAACTTCTCTGCTCTGCAGGCGCTCGGTGGCCATGCAAGAAGAGATGGCACACTGCAGCCGGGATGTGGCAAGGGGGCTGGTGACAGGACCACTGCACTTGAAGTGCTACAGACTAATCAGACTGCCAATACTGGTGCAGGTGATGTGGCGGACAGTGAGGAGACAAATAGCTGCAGTAGTGAAACGCCCCCTGTTACAGAGTCCAGCAGGTGTAGCGAACGGCAAAGTGGTGACACAGGACAGATAGCCAGTGAGGACAGTGTACACAGAGGAAACAGCCATGTGCTTGGGCACAGGAGTTAATGCCAGGCACACTTGTTTTTGATACATGGGTGAATTAACCCGTGACGGCTTTGTAGGCTTTTTGGAATTGGGACTGCCATGTTAAGCCCTTCATGATGTGGCTTAGTGACATGCTATTAAACTAAGTCACTCATTACTGGCTGTGTCTCCTTACCCAGAAATAGTTCTGTGTAATCTCAGCCCGTCTTTGTCTCCCATCTGGTGCTGGTGCCGCTCCTGCTGTGCTGGGCTCTGGCTGTGGACAGTTATTGTCCTCAGAGTTGGTCAAATCGATTGCTGTCCCTTTCTTAGTTGCCAGGTTATGCAGCATAGCACGTGTAGTGATGATCTTGCAGCAGATGATGGGTCCGTACTGACGGGCGCCTTCGCTATTGTGGAGGCAGCGGAACCTGCTCTTCAACAGTCCAAACGTCCACTCCACCACGTTGTGTGTTGATTTGTGTGCAGCATTATATCGTCTCTCACTTGGGGTTGATGGGTTTAGGAAGGGAGTGAGGATGAATGCACACACGGCATATGTGCTATCATCTAGGTGAGAAAGAAAGTGTCATTAATAACAAACACCAACACATTCATCAGCAGTATACATCAGGGTGTGACACAGTGATTTACCTAGCAGGTATCCTTCTCCAAATCCGAGTCATGTTTGCTCCCAGGAAATTTTGCCACGATGTTGGTGATGATGTTGGCCGCATCGCAGATGACCTGCACGTTGATGGAGTGGGTGGATTTTCTGTTATGGTAGATATACTCGTTGGCTGCAGGTGGGCAGATAGGTATGTGTGTCCCATCAATGCACCCTATAACATGCGTGAACTGTGCCTTTTGGTAGAAGTCTGTTTTTGTTTTCAGCAGATCGGACTGTGTGGTGGGGAAGCTTATGTAGTGATGCATCCTTTGCATCATGGCATCCAGGAAATTGTTGAAGAACCGAGACAGGCAGCTCTGCGACACTCCACCTACCGCGGCTATCATCCCCTGGTAACTTCCTGATGCTAATAGGTGGAGGATACAGAGCACCTGGACATGTGGTGGTATAACGTGCACCCTTGGTGTAGGATGCTCCAGGAGTGGGTCCAGGTTCCGTAAAAAGTCCAGGATAGTTTGGGGTTGTAGCCTGTACCTTTCATGAATTTCTGCCTCAGTGAGTTGAAATAGTGTGATGCGCTGTCTGTATATGCGCTCCTCCTTTTTCCAGATCCTCATTACTGCTGCCTGTAGTCATAGCTGCCTTGCAATAACGTAGAGGGCCGCCATTGTGTTGAGGCTGTTGCATTTTGGGGCTGTTTAAATGCTGTGCACATGATTACCACCTGCTTTGAGTAAGTGGTAATTACGACTCTTAAATACTGAATTTCATGAAATTGGGTATTACCGATTTTAGGTACATTTCTATTACCGATTCTTATTTACTGAATCGCTATTTGGGGTTTTCGGGATCTCCGATTTGGTAATAAGGAATCTGTAACTGTTTTTTCTTATGTTACCGATTCCTTTTTACCGAATCCATTCGTTATTGCGAAAATTGCAATTGGCTAAATATCGGTCGGTAACAGTGAAATTTACCGAATTTCACCATTACCGACCGGTATTTCGCCACCTACATCGGATCCTAAATCTCTTGCAGTATGGACATTGCACCACTTAATGTATCCCTAAAGACGTGTATGCCAGAATTTTAAAACTCTATGCTTGAAATTGTTTTGACAGCTGTCTGTTTCATGTAGTTGTGATTAATATCACTCAAGGATATAACCACCAAACGAGGAATTAATCTATTTTGGTAAGGTTATGCTTCATGCATGAATATAGTATCAGGTATGAAATGTATATTTGTCTTTGTAAGACATTTTTAAATGACAGTATAACAACAACGTTGGAGGGATGGGGGAATGGTAATGCCCGGTTTGTCATTTTAGTTGTTGTACATGTGCGAAATCAGAAAATGTCTGTTTGAAATCCACTGCCTAAACATGCAGCCTTTCAAAAAATGGATTCAGAGCTAGTCTATGCTCATGAGTGAGTGAGAGGAGGAGCTGTAATAATTAATTTACTACTCTGAACACCCATTCACACTGAAAAGTCATAAAAAGTGACAACTGTGCATAACTGATGTTTTGGCAGAATCATTTTATAGACTCCAACCCACACTTAATTGATTATATCACTTGAGGAGCTCATCCATTCCACAGTTCCCAGTCTATTCACAGCTCCACTTCTCGCAGTTGTTAGCAGAGTCCAATGTCAACCTTCTGATATGTTTCCCAAGAGCATTTGTTCTCAAAATCTGACAATCTGGCACTTACTCTAACTACTGAATCTTCCTACTGTGAGTCCCCATTTTGTAATGCTTTCTGATCTTGTTTCTTTACCTTTAATTAAGACTGAGATCTTCTTTTCGGACCCTTATCCATTTTAAACACAGAACAAACCACACTTTTAATGCCAGAAAGACTTACCTCAGTTCAGATGTTTTGGTAAGAAAATATGAATACCGTATTCATAAAAAATTCGCATTTCAAAAAAGTTCCATGTGTGTGAGGGAAATTGCAGCTCCAAACATTGCCACACATCTACTATCATATGTTTATACAAGATTCCACAGTGCCACATGGTCAAGTGCTTTTGTTAATGAATTATTACAGCCTTCCTCTCACTCACTCATGAGCATGAACTAGTCCTGAGTCCATTTTTCAAAAGGCTGCAGGTTTAGGCAGTGGATTTCAGATGAAAATGTTCTGATAGCACACATCTACAACAACTAAAATAACAAAGTACACTCTGCTGTGGTCACTGTTAAATATAGTTAGACAATAACTCTCCTGATCTGCTGAATCACATCTATGACCAAACAAGGTAGTACTAGAATCATTAATATTTGAATCCAATAGGAGACGCCTCACATGACCATATTCTGTTTTGTGTGTTTGTTTATTGTCAGATGTATACTATTTGCGACTGATCAAGACCACTGCCTTGCCACTCATAGTATTTGAACTTTTTTTTTTTACAAAAACGTCTACTTTAAATTTTAAATGAAAAGGAAGACAGAACTTGAGAATCAACTGGGGAGCATGCCTCCCAGGATAACCTTTTGGGCCTGTGACACTTTTGCTCCATGTGGCACCAGAGTTGTTGGTTTTGCATGTGAAAGTCCAGAATTTACTGCACCTCATCCTGGGAGGACTTCGTATTGGACCTTCAGCAGGCAATGGGGAATGGACAACAGGAATTTTCCAGTCGCTTAATTCCAACACAGATCCATCACCTTTCCAAGGAGCTCATTGCCTGCAAACGGTCCCTCCATAGGCCCCTGGCTGCCAGATTAGACCATGAGGCACAGGGTCAGACTGATTTGCATATGGCCGTGTCTGAAATGGGGTGGCTGAGTGGGCTAAAGACCATGAGGCACAGGGTCAGACTGATTTGCATATGGCCATGTCTGAAATGGGGTGGCTGAGTGGGCTAAAGAATGGGGATGGATTAAACCCAGATCAGTTGACTGGGGGTGAGTGTTTGATTTGCTCAAACGCTCCGTCCATCATCCCCTTTTGTATCGCTTTGTTCGCCCTAAGTGTGGCAGGGTATGCTCAGACGTGAGTCCCTTGCTCACTTGGCCACTGGATTCAAGATAGCCTGGCTGATGAGGATTATGAATCCGAAACCGGTCCCAGGATGCTTGTTTCCGGTCCATGGAAGACATGGCTTTGCAGTTCGGGCTAGACTGTTCCCATGAGGCACAGGGTCAGACTGATTTGCATATGGCCATGTCTGAAATGGGGTGTCTGAGTGGGCTAAAGAATGGTGATGGATTAAACCCAGATCAGTTGACTGGGGGTGAGTGTTTGATTTGCTCAAACGCTCCGTCCATCATCCCCTTTTGTATCGCTTTGTTCGCCCTAAGTGTGGCAGGGTATGCTCAGACGTGAGTCCCTTGCTCACTTGGCCACTGGATTTAAGATAGCCTGGCTGATGAGGATTATGAATCCGAAACCGGTCCCAGGATGCTTGTTTCCGGTCCATGGAAGACATGGCTTGGCAGTTCGGGCTGGACTGTTCCCATGAGGCACAGGGTCAGACTGATTTGCATATGGCCATGTCTGAAATGGGGTGGCTGAGTGGGCTAAAGAATGGTGATGGATTAAACCCACATCAGTTGACTGGAGGTGAGTGTTTGATTTGCTCAAACGCTCCGTCCATCATCCCCTTTTGTATCGCCAGATTAGAGGCAGTACAACAGGCAAAGCTCAAACTATCTCCTATCTGAGGCCAATCTACAAGTATAGAATATGGCAGCACAAAAGGGAGCACAATGAGGCTGAGTGGCTCAGAATTTTCACAATACCAAAAGATAAAAGATAAAAGCCATGCTAGATTGTGGAAGTACATAAACTGTCTGGGCAATCCAAGGCTCACAAGGGAAAATGGAGTGGCAGAAAAGGAGGGGATTTGCCACGTGGAACAGTTATATTCATCGGGCCAAGCAATAGCAACAATCTCTTCTCTGCCACTCACAACTCCAGACTTTGTGTCTCAACACGGGACGGACGATAATTACAGCAGGCACAGAAACTGCTATAATCAAGAAAATGAGGAAAGACGGGGCTCAAGGGCCAAATTGGATTCTAGCTTCTGTGAAAGACGTTTGGCAGCCCATCTTAATGCCACTTTTGAATCACGCTTTTGCCACTGCATCAATCCCTGACTCCTGGAGGGGTTCCATTCCTTTTCCTATTCAAAAAAAGGGAATCCCCTCTAATCCAATCAATGACAGGCCTATGCCCAGATTCTTCTTAATGAGCTGGAAACATAGATAGCGTAAAAGGGTATTTTACTGCTTTACCAGCCGGGTTTAGGGCCAACAGCTCAACAGTGTATAACACCTCAGCTCTGGCTCACTTATCAACACAGGCAGCCAGGAGGAATCATCCACCCTTGTTCTGCCTCTTTATTGACTTCAGTACTATTTGACAGGGAGGACTGGGGCAAGTTGTAGGGGTAGGTAGTTGCCTGGGGGATCTAGCTTCTGCTTCTCGGAGCAATCATGTCATTGTATCAGGGACCATGGGTCTGGGTGCCACCACTGTCCCAGCCTGGTCCCTACCAATAACAGGCTTAAGCAGGGCTGCATGCTGGCTCCCCTCCTTTTTAATCTTTTTACTGCAGATATGGGAGCAGCACTGAAAGGATCCAGATTAGTAACACCAAGGCTGTGAAGGTTGCACCTTCCCATCCTGCAGTACGCTGATGATACTGCCTTCCTAGATAACACCAGAGTCGGCATCAGAGAGCCCTCAAAGCACTCCATTATTACAAACATCCTTCAGGTGAAACAGAGCAAAATTAAGGTTGTCATGTTTGGAAAATTCCAGCACAAAAACAACTTCAACTGCAGATGGGAGACCGCCAAATTGCAACAACTTCATCCTACAGCTATCTTTGAGTATGGCTTTCTGAAAGCACCAAACCCGCCGCCCACTTAAAGCACCTTAGAACAAAGGCCACTACTGTTATCCATTTACTGAAGCACCCGAGTAACCATCTACAAAGCCCAACTGCTGAGCCTATGTTGACTGTTTTGAAAACAAAACTCATCTGTACGGAAAAAAGAACTTATGAGGCTAACTGCACTGCCAATTTCAGACTTTAATCCTGGTTTGGCCCGACAAATGAGATAATATTGTGCAGGCTATAAAACTACTGAAATTAATCCTGGCTCCATCTGTTGTGCTGCTGTCCTAAACTGTCAGAGGAACGTCAGCACCAGCTCCTTCCGCTAGGTCATTCAAAAAGGGGTTAAATGTCATAAGGAGGCATTGGATGTGTGCTTTACTGAAAATATATCAAGCATTTTAGCGAGATTTCGGAAATGTATGAGTTCTATTCGCTTTTCACTCATTGAAGTGAAGACAGTAGCCACTGGCCATTAAACACAGAACAGCATCCATTAGCTAGCTTTCAGGAGAACCACCAACTGGAACTGACAAACTCAAGGGACATGTGCAGTATCCTCCATGGTCATGTGGCCCTGGGATATGGAGATTTTCAACCCAGAAAACATGATCATCTGCTGCACATAAATATTCTGTGCTATCATCATCATCAAGAAAACTTTATTTCGGTAAAATACCATAAAAAGTAAGCTGTAAACTTACAAACAGTACACAAAGATAATAAACTTGATCAGCTAGTACAAAAGTAGTTTCTAAAACATTTTCCATATACACACAATTAGGCAAAATTCATAAATGTGGAAGCACCGTTAAAAATAGTGAAGATAAAAGAATTTATAAAAAACAATGGGATTTATAAAAAACAATGGGAATCTATTAGCTGCCATTCAAGACTTAGACTCAATCAACAAAGGTTCTGCGCTTATGCCACATAGCTGCCAAAAATTGAGAAACGGCAAATACAATACATCCAGTTGTGTCTGACTTTAACACTCTGAGCGCTTGCATACAGTGCCGAAAGCCCAGATTTTTGCACAGGGGTACAAGCCAATACATCCTCAGTTTGACGTACGCCGGGCAAAAGAAGAAGACGTGGAGCTCAGTTTCGGTATCACATTTGCATGCTGGGCAGTTCTTCAAAGCAAGAGATGACCACTTGCTGGTAAAGGCTCGTAAGGGTAGAACTCCATGCCTCAGTTGGACCTACAGTTTTTTTTGCTAATATTGGGTATATGTCATCTAAAAATCGCTCAAACAGATACAAGTCTTTCACATGCAAGAAAGAAGCAGTAACAGAACCAATTTGGGAATTACCTAGTGCTGCATTAAGTTTGTCAGAACGATAGATTTTCGTAAGCGTGATACGTGAGATGGTTTTACATTCCCTCTCAGGGTTAGACCATATTGCGGGGACTCCTAACCTTGTGAACTCATTCTTAATAAAAATGAGCCAGGGGATTTTCAGGGCACTCGGATGCATCAGTATTTCTTTGAGTTCCTGTCTGTAGTTTATCAGCTCTGGTGTCACCCAGAGCTTGCGCCAAAACCTGAGAGGTTTTAATGCTAACTCTTCGTCAATAGATCTAATCCCCAGGTCAAACCTTAGAGGAAGGAGTGGGGACTAGTTGGAAGTACTAACAGCTGTCTTAGAAATCTGTTCTCAACCCTGGTAATTTCAGTCCTATTGCAGTGTCCCCAGAGTTCACCACCGTACATAATGGCACCCCTTGCTTGCGATTTATATTTATGGCAGGCACCCTGAAACATGTGCTATCAGTAGGAGGTCCTATTAGCTTGCACATGGCATATTGCACTTTACCTCTTTATCTGTAACATATTGGACACTTTTTACTTTAGTGATGTAGGGTTGGTTGTAACTCTTTTTATACCTATGAAATAATATAGTCAACATTGTTTTTAAAGTCTTGGAACTCCATTCTGGTTGTAGTAGGCATTGTTTTACTTTAAGCAAAAATTTATTGTACAGTATTGTACTGTTCTTAGTCATGTAATGCTTTTAATTAATCAAACATGAATAAATAAAAATCTAATGACTCCAATCTAGCAGCAGGTCCATTTCCACACAGGAAGCAAGATCAGGAAAATCATTGGATCCTCAGCCCTTTTGGCGTTCTTTGTCTTGATGTTATCGGATTAAAAGAGACATTGGTGTGTAAATCCATAGCTGTGCCTTTTTCCAGGCAGATAACCTAAGTTAGTTTGGTTATGTTATGAAATTCCTGTATGTCATTTTTGCTGGTACCAAATTTTGCATTCATGATTTGGGGTGTTGAAAATGGGTATGCTGTTCTTGCACTGTTGAAAGTCTAGAATCCAGTGACATTTCTTTCAGTCAACATAGTGGGTGAAGACAACCAATGTGTAAAAGGATTTAAATCACATCAGGATATACTTCAAGAGCTCTGTTTTTGAAACAATGGAATTGATTTTTATGAAATTTATCATACAATTTGCGTTCTCTGCATTTGGCCACCAAAAAGCAATGTATTTCTCACACTCAGTAATCTTTAGTGAATGAATCTTATTACTCATTAATTTGATGACAAATGTATTGAGACATTCTTTTACTCTCACATGCACAATGAATGGAAAACAGAGTTTGTGTTGCATAGGCTAAAGGACTTTTTCTTTATATTCAAATATTGTCCACGTACCGTTGACTACTATTACTAGATCCCTAAAATAGTAATCACATAGCAAGCCTATTTGTTTGTTAATTGTTGCTTTGCATGCCTTTTCAAGAAAAACTGAGATTACAACAATGGGTATGGATTGTTGACTGTTAATGTGTTCTGTATTGTGAAGTCAGGTTCTGAGCTTTAACTTATGGCATTGACGTAACAAGCAAAATAAGTAGATAATTGCATAGCATGCTACATAAGTCTGTCAGATTAATGATCATTGAAATTGTCTTTTGAATGGGATGTTTCTTCTTCTGTGAGGTTATAGTTCCATTTACATGTTATTGTTACACCGAGAATGAGATCACATAATGAATCGATTTACTTCCTCTTAGCCTTTTTCTTATCAGCTATATCATTAAACAATACATAGGGTGCAAGTTAATGGATATCACATTCGTCAGCATCAATACAACCAAAAGGAAATTAACAACTGGGTGACACATACAAATATATAGAGACAAACAAAGAAAACATAAATCACACACAAATATCTCTCCACAAATACCTAAGTTTTAATTCCCACAAAATCCTCTTCTCTCATTCTGTGAAATGGGTACATGTACTATTCTGATACTGGTCCTAGCACATTAGCAGGAAAGTGCTTGATGGGTGTTTAGATACATCTCAGAGTTGTCTTAATATGATTGTATGGTAAGTGTCTTCAGTTAATGTTTTTGAGCTTCTATTAGCCGCCTCTACTTTTTTCAGAATCTGTTTTCAAAGCCATGGCATGTTGCATCCGGCTATGACTTGTGCTTCCTCTCTGCATTCAGTATCTCCGAGTCATGTATTGGGAGTGACTGACTGCAGGGTCACAATTACATGAGGGTGCATTTATGGCTTGGTTTTCTCAGAATGAGTCAGTCATGGCATAATCAGAATAATAAAAATAAACTGGGGATCATAGATATGATCAAGTTAGATTTGTTTTCTATTGTTAATATTAAAATCTCAAGGAATTTATCTGCTATTATTTACTATGGGCCTTTTGCTTATGTTGGTCCTCTCACTAGTTCTCGTTCACCACTCTCATTTCTTGAGCACGGTGCACTGCCTTTTGTTTGACCTGTGACATATTAAAGAATTTGCCTGTGACACCAAAATTAAACATGAGGGAAAATTCCTTATAGGAGGACCCATATATGTCTGTAATGGGCAGCAATAACATATGCATCAGTGGGATTGTTGGCAATACATTGTGGCCAGCTTTTATTTGTCATGATAGCATGTTAGGAAAAATTATATTAGAATGTATCTAGTGGCTTAGTATTTTGCAAGCATTGTATTCATCTCCTTTGTGTTATATTGTAATTCTGTGAATCTGGCACCTGTGCAAAGATGACTCCCAGAATTGATGTGACACAGGACTTGCACTGAACGTCGCTGAAGAGTCCCAATGAGGCTGAACCCAATTTAGGTTTACCGGCATTCCAATTTGTCTGGAACCTGGTCTTGTAGTGTTCAGCTACACTGATCCTGTTGGTGCAAAACACTGTTTGCTTTGCATATGGGTGCTCTGTGTCTGTAGTGGCATAGTGGGCAAACAAAGATGCACTGGAAGGCAATCCAAGTTATTGCCTTTGCTTTACATTTTGTAGGCATTTGACCAATCACACTCTCTTTCATTGTTATGCCCTAAGTGCAATGGGTATGCCCGAAGTTTTGTTTGCTTGCTGTGCCAATGAACTCAAGCTTATTGCTTAATTTGCAAAACATAAGTGACAGGGCACTCCTCAGGCAGTCACTGAAGCGTGCACCACCCAATGCCCCTGCCAGCCATGCTAGTGACATCACAAACACAACTGCTAGACACTGCACTCCTACAAGATTAACAATTCAGACAATTTCAGTTCCCCAAAGCAACGAGATTGGTTTGGGCAGCAGATATTAATCTATTTAAATGTTTATTTAATTTATAAACAACTGTTGTGTGCTCATTGTTAGATAAAACATCTCCCACAGGGTGAATTAGAGAAGGACATTTATTGGACTTGATCCTCAGGCACCAGCTGACAAGTGAAGCGCACTCAACATCCTAAGGTGAGCTTCACATCAAGATTCTACTGGGAGGGGTGTACCACTGGAAGAAAAAGGTAGGAGGGGCGGGTGAAGGAAAGAAGCGATTGACTGGGTGAAGGAAAGGGACACTGGAACAGGGTAAGCTCTAGTTTTAACACATCTCCCTTTGAATGAGGGAAAACTAAGAATAAAACAATAGTAACGGTAGGAACATTCAGAAAGAAGAATACATTAATGTTCATCATATGTTGTACAAAGGATTTACATTTTATAATCCACATGCCAAGGTGGAGGATGGTGAAATCAGAGCTCTTTCGAACCCTGCGAGGGGGAGGATGATTCATCTCGACTTTCCTCACTGGAAGACAACGAGGCGTGTACCTTGGAACAGCGAGCTACATTGTCCATGCTCCAGGTGCTTCCATCTTCCAGCACAACAGAGTTATTATTGTTATGTTAATATGTTATGTTAATTACAACTTATAGAACTCGTTTTATTCTCATAGGTTAGGAAAATGAGGAAACGTTGGGTTAAAAAACATTAGATCTCTTGATGACAACCCATTGACCTTCCTGACAGTCCTTGTTGACAGCACTCCATCTCTGGTTGTATCTGGATTTGTAATCATGTTGATGGCGCCCAACCTTTTCCAATACAGACTTCCTGTCTACCCAAACCCCCCATTAAGCCAATTGGGCATGAGTCTGAACCCAGGATTTCTCCCTTTGAGAGAAACAAATGGAAAAACGCCAGAAATACCATTAGGCGTGAAGTGGTACGAACCTAGCATCTGTCTTATGGCTTCTTCAACAGGTTCATGAGATGCTAAGGCCAATTGAATGGTGTCCTTTTCATCTTGTTGGCTCTTTCTACCAATCCATTGGCTTTAGGAAAATACAGGGGTGATTTGAAAATGGATATTGATAGCGTGGCCAGAAACTGCTTTATTTAATCGGAAGTGAATTGAACACCATTGTCTGTGATCAATATGCTGGGTACACCCTCTTTGGAAAAAGTTTCTTTGAGAAATTCAATTAATGAAGATGTAGTGATGGTGGTCACCACCTTTTTTGTGGAAATCCAGTGGGAATGGTAATCGATAAGTACGTACATGAACCTTTGAGAATAGTTGAGCAAGTTTCAGGGTCCTATAATGTCCAGGCCTTGTTTGTCCCATGGTTTAGTGGGAATTCATGCAGGAACGAGTGGAGCTTTGCGAATGACTTTAGATTTGTCACTAGATCCACACGCCAGGCAGTCTTTCACAACCCTCTCTTCCATGGAATCCATGTTGGGGAATCAATAGTCTTGGCTGATTTTGCTTTTAGTCATGCTCCTGCTCAGGTGGCCTTCATGGGTTATCTCAATTGTGCATTTGTACATTTTTTCTAGAGGAACAATCGTGTTTCCTCTGTAAATGTTGTCATTTATGACTGACAACTCGTCCATCACTACCCAGAAGGACTTAAGATTCTCTGGTAACTCTTTAAGACTCTTAGGCCACCCATTGCAGATAGGGTTTTTTAGGTCAGTGAGTACATTGTAATTTTTTATGTATTTTTCCCATTCGTCTTTACTGATGGCAGGGATATCGATTGAAAGAAACGTCTCATTAGGAGGTAAAAACTGTGAGTTCTCATTAGTGATAGGGAGTCTGGAGAGGTAGGATGCAACTAGGTTTTATGTGCCAGGTACATAACTCACGGAGTAGTTAAAACCTTGTAGGCCTAGAATCAATTTGGAGATGCTGGGTGGTCTTTTCAATGCATTTTGTAGAGAACAAATGAAGCAAAGGTTTATGATCTGTTTTCAGGATGAATGGAAATTACCATAGAAACAATTTAAAATGATTTATCACCCAATAACAAGCGAGAGCCTCCTTTTCAATTGTGGAATAATTGTGTTCTGGTTCTGTCAAGGTTCTTGATGCAAAGGCTATAACCCTTCCTTGTCAACCAATCAATCAATCAATCATTGGATTCGTAAAGTGCACTACTTACCCGTGAGGGTCCCAAGGCGCTGAGGGGAGGGGGTGCTGCTACTACTCGAAGAGCCAGGTCTTGAGGAGCTTCCTGAAGGTGAGCAGGTCCTGGGTCCGCCGCAGATGGGTGGGGAGGGTGTTCCAGGTCTTGGCGGCGAGGAAGGAGAAGGATCTGCCGACGGAGGTTGCTCGTTGGATGCGCGGAACGGCGGCGAGGGCGAGGCTGGCAGAGCGGAGTTGGCGTGCGGGGGTGTGGAAGTTGAGTCTGTTGTTCAGGTAGGCTGGTCCGGTGTTGTGGAGTGCTTTGTGTGCGTGGGTGAGGAGCTTGAAGGTGATCCTCTTGTTGACGGGGAGCCAGTGCAGGTCTCTTAGGTGGGAGGTGATGTGTTGGGGGATGTTGAGGATCAGGCGGGCGGAGGCGTTCTGGATGTGTTGCAGTCGTTGTATGTGTTTGGTCGGGATTCCTGCGTAGAGTACGTTGCCGTAGTCCAGCCTGCTGCTGACGAGGGCTTGGGTCACCGTTCTTCTGGTTTCAGTCGGGATCCACTTGTAGATCCTGCGAAGCATGTGGAGGGTGTTGTTGCAGGAGGAGGAGATGGCGTTGACCTGCTTCGACATGGAAAGGGAGGAGTCGAGGATGAATCCTAGGTTGCGTGCATGGTCTGTGGGTGTCGGAGCTGTTCTCAGTGCGGTCGGCCACCAGGGGTCGTCCCAGGTAGAGGGGGTGGGGCCGAGAATGAGGACTTCCGTCTTGTACGAGTTCAGTTTCAGGCAGCTACTCCTCATCCACTCGGCGACGGCCTTCATTCCCTCGTGGGGGTTGGTTTTGGCAGTCTGTGGGTCCTTGGTGAGGGAGAGGATGAGCTGGGTGTCATCGGCGTATGAGATGATGTTCAGGTCATGCTGGCGGGCCACTTGTGTGAGGGAGTTATGTAGACGTTGAACAGGGTCGGGCTGAGGGATGAGCCCTGGGGTACGCCGCAGATGATGTCAGTGGCTTCGGATCGGATGGGTGGGAGGCGGACTCTCTGGGTTCTGCCGGAGAGGAAGGACGTGGTCCAGTCCAGGGTCTTCTTCTGGATTCCGGCTTCTTGGAGACGTGATCTTAGTGTGCGGTGGCAGACCGCACCGAAACGGCTGACAGGTCCAGGAGGATAAGGGCTGAAGTTTTGCCGTTGTCTAGTTGGCGCCGGATGTCGTATGTGACGGCGATGAGGGCTGTCTCGGTGCTGTGGTTTAGTCTGAATCCGGACTGGGATGGGTCTAGGATGTTGTTGTCCTCGAGGTGGCGGGTCAGCTGTATGTTGGCGATTTTCTCGATGACCTTCGCCGGAAAAGGGAGCAGGGAGATGGGCCGGAAGTTATTGAGGTCCTTGGGGTCCGCCTTGGGCTTCTTGAGGAGGGCGTTGATTTCGGTGTGCTTCCAGCTTTCCGTGAATGTTGCTGTGTCAAAGGAGATGTTGATGACCTTCCGTTGTTGGGGTGCGATGGTTGCGTCTGCTTTGTTCAAAACATGGTGCGGGCAGGGGTCATACGGAGATCCTGAGTGGATGGAGTTCATGACCTTACGTGTCTCGACGTCATTGACTTGGGACCAGGAGGTCAGCTGGTTGGTGCAGGTGGCGTTCGGGGTGGGATCTATTGTGGTCGGTGCGTACGGGGTGTTGAAGCTGTCGTGGATGTCAGCAATCTTGCGATGGAAGAAGGTGGCCAGTGAGTCACACAGATCTTGCGAGGGCGGGATGTCATTGGTGTTGACGCTGGGGTAGGAGAGTTCCTTCACTATGTTGAAAAGCTCTTTGTTGTTGTGTGCGTTGTTGTCCAGGCGGGCTTTGAAGGAAGATCTCTTGGCTGTTCTGATGAGGTGGTGATGTCTGCAGATGGCGTCCTTGTGGGCAGCGTGGCTGTCTGGTGTGCGGTCGGGGAGCCATTTCTTCTCCAGCTTCCGGCATGTACGTTTGGAGGTCTGGAGTTCTTCGGTGAACCAGGCGGCTTTCCTGCTGGGGTGGTAGAAGGAGGGTTTCTTGAGCGGGGTAAGAGTGTTGGCGCAGTCGTTGATCCACTGTCTGAGATTACGGACGGCGTCGTCTGGGTCGGTGGGGTCGGTGGGTGGGTTCTGGGCGAGGGTGGAGGTCAGCTGGTCCTCGGTGACTTTGCTCCAGCAGCGGCGAGGCAGCTGTTGGGTGCGGTGGTGCGTGGTTGGTTTCTTGAAGGTGAAGTGGATGCAGCGGTGGTCGGTCCAGTGGAGTACGGTGGTGTTGTTTTAGGCGATGTGGGTGCTTGTGGAGACGACGGGGTCGAGCGTGTGGCCGGCGGCGTGGGTGGGTTAGATGACGAGTTGTCGGAGGCCGAGGTTGGCGAGGTTGTCGATCAGGGTGGCAGAGTTTGCGTTGTTGTTTTCGAGGTGGAAGTTCAAGTCCCTGAGGAGGATGTAGTCCGTGGAGGTGAGTGCGTGGGTGCTGGTCCGGGGGGTCTCTAGACAAGTGTTCCTCTGAGGGTGGTGTTGAGATCGGTGTGAATCCGGAAGTGGAGGTGTTCGGCGGAGTTGAGGGAGTCGTCTGCGAGGGTGTGGACCTGGAGGGCGGACTTGTGGACGATGGCTATTCCTCCTCCGATTCCGTTGGTGCGATCTCTGCAGGAGATCTTGTAGCCATCTGGGATGGCTATGGTGATGTCTGGTGCCGAGGAGTCATTCCACCAGGTCCCGGTCAGGAAGGCAACGTCTGGGGTGGAGGTGTCGAGCAGGTCCCAAAGCTCAACGGCGTGTTTGCGTGCTGAGCGGGTGTTGAGGAGGATGCATTGAAGGTGGTTGGGTCCGGTCCTTGGGAGCTTGGTGGTTCTGTCGCAGGTGAAGTTGCAGGTGTGGCAGGAGAAGGGTCCGTAGGTGCGTTCGGGGGTGGCCTGAAAGCAGCTGTGGTCTCAGCCAGTCTTGAGAGAGCGTGGAGGGTGTTGGCGTCGTATCGGAGTCTGGCGCTGTGGAGTGCGTGGGGACCAGGGGTCCTGGCATTGGGCGCGGTCCAGGCATGGACTTCGGCATGCAGTCGGCGTGCCCGCTGCTCGTCCTAGCAGCAGCCGCCATTTAAGGAGTGGAGGGATGGAGGAGCAGCTGGGTGGCGGGAGTAGGGTAGCGAGGGGGCATGGCCTCAGGGGCAGCGGCGAAAGGAATAGCGGGGAAAACAGACTGCTGGTGGAGCTGTCCCACAGCAGGGGGGTGACCTGACCTGCAGGCAGGGTCAGAGGTCACTCCTGTTGTCGGGCAGCGGCTGCCATTTAAGGAGTGGAGGGAGGGAGGAGCAGCTGGGAGGCGGGAGCGGGGCGGTGAGGGGACATGGCCTCAGGGGCAGTGGTGAAAGGAATAGCGGGAAAAACAGAGCAAGGGGGGTGGGGGGCGAGCGGAGCGCAACTGGGGCAAGAAAACAGGCACACAAAAAATGCAAGTATAGAACCAGAAAGGAAGCAAGCGCAGTAAAGGCATACAGAAAATGCAGAATACAGAGCAAGAAGGAGGCAAAGCAGAGCACGGGCCTGACCCAGGTCACGGTGGTGATCGGGCAGGCAGCGGGCGCGAACTCGCGTACTGTAACAGGAGCGGCACAGGGCTGGTGGAGCTGTCCGGCAGCAGGGGGGTGACCTAACCTGCAAGCAGGGTCAGAGGTCACTCTTGTCCTTTTTCTTTTTTCTGTAAGTGAGGCTCCGAATCCTTTCATGCTGGCATTGGTTGTGAAAGTGGTTCTGGCATTAGGGTCAAACATACTTAAAATGGGTGCTTCAACTATGGCCTGTTTAATCTGTGTGAAGTCATTTTGACACTGGGGTTCCATTCAAATGGGGTAACTTTTTTGCGTAACTCTCTGAAAGAGTGCACTTGTTCTGCAGAGTTTTTACGTACTTGGACATATACTCTACTAGGCCAGAAAAGATTTTAGGGGCTCATTATGATGGCGGAAGGACCACCACCGTCGGGCTGTCAGTGAGGTCTGCCGGCCCTGCGGATCGCGATTCTCCCATTGCCAGATTAAGATGGCGGTGGGATCCAGACCAAGACGGAGGCAAAGCCCGTCCGCCACTGAACCGCCACTGGCAATCTTTACGATTGCCCGCCAGAGCGGTCTGCATCCAAAAAATGGTGGCGGTGCCTAGCAAGCACCGTCCGTCAAATTATGATGAGGTCTTTAGCCAGCCTTTCCACGGCGGTGCAACCGCTGTCGAAAGGCATGCAGAGTTTGGTTTTGGGGATCCGTTGCGGCCCCCCCTTGTGTTAGGGGAAGGTGAGGATCTACTGGGGGCATACCCATGGTACCCCCCTACATTTCACTGCAACAAGGGGCAGGCACTTTTTAGTGCCTACCACGTAGTGCAGTGAAATGCACAACATGGTCTGTTTGACATCGCAGCAGTGCTCCTGTCAGCAGCCATTGCCGCAATGTTAAAGGTGCAGAAAAAGACCGCCGCGGTGACGGTCCCATCATAATCGCGAATGCGGTCCCCCGCATGCATGCCGTACGGTCCAGGTTCACACCAGCATGGCAGACAGAGCCAGTCCGTCTGCCATCGTAATGACCCCCTTACTTCTTCTTTGCTTGTAGGTGCAGGAGCTATCTTGACTGAATCCACTAAGCTAGATTTAGGTTTGATTCTTTCACCTGATATGGTGTGACCAAGATAAACAACAGATTCTACACCTATTTTATATTTGTCCTTTTGTGTATTGAACCCAGCTTTCTTTAGCTTGCTTAAAAATTCCACTGTAACCTTGTTATGTTCTGCCTCTTATACTCCATAAATCAGGATGTCGTCCTGAAAAAACAGCACTTTGTCTGTCCCTTGTGTTGCATTATACTTTCAAACACTGCTACGGCAGACGCTAGGCCGAACGGCATCCTAGAAAATTGGTATGCCCCAAACGGTGTTATGAAGGAGGTGAGGGACTTGGAGTCAGGATGGAGCGCTACCTTGTGGTAGACTGAGGAGAGGTCAAGAACACTGAAGAGCTTTGCTCCTTGTATGACACTGAGCATATCGTTGATATTTGGGAGGGGATGTCTATCCACCCAAATGTTAGGATTCAGGTCTCTGAGGTCGACACATAGACAAATGCTCTTCCCTCCCTCCTTAGATGCTACCACTATGTGAGCCAAACATTCAGAGCTTTCAATGCGTTCTATCACACCGCTGGCTTCCAATCTGTCGAGTTCTTTTTTGAGTAGGTCCCTTGTAAGTAAAGGAACTGATCTGGCCTTGTCGACCACTGGTATGTGCTAAACGTTTAGCTTGATTTTGTGTAGGAATCCTTTCAACAGTCCTAATTTGTCTGAAAATACTTCGGGAAATTGCTTGTATATTTCTTTTCCAACATTGGATCTCTCCACGAGATATACTGGTTCAGGAGCATTTGGATTTAACTTAATCCCCAAGTCTTTTTCCACCCCAATAATTTGGAGCCATTGTTCGTGATATAAACCTTTCCCAAAGTGGATCTGTCCTTGAAATTGATATTCATTAGAAGCATGCCTACAAGAGGTATAGAATCATGGTTGTGTCCCCCAAGTTTGATATCAAGAGGCAATAGTGTATAGTCTTTGTTCCCTGCGTTAACTTGAAACGTGGATTCACTGATGAGAGTATATGGGGAACACAAGTCATCAAACACTATACACTGGACATCGTCTAGCATGATCTCAAATTTGGGGAGGTTATTGCTTGAGGGTTCCATATTGTTTGCTACTTGAAAAACAATATCATCACTAGGAACAGGTTCATTGCTGACCATATGGGTAACCTTTCTCCTAATTTCGTTGCAGATCTTAGCAAAGTGTCCTTTTTTATTGCATTTTATGCATGTAACATTTCTGGCAGGGCATTTCATGTTATTGGCTAAATGATTGGGAACACCAAATCTGTAGCACTTAAATGTGTTACCTTCAGATTTCTGTTTCACTACCTCAGTAGGAGATGATCTGTTCTTATCTCCTTTTGCAAATGTGTTATATACTCCATGGTCCATCACCTGCTTCACATCAACTGTGTCTCTCATCTCACTCCTGCAAAATGCAGTATGTTCTATACTTTTCGCAATATCTATAGCTTTACTTTACAACAACTTCATTAAAATCACACAGATCCTAAAAAGAATGCAGCACATATTTCTAAAAAATATACACCGAAGGGTATAGATAGAAGAATATAGAATAAAAATCCATAAAAACATTAGTACAAATTCAAAATGACAAGGCCCCCATGACAATTGTAAAGTGCATGTGTGCAAAGCAGCAAATTGTATGGCACAAATTAAGGTTCTTAAGGTTCCCACAAGTACAACCAATAATTAACAAAATGTTTTAAAAAGTTAGATGGAATTCTGGTCTGGCAAGGCTTTCAAAAATGTTGTGTCTCAGCTACATAATTTTCTACACCTAATCCAAATGGCATGCCAGAATCCAGCAAGACCAAATACAATAGGTTGTCTAGTATCAGTACACAAAAGTCTTAGGACCTCTAAGTAATGCCCATGACCCATTATGGAGCATAACGGAACAATCCATTTTGTCCTCAGCGACTGATAATATCTATAGCATGTTTTAAATCTGGGGCATCAGCTAACAGTTTCTCTTGCATCTTTTTATCACTGGTACGTCTAACCAGTTGATAAGAGATTTGGTTAAAGTTCCAACATCGCAAGTAGATGCTAACCCCATCAAAACTGCAATATAACTACACACTTTTACATTTTTTCCTTGTGATCGCAAAAAGAATTTGTTCTGTTCTAGAACAACATTAATCTCTTCCCCAAGTTGCGCTTCTAGTTTCTCAAGAGTGTTTTGATAAACATCATGCTGTACATCAACATGCGCCTCCTCAATAACATCTTCATTTTCAATTATAGAATCTTGGAAGATCATCAAAATCTCTTTAGCCTGTTTTCCTAAATTATGCTGCAGGATATGTTGTTTACGTAAAGACGAAAACCTATCACCCCCTATAGTAATTAAATAAAATTCGAAAAGGTTTACCCATTTTTTCCATGGTATAAGAGGTTTCCCTGCTTCATTAAGAAATGAAGGAGGTTGAGACATTGTAAATGCTGCCATAGGGATGGAGGAGTGAGAATAAAGAGAAGTAAGGAAGGAAAAATAAGATGCAAGAATGTAAAGAATTCTAAAAAAAAATAGTATTCAGAGAAAAAAAAGAACAAAGTAAAGTGAGAGTAGAGGTACAGGTGTAAAGCTGCAGGATGAGCTAGCAGGACAAGAAAATAGACCCACAGTTGGCAATACAAAATATTAATAAAGGTTTTACGAAATACTGGTATAATCATAAACTAACAGTGTGAGTACCAATATGCAGTAGTATCAACAGGAAAGTGTTTAAAAATGTTCAGGGAGCTGTGTCCCACAGCATCATAAAGGCAGTCCATGGGAATATGAGAGGACTAATAAGCTGCGCTATATCAATGGATACAATTTGCTGGCAGGCTGAAGAAAATGTTGGTGGCCCCTCCCTCAGAGAATTGGAAACAGCACCCAAGTGACTGAGGGAGAGAACACTACAGCGTGCTGCGTCACCGAGCGAAAGCTGAGGCAATCAGAGCCAAAGCAATGCCCACGACCTTCCCTTAGTGAAATTGACACAGCGTTCAACGTTCTGAGAGAATAGAGCGAAAAGGATTGATGAGTCATCCAAAAAGCTGAGGGGAGGAAATGTACACATAAGCAGCAGCTGAGGCTAGAAGGAAAATAAGGTTACTCATGGAAGAAGAATTCTCCTTTCAGCAGACTCAGAGTAACAGCTCTCTCAACCTCGCTGAAGTACCACTCAGTAAAGAGTGTTAGGTGGTAGACACGCTGAACCTGGAGAGAGGATCTAGGGCTGCCCCCAGCACATCATAATTCGTCGCCAAAATTTTAGATAAATCCTCTCACACGGTGAAGTAGAGAAGGACGTTTATTGGACTTGATTCTCAAGCACCAGCTGACAAGTGAAGCACACTCAACATTCTAAGGTGAGCTTCACATCAAGATTCTACTGGGAGTGGTGTACCACTGGGAGAAAAAGGTTGGGCGTGGGTGGAAGAAAGAAGGGATGGACCGGGTGAAGGAAAGGAACACTGGAATAGGGTAAGCACTCGTTACAACACTCATCTTTAAGTTAGAAAAACAGACTGTCATAAGTGCCAGTGTTAGCATTTAAGTGCTAGTGCAGAGAAGTGAAAATCACAGGCTCAAATAAAGCATTGCTCAGGTTATAGCTAACTGATTAGGCAAACACAACCAGAACTAGATGCGTTGTTTTCCCAACTACGCACCATCTTGCATGGCAGTTCAGACTTGGCTTTATCTATTGGAGAATAGCCAATTCAGTTTTATATATATACTAAACTGAGAAAAACCCAAATTTTAAGACTTTCGGTATTCACAGAAGGCATTTAGGAGTCCAAAAGTTAGGAGTCCCAACTTTACTACTACTAAATTGAGAAAAATCCTACTTTTAAGACTTTCGGCATTCACAGAAGGCATTTAGGAGTCCTAAAGTTAGGAGTCCTAACTTTACTACTACTAAATTGAGAAAAATCCTAACTTTAAGACTTTCGGTATTCACCGAAGGCATTTAAAAGTCCTAAAGTTAGGACTCCTAACTTCTGTGAATACCAAAATGAGTAAGTGCCTTCTGTGAATACCAAAATGAGTAAGTGCCTTCTGTGAATACCAAATGGTAGTAAGTTTAGGATTTTGTCTTAAGTTAGTTCTGTGAATCGGGCCCATTGTTCCCAAGGGCAGGAGCCCTTATACCTGCACCTACCAGCAGCACATGAAGTAAGCAACGATCCTCCAGAGAGATCACTGACAGAATATCAAGTACAAAAATATTGTGTTACCAAAATATCGTGACATAAATATCGATGTCAAAAATATCAAACTCCTATCTTCATAATGGTAAGTACTAAAATATTGAGCAAAGAAATATTGTTGTTAAAAATTTTGAATTACAAAATATAATTTTTTATATGTAAAATAAAGAAAAGAATACATCTAACTTGAATTTCTTTTTTGAATTATTAGTAAATTTTAACAATTATAAGTAATAAATGGAATATATGTATATATTTACCTAATAATAATGAATACATAATTATTTTAATTAATTATAACATAAATATATGAACAATTCTAAATGTATATATATATGTGGAACTTTACCATAAATATCTATCTCCTGGACAAAAGGACAGGTTAGAAAAAATGCTTTGTACGAAAAATATATATATATATATATACATGCATACAAGTGTAACATACAAATTAACAAATTATGTTATAAATTAAAATATTAAAATATTCATTATTTTTTAAATGTACATTTTACACTACATTGAGTGCAACAGTAGGGAAAGTGTTGGATAGTGTAGGGGAAAAAAATTACTATTCCCACTCCAGCGAGTGCAATAGTAGGGAACGTGTTGGATAGCGGAGGGAAATAATTTACTATTCCATTCCAATGAGTGCAGCAGTAGGGAAAGTATTGGATAGGGAAGGGGAATCATTTACCATTCCGACTCCAATGTGTTCAACAGTAGGGAAAGTGTTGGATAGTGGAGGGGAATAATTTACTATTCCCACTCCAATAATTGTAACAGTGGGGAAAGTGTTGGATAGCGAGGGGAATAATTTACTATTCCAACTCCAATGAGTGCAACATTAGAGAAAGTGTTGGATAACGTAGAGGTGAAAATTACTTTTCCCACTCCAGAAAGTGAAACAGTAGGATAAGTGTTGGATAGAGGAGAGATAAAAATTACTATTCCAACTCCAGCGAGTGCAACAGTAGGGAAAGTGTTGGATAGCGTAGGGGTAAAAATTACAATTCCCACTACAGCAAGTGCAACAGTAGGGAAAGTGTTGGATAGCGGAGGTATAAAAATTACTATTCCCACTCCACTGAATGCAAAAGTAGGGAAAGTGTTGGATAGCTGAGAGGAATAATTTACAATTCCCACTCCAATGAATGGAACAGTAGAGAAACTGTTGGCTAGTGGAGGGGAATAGTTTACTATTCCCTCTACAATGAATGCAACAGTAGGGAAAATGTTTCGATAGCGGAGGGGAATAATTTACTATTCCCACTCCAGAGAGTGTAACAGTAGGGAAAGTGTTGGATAGCGGATGGATAAGAATTACTATTCCCACTCCAGTGAGTGCAACAGTAGGGAAAGTGTTGGATAGCGAAGGGGTAACAATTACTATTTCCACTTCAGCGAGTGCAACGGTAGGGAAAGTATTGGATAGCGGAAGGGTAAAAATTACTATTCCCACTTCAGCGAGTGCAATAGTATCGAAAATGCAATACTTAGACAAAAGATATAGCACATATATTCAAATACACTCTAAAATACATAACACTAACAAAAACAACTATATTTTTAACAACTATATTTTTGCAAACGATAGTAATGACTTCGATATTTTGGAAAACGATATTTATTACCTTAAACTCGATATTCTTGCCCACGATATTCTGGCAGTCGATATTTCTGTATCAAAATATTTTGCTCTCGATATTAGTGCAAGTCGACATTTCCTACTCAATATTATGACTATTTACCCCCTCGGAGGCGAGGGAGAAAAGTTTCCATAGCCCAGTGAGCGTAAGGGATCCCAGTTTTTTTACAGCAGTAGGAGAGCCAGCACCAGTAAATCGGCTGGCGCATAAAATCAACATCAGCGTCCTCAAGCATGGGCAAAGTATGGTAAGACAGTAACTTCACCACATTGGTCCATATTTGGTTGAGGGCAGGCTGTGCCCTTCCTCTTTCCTCCTTGCCCAAGGACCTCTATGTTTTTTACTGGGTTTCTTCACTGGGTCAACATTCACATGGCAGGACCTAGTTTTATTGACTCTTTTATAGCAACAGGTCAACATCATGTTTCAATGAGGCCACCAGGTTTCTCACCGAGGAGAGTATGGAGCTCTGCTGAAAATTCAATTCAGGGCAGGGCGACGCTTTTTGAGGGTCGCTGGTGGGGGAGGCCCAGTCTGATTCTCTTTGTCTGGATCATACTATTTGAGAAACAGAAATATTTCAGCCTTTGAATTGACTTAAGCTGTAAAAATCAGTCTGTGAAAAATAAGCAAAGTCACTATAAAGCTTCAGGTAATACAGCCAGTCTTGATACAACAGACTTGGTCGCCTGCCCCATCATGTAGTGAACTCAGTATGGTGCAATCACCAGTGCCTGTCACACAGAAGTGCTCGACTTTGTTTCAAGTCTCTGAAAAGGCCAACTTGGGATGCGAAAGAGAGTTCAGCAAGTTGCCACCAGAACACCCAAACGAAGGCACGCCTTGGAGGGACACAGCACTAGTTATGCATTGGGATGCAAAAAGCATGTTCAATCTTATTCTAGAAAAGATAAGGGATCTTAAAATCATACCAGCCTCATGTCATAAGGGATATTATGTAAGCTTTTTAAAAAAGGGGAACGATGGTGAAGACCCAAACTCGTACCATCAAATTACACTATTAAATGTTGATTGTAAAATTATTTCAAAACTATTAGCCAATAGATTTAACCTAATTGCATTCAAGTTGATTAATTCAGATCAGAATGGTTTTATTGCTAGGCGTCAATTAGGCTCAAACAAACATTATCTGGCCAAAGCATTAGACAATTTTTTCTGTCAGCAACACACCAGCTATAGCGCTTCTGTTAGACGCTGAGAAAGCATTTAAGCTTGTGTTCTGGGAAACTTTGTGTAGTATTCTATCTAGATTCACAGGTTTACTATATAGGCTGTATTATAATGCAGAAGCCAATATTATTGAAAATGCCACAGAGGTGGGGAAAATATAAGTCTTGCACGGAACCCGCTAGGGTTGTCCCTTATCCCCTATATTATTGCCTTTTTTTTAGCTACGTCAATAGCAATTATGGAGAATGGCCTTATCTGTCCCCGTTCCCACGAATGGGTGAGATAAAGCTATATGCTGATGATATTATGTTCATTCTTGATAAAAGTGGGGTAACCAGGAGAAAGCTTTTGAGATCTTTGCACAGTATGAGAAACTCGGAGTCTATAAAATCAACAACAAGAAAACTGAAATAATTTTATGTTAGTGTAACTCAGAAATTCTACATCCAGATACAGCCTCTTGCGTAAACTCACAGCCAAAAAGATATTTAGGTGTCAGGTACTCATTACAGATTGAGGATCTATTTGATCTTCCCCCAATGCTTCTAAAGATGCAAGACCTAATGTCAAGTTGGAATTCTTTCCCTCTATCATTTGGAGGGTTTTCTTGATTAAAGGTTGATTCTCCCTCTTTTTAATTTTCTCTTTTGGCTATTCCGTGTGCTTTAACTGCATCATTTTTTAGTAAGGTGTATTCTATTCTTACATCATTTAGCTGGAAAAAATAAAATAAAATAGCCAGGGCAGCATTAAGCACTTTATATGAAGGGGTGGAAAAAGGCAGACTTGCACTTCCCAATCTTAAGGATGTGTTAAAATCATCAAAGTCACTGAAAAAGTTTGCTATAAATGTTTGAAGTGGTTCCTTCGTAAGTGTATGGATCGCTACTGGAGATATGCCATTTCTCATAATAATGCAGTAAACCCCTTTTCAGAACTAGTTATGGAATATGGCGCTAATCTGGTACCCGATATTGTCCAAAAAAGGGCAAAAGCAGGCCTTAGGAAGTTAGTGGACTTTTTACTCGGGAGAGATGGTTAAACATATCAGACATTTGCTGGTTAGTTTAAGGTGATTTCCTGCTTCTTACCCCTATACAATGTTGAATAAAGTATTTAGTAATTTAGACTCTTACCAGATAAGTTGTAGTCAAAAAGTAGTATTCGCATTAACCTTCTGTCAACAACACTGTGGAGAGGATAGTAAAATGGATAGGCCAAGACGGTGTATTTGACTCTTACGATGGAGTGTTATGGGAAGAAAAAAGATAAACAGATAGATCACTGCAAGGCAGGAGATGGGATTTATTTTACATAAGGTCCACCTAACACTTTATTTGTAAGAGAATGCGGTTGGCACACATTTTTGTTCAGAAGCATACAGGGAGACCCAATGCCCAACTTAAACCTGATGGGTAAGGTGGGGCCTACCGGCTCTAATTTTTGGGGACCAGCAATTATTTTTGCTCATCGGAGTTTGCAAGAGACAGAACAAAAATCACACAAAGGAGAAAAAAAGGAGGAAGAGACAGACCAAAAATCCCGGACATAGGGCAAAAGCAGAAACCTGCAAGAGTAAGAATAAGGAGTGTCGGTTGGCATGAAGTGAAATCCCAATGGCCTTGGTATTCCTCAGACTGACATAAATAGCGCCAACTGTAGGCTTCTGAGCAAAACTTAGGGACATATGCACAAGCCCCTATCGCCACCACAACGTCACTTTTATCGACGTTGTGGTGGTTATAGGGTCTGCGCCTTATGTATAATACAGCTTGAAGCCACTTAACGTACCTTAACGCTGCCTTGTACATAAGGCCCCCTTTCATGCTATCGTTAGCGTGAAAGGGGTAGGCAGTGGGTGTTGCGGTGGGCGTTCTACCGCAACACCCATTGATTTTGGCGCTGCCCCCTATGTACAAGGATGGCGTACATAGAAGCAGCGCCAAAATTAAGACCAGGTATATCCTGGTCTTAAGTTGGCAAAACGAGGAGAAATGCATTATTTCTCCTTGTTTTAGCTGCCTTGTGCAGCACAAACAGAAAAAGCAAAGAGCCACTGTTTGTTTATGTACAGGAAGTCCCTTCCTGTACATAAACAATCCTTTACAAAAAATGCCTTTTTGTCACTTTCATGTGTGCTGAATGAAGCTGCACACATGAAAATTACAGAATGGCATTTTAGGATTGTTTATGTGCAAGAAGGGACACCTTCCTACATATGAACAATCCTCCCCTGCACACCCTTGCACTATGGTACAAGGGTGCCTGCGCTGGCGCTAAGTTGCTAAACTTAGCGCCATCGCAGGGGGAAAAGCAAGGCTGCACCACATTCTTGTAAATATGGTGCAGCCTTGCCTTTCAGAAGTGGCAGAAAGAGGCATTAAGTCAGGAAGGCTAACGCCTCTCTCCTCCACTTCATTGTATATATAGCCCTTAGTGCCTCTGCACTTATTCATTTCCCAATTAAGCACTGTTTTTACCCCATATACCACTCCTACTGTTTCTGCCTTCCTAACGCCGGCATAAATAATAAATGCAAAATACAACTAAATAACTTGCAAACTGAGTCACTTTTGCTCTAATACACATTAAAGATGCATGCACGATAAAGTATTCAGTAAAAAAACGCATGTGAAAATAATGAAGCATTTTGTATTCGTTATGCAACCGTTTCACATAATACACTCTAAATTTGTTTTTCATACATTATTAAAACTGGTAAAATTATCTCCATCTTAGAACCACTAATGGTTAAGCCAACACCGTTGGTGAATCAACCTCTGAGTGTAATCCCTAAAAGTATGTAACTCATGGCTAGGTTTGCTTTGCTTGATTTTTTTTGAGTAGCCTACTCAAAAATGCTTAATTGCTAGTACGTTTGTTAAGCCAGTTGCCTATTAAGTTTCACTACGTTATGGATTTGTAGAGCATGTATTAAACCTCATTATTACCAACATATAATTTATGTATGTGCTCTATCATCTTTTTCGATGCGATCTGAGAGGTTATATTTTCGATAATAACAAGAAGCTGCCGAACGTAGCCATAAAAGTAAATAAAACAGCATAACTGCATATTGTCCATGTAAGTCGGTGTTTCTGTGTGTTACTGGGTTCACATGGCTGTGTAAACGAAATAGGCCATTATAAATGAGGCATATGAATCTCCCTGCCTGTCATTATAAATCAGTCATTTTTAGTACAGAGTAAGGCTGACAATGTCCTTCTTTGTCTTCCAACAAATCAGCACCAGTAGATTATCCGGACTCGATTCCCTTTTCATGCATTCTTGTAGAACTGAATTTATGATGGGACAACTTACAATTCTTTGACAGTGACCTTTCTCACTCTGAGCCCACTTTCTGAACACCATCATGAGCCTCCTATTGTGCGTCACCTTGAGCCCCTGTAATGCACACATCTCTGTGCTGCTGATTCTACATCACCAAGAGCTCACCTCAGTGCTCCATTAGTGTGCAGATCCCAGTATTTTCATGAGGCACATTGCATAGTGCTCCCTTGAGCAATATTGCCAAATGTTCCTCTTAGATATATCACCCAGTGTCCCCAGAGGTTTATCATCCGGTGCATGCCTGAGTTGAGTTACTACAGCTCCTAGGGTGTACCTCACACTTTGATCCCTTTGTGCACATCACTGTACGCTCCACAATTGCAAATCAGTCTAAGCCCTACTCATGCATATTCCTAGTTCATGTATATCTGATGACATGTTTGCATTGATGCATGTTTCTTTGATGCCCTTTGAATATGTGTTGAGTATGCATCAGGCTTTTTCACCAGGCCCCAAAGTGAAGATTAATCACTGAAAAAGTGAGGATGCTAGGGGTCATTAGTAGCCATGGTTGCATGTTTTTGGTCTGTGAAAGATAGTTACCATCACTGATATTCCATGTCTCTTAGGGTAGAGTTGGATAAGCGAATATGATATAGTTCAAGTGAGATTCAATAGTCTATGTATAGGTACAATACATTGCAATTATCACAGCTGCATAGGAAAGTCACTGTCTAGCTAGACATTTTAAAAATGTTTTAAGGATGTTTATGCCTATATTTACATTACCAATGGTAGTCATGGTATAGAAAGTACATCAACAAAAGTGTCCCTGGTGTACTGGTAAGAAATGGGACAGATCAAATAGGTATTCAACAAGCTGGAGGGTACCTTCAGCTTATATGTCCAAGTTCAGAGAGTTAAGCACAACCATTATTGCAGGAAGGTATGCATAATGATTGTAAGAATGGCATACATCAGAAAACCATGAATGGGCTCCATTTTCCCAGGGCTCTGCACTTAGTGCACATAAGGAGGCCAGTGGAAAGCTCTCCTGAGTGCAACTGTCTACACCAAAATCTTTATTTCAGCTGCCACCGCCCAGAGTTGTGCAGAGGTGGCTAACCCCTTGAAACTATAGAGTGGTATTTCCCCTAAACAGAGCACACCTAAATGTGTCCCTTAGGAGCAGCACCAGATAAATAGTGAGGGATCCCTAGGTATTAGAGGCCCAACAAATTTCGCAATAAAAGCACAAAAAGGCAAAAGTACCTTAGGCAAAAAATTACAAATGCCAAAGATTACACATCTTCTGGAATATATCGGGATTTTCGTCCATGTAGAAGTGATGTCGATGTATATGTTTGCGTGGTTGTGTATAGAAATATAGGGCCAGATGTAGGTACCCCTTTACCGGTCGGGAACGGGCGAAAATACTGATTTTTGGCCGTTTCCGACCGGTAAAGGGTTACGGAGATGTAGGGGCTAGAAAAACGTACATTTTCGGTAATTTTACCGAACCGGTAACTTTACCGAATCGGTAAAATTACAGAATCGGTAAATTTACCGATTCGGTCAATTTTACCGATTCGGTAGATTTACCATTCGGTAAAAATACCGAAAATGTATTTTGTGATGTAGGTAGCACTTCTAACAGTGCTACAGGGCCTTTAGAATTCGGTATTTACCATGCAATACAATTGCATGGTAAATTGCGAATTCTTGTGTACATGCACATCTGTGCATGTACACCTGTGCCATGTGGCACACAGACATGCCCTAAGGGCATGTATGTGTGCCACATGGCGCAAACGCCTGTTACAGGGGTGCAACAGGGTGTCAAAGTGACACCCTGTCCTCCTTAGCAATTTGGTATTTTTACCGATTCGGTAAATACCGAATTGGTATTTGCTATTGAATCCTATGGGCTTCAAGGCCCATAGGATTCAATAGCAAACACCGATTCGGTATTTACCGAATCGGTAAATACCGAATCTTACCGATTCGGTAAAAAATACAGAATTTTTACCTACATCTCATTTACAGATTCATAAATACCGAATCGGTAAAATTCGGTATTTATGAATCGGTAAATGAGATTTACCTACATCTCGCCCATAGTTACATGGACATACTACCTATTGGCGGTCGCCAGTAGTTAGTTATAGTTAGGACCTTGTTTCTATTAAAAAATAGTTTTTTCCCTGCCAATATCTTTAGAACCATTAGACGAATCTTTGCAACATTTTCCCAAAAAAAAGGTTCACTCAGGTCAGCTCCTGCCTTGAAAGTTTCGGGGTGATTCGTCAAGAACAAAGCACGAGAGGTGGAAACCGAGAGAAAAAATTAAGACTATTAGAGTCTCGCTATATAATTGAGCTAGACTCTAAACACCCAGCAGGATTGAACATAGAGGAAGACTTGCACACACATTTGTAAATTAATCTAGAAGGGAGGAACCGCTACATAAGAGAATAGTGCAGTAATAAACTTTTTGTAAGATGAGATATATTTTTTAAGCAGACTTAGAGAGTGAGGAAAGGGTGTTTGTTAGTCACGACGTTGTCCAGAACATCAAAATATGAAATCACAACTAATCGAATATACAAGCCCACCTGGGCAGAAATGTTTTAACCGTTAAAATTTGTGAGCTGGGTAATGTTACTGCCATTATCATGTAAGCTCACTTGAGCTAAATTGTAATTTATTAGGATGGGCGCGTAAAATAATAAGCTCATTTTGAAAATGTGTTATCAAAGAATTTGTGTAAAGCGCGCATTGTTTGGCATGTTTAAATTTTTAATTTTTTCTGCTAATCCAGTAGAAATAATTGATTAATTCCCTGTTGATTACGGAAAAAAAATATGTAATATACACAGGTTGTGATATGAATTTGTTGGTTATTTTGTTATACAATGCCTGTGAAATTGAAAAACTACAAATCTATTTTCACATCTATCACGTTTGTAGTTTACCATGTGACTTGGTATTGAAGCACGTAAAACACTTTAAAATGGCCGCGCGTTTACAATTTCACTATCAGTGAACAAGAATGCTTTGCAGCTGAAACACATTTGATACCGGCAGTTTGAAAAAAACTTTTGAACCGCACGTGGCATCGTCGTTATTGGATTGATTTATCGGCCCCACTCTCGATGGGTCCCTGTGACGACGCAGCTCTTGATAAAGAGTGGCAGGGAACTACTCGGAAGAAGCGAGAGGAGATATATACATATAAATATATATATATATATATGTATATATATATATATATATATATATCACTGAAAAAACCATAGGTTATAGACCATATATAGTTAGGAATTTGCATTTACAAAACCTTGAAAATTCACTGAAAAAACCATAGGTTAGAGACCATATATAGTTAGCTGGACATTTTATTGACATAAAACCAATGAAATTCCATATATAGTTAGTTGCACTAACTATATATCGCGCACCCGCAATCCACTGCTGATGATGTCACATATTACATCATTCATGACATGGTCAGTGACATCACTGATGACATCACTGATGACATCTCAAATGACATCACTGATGACATCACTGATGACATCTCAAATGACATCACTGATGACATCATCTAGTGTCTGTGTGTTTTTGTAAAGTTTAAATATGTTTTACATATTGAAGAATGAGTGGATGTATGGAAGACTGAGTGTGTGTGTGGCTGGCTGGGAGGTGTGTGACTCTGTGCATATCAATGTGTACTTGTATCAGTGATTGTATAAGAGAGTAAGTATGTGTTAGTATATGTGTGAAAAGTATGGTGTTCTGTGTTTAACTGTATAGATGAGGAAATCGAAGTGTGATTGATTCTTCACAGGACTGACTAGGTGTATGAGTGCATATGATAGTGTTGTAATAATGAGTGACTGTATGTATGAGTGATTGTATGGGTGAATGAGTGAATGTGTGTGTAGACGTAGGAATCAGTGAGTGCGTATGTAGTAACTGGTATTGGTGTGTCATGATGTCATCAGTGATGTCATTTGAGATGTCATCAGTGATGTCATCAGTGATGTCACTGAAGTATGGTGTTCTGTGTTTAACTGTATAGATGAGGAAATGGAAGTGTGATTGATTCTTTACAGGACTGACTAGGTGTGTGAGTAACTCCATGGATGAGTGGCAGTGTGTGAGTGTCTGCATAGGTGTATGAGTGCATATGATAGTGTTGTAATAATGAGTGACTGTATGTATGAGTGATTGTATGGGTGAATGAGTGAATGTGTGTGTAGACGTAGGAATCAGTGAGTGCGTATGTAGTAACTGGTATTGGTGTGTCATGATGTCATCAGTGATGTCATTTGAGATGTCATCAGTGATGTCATCAGTGATGTCATTTGAGATGTCATCAGTGATGTCATCAGTGATGTCACTGACCATGTCATGAATGATGTAATATGTGACATCATCAGCAGTGGATTGCGGGTGCGCGATATATAGTTAGTGCAACTAACTATATATGGAATTTCATTGGTTTTATGTCAATAAAATGTCCAGCTAACTATATATGGTCTCTAACCTATGGTTTTTTCAGTGAATTTTCAAGGTTTTGTAAATGCAAATTCCTAACTATATATGGTCTATAACCTATGGTTTTTTCAGTGAATTTCATTGGTTTTTTAAAAGCTAATATCTATAGCTGTAAAATATATTCTTTATTACGTGACGTATCACGTAGCCACGTGAGACGCCTCATGACGCGTCGCATAACCGTGACGTATCGGCTCTGCAGCGCAAACAAAACCCGTAACGTAAGCGTGCCGGAGCACGCTTACAGATATATATATTTTTTTTAACCTTAATTAGACAAAATCCACACGTGCACATATCTTGAGGCCTTGCAAAGGCACATCAAACAAACAGTCCCTACAATTTTGCCAAGTTTGCTGGAAATCTATTCCCTTAATTTTTTTTTTACTGTTTCTCTTGGTTTTCCCCTTGTTACGCTTACCGGGACGCTACCCGGTACGCGAACCGGACGCTCCAAAAACACAAGATGGCGGACTCCCGTTACGCTGCCGGTTAGCTGCCCGGTTCGCGTATCGGGAAGCGCCTCTACCGCGAAAAATCGCGGGGGACTTTAGTATCCCCCTCATCAATCCTAGGGGGTCAGGAGGGGTTTACCTTGCCCCCTTTCCTTCATTTCCCCCTTCGTTTTTCACCACATCTTGTCTCTCGATCGTACCGAGAGACAAGATGGCGGCCGCTCCGGACTGTTTAGAATGTTGACAGACACCGGAGAGCCAATCAGCTTCGCTTCGCGAAGTTCCGTTACGCGTCAGGTACGCGAACCGGGGCGCTAACCGGAGCGCTGTCACAGATATATATATTTTTTTAAACGTTAATTTCTCAAAATCCACTGGAGCACATATATTGAGACATAGCAAAGGCACGTCGGGCAAACCATATCTACAATTTTGCCAAGTTTCATGTAAATCTATTCAGCCGTTCGAGCTAAAAGTGAGTCCAACCGCCCTATGGAAAAATGAATGGGAAAAACGCGTTTTGGGACCCCCCTTTTTTCTCGGCCCCCCCTTGACGAAACCCCCCCAAATTTTCAGGGACTGCTCAGAAACAAAATGTGCCATTTTCCTGAAAATTTCAACCAATTCCGTCCACAAACGCCAAAGTTATTAGACATAGAATTTTCAGAAATCCCATAGAGAAAAAATCCTAACTATATATACCCACTGGCTATCGCCAGTAGGTAATATACATATATAAACATATATATTCTGCATATCTATATAAATATAAATGCATGCATACATATACATATATGCATACATATGCATGTTATTTACATGAAAGTTTTAAAAACACTAATAAAAGCAAAGCTAAAAAGCCACCTCATTACAAACAGAATGGCTTTAACTTGAACGAGGGCGAGATCTATTGCATTTTCAATGCTTGTTTACTTTGGTTCTATCAAGAAGGCATTCAGATGTGTCACACATTTGCCATAAATTCTGAATGTTAGCACTCTAGTTGCTCATTAGATCACTGTAGTAAAGCTAGTGCTCACCAGGGAAGTCTGCTGCTAATCATGGTTTGCAGCCATTTTCCCGCATTTTTTATCCCGCAGACTTTCAGTCCGCATACCATTATCCCGCAAGGTCATTGACCTCGCATACCATTATCCCGCATTTTTTCAAAACGCATGTGCATTTATCGCGCATGCCTTTACAAAGAATTACGTTTTAAAGGCATGTATGTAAATGCATTTGCGTTGTGAATACCACGATGACGAGAGAGGTAAGTGGGTTTGTGTTAATTTTTTCGTGGGTTAGTGATTGTGTAGTGTAGTGTAGTGTTGTGTAGTGTAGTGTTGTGTTAGTGTAGTGTAGAGTTGTGGTGGTTGTTTAGTGTAGGGTCATGCTGGGGGTAGTGTTTTAGGGTTTAGGGTTGTGTTGTAGTGTTTGCGTAGTGTAGGGTCATGCTGGGGGTAGTGTTTTAGGGTTTAGGGTAGTGTTGTAGTGTTTGCATAGTGTAGGGTCATGCTGGGGGTAGTGTTTTAGGGTTTAGGGTTGTGTTGTAGTGTTTGCGTAGTGTAGGGTCATGCTGGGGCTAGTGTTTTAGGGTTTAGGGTTGTGTTGTAGTGTTTGCGTAGTGTAGGGTCATGCTGGGGCTAGTGTTTTAGGGTTTAGGGTAGTGTTGTAGTGTTTGCGTAGTGTAGGGTCATGCTGGGCGTAGTGTTTTAGGGTTTAGGATAGTGTTGTAGTGTTTGCGTAGTGTAAGGTCATGCTGGGGGTAGTGTTTTAGGGTTTTGGGTAGTGTTGTAGTGTTTGCGTAGTGTAGGGTCATGCTGGGGTGTAGTATTTTAGGGTTTAGGGTAGTGTTGTAGTGTTTGCGTAGTGTAGGGTCATGCTGGGGGTAGTGTTTTAGGGATTTGGGTAGTGTTGTAGTGTTTGCGTAGTGTAGGGTCATGCTGGGGGTAGTGTTTTAGGGTTTTGGGTAGTGTTGTAGTGTTTGCGTAGTGTAGGGTCATGCTGGGGTGTAGTGTTTTAGGGTTTTGGGTAGTGTTGTAGTGTTTGCGTAGTGTAGGGTCATGCTGGGGGTAGTGTTTTAGGGTTTTGGGTAGTGTTGTAGTGTTTGCGTAGTGTAGGGTCATGCTGGGGGTAGTGTTTTAGGGTTTTGGGTAGTGTTGTAGTGTTTGCGTAGTGTAGGGTCATGCTGGGGGGTAGTGTTTTAGGGTTTTGGGTAGTGTTGTAGTGTTTGCGTAGTGTAGGGTCATGCTGGGGGTAGTGTTTTAGGGTTTTGGGTAGTGTTGTAGTGTTTGCGTAGTGTAGGGTCATGCTGGGGGTAGTGTTTTAGGGTTTAGGGTAGTGTTGTAGTGTTTGCGTAGTGTAGGGTCATGCTGGGGGTAGTGTTTTAGGGTTTAGGGTAGTGTTGTAGTGTTTGCGTAGTGTAGGGTCATGCTGGGGTGTAGTGTTTTAGGGTTTTGGGTAGTGTTGTAGTGTTTGCGTAGTGTAGGGTCATGCTGGGGGTAGTGTTTTAGGGTTTAGGGTAGTGTTGCAGTGTTTGCGTAGTGTAGGGTCATGCTGGGGTGTAGTGTTTTAGGGTTTAGGGTAGTGTTGTAGTGTTTGCGTAATGTAGGGTCATGCTGGGGGTAGTGTTTTAGGGTTTAGGGTAGTGTTGTAGTGTTTGCGTAGTGTAGGGTCATGCTGGGGGTAGTGTTTTAGGGTTTAGGGTTGTGTTGTAGTGTTTGCGTAGTGTAGGGTCATGCTGGGGGTAGTGTTTTAGGGTTTAGGGTTGTGTTGTAGTGTTTGTGTAGTGTAGGGTCATGCTGCGGGTAGTGTTTTAGGGTTTAGGGTAGTGTTGTAGTGTTTGCGTAGTGTAGGGTCATGCTGGGGTGTAGTGTTTTAGGGTTTTGGGTAGTGTTGTAGTGTTTGCGTAGTGTAGGGTCATGCTGGGGGTAGTGTTTTAGGGTTTAGGGTAGTGTTGTAGTGTTTGTGTAGTGTAGGGTCATGCTGGGGGTAGTGTTTTAGGGTTTAGGGTAGTGTTGTACTGTTTGTGTAGTGTAGGGTCATGCTGGGGGTAGTGTTTTAGGGTTTAGGGTAGTTTAGTTGTTTAGTGTATGCTAAAGGCATATTCGTTCTAAAAGTTTTCGTTATTTTAATTTGCGGCCTAATAGTACATGCGGTATTTTTTTTGCGGACTGATGGTATGCGGGATTTCGTCATATATTCGCTAATCATACTTTCTATGGCAAAATGAACCCCCTCATTTTGTTCCTTTTTAAATTAAATGTTTTAAGAGTTACCACTTTATTCCAATCAAGATGGCTTCAGGTGTGCCATACCTTTGTAATAAGTAGGACTGTTAGCACTCTAGTTGTTCTTTAGAACACTCTGGGACATTCTGTCATTGGGCTATAGTTGGGCTACATCTGGCTGATATTTGGGCTACATTTGGTTTTGTTTGTCTCTGGTGGCCATCTTTGGGCTACATTGGGCTACATTGGGCTACATTGGGCTACATTTGGGCTCCAACATATATATAGCCCAATGTAGCCCAATATATATTTTTCAAAGTTAATTTTCGTAAAAACCACTGGAGCCTATATCTTGAGACATAGCAAAGGCACATCGGGCTACCAGTCCCTACAATTTTGCCAAGTTTGGTGTAAATCCATTCAGCCGTTCAGGCTAAAAGTGAGGCCAACCGCCCTATGGAAAATTGCATGGGAAAAACACGTTTTGGGACCCCCCTTTCTTCTCGGCCCCCCCTTGACGAAACCCCCCCAAATTTTCAGGGGCTGCTCAGAAACAAAATGTTCCATTTTCCTGAAAATTTCAGCCAATTTTGTCCTCAAACGCCAAAGTTATTCGACATAGAATTTTCAAAAATCCCATAGGAAAAAAATCCTAACTATATATACCTACTGGCTATCGCCAGTAGGTAATATATATATATATATATATATATATATATATATATATATATATATATATATATATATATATATATATATATATACACCAAAGGAAATCCGGCAGCAAGGCAGACTCCGCTCTACTTGAAAACACGGACACGGACCCAAATTTTGTGCAAGGTGGTTTATTCGGTGTTTGTGCTCCCAGCCATCATGACGCGTTTCGCGCTACACAGAGCGATTGATCACATGACACAGAAAGATTTATGGCATTGGTTTATATCTGCTGATGACGTTACAGGTATTGGCCTACATGTTGCATAGACATAGAAAAGTCTTAGTTCGTAAACTACAATAGCATTTTGTTTTGCAGTACGTTATTTTTAAAACCAGTTAATACCATAAATATACAATTGGCCAAGTAAAATCGAATATAATCCTGCGCATCAGCAATAAAACATACAATGCCTAATTGTTGTGAAGGTGAGAAAAAGAAAATAAAGGTGATCAAATAAATAAATTCATTTCATTGTTATAGATCTCAATTCAGCATAAGTCCTGATGTGTATGCTAAATCAAAATGTAACAGCATATTTACTTCACATCCCTAAGCATATTACTGGGTGGAACGGTATGGAGCCCCATACGTTTGAAATGTCCAATAAATTCAGATCCCAGAGGGACGGAGACAAAGTGCAAAACAGCCTGACAATATAGTCACATAAGGAGCCACTGGTATGGGGAGATAATGATATCATTAAAAATACCATCATAGTAAAAAAACGGCCACAGTTACTGTGCAAAGCAATACATGTCATATATGGATTCAGAAACTCATATCAATAATTAAATTTCATCTGCAAACTACCAACCATCATCAGCAATAAATAAATATACATTAACAAATCAATTAATTCTTACACCTTAAAATGGTATATAAAGGCTAAAATTGATTTATAAATTGAGTATATCTAAAAATGACCATCACAGTAAATTTCATTGCTAAAAGATGGCATAGAATAACAGAAGATTCATCCGAATAAATATGTATCTAAAATCCATAAAACATGTTAATTGATTGTGCAAATACAAAAATTCATAAATTCAAGTGCCATTTGTACCTCAGGTAGACCCACTATAGACATGTGTAAAGATCTTCAGTAATATTAAGACCCGACGGTTGCTTGGTATTCAGCGCCAGTATATAATGGGTCTCAAGGCGGCGAAGTTTAGCCTCTCTGTTGCCGCCTCGTCTGCTTGCTGGTACGCAGTCTATTACATAGTACCTGAGTTTGCTACTCTTAGAGTCATGCTTGGCTTTAAAATGTCTCGCGACCGGATAGGTATTGTCTTGATTGTCAATCGCTCTTAGATGTTGAAGAATTCTTTTATGTACGGGATGTTTAGTACTCCCGACATAGAGCAGTTTGCAAGGACAAATCAAGACATAGACGGCATATTCAGTTTTGCATGTTAACACCTTGTCTATTTTATGTTCCCTCCTGTCAAATGGCGAGAGGTAGCAGGATTTGTTAACTGCTTGTTGACAAGCCTTGCATACCTTACAATTAAAAAAGCCTGTGTGTGTTTGATACCAGACTGTCGACTCTAAGACCTCTGGGCTAGTTTTTACTAGCTCGTCCCTCATAGACTGCCCCCTGCTATAAGTGATAGATGGTCTTTTTGGAAGATCACTCCCTATCACTGGGTCACTGAGGACTAGTGGCCAATTTTTGCTGATGATAGACTGGATTTGTTTGAATTGTGCACTGAACTGCACAATTATCCTGAATTCTGGTGGCCTGGTAGCTATGGCTTCCCCTTCGAGTGGCCTATTGGTATGTCCTATCAACAGTTCAGATCTATCTTTTTTTGTAGTTTTTTGTATAGCTGCATCAATAATTTTGTTAGAGTAGCCCCTCTGTAAAAATCTGTTCTTACTCTCCCTCTGGGCGTCTTTCAGATCACTCTCCCTGCTATGAATCCTCTTCAGCCTTAGCATCTCCCCATATGGGATGCTATTCACCAGATGTTTAATGTGTGAACTTCTAGCATGCAGGGTAGAATTCCCAGCGGTGGATTTACGGTGCAGTCTTGTCTCTAGTTTATCGTGTTAAACAAAGACTTCTGTGTCTAGGAATGTAATAGATGTATTGCTTATAGTGGCAGTGAATTGGAGGTTCAGATTATTATTATTGATGTTCGTTATAAATAATTCTGCTGATATTATATCCCCCCTCCAGACAGCAAACAGGTCATCGATAAAGCGTAACCAAGTTACCACCCTGTTCTGCATTGTCTCTGCGTGCTCCACCATGAGGACCAGCTCCTCCCAATAGCCCATGTGCAGGCACGCGTAGCTAGGAGAGAAGCTGGCCCCCATGGCAACACCCTGTAGCTGCCTATACATCATATTGTTGAACATGAAAGCATTACTATTCAGACAAAACTTAGCCATATCCACCAACATATTATTATGCTCTGTCATGTTTGGTTGTGCTCTCTGTAGGTAGAAGTTCATTGCATTAAGGCCGTCTGAATATATGATACTCGTGTATAGTGAGCACACATCCAGTGCGATTAATAAGTAATCATGTTTCCATACAAGGTTTTGTATTTTGGTAAAAAAATCACTAGTATCACTTATATATGACGGCAACTTCTTTACTTCCTCCTGCAGAAAGAAATCCACATATTGTGACATATGCTCAGAGCAACTGTTCCTGGCTGAAATGATCGGACGCCCAGGTGGATTCAGAGGGTCCTTATGCAGTTTAGGCAAAAAGTACATTGTCGGCACAATAGGATGGTCATTTTTAAGAAACTTGTATTCAGATTTGGTGATTAGGCCTTTCGATTTCCATTTGGACAATTTTTTGTAACAGTCCGTGTACACAGCCTTCAACTCCAATCCTGTGAATTTCGTATAACAAGTTCTGTCATTGAGCTGTAGGAGGGCTTCTTTCATATACATTTCTCTGTGCATCAACACAATATTTCCTCCTTTATCAGAAGCGCGAATTATAAGATTGCGATTCTTTTGCAGCTTGACCATTAAAGCTCTATATTCTGCCATCTGTTTGTCATACTTATGTTTGCCTTTATAGATTTTGATATTTAGATCCTTCAACTGATTGGTTACTTGGTCATGAAACAAGTCTATAGAGTCTTTGAGCATGACTGGATTAAAAGTTGACTTGGCTTTGAATTTGGTAGGAGGTTTTCTGAGCCCTGCCGAGTGGATGCTAAGCCCCGCAGTTCCTGCTTCAGATTGTGTATGTACCACTCCACTTTGGTTATTTGAGCTTGATTGCCACATTTCATCAAGCTCCTCCATTAGCTCAGCTGTTGTTTGTGAGCAAGCCGGGTCACCGACAATAGTGTCACTGGATGGTATGGTTCGTGTGTCCTCATGTTTGTTCAGGACAAAATATGTTTTCAATTTCAATTTTCTTGTGCTCTTGAACACATCCAGTCTGGTGTTTACATAATTAAAGTTCCTCTTCGGGCAAAATGAAAGACCAAGGCTCAGTATTTCTTTTTCTTTTTGACTCAACTCAATCTTTGCCAGGTTTACCACAGTCTTGTCCAGATCAATAGGAATTATTTGTTCTTGCCCCATCCTCCTCTCTTTTTGCGAGTTCCACCTACGTTTGTTGGCCTTAATCCGCTCTCTACGCTTCCGGTTTTTTGAGCGGTGTAATTCTGTTGTTTTGTCCGAGGCCGTAGCGTTTGCCTTCTGTCCTCGCAAAAAATCTACAGCTCCTCATCAAGTGTATTCTTTGGGCCAGCCGCTCTTGCATTATCTGCCCTTTCTTGATCACTATCTGGTTCAGAGCTGTTCTCAGAGTTGGTTGAAGCGGTTTCCTCAATTCCAATCCTGGCGGCGGCAAACAGTCAGGCACAGACTCCGTGAAATGATGACACAAAGGTTTATTAATCCGACAAAAGCTAGATGCATTTCGGCGGCGTACGGCCTTGGTCACTACGTCTGTTTCACACTAAATCAGCATATAGATACACACCACTCTTGACTTGGTTGTCACAGCAACCTCACTGACACGGTCATAGACATAGTGGATCGCTGTATCAGTATGAGCATGACAGTACAGAATAAAATGCATAAGCAATCACTTCATGCCTAAACCGTAGATAGAGTACATTAAAATAGCGCACAAAATGTAAATGTATTAATGGCATGCAATTTACCAAAATAAAATGTGTTAAGAAGGTGTAAGAAATTAAACCTAGGTGCTAGTGTCTGCCCGTGTATGACACAATCCTACTCTCATGTATAGACATAGAGAAAACATGCTAGCGCCCGGTAACACTCAGTGTAAACAATTCGACTGATATTTAAGAAAAATAATCTTTAGGAGGGGAAAAGCTGTGAGGTTGCCATTTTAAGAAATTGCAAACAGAGGTGAACAGCCTACCTGAACATAGACGAGGGTAAGTGTATGTAGGCACGGCTCTGCTGCGAGAGACAGGCCTAGAGTAGGGCGAGCGTGAAGCTCTCTCATGCCTCTTGAACTGTGCCAGTGTTAGATCTGTTGCCCTAGTGGACTTGCGGCGGCACCTGGTCCACACAGAGAAGGAGATGGGTACATTATAGGAACGCGTAAGTACGCGACCTGGGAGGGATTACCGCTAGTCTGATTGGTGAAAAAGAAGGATTCCAACCAGTCGTGTCAATGAAAACAAAATGTATTTCAGAGAGGGGGAGGTGCTGCCCAAGTCTGTAGGGATCGGAAATTGCTAAAAACTTGTAAGAAAGAACCCCTACTGCTTTAGTTGAAGCGCAGCTACTATGGCTTGAGGTTTGGTTGGCGGGCGCTATAGAACGTGGTGAGAGTAGGGTGTCAAGAGGTTGCTAAGTCGTGAGTGAAAAAGGGTGGAAAAACAAAAATGTAAATAAAATTAAAAAGTGTGTGTCCTAACGTCACAGAGTCTGGAAAGAGGGGCGTGACAGACAGCGAAGGACCTATCATAGGTGTACAGTAAGTGCTTCATCCGCATTCATTCCATTAGGGATTTTGGAATTATACAGGATGTTATAGCGTGATTCAAGCCTCCTAAGTGCAAGTTGTCTGTTGCCTCCCCACGGCAGCCCCCCTGAGCTGTCTTGATCAGTAGCTCAGGCTCTATAATTCTGTATCCATGCACTATACCAAAGCCATGCATAATGGTTTTGTCAGTAAAATATTTCACTAAAACGGGCCAGTTCAACAAGGCATTTGTAATTGTATGCGGAGATCTGTGGATATGTGCTGTGTCATTCAAGATGGCAATATGGTGGTCTTGAGTAGGCGCCCCCCACGCCTAGGGGAGGGGTGCCCCTAGTCGCGCCACGGAGCCGAGCCTCCTCTTCCGGGGGGCTGGTTGAAGGAGGGAAATCATTGTCTCCAACCCGCAAATTAAACCGAAACTGAAAATTAAGTGATATAAGGCGGCGTCCCAGGGATCTTGTCTTCTTTGTCTCCTTGGATTCCCAGGAAGCCGCAGAAGCGTCGTAAACCACCCACCCACCCGGCAGAAGAACAAGGCGGAACGCTGACAGATAACCGAACAGGGGCATGCACAGCAATGGAGTATCAGCAACTGGATGGACCCTAGGAGGGGGTAGGATGGAAGTGTGCAGAGGGTAGGCGGGGAGGGGACTGACCTGCCGGTGGTCCTGGACTCTACTGCCCTAACCCACAACATATGGACTGAGTAGAATCTTGGGGAGGTTGCCTTTGGTCAGGTACCCCGGTGGGCTGGTGCGCTATGCGGTGCCCTGGATTTCAAGTAATGAACTGTTTGCTCTAGTGCGTTCGAGCCTGCCGGCGCAATGTGCACAGCTCAGGGAGTTGGACAAATTCTAGCAATGCGATGTCCTGTTTTTCAAGTAAATGGACTGTTGGCTATAGCGCGTTGGGGCCTGGCGGCACTATGTGCGTAGCTGAGTGGGTCGGCCGAGTCGGCCAAATTGACATGTGGTTGTGGCTAAAAGTCTGAAGCTGTGAATAATGGCATATCCAAGTAGAATGCTTTACTCTCCTAATATACAACTGTTTGCTGTAGTGCGTTGGGGCCTGCTGGCACAATGTGCCCAGCTGCGTGGGTTGGTTGAGTCGGCCAATTTCTAATTCTAGTGTAAGGCCAAGCTGAAGTTCAAATGTAATGTCATGCCTAATCTGATGCTGTGAAATAATGATATATATCCAAAGAGAATACTTTTACTCTTGCAATGGTTTGTGGAGAGTCACCTGATTTGATGTGAATAAAAGTCTACGCCTTGGACAACATACCCTGATTCCGAAAGTTCTTGGGCCCAGTGGGGGCAAGAAAGGGTTCAGAAGTGGGGGAGGAGTGTTACGTTGTCCACGTACTATGGCAAACGCCTGTTACTGCATTAGTGTAAAACCTACCCTACCAGTATTATCAAAAGAAATAATGGCACGTGGATAAGGATTGACACCCATTTGATAAAATGCATGAAGGGACATGCTCAGTCGGTAAGTATTTAGAACAGTCCAGGCCGGCCGGATTGGTAAGAGGATGATTAGTTGTAGCAGGGTGATTATAAATATGCTAACTTGCAGGTTACTCTTGCTGCCCTCCTTTGGTGTAGGGGTTGGAAGCCGATCGGCAAGTTCACCAACCGAAACCAAATGCTTTCAAAAATGATTTTAGTGGAAGAGCATATCTTATTGTAGGTATTTTTTATTTTTACTTTTAAATATCAATGTTATGTTTAGAATTTTCTAGCAATAACGCATACATTTAATCAACCGAAGCCATTGGTCTCAGTGGCTTTGTCACAGTTAACTGATCGATTTTATTTTATTAAAACAAAGTGAGTGATGACATCTGATCAATGTAAAGCAGTGGACCGTAATTTGTGCTATAAAAAATTACAGATCTCAAACTATTGGAATGACATGGTCTGTGTTATCTGTTGAAAATGGCAATATGCCAGTGATAACTGCCTCCTTTTGAAGAACATTACTTTGAGATGTCATCTGAGCTAATACATTTGTTCACATTAACTAATCTCTATAAAAACCGCAGAAACACAGAAACAGCGGGAGCCCCTTGCGCAGCTGGTATTTCACTTTTTCCCTTATTAAAAGTGACGCACCGGAGGTGCAAGGCTTGTAAATAAACCACATCCTCAGTCATGGTCATTTAGTTCATGTTTCTATTTTAGTATTCTGAAGGCAGAAATGTGAATCTAATCGGAGTTAATGCATTACAATGATATCTGTAGCTCTAGAAAATGCTGTGATCATGCAATTTTGTGACATTGCATTTGAAAATTGGGACTCATATTTTCATGTAATGTGAGCATCAGCAATAGCAGCATCATTTTCCTCTGGGCTTATGATACAAAGAGAAGCAAGGCTGAGGTGAAAAATAGTTTAGTTACTATTAAGAAAGGGCTATAGTGCATCGTCATGTTAAAGTGTTGCATGTGTCACATACCGCATGTAGGAACCAGTGCAAGTGCTTATTTATTGTTAGTATTTCGAAATGCCTTATGTTGACATTGCTGTGACAGGGCATACATGGGGCATAGAAGACCAATTACTCTTTCACTTTCACTATTATGAATGGTTCTGACACTAATGTTTAAAATAATTTGACAGAGTTTTGGTTTGGGCTCAATCACTCAATTCTGTCTCTTTCTAGTGCAGAGAAAGATTTCAAATCAGGTGTATTTGTATATGTGATGTGTGGACAGCAATATTTCATCAAACCCTTATATTGAGACTCAAAAGTTACTTACGTGTGCTAATTTAAACAGTGTAAGTTATTTAAGGGAGATGATCCTAATGGAAATATCTTTGTTGCATTTGAGCAACATGCATGGTAGTAGGTGCTACCCTTGTGATCCCTGTTGCGACTGGCCATAAAGGCAGCCGCAGCAATGAAAAGTTACAGGGGCTAAGATCAATGTTTACTTTCTGTAATTTTCTCTACTTGCTCTACCCTTAGCCCCACAGCATCAAATAGCAGGCCTATGAGGGCCCAAAGTTGGTGTTCTCCCCGGGGGTCAAAGGTGAGGCATTGGACGTTGGGCACTATTAATGAGGGCTGATACCCCCTAAATACTGCTCACAATATTTAGGGAGATATGCAAACCTAATCTCTCCCAAAATTGGAAGTACTAAGGTCCCACTACTACAATGTACTTTTGATATCATCCTCCTGGACCTCTCCAGATTGGCCTGCAGAGGACCCTAAATGCCCTGCATAAGTACAATCAGGACAACAAAATGGAGGTGAATGATTCCAAGACCAAAGTATTCGTTTTTGGTAATTAAACCCAAAAATCAAATCTCACCTTGAGCCTCGGCTCATTTAAAATCAAAACAGCTGCCCTCTACCAGTACCTACGTATTTGGGTATCAAATAAAGGAGGAGCCAAAAAGCACCTTACACACATTGTGAAAAAAAGGCGGAAGCAATTATAATCAGAATGTGCAAATTAAACAGTGCCCTGGAAACCCCTTCCACTGTCTCAATAAGAAGAGTAATAGCTGCAACACCCCCTACCAATGGTCAAGTATGGCCATTAAGCCCATCAAGGCCAACTAGTCAACGTCATTGATGAGTATCAGCTTAAGGTGTATAAAATGGTCTTTAGACTTCCCACATGTCTCCGGTGTTGCTTAATAAGGCTGGATTTCGGCTTGGAGGACCGAACATGGGCGAAAGTGGCATCCTTTGTAAATCACTACTAAAGGATCCAAAAGGCTCCACCCAACACCATGAAAGCCGTTCTCCAGTACATCTTCACTCAAGAAGGGTTACCGATCTATAGCAAATTTGACCAGTCAGTATTGGACAGTCTGCAGGTCTCACATACACCATCAAAACAATGCTGAAACCCAACAAAAACATTGTCCAAGGCAAGTGACATAGATATCCTCAGTAAATCCAAACTATTGTTAGCAGTGGGGCAATCATATGCCAAAGCTCACTTAGACTGCCTCAAACCTCATCCCACCACAGTTGTGCCGTTCGGAAAGCATGCCTGAATTAAATTGCAAGGCTAATGGGTTTACAATCTAGATAAGTAAATCCATGTGGCAATCACGCACTAAAACTTCCAACTGCACCCTTTGTGCCTACAAGTATGATTCTTTTAGCCACCTATGGTGTTTGGCACTGTTGAATCCGGACCTCACACTATTAAAACGACTTTTCGTTGCTGATGGAACAAGAACATGCAATAAGACCACAAGCCTGGTGTTCACCTTAACAGAGCCAATGGAACTGGTGATATTTGACAAATATATTAGCCTCACACAACTACGCATAAAAGAGGCGCTTTAGTGGTTACACTGCCTGGGGGACTGGTTGATCACAGCAGTGCACGTACAGGCTGTAATAATAGTAGACGGGCGCAGCCGAGCTCCCATCAGTCATGCAAGCATGAGCGCCTCAATCTCTGTTCAGTTCATCTGTAGAATAACCTGTGGAGCTTGGCAACAGAACTCCCCCGGACAGAAGCCTCCAACTTCTACTTGGGAGTCAACCCCACAGTGCCGGACAAAAGGAACCTTCCATACTCGCACAGTCCTGCGAGCACTTGTCCACATTTGTACATAGCCATTTGTGATAATGCACTTTGATGCTAGTTTGCATCCCTTCTTTATTTTCTCCTATTTAAAATCTATGTCAACTTTCTCACTTCTCCAGGTCTTCCATCTTAATCCTCCCGTAAAGAACTTTGGCAACACAATTTAAATTTCAAATGATTTATGTTATTATTGGTTTTATGTATAATGTGTTTTATCGGTTTAATGCTCACCAAGTTTAAAAGAAAGAAATTGTAAATATTTTAATTAATCATACAATAAAGTACGCACTGTATTTAGGGAGATACTATGTTTTGGAAAACATGACGTGAACTTGAAGAATGAATCCATTTAATAGAAGAACTCATACGCATAGCTGCTAGCTATCATGACCGCACATGTACATCGCGTAAGTGGTCTCATACGCCTCCAAAACGTGCGTTAGCATGCTACAAAGATAGATCATCCTTTCTAGATTGTATGCAGAGTTTGACCTTTTTGCCTGAAATATAACAGCACTGACAAATGACGTTTTCCTAGTGGGTTATTGATGATTAATTATTTTAAAAGTGATACTCCACGTATTGGCAGGTGCACACCTATCACTAGTCCTGCAAGTGAAGTGGCACCAGCCTTGCAGGTGCGAGGGCTCTCCTGAACCCCAGTTTTGACACCACTCCCCGGTTATGACTGTGCTATACTAACCAAGCATGTGTCAGGGCTCCCAGAGTCGCTGCTTGCACTTAGACCACCTTTGCCACATCTCTGCTCCTTCAGGCATGATTTATCAACAGTGCACTCTCCACACAGAGGCGAAAGTGATTATGATTTTGAACATAGTGAACAATGGGAATGGGCAGGGCTCCTTTAACACACGGAATAAGGACAGTGAAGCTGGATCTGTGCACATACTCTTTTGCACACACTACCGTTTCAGTTTTTATTACTGCATATATAAATACAAAAATACATTAATTTAGGTTAGTGATTGGATAAGTACATCGTTAGTATAAGACATTAATTTAGGTTAGTGATTGGATAAGTACATCATTAGTATAGTTTTATACTATTCAAGTGCATATCTAAGAATTAAGTGAATAGTTCCTATGCTACCATTGTGTCAATGAATGCATAAAAGAAAGTAGAACATTTTGCTATTATGCAAATGTTTAGTTTCTCCTTCCAGTGCAGGGCAGGTCTTCCCAGCAGATGTGAGTAAGACGTCTATTTGTATGTAATGAATCACTCGAAAAAAAGTATTTATGTCTAGATTAATTAACAACAATTTGTGGGATGAGTGAGGAGTTTGAATAATGAGGGATGAGGATGATGGATGAATGAGGGTGATCAGATTTATGCGGACATTAGGTGACACAGCTTTACCTAAGCTCTGACATGCCTGCCTGCCTAACTCATGTTTTCATTTATAGGGTAATCATAATGTGAAGTGCCAAGCAGCAGATCACTGAAGATCTTCGTCATGATGCTTTGAGTCTTTTAATCAGTTGGTGAGCAAGGCACCAGTAAAATCCTCATCATAGACCTTCAAAAGTTTGAGAATAAGAAAATCTACCAGTGGGCCAGAGGCTGGACCTGTGCATAGATTGTGGTCCCACCTTAGTAAAAAGTTAATACCCTAGAAGTAGAGAAACATTTGAATCTTTATGCTCTGTCCAGTGCCTCTCTGTTTTTTTAAATAATTTCTTATTGATTAATGTTATTCTTCGTAAGGTACAGATCATGTTCATATACAATACATTCCGCTCATATGTCAAATGATACCACGAGCATTCCAATTGTGAACTCAGGATTATATCTGTGTACGCTCCTCGAGAACTGTGTGCCACTTTAGACACGGATTTGGTGTGTAGTAAGCAAACTTTAACTACACCCCCCCCCCCGACTCCCCCCCGTCACTCCCCAACTTAGCAAAAAGTTAATAACCTAGAAATAAAGAAACATTGTAATCTTTATGTTCTATCCAGTGCCTCTCTGTTGATGACTGCCTAGGCAAACACCTTGTCTTAGAACAGACCCCAATCAGATGATTGTCAATTGAAATGGAACACTGAAACATATACTAGCTACCAAAATGGCAAAGTTACTGTATCAGCTCTAAAAGGGTAAAAGTGATGTTATTTATATGTGCTGAAAAGGAGGCATAGATCTTGTCTTAAAGTTTGAAACCAATCTAAGCATAGAAAGATTTAAGCCTGGGCGTAGTTCGCTGAGATTTCATACGTGGAACTCCGCAAAGTTACGAAAGAACTCCGCGAAGTTCCGCGAGTGGCGGAGTGTAGTGCGAACTGCAGTGTGCTGGTATTCCTGCCACTCGGGTAGAAACTCTACCCGAGCGGTAGTTCGCGCTTTTGGGGAAAAAACTCTGCTGCCTATCGGGAAGCAGAGTTTTCTGCACTATGATGGGAAAGTTCGCTATTGTTCAGTCTAAGGGCTGATACTGTTAAATACATGCTGAGTTTTCCTCTTGACTTTAAATTAAACCCAGCCACTATTCCATGTTCTTGTGATAGAAAAACAGGTCAAACAATGATGCATTTTAAGTCCTTTTGCATATAATACAAAAGGTTACTAGGCTGTTTTTACTGCCAATTTTGGAAGAGGAATATCATATTATTAGGCACTTTAGGGCTGCAATTACTTTTCTTCTGCAACTACCAGCTCAGGGGTTTGTAAAGTGCACTATTAATCAGTTTGGTGCCCAAGGCGTAGGGGGTGGGGGGGGGGGGGGGTGCTGCTCCATTGGGTTAATCTGAAGAGCCAGGTGTGTTTTGAGGTATTTCCTGAACTGGAGCTTTGCCTGGAGGTGTAGGGGGAGGCCATTCCAGGTCTTGGATGTGAGGTAGGAGAAGGACTTTCCACCCTGGTCCTGTAGAAATTTTGGACGTTGGCCAGGAAGAGGTCAGTTGATCAGAGGTTTCTCTTGGGGTTGTGGAAGGAGAGACGGTTGTTGAGGTATTCTGGTCCATTGTTGTGGAGGGCCTTATATATGTGCATGAGCAGCTTGAATGTTTTTCTTCTCACGACAGGGAGCCAGGGGAGATCACAGAGGTTTTGAGTCATGTGGTTGTGCCCAGGGATGTCGAGGATTAGTCTGGCTGCAGCGTTCTGGACAGTCTGGGGATTGGAAAGGAGTTTTTTGTTGATTCTGGCATAGAGGTCGTTGTCAAAGTCGAGAATGCTGGTGATGAGGGTGTTTGTGACAGTTTTTCTGGATTCGGAGGGGATCTATGTGAATGTTTATCGGAGCATGTGGAGGGTGTTGAAGCAGGCCAAGGAAATGGTGTTGATCTGGTGTCCATAGTGAGCGATGAGTCCAGTATGTTGCAGAGGTTACGTGCATGGTCCGTCGGGGTGGGTGGGTTTCTGAGGGTGTGGGACCACCTGGCGTCTTCTCAGGTCGAGGGGTGGGCCCTAGAATGAGGACTTCTGTTTTCCCTAAGTTGAGTTTCAGGCAGCTGTTCTTCATCCTGGTTGTGACAGCTTTCATCCCATCTTAGAAGTTGTGCCTGGTGATGTTGGATTCCTTGGTGAGGGAGAGGATGAGCCGGGTGTCATTCGCTTAGGAGTTGATGTTGAACACGTGGTTTCTGACGATAGTTGTGATGGGGCGAGGGGAAGCTGGGTGTCATCGGCGTAGGAGACGATGTTTAGCCCGTGGTTTTTGATGATGGTTGCGAGCGGAGCCATGTCGATGTTGAATAGGGTGGGGCTGAGGGAGGATCCCAGGGCTACTCGGCATCTGGACTCTGTTGGTTCTGAGAGGTAGTGCAGAAGTCTGACTCTGTGTTCTGCACGTGAGGAATGAGCGTATCCAGTCTTTGGCCTTTCCTCGGATGCCAGTGTCGTGGAGTTTGGTGGCTAGTGAGCGGTGGGAGACGGTGTTGAAGGCTACTGATAGGTGCAGGAGGATGAGGGTTGCTGTATGGCCCTGGTCGAGGAGGGTATGGATGTCATCAGTGGCGGAGAGAAGGGCGGTCTCGGTGCTGTGATTAATGTGGAATCCAGATTGGGAGATGTGTAGGATGTTGTTGGCTTCTATGAAGTTTGCTAGCTGGGTGTTGATGGCCTTTTCGATAATCTTGGCTAGGAATGGCAGGAGAGAGATGGGCCTGAAGTTCTTGAGGTCCGTCGGGTATGCAGAGGGTTTCTTCAGGAGAAGGCTGATTTCAGCATGCTTCCAGTCACCGGAGAATGTGGCGGTCTCGAGGGAGCAGTTGATGATCAGTCATATCTCAGGTGCGATGGCAGTGGCAGCCCTGTAGAAAATATGGGGGGACAGGGGTCTGAGGGTGCCCCAGAGTGTATGCTCTTCATGGTCTTTAAGGTGTCTTCTGTTGTGAGCGGAGTCCAAGTGAGTAGGGTCGATTGGCTGGTATTGCTTGGCAGTGGGGTTGAGGGCATGCAGAGGTCTTGGTTGCAGAAGTTGTCGTAGAGCGTCTTAATCTTGACGTGAAAGAAGGAGCTGAGTCTGTTGCAGAGGTCTTAGGAGGGAGGGATGTCTGTTATTTCGGTGCCAGGTTTTTAAGTTCCTGTATGATGAAGAAGAGTTCCTTGGAGTTGTTGGCATTGGGAGAATTCTGTTTTGTAGGAACTTCTTCTTTGTGGATTTGATGAGTTGGTTGTGTGCTGTGGTAGCAGTTCTTTAGGTGGTGCGTGTTTCAGAGGTTTAGCTTTTTCTCCATGTCTTTTCAAGTTGTCGGCAGGAGTGCTTGGATTCTTGGAGTGCCGTGGTGAACCAGCTTGCCTTCTTGTTGTGTTGTCCTGTGGCTTTCTGGAGGGGGCAAGTGTATTGACGCCATTGGTGATCCATCAGTTGAGGATGCTTGCTGCGGTGTTAGCATCTGGCGCCGTTGGGGGTAGAGTGCTGGTGAGGGTGGAGGTGAGATGTTCTTCTGTGACTTTGTTCCAACTTCTGCAGAGGAGGCAGCATGCATGCTCGTGTGTGGTAGGTTTTCTAAAGGAGAAATGGATGCAGTGGTGGTTCGTCCACAGGAGTTCTATGGTGTAGTTGTAGGAGACTCTGTTTTCTCCTGCGGAGATGGGGTCGAGTGTGTGTCCTGCTGTGTGTGTGGGGGCGGTGTCAAGGAACATCATTAACAGTTAGTCATTCAAGCAATAACTGAACTCAACATGCTTAATGCCGATGGAGTATGGTGCAGGGCTTAGGAGCTCCGTCCCGCCAGCGGCTGTTCAGCACCATCCTGATCCCCTGTGCGCCATATCTCAAGCCGAGAGCGGGCCCTGTAGCTCTGTGATGAGAGCGGACTGAAGGGAAGCTCTGAAAATAAGCCTTCAGGTGAAGATCCCGGGGGAGAAGGCTGGGGGTCCAGAGCCGCAGCCTGAATAAAATGGAGGTACCCATTGGAGTTGGAAGAAGCACCAGCGTGGCTGGCGGGACTGCTGAGCCCTGAACACAGTGAGGTCCCACAAGACACCCCTGACCCGACCCGGCAGCGGAGGTGAGAGCGGTAGGCTGGGCGTTAAGCCTCTGGGACAAGGATTGGGAGCATTGATCGGAGGGGAGTGCGCAGCCTGGGCTTCTGGCCGCTGTGAGCATGGATGGGGCTGGGGACTTTCCGGGCACTCCTCCCCCTCCTTGGCCTGCACAGCGAATGGACTGCGAAGAGTCTGGTGGTCCAGCATCCCTGACAGCCTCCGCGCTGAGGTAGGGACTTGCCTCTCTGTTGATTCGGCGGGAGCCTTGGCGCTGACTCGATCCCCCCAGTCTCCTACTCAACTGCTGCGCCTCTCTGAATCCTGGACACGCCTAGAGGCGCATAAAGGGAATAGCAGGCCCTCACGGCCCGAGACCTGCTTAGCTGATGGAGCAACGAGAGCCGACATCGCCCCCCAGGCTACCCCTTTACTACCACACCCTCTCCGCATCAAGACCATGCCGGAAGGCGCATAAAGTGAATTGTGAGCCACCGCTGAGCAGGGTCCATTTCTCTGCTGGTAGGTACTCAAGCATGTATCCAGAATGTAGGGGCTCATGAGACTGGGAGCAAAAGCCAGACCAGTGTGGTAGGAAGAGCTGAGGAGCTGATTGGAAATAGCGAAGGAGGAATAAGACCAGAAGCTGAAGGCTGCACGGGCCCTACTCAGACCTGAAAAGAAGGCCTCAACACTGGACGTCAGCAGAACTGGCATGATGGAGGTCACCCTGCATGCACATTGAGGCAAGAGGGGGCGCCCCTGACCCCAAGAAGAATGAATAGCTGACCCAGTAGAGTATATGTGAAGGGTGTCAAGGTGCAAGGCACGCAACTGGGCAGAGAAGGGACTTACCCTGCCACAGAGCTGGGTAAACTCTACCCTGGTGTGAAACCGCACCAGAGATAATGGCAGGCTGAGGCGTTAAGAGAGGGCAGAGGCAAGAGCATAACTACGCCCAGCTAGACCTGCGCCAGGCACACGGAAGCAAGGACCAGATCCCTAGCAGAGCAGCTGGGGAGATCCTAATGTAGAGGCATGTAAATGTGAGCCCCCACATTGGATACAGCATGAGAAGGTGGAGATGGGAGACGATCAACTTGAGAGACTGCTTAACTGTATTTATAGAACTGGAGTTCGCCACAGAGCTCGGGGCAGGCTGACAATTTAAAGCGTCGCTAGCACGACATTTGGCGCCTACTAGGAAGGCACAGGATACTTACTTGCAAACAAGGGTGTATGCACCTGTGGGACGTGCACGAATGGCAGAGGGATCACGAGTAACAATGGAGAAGCAGACCAAGAGGAGAGATTGTGAGGAAACACAGGCCGATGACCCCCCAGAAGAGAGCGAGGTACAAACCTGCTCAATGGACGTCTCTAGGAAACTGACTCTACAGGAAATCTTACAAGCCATAAATGCCTCTATTGAGAGGCTGGAGGCTAAAATTGGCTCAAGAGGAGTGGACTTAGGCCTGCTGAGAGACGACCCTGACGCTTAACGGAGAGGGTCATAGCAAATGAGCGCCAGATGTCTGAATCCGCCCCTGCCTTGACAGAAATGAAGGCTCAACTTAATGTATTGGAATCGAAAGTGTGGGTGCTAGACCTCCAGGCTGAGGGTTCCCATAAATTGCTCAAGATAAAACAACACCAGAGTGATTGGCCTGGCCAAGAAAGTGGAAGGAACAAGCCTGATAGGATACTGAGAGGAGTGACTCCGCGCAACAGTGGCACTAGAGGGTCTCTGATTGTTCTATGCCCTTTAGAGAGCCCACTGAGTACCGGCAAGACCGCCTGCCCCAGGAGCCTCTCTAAGGCCGGTGATAGCGAGGCTCCTGAACTACCAGGATAGAGACCACATACTGGCGCAGGCCTAATGGCAAGGAGAAATCAGAGTCAACCATGTGGTGGGGCAAATATTTCCAGACTTCTCTAGGGAGGTGCAGTAGCAGAGGAGCTCTTTCCAGAGCGTCAAGCTAAAACTGTGGCAGCTCAACTACAAATTTGCAATGCAATACCCGGCCAAGCTACGGGTGCTCACACTCCACACCTGACACAACTGAGTTTTTGCCACCCCACAGGAGGTATGGAATTGGCCAGAACGACACTGCGGAATATCCCAACCCAGAAACCAGAGGTGCTACTTTGGCCGAGGCAGAAAATCCTGCAGTAGAGCGCCCAAAAGAGACACACTGGCGCCAACACAGGCAGAGGTGTAGATGGAGTGACGAAGCACAATGCAGGTGGTGGCATTGATCAGAAGACAGGGCCAGACCGCGCTAATTCAGAGGCCGGTGGGTCTGGAGCAGACTCGGGCTCGGAGCTGGACTCAAGTCTCTCGGAGGCCCAGAGCAGTGAACTCCCTAAAGTGACACAGAGAAAGGCCAATGAGATCATCTGATGGAGCAGGTAGGGGGCCAGACGAAATGCACAGCGCAGGAGTAGGACAATAAGACAAAGAGGTGAAGCCAAATACTCTGGGGGAATGTAAAAAGACATTGGATGCTGTAGCTGAGCCGGGCGGCGTGCTGACGGGCAAATACACCTGAAGCATCACCTGCCCCACTTACACATCCCGTGAGTGAGTTCTTCATGGACACAGACTGTTAGTTTGGATGGGAGCTTAGTACCTGCTTGTCCTGGGGAAGGGGCGTTGGGAATGTTGTTTTTTTGTTAGCTTCCACGTTGGGGAAACACGAGTCGCATCACATGTTCATAGCAGTAATGAGTCGAAGCAGAAGATCAGTAAAGAGGACTTGAGGAAATAAAGATTCATAAGAGGGAGAGAGAACTAATATATGGCAGATACTATAAGATATAAGTGCTTAACCTGGAATATAAGTGGTATGCATACCATGAGCAAGCGCTACAAGGTGTTCTCCAATCTTAATAGAAGAGGAGTACAAATAACACTCCTCCAGTAAATTCACCTAACAGCCAAAGAAGGACAGGTCCTCCAGATGCGATTGTGAGAGCAGGCATTATACACTACATATTTGGCCTATGCTAGGGGAGTACTGATCTGGATAAGGGCCAGAGTGCTTTCCAGATTACAGATACGCTGACTGACCCTGAAGGCAGATATGTTGTAGAGTGAGAGAGACTTGAAGGCACAGCGCTGAGTGTAGTAAACATATATGCCCCAAATGTCAAACAGGTACATTTTCTGGCCCAACTGACCCGACAACTAGCTCCACATTTGACTTCCACCGCGATCATAGGTGGAGATTTTAATATTGTGGCGGACACCACCCTTGACATGTCTCATTCGCCAGAGCAGTACTTCCTGACGACTCGTAATGCAAGGGCGTTCAGAGAATTGCAGGGACAGTGGGGATTGGTGGATTCTTGGAGAACCCCAAACCCCTTAGACAAGGACTACTCAGCAACACATCAGGTACATGCATGCCTGGACACATTCCTGTGTACCCCAGATATGCAAGGCCAGGTCCATATGGTTAAATACCTGGCCAAGACGATCTCGGATCCTAATCCCTTCCTCATGGGGCTTAGGTGGACAGGCCCTAACCCAGTCATTTCTACCTGGAGACTATGCCCAGAGTCTTTTGAAGATCAGGTTTTTAGAGGAGGAGTCCGGTAAAAGATTACACAATATTTCCAGGATAATGATTGGACGGCAACCTCCCTCTTGCCAAAGTGGGATGCTTTCAAGGTGGTGCTAAGAGGCGATTGCATAGCAGAGACTGCGGGGGTCAGACACACGCTCACATCGGACGTCCTGACAGGTGAAAGGGAGTCTAGAGATGTGGAACAGAGGTGACCGGGGCACCCAGAGCTGTATACGGAACTTCAGGAGGCGCAGGAGATGGTATTCCGACAGAATGAGCGACTGCGCTGTTTTGACTATCTATAGTTCCTAGACCGCATGCGTGCTGAAAGAGACAAGTCAGGCTCCTTGCTGTCATGGCTGGCCAACCCAAATAGTTGTGGGTTGGCCAGCCATGGAGGACAAAGATGGAAACAGACAATATATTGAGGAAGGGATTAACAATAACTTTAACCAGTACTACAGCAGACTGTATCGCAGAGCCTCCCAGTGCGGGGATGAGACAGGAGGGGGAATATTTAGAGGGGCTGAGACTGCCGCGACTAGAATCAGAGGATTAGGAGGACTTTGGGGAAGTTATCTCCCTGTGAGAGGTATAAATAGCCATCAAACAGACGGATTACATTCCGAATTCTACTCGGCTTATGCGGCGGGGATAGCCCATAGGTTGGTCTCGCTATACGAGGCAACCAGAGAACCTAAAATACTACCGGACACCACTAGGGAAGCCTTTATAGTCCCTGTCCTTAAACAGGGGAAGCCAGCTCATGACATAACAGCCTGTAGACTGCTGTCCATGCTTAACATGGACTATAAAATATTGAGCAAGATAATAGCTACCAGGTTGTTACCTCATATGTCCAAGCTGGTACATGCGGATCAGGCGGGCTTTACTCCGCAAATGAATACTGCCATTAACATCAGAGGTCTCACGGCCATACTCGACGCAGGAGACTTTTCTCCACACAACGCAGTGTTTACGGTGGATATAGAAAGGGCATTTGACATCTTAGAGTGGCGATACCTGTACAAAGTACTGTAGCAGATGGGCCTGGGCGAGGGCTTTGTGCGATGAGTAAAATAACTATCTGCAGATCAGAGGGCCAGAGTGCGTCCAGGGAAGTTTATATCCCAGAGTCAGATGGTGGAGAGGGGTACAAGACAGGGATGCCCTCTATCCCCACTGTTATTTGCCTTGGCCTTGGAGCCATTGGCGTGTCACGCCCGGCTGGGGCGGGACTATGTAGGGCTGAAGGTAAGGGAGATGAGCCATCATATCGCTCTGTATGCGGATGATCTACTCCTCTTTTGCCGAAATACAGAGGAGGATCTATGTGGTGCCAAAAGTATGCTAGAAGAGTTCAGTTACCACTTGGGACTGAGGGTGAATTGGCAAAAATCTAGACTGTTCCCCTCGACAGCAGACAGGCTTCATCCGGATGGATTGAAATGTCTACAATGGAAGCCCACCTACCTTGAGTATCTGGGGGTGAAAATCTAACACAGTGCTACAGACTTAGTAGAGGGCAATGTGGGTAGGGGAATACGACCCCTCCGCTCCTCTATGAAGTTCTGGGGCTACCTGCCGCTGTCTGTGGCAGGCACAGTGGCCCTGTTGAAAATGGTGGCTCTCCTGCGCCTGCTTTACATCTTTGGGACTCTTGGTATAATTCGCGAGCGTAATATTTCAAGATTCAAACTCACAAATGATAACGTTTGTATGGGGGCAGGGTGCAGGCGATTAGCCCTAACCATGATGCAGTGCTCCAAAGTGACGGGGGATGGAGGGTCCCAAACCTTGAGGCATATTACCTTGCAGCGCATCTGCAATGGCTCGTGAGGTGGCTGGCGGCCAGTAGGAATCCGAGAGGGACGCAATGCCCATTTGCTCCAGAGTCCCCAGATCTGGTGAGAATACTATTCAGACCAAAGCAACGGCCGTGCATGGGAACTAAAGAGACAACAACAGTGACGCAGCGCTGGGCCAGATGGCTGCAGCGCACCAGATGCAGAATCCCCTACTCCCCAGACCTACCTCTGGAAATGCTCAAATTCTTGCTGCATGTAGGAAATTGGATGGGACTAGACGACTGGAGGGAAGCGGGAGCGGCTGTAGTTGGAGCTTCCTTTTGGGGACTTCTGAGAGGAGTTTGACCTTCCGCGAGGGCATTTCTTGATGCATAGAGCCCTCACCACGGTGTTCAAGAAACATTGGGGCACCGGATCTGTAAAACCAAGGGCAGTAGACTGCTGTAGATACATGGCCCTGTCGGCTGGTAGAATTAAAACGGTCTCCTGAATTTACAGGGCAATCAGGAGTGACATCCAGAGGCCCAGGGGGTACTGATTGCAGAAGAGATTTGGGAAACCATTGTGGAAAGAACCCTTAAGATATGCAGGAATGCATGACTTAAGCTGATAAATGACGTCTTCTAACATAGAGAGTACCTTACACCTGCGCGAATCAGACGATATTTCCAAGCAGAGGCGGCGGCCTGTCCCCATGCGGGGAACAAGAGGTGCATGTACTTCACATGTTATGGGACTGTCCTAGCCTGCGAGTCTTTTGGGAGGAGGTGATAAGCATGATAGAAAGTACAATAGATAAAGAGATACCACATACACCGGGCCATTGCCAACTGAGCTGGTTCCCACATACGGCCAAGACAAAAGTTAACTGGGAGGTTTCAGGACCTTGCATATATATTAGCTTTACGGGAAAGCACTAAGAATTGGAAGTCGACAGGGAGACAGAGAATAGAGACCTGGAAAAGAGAATAAGAGAAATGAGTGTGTGCAGAAAGCGGAGTCCTACTAAGGGAAGCAAGACGAGGTATAAGGAACCTGGAAACTGCAAGGGCTTGGGGGAGGCAGCTAGATGGTAAACAGGCACCAGACGTAGACGACACAGGAGACGCCAAATCGAACTCACCATCACTGGACAGGCACAACAGGAAGACAGCCCAAAGAGCATAAGAGAGAGAGTAGCACACAAATTTCCTCACTACAAGTGGACCCCAAATGAGACTAAAAGACAGAATTGAAGACATGAGCATGCACTGTGTAGTAAATTACTTCTCTACTGTTCTTCATTAAGTAGAATGTACCATGACATCATAGAATGCCTGGGTGTCTCTCTGGCTCACAGAGTCAGTTGGTCAACTCAGGCTGAGCTGCTGGGAGCTTGGTCCTGGTGGGGTTACATCTGTACTTCCTACTTTCTCCTACTCATCTATCCTTGAAGAGAGCTACAATAAAGGATTATTTAACTATACAGCTGGACTATGTATCATCATTTACCACACACTGCTAGGAACACTAAACTGCACTTAAGTGATGTTGCAAAGTAAACACTCAAAGAAGATGGTGAGTTTAAGGGGTTAATGCAGGAACCCAGCTGTAAATTGAGGAGGACAGTCCGAACACTCCTCTTCCAGCCTCAACCTGCCTCAGAATCCTCTCGCTGGATTCCTTGGTTACAGAGTGGAATCCAATGAGGTCATGTGGCAATGAGGACATGAACACAAGTGACTCGTTAAGGGGGGAGGGAGTTGATTTCCTGTTACAACAGAACAGAGAAGACAAAACTGTAAGTTGGAAATGTGCAAATGTATCCTGAACATTTGATAATGACAAGGTGTTTAAGTGAAATGTCAATAAAATCTGTCTAAAAAAAACCCACATCATGCCAGGGCTAAGAATCAGAAATGAGGGAAACCATGGCAGGAAAGAAACCCAACTGTGCTCAATGCTATGGGTGAACAAGGAGGATTAGGAGATAATAGGGCCCACTGGATTAAACCAAGCTCTCCTTGAGGAAGAAGTGACACACTCAGTCCAGAAAAGAGTGGGTGGAAGAGAGTTACATCCATGGTCAGGCATGGCAGTAAAACATGATAACCTGTCGCGGGGTGTCTCGGCGCAGGATGTTGCTTGGTATCTGAAATAATTCTTTCATATTCCATTGCTTTATATTAACATACACATAGCATGTAGTTACAGCACAGGTGCTGAGAATAGTACTTGCACAATGGCCACTTCTTTGCTAGCCCTATCCAGATCTCAAACCAGTGAAGAAAATGAATTCATTAAGTGTTTGATAGCACATCACAATGGAAATTTGAATTGATCTTTAAAAATTAGAAAATAATTATTTGAAGTAGAAAGTGTATTGTCTCTTTGAATATTGACTGTATCCCTTTCAACCTATGATTGGCATTGGCTTTAGTTGATTGAATAGTTCCCGAGAATTTTAACATTTCTCATTCATCATGAACCACTTAGAAATGAAAAGAATCTCACTTCATCTGAATCTCGTTAAAGACCCTGAAACTGCTTTTGTCTTTCATCCGCTTTCACTCCGAAAAAAGGTATTAATCTGTCAAAATGTCTGAAACCTGCCATTATGATGATTAACGCTGTGAACTATGCTAGTGATGCACAGAAGCGTGCCCCGCTGAGAGGGAAAAAAGCAGAGATGGCATCCTTAGGTGGGAAGTTCAACAGTGAAGAACAATGGACAGTACAAGATTTTCCTTTGTCATGTAAAATAATTAGTTTCTTCATTAGATCTATTGGTCATCTGCGAGATATATATGAGGATGCAAGCGCTTTCGTTTTTCAAATAGATGCTGGAGGGCATGGACTGCATAGTGGGTTGAGGTGTCGGAATGTATCACCATATCGCTCCCACTGGAATCACATTTAATAGATCCTAACAGGGCGCGTGGCTGAGCTACTGTGCAATGAAATAGATGCATGCATTCTCGTCTCTAGTTCAGTTTATCTCTGAAGGTTATTTTTCATAACAATCCTGTTTGCAAAAAATGAAACAACTGTTGGGGCAAATTACCATTTCATATGATCTCTTAGAGTAACTTATTTTGTATAAGATTTGATAAAGCTCCTCTCCTGCTTTCACCAGTTGTACCTCATCAGTGCTGAGCCCCTACCTTCTCATGTAAGTAAATAAGATGCCACTGCAGAGTAATACATGTATTGTAAAACGAAATGCAGTGCTTCTAGTGCAATATAGTTATGTTTTGAACTGCTTTCATTCACCTATTTGCACTCTGTGATGGAACAGGTTTCATATGCACTCTTGGCTTCTCATAGTCCTCAACAATACTTCAGTTTGGCCCCAATATACCCCAATGGGGTATATTGCATTTGAGTGGTATCGGATGGTAATTCTGAGCATGAAAAATATAGTTTCTGCCATTGGTGGTCTGAACATTTTTGTAAGTAATTTGATGTCCCTGATTACCACTTTTAAGTCTGTTGAGGATTGTGAGAATGCAAGACAAGAGTTGATGAGAAGTTTTACAGCAATGATCTATCCCAGTAACGAACCTCTAAGATTCACCTTTAGGAAGGCCAGAACAATCAAAAATGTATTATCAGAAAGCTTCTTACCTCTTCCTAAATCTACCTCTTAGATAGGAGAAACACCTGTTTTCTATCCATGTTTGAAGTGTAAAGTATGCCACTGTAACACTATACTCACTCAAGACAATGTACCACACATAACTAGGGAGTCAATAAATACATCACATGCAATACTGGTCATGCAGCCTATGGCATTACATGTCCCTGCCAGAAGAGATACAGTTACAAAGCATATCCTCAAACAATTTAGGGGTATATTCACAAGAACGTGTGATAAACTACCACAAGAGTAGCGTAACACAACTTTCAACATTGCAGCCTATCGCAGGAAAACAACTCAGTGACAACGTGGAATTCACAACAAAGCGGTAGCATGAGATAGTCTGCTGAAACTGTGGCCAATGTCCGTGATACAACCACCTCGATGGAGACAAAAATACAAACCACAACACCAAAAAACCTGCGATGAGGAGATCAGCGATAAGCAGCGCCAGGCCTGCAACACACACTTGGCAGGTGAGAAAAATCACCATAAAAGTAGAAAAAACACCCAACACCCAAGCACCATGGAGGCAGCCAGAGCAGGTGCAGTGGACAAGCGCAACCGCACAAGCACCCCGGACAACCAGCCCGGGACCTCAGGGACAGGGAAGGCCAAGGACAAGAAGAAGAGGAAAAGGAAGTTCAGTCCGCAGGCAAACAGGATCATAGTCAGGGAGGTGATGGAATACCATCAACAACTGTTCGTCACCTCCAATGTGTCATTGGGCACCAAAAATGGGATATGGCGGGTCATCGTAGACAAGGTGAATGCCATCGGTGAGCAGAAGAGGACTATGGACGAGGTCGATGGAATGACATCAAGCGGTGGACCTAGGAGAAACTCTCCGCCAACCAGAAGGCAGCAACGCAGACTGGAGGTGGGGGCCCAGCGCCACAGCTCGAACTGGATGACATGGAGGAGCTGGTGTCAACAGTCATCAGTGTGGAGACTGTGGCCGGAGTCGGGGGAGCGGTCACAGCGAAACATGACACAACACAACTACAACAGGGTGAGTGACCACCAGGTACTGGGGGGACAGGTGGAGATTGGCACAATAGCACACATGCACAATCAAGCAGAGCACAGTGCACACCCACAATGACTCTGGGTCATCGGCCAGATCCACAGACTGTCACAATGTACAATGCCATACTGCCTGAATGTCAATATGTACCATGCGGCAACATACATGTGGACACATTGTAATACACCATCTTCCCTTCACATCACAGGGGCACCGTCAACACCTCCTGCAGAGCAGTCCCAGCCACTCTTCACTGTTGACGAGGAGGACAACACCAGCATCGGCACCCAAACCATCCAAGACATCATTGACCTCACCCGCCACTCACCTCCAGAATCAGGGCAGCCCAGCTACATCGAGAAGATCCCACTCACTAATCAAAGCACCCAGCAGGAGGCACCCACAGCCCCAGCACTCCCCCAAGATCCCCAGGAACAACACATGGCCTTCCAACGCCATGTGCTGGAGTGCCAGAGGGAGACCGCAGAGCAGGTGCGGTTGGACTTTGGCATCATGGCAACCAAACTTGACACCATCCTTGGGTGTGTAGACCAGATCAAATGAGCCCTGACTGAAATGGCTGGAGTCATGATGCGGAGTGAAGAACACCTATCCGCTCAGAGTGGCTCCAGCGATACCAGCCGTGAGCTGGCACACATGCGGAGGCTCATGGAGGACATTGTGCGGATGGAGGCGGAAAGGATGGCAGCCACTGCTGCACATCAGCGGAATGTAGTTGGGATCTACCATGCCTGCATATCCTCATCATGGCATTACTTCCACCAGGTGTGGAGATGATGAATGCTGCTGCCCTCACACCATATACATGCCCCATGGTTTGTCTCTGCCTCCCAGTGCGGCAGACCTAACCACTCTGGCACCTGATGGGACAGTGGCACACAGTGCGGCTGACAATCCACCTCCAGCCCCTGATGTGTCAGTGGCACATAGTGCCACAGCCGGTACAGCAACCCCCACAGTTGGACCAGAGCACACATCCGGGGATGAGGACGTGGATGTGCCTGTGATCAAAAGGACTCAGTAGCATTCATTTCCACCACCTGGCCTGTTTCTGCTTGGCTTCATGACCTTCAACTGCCCCTGATTCACTCAACTGAACTCACCTTGGACAGCGACATGGACTGCCACATCCTGTTTGATGACCAATGATACAGCGACCAGACTGCGGATTGTACCCTTCCTCTTCCGTATGATTTGTCATCCCTGGATGGACTCTGGCATGACCTCCACGGGCCCCTATTGTGTAGTGTGCTTGGCATTGCCCTGTACCGCTCCAGCTGCAGAACTCCACTGGATGTGCAATAAACATCCAGTGACGCACTGCTGTGTCATGTCTTTCATCATTCATGTATGTATGTCTGGATAAATGTAGGGACAGTGATTTCCCTAGTGTCAATGATGCTCATCCTGTGGAATGCCAGTTAGAGGGTGCTACATGGCAATTTGTGTAATGGGTCCCGTGGACACCACAACAGGGACACACGCATCAGCCACTTCCTTGCCTGGAAATGGACTTGAACCACGCCTAGTGCCCATGAGTCACTTCTGCAAGCCCTGCGCTGTTCTGGCATACGGCAGGCCAGACCACTCCGCTAACGCTCCGAGTAGGGGCCCTCATTGCTACCCGTCACAGGTAGACTCGCTGGTGGTGTGCAGGTCACTGGTCTAGTTGTCAGCATGTTACAGCCACTCCCTGAGGGCAGGTTTGCACGCACACCACAACCATCCACCACAGGCATCACAGGCCACGTGAGCCCGCAAATATAAGGGGCCGACAACATCACACACCCCTCTGCCGGCGGGGAATGGATTACAGACCCGAGGCCTTGAAGCTGGCATGGGCCTACCACCACGTGGCGCTGACTGGGGTTGAACAGGGTTTGTGGCACATGCTGCATTGTGACTGGCACAGGCACCCCACCACAGGACGCTAACTGGCGTTGAACAGGGTTTGTGGCACATGCTGCATTGCGGCCGGCACAGGCACCCCACCACAGGATGCTGACTGGGTTGAACAGGGTTTGTGGCCCACGCTGCACTGCGGCCGGCACAGGCACCCCACCATGGGACGGTGACTTTGGGTGCACTGAGTCATTGGCACCTTACACTGCTGAGCGGGTGTGCAGCCTGCGATGATGCCCCGTCCCAGTGGTCCAGAGTGCGCAGGACTTTTGTGCCTTGCTGGACCGCAGTGTAGGCCGAGCCAGTGGGCTGCGCAGGACTACCGCCACGTGGCCTCGCTTCTGGGTTCCCAGAGTTAGTGGCACCCATTGGGCTGAGCGGGTTTGCAGCCTGCGATGGTTTCGGGTGCCCTGGTATGTCCTATGCCATGGAGTAATCAAGACCCTGCACCAGACGTGAGACCTGGTGGCCTGCGCAGCGCGGCTGCATGGTGTGGAGGGTGCCATGTCCGTGGGCACCGGGCTAGTGGCTTGCAGATGCACGTGGTGGGACATCCTGTCTACACGCCGGTGGCAGAAGTGAACAGTGAGGCCCGGGTGTGCATGCTCCGATGTCCGGGGGAAGGGGCTGGGGTGCCTCTGCCTGGGTGTGCATGTGCGTGCGGGCGATGTCTTATGCAAGTGTGTGTACTGTTCCAGTCATGCATCTGGACGCTTCTTCTCTCTCTCTCTCTCCCCTCTATTCTTCTCTCTCTCTCTCTCTCTCTCTCCCCCCTCTCTTCTTCTCTCTATCTCTCTCTCCTTCACTCTCTCTCTGTCCTTTGATATGTGCAGGACACACCTTCTCATCATGTTTTTTGTCTTGCAGGCTGTGACCTGTGGATTGTGTCGAGGGGAGCAGCCATGTGTTTTCATTTAATTTCTGTGTTCATTTCAATAAAGTTTCATTGTTTGCATCAAAAGTGAATGTGTGATGCTCATTTCTGTGACAAAACATGCATGTCACGTGTTGTGATTGTGCGACATCAGGCAGAATATTTCGTACATGTTTAGGTGTAGCTGATGTGGCATGCCTTGAGTCGGGGGGGGGTGCCAGGGAGAGGTGGTCCTGGGGGTGGTGTTGTTGGGTGTTGTGGCCCTCTTGGGTGTCCATGCTGCATGTTAATTTGCTCCATGGCATCTGTTTGTCTTCAGGTGTGGCTGTGGGCTGTGCTCCTTTTTGTGGTGCAGGCTGTGGTCCGACTTTATACCAGGTCAGAGCAGGTGTTCTGATTCAAATAAGTCTTTATTTCGACTACATGTCATAAAAGACAGCATATTTAAAAAAACGAAGAATAAAAATAAAATCACAGCGTCAATTCCATAATACATTAATGGAATGTATGAATAGTTATTTCAACTAATATACTACAAGATCAAAAGGATGTTCTTATAAATTCTGCTGAGTTGATCCCATCTACTGATTGTTCCATACACATTAGTTAAAATCATAAATATTATAAATTGAGGTTAAAACACACTAAAAATAGAACAAGATTTACAATACATTTATAATATTTAAACAATCAAAGTTTGAAACAGGATTAGACTGGTGGGGTATTCAATGATTTTAATTTGTTCCTACAAATTGCCCACGTCCAATTCAAAACTTTGGCCACGGCAATTACTAAACTCTCGGAACAATCCGTTCTTAGAATCCTTAGCGCTTCTGTACCTCTTTTAATGCCTTTATGAATGCATATTGGCCTGAGCCATTTAGAACATGGAGATTTATACTCAGGGCATATAAAGAGGACGTGGGCTAGGCTTTCTGGTTGGGTAGTGCAGAAGGGGCACAAAACACCATTGCTGGTTGACCATTTACTAGTAAATATATTAATTGGGAGAGTTCCCACCCTGTACTGGTGGAACCGTTTCCTATCCTCAGGAATGGTAATAACATCCCAGTATGGTTCGTAGGCCGGTATGTGTTTGTGCTCCAAGAAATCCCTAGTTGTTGAAGGAGCATTACAGTTCTGGAAATCTCTTTGAATTACCATGGCCCAATAGAGCTCCTTCAGGGTCTTGCATGATGGTATAGTATTTTGTAATGGGTTGTCCCATAGGTCCCCCAGACCCATAGCTTTATAGATCAGCCTGACTTCTCTGAACCAGGGTATTCTACTCCCTTTGTCCATGTCTCTGGTTTCTAATAGAGCCTGAGCATAGTGAGAAAGTTCAGGGGTGACCCAGATCCTCCGCCAGTATGCAATCGGTCTCAATCGTGCAACGTCCTGAATTCCCTGACAGCCCAAGTCTAAGTAGAGGGGTATCAGCGGTGTAGATGGGGGAAGCCTCACCAGGCCCCTCATGAACTTATTTTGGGCAATTGTCAGGGCCGAGATATTAAATGGCCCCCACAATTCTGCCCCGTATAATACGGAAGCCCGTATTTTAGTGTCGTATATTTTTAGGGCTGGAGCTATTGGTTGTGTAGCCGAGGATCGTAGTTCTCTTAAGAGCACTCCTGCCAACTGTGCATGTTTAGTGGATAAGTAATTCATATGGGGTTTCCAATCTAGGCTAGACCCCAGGGTAATTCCAAGATAGCTAAAAAAATTGGGTCTGCTCAAGGAGCTCTCCATTCATTAATGCCCTACCTTTCACAGTCTTGTGCCTGTGAATGACCATAAATTTTATTTTAGATACGTTAATGGTTAAGCCGTAGTCTGTGAAGAAAGCCTCAAAACACCCAATTGCTCTCTGGAGCCCTTGTTGTGTTTTGGAAATTAAAAGGGTGTCGTCGGCAAACATTAACAGGGGTATCGGGACACCTTTTATCTTGGGAGCATCTGTAAATGAGTCCTTGTAATAATCAATAACCCTGTTAATGTACAATGTGAACAGTGTCGGTGCTAAGACACACCCTTGTCTTACTCCTCTCAGAGTTGGAAATTTATCGGTGGCCTGGCCTTGCTCCCCCCACCGGACCTGCGCAAAATTATTATCGTGGAATTTTATTAAGAGAGCGAGGAGTTCCGGTGGCATGCCTTGCTCCTGAAGAACTCTCCACATCCTAGTGCGCGGCACTAAGTCGAAGGCCGATTTCAAATCGACGAAGGCTGCGTATAGGGTACCTCCTCCAAGAACTACCCACTTCCATTAAATAGTAGCAAATCTAAAAACCTGGTCCACGGTACTCGTGAATGGGCGAAAGCCAGCTTGCAGTGGTGACATAACCTCGGCATCGCCTATTCAACTCTGGATCCTGAACAGCACGAGCCTAGCCATCACCTTCTGAATACAGGCTATCAGGCTAATTTGCCTGTAGTTGGCGGGATCAGCACGATCACCTTTCTTAAAGATAGGGATTATTTCGGCTCCCTTCCAGATATCTGGAATTGGGGAGCCTTTAGCGATGGCATTTGCAAGTAGCTGTATATACGGTGCCCAGACTGCTCTGCCATGTAAAAAGAGATCCGCGGGTATCGTATCCTGCCCTGGAGCTCTCCCTTTAGGGACAGTAGTTAGGGCATATTCAACTTCTTTCAAGCTGAATTGCAATGGAGTAATAATTACATCGTTAAGGATGGTATTACAGCGTGTCCCTGTTTCCCAATCGGGGCATGCAAACTGAGTCTTAAAATGAGACAACCACAATTCAGGAGGGACGGAATTTTGCGTGTAGGCCCGGTGACACCCCTAACCCCTTTCTACTAAGTCCCAAAAACCTACCATATTTCTCGACTTACTAGCTTCAAATAGCTCTTCCCAATATTTTTCATCCCAGGATTTTTTAGCTTCCTGCTGGGTAATTTTATAGTTGCGTCTTGCAACTTGTATTAGATCCCTATTCCTCGATCTTACTGCTGCAGCAAGTAGTTTGTATGCAGCCCTGTAACTTTTACCGTACCAAGATTCTGTCTGCTTTCTATTGTTGCGTTGTGGGCCAGTTACCTCTTTAATAAAATATTTACTAAGACTTGTAAAAAGTGTTGTGTGAATTGGAAAAACCTTGGATATAAGATCATCATCAGATATGCATCCCTGGAGCTCTGTGGTTGCGCTTACTACTAATTTGTCCATTTCAATAATATGTTCCTGTTTCAGAAGGCACTCAGCCCATTTCAGTCTCCTAGTATCATTTGTGGGGAAAATGTCAATGGTTATCGAACTAGCTACAGCATCCTTTTGCTTTAAATAATTCTAACTCTAAACTAAGAGCAGGTGTTAATTTCCTGCTGTTCACACGCCTTATCGCGTGTTTTGTGTTCTTATTAAGGATCTGGCTGGTCGTTGTGAATTTTAAGGTGTGGTGTTTTCACAGCTTTTGGCACAGGAATGCCTACTCTGCATCTCATTAGTGATAGTTACGGGGTCCTCTGTGGCGATGCTTTTTGCGACTGCTATCACTGGTAAACTGGTGCTGTGGGCTCTTAGCACCAGTTTGTGAATGGAGAGGTAAATTTATCACGACTTTGGCTGTGATAAAGTGCCGTTAATTTGCGATAGCTCCTTATGAATATGCCCTCTAAGGGCAATCACTAACTGCAACTCCATAAAAATGTACGTTCTCAAAGACTAAGGGGCTTATTTCCATGCCCTTTTCAATGCCGGACATCATTTTTTCCTATTTTAAGTGACGCACCAGCGGAGCAAGGGGCTTGTCAATACACCTCTGAATTTTCTGTGTGGTGGCAAACTGACAAGCGAGGGTTGGAATAAGAGTCCAGTTCAACTGTAGAACCAGCAGCGACTTCCCAATGCTACAAATACACAGTTTATATTTTCACATGCGATATTTAACAGGGAATCATTTGTTATTGCCTTCTTGTGATATTAAAAACGAAACTACCTGATTCCATCGATTCTTTTACAGGCTTCGCGTTCCGGGATACCGAGAAAAAAAACACATTTGGACCATTTGTCAGGAATATTGGGGTATTTAGACTCGCCTGTAATATACGATTTTTAAAATTTCCCCAAAAGGAAAATTGTTTAGTTAACATGATCAATTAAGGGAAATGTGTCAAGAGTTTTTCGCTGTTACTATGAGGTATTCATGTTGTGCTGTGACCATGAAAATACAAGTGGTACTCATCTTTTTCCTATACAATTAACGTGCACTACTATACCGATATTAATAAAACCATAGCAACCAGTAATCTTGTTTATAGCATTCTGTACGCATGACCCATGCATGCATGTACCTTGTAGCTCAGAAGTGGGCCGTTTTTCTTTTCCTTGTTTTGATTACCAGTGGGGCAGTTCCTAGTAGAGCACCGGTCAGACCAGTGTACAAGAAAGAGAATGTGCTGCTTTGCCCTCAGTAATCCACTGAATCTTCCCTTCATTCAGCAGCAGGCAGTCAGGTCGAACATAGGATTGGGACTTCCACATCTCAATAAATGCCTTCCAGTTGCCATTTGAAATGCAGTGTGAAGGCGATATTTTTAAATGTGCAACATTTGTTGATGCTTCAACCGGAGAGCCCCTCTTAGCAGTTTGTTATAACTTTGAAGTCCATAAATTGATTTTCTGAGTACATCTGCTCACTGTTACACGTCATCTGTTTTTATTTTTAGCATTAGAAAACATTAGTATCCGGGTTGCGTTTTTTAAACGAGTATTAAACAAACGTTTACACGAGGAATTTACCAAAGGACACATTTGTTAGCTTGTCACTACTCGAGATTGTTTAAAACTGGGGTTTCATAGAGTTTTCATAAGGAAACATGAAAGTCTTGTTTCACACAGTGAAATAATGTTATAGTAGATTGCTACTTCCAGAACAATACGGGATTTTTACACCTATAGAGTGTGAATATTACTTGCCATGTAATGTACCAGGTAGTGTGGAAAAGAGTGCTTCTCAGCATGGGAACAACTCACTTTTTGGAGTGATGGAGCAACCTCTGGACCACTTCTGGCGCCAGCAAGGTTACCACACACTTTTTTAGTGTCTGGTAGATCTGGATGCGCCAGTGGAATTGCATTGTGGGCAGCGAGTGGCTGTGGCTATGGGTTTTATGATCCCAGGGAGGAATCAGTTCTGTCTCTACTAAATGCTCCTCCAACCACCCCTTGATTTGGAGCACTCTGTTACTAAATGGACCATTGTCTGCTTGCTGCAGGATGAACCACCAGCATGGAGTGGACCAATCCTGGCGTTTAGAGCAATGTAAGATTGAGAAAAGCTTTGTCATCTTAGAGAGAAAGGTGAGGTGTGGAATGCTGGTGATGGAGACTGACCCCGTATGATGTCTGCAGGCCTTAAGGAGCAGGTGGAGAAGCAGTGTACTGAAGTTTGTGGGCTATTAACTTCCCTTCAGAGTAAGCATTTGCTTAGAATTTGGTATATCACCTTTGAAAGAATATTTTGCTTTGTTTTTATCACTATTCTGGGGACACACATTCCCAGGCTCCCCAGTAATTTTACCACATCATCTGCGTTTGCATTGGCCGGCTCCTATCCATCAGTGTTTGCTTTGTCCTGCTCCTATTCATCAGCCTTTGCTTTGGCCTGCTCCTATTCATCTGCGTTTGCTTTGGCCTGTTCCTAATCATCAGCGTTTGCTTTGGCCTGCTTTTATTCATCTGCGTTTGCTTTGGCCTGCTCCTGTTCATCAGCGTTTGCTTTGGCCTGCTCCTATTCATCTGCATTTGCTTTGGCCTGCTCCTATTCTGACATTGCACCAAAGAAGGCATCACAGACGGAAGAGGAGCAGGAGGGCAAGGGGGCTAAATTACTGCTCTGCTCTTCTGAGAATAGTAGATGTTATTCAGGAATTTTCAGTTAATCTCAGAGTCTCTCTTTCTGCAATAGAAGAGCATTTGTGGATCCCAGCATGCCCATATGTCCTCATGGTTCTGTACCAGGGGAGTCTGAGTTATTATGACATTATGGCAATCACCCTGAGGCAGACTACCTACTTGTATTTGAAAAGGCCTAAAAAAGTCCAATTGATAATGGGACTTTGAAAGAAAGTTGGAGCAACGTATTCACCTGCAATTGAGATAGTAGAAATGGGGTTGACCGCAGCGGTAACTCCGCCATTAGAAGGGCTTTTCATCACAGCATCAACTACATTCACCCCAAATAAAGTGTCCACTGTGTAAATTCTAGGCCTTCCGTAACATGGCCTCAGAGTTTGCCAATCAACCGATAATATTTGGCAAACTGGCATCCCAAATACTAATTAGTATTTCCTGCTTAATCATGTAGGGGGGTTGGTGAGAGGTGGGTACTTTAGTGGCAGAAAAATAACGATAGTCGACACTAAGGAAAGGATAGCATTCTTGCTCTGCCTGTGGTGTCTGAAACAGACCTTCCCCCAAGGGATCAGCGGGGGCTCTATTTAACTGAGGAGACAAACCTGAAAAAACTATAAGGGAGTTTTCTTGAAATCTCCCATTTGGGTTTTACCAACCTTATTCAAAAAAGAACTTGCAGAATCAGCACAGCCCTAATACTAATGCATTGGAGGAAGAGGCTCCCTTTGATGACTTATATGGAATAAAACCGTTGGGAGATTTGTTTTGGCACAATGCTGTCCAGCTTTTGTCTGCTTGAAGCACCCAGTGCCCTCTTTGCCCCCAATCTCGTCCACCAAGGATGATACGCTCCCTGCCTTTAATTGCTTTTGCATAAAGGGTGTATGATTGTCAGGCAGCAACAACTGTAAAATTAGTGGTATGCACCTCTGCTTTTTACTCTTCAGGGTATGGCCTCTTCCCAAAGCGATAAGTTGTGATTTCTGAGAAATAAGGCTCAAATACTATAATTGTCACCAAAACAGAACTACCAAATTGAAAACATTTTGCAAAGGTGAATGGTATATTGTTATAAAGTTATCCTTTTGCCCTGTTCACCCCCATTGTCTGCTGAATGATATTGGTGATAAGTGACTCTGACCTTACCCTGGGCTCTGCTAACCAGGCCTAGGGTCAGTGCTATGTGTAAAAAGATACATGTAATAGGATACACTTACAATTGGCAATGACAGGCGCGATAAGTCCTTATTAGATACTACAGCTAGGGGGTTCAAACTACCAAAAGTCCCTAGTGTGTAATAGGGCATGGAAGATTGGAGGCTAAGCAGATTTCCTGCACTTGCATATGTTCACTGCTGACTACCTGTTGCCATTTTGTAGACTGTCTTTAAAAGTAAATGTTGTGCAAACTCAACTTTGGCTGTATAGGCACTTTAAAATTGATCATCTACCGTATTTATACATATTCGGTACCCACTAGGTCTCCCCTAAGTGTCCCAGGGGTGGGGGGCCATGTAATTATAAGCAAGGACCTTATAAAATATGTTGTATATGCCCTGATGAGGAAAAACAGCCTATTTCATTTTTCCACATTGTTGATACTGAGCTCCATAAACTAACATTGCAATATTTTATGTAGATATAGCTATTGCTATGAAAGTAGTAAATATCACTGAATGACTTAAAAGATTGGTGTAGATGAATGCAACAACTTGCCACTGTTGAATTTATCATAACTAGTACAGAAGAGAAGAGAAGTTATGACATTTTCTCTTCTGTAAGCCAGAATCCAGCATTCTAGGGTTCTCTGCTGATTGGCCAACCTTAACAGGCTTAGCCAGACTGCTTTGATTAGGTGATAAGTGGCCTGGCTGGAACAGATGTTATCTGATGGAGAAAACTCTACAGCTGGGAAGGATGGGTCCTGCTGATGGGGCTGGGTAAATCAAATTGAGCTCAAGGAGATAGCCAATCAGTAAGGGATGTCAGGAGTACCTACCCCCACATCCTGTGCCCCAGCCAGATGGCAGACTTTGGACAGGAATTTGCAGGGGAGAAAGGGAGGAGAGCTAATGGAAATGAGCCATTCCATGGGCTGGTTTAGCTAACTTTTACTCTTTGGAGAGAATTCATCCATGTTGAGTTTTAGAAGTGCAGTGATTTGTGGGACAAGAAAATGCCACACATTGGAGGAAGTTGCTTTTGGGTGGAACCCAGCATCTCCTTGTACAGGAGTGTTCACTGCTTAAAACCACTGAGCACTGAATAAATATGTGTGAAGTACATAGTCGCTCAGATCTGCTGCCTGAAACTACAAGGAAAAGAAGTACTGTCCTGTTGGAGTCTGAATTTGAACTCAAAGCCCTGCACTCTGGCTGATTGCGCCTGCTGCACAATTTAGTACTACAGCCTTGGGGACTGGGCCGTGCTTCCTGAAGGATTAAAGAGTGGACTCCCTGCAAGCTACAGTTTAACAGAGCCCACCTGCAATATCTCCACGAAGAGTCCCCACGCTGGAGTGTGTCCAGTCGATTTTTAAGGATTTGGCCATGGTGATTTGATTTGAACACTTTGAGCCTACAAGGAGACCTTCAGGAAGCACCTCCTGAGGTTTGGAGAACTTTGGGAAAAAAGCTCCATAAGGTGACCGACCAGACATCGATAGGCAGGCCACCCACCTTCAACCACGACCCAGCCAGTATTTCAGGTTTGTCCAGCTGAAAGCTCCATGGCAGCGGACTTCCAGGATTTGACCGGGCCTTGCGGGAAATAAAGCCAGCAAACCCTCTCTGAATTCAGCCTGCTGTGAAGGGTCAAGTGATGCTGGAAGTAAAGCTCCTGAAAAGTTTCTAAATGTGAAGCTAACGTTTTGAAAGGAGATCCATCGCGGTCTGCCTTTAACTTTGTCTTTGTCTCAGTCAAGCACGAGCAGATGTCCCAGACTAGTGCTATATGTTTTTAGGCACCTTCTACCTACAGAACTGAGATTCCAGACCTCTGAATCCCAATTTCGAAAAAAACTCAAGACCTGGCTCTTTACCTTTATTCAACCTTCCCTTTCCTTATTATTTTCTCACTGAACTTCTGAACCTCTAGAGATACTATCCTCAGCGCCGGGACACCTCCGTCGGAGGTAGCTGTGCGCTCTACATATGTCTAAATAAATAAATAAATGAATAAAAGTGGGTTATCTTTCAAAATTCATATCTCTGGTTCCCTACATTACATTTTTGTCATTTTGGTGTCTATTGGTTCATACAAATATTTCCTAATTTTATAAATTGGTGGGGGGTTTGTATTGTGTGTTATATCTTACTGATTCTATGTATTGGTGTTTTTGAATGCTTTACGCTCCTGCCTCCTAAGTTAGGCCTGACTGCTTGTTGTCAGTTACCAAGGGTTGAGCAAGGGGCTAATATGCTGAGATCTTTACTGGACCCTATACTGAGTTAGTCGCCTTAATACTAGTGATAGGTGCATACTTACCACTACCAATAACCCACTTTCCAACATATATATTGAAAATATATGTATTTATTACCTAGTGACAGTCACCACTGAGTAGTCACAGTTAGGTCAGCGTTTTAACACAATATGTCTTTTTTGTTGCACTTATAACGTTGGCACTGGCTGATGAATCTTCACAAATGTTTCCAAACAACTGCTCTTTTTTTCCTAATTTGTGCATGGATAGTTTAGGGTGATCTGTAAAGTAGGGAATTTGTCAGGAAGCTTGATCACGGTTCACAGATTGTTGTGACTTGGTGTAAATCTGTTCAGTAGTTTCTGAGAAATTATGGTTAAAATATATTTGTTTATTTGGACCTTGGAGTTCGAGGGACGCTTGCAAGAGTCCCTTGAATCCAATTAAAAATAATAGGGAATTCTGGTTGGCTTATGATTCTTTTTTCCCTTAAGCCAATTCACACCTGGTGTTATCGGACTCCTGTGGGAGCGAGCACTCTGTTGCCTGACAGCAACATGAGAAAATTGTTGCTCGCAGGCATTACAGTTTTCAGGGACTTTGTCCCCTGTCCTGAAGTAAAAAGAAAATATAAATATTATAAGGGGGCAGGGAAGGGATATCCTGCCCCCCATGCCCTGTGAATTAAAAAAAAATATTTGCAATTTTGGCTTGATCACAGGGGAGTCCTGTGGGATTGCGCAAATTAATAAAAAATGTGGTCCACCATTTAATAATGAATATATGGGGGGGGGCGTCGGTAGACCCCCCTCCTCAAGCCCATTTAGGGCCCTGGGGACCCCATTGTCCAGGAATGGGTATATTTATTTAAGGGGAGGGGGATGTGAGGCCTCACTCCCGAGCCGATTGTGGCCCGGGGACCCCATACCCAAGGCAGATTTGTAAAAAAAAAGGGGGGAGGGCATATGGCCCCCCTCACTGAATCTGTGACGGCCTCATGGTTCCCTTCCTGGGACAGAAATGTAAAAAAGGGGAGGGGAACCACACGACACTCCCTGATCCTGAAAAAGGACCCGGGCTGCCCTTCCCTCGGGCCATAACAATTAAAAGGGAGGGATGCCGCATAGCCCTCCTCACTGTGCCTTAAAGGCCTTGGGGACCCCCTCCCCAGGACTTACTTAAATACTATGTCCTGGAGAGCCCACCCCCAGGACCTCCCACTTTTTATTGGCTTTGGCTGTGGGGATTGGATCCCCGGGCCTTATAAATCTCTGGGAAGGGGGCAGCCCCTTAGATTTTGGTTCCTGGAGTAGAGGTCACCGTATCCTTTTATGACTTGGGCAGGGGGGGGCATTTGGGCCTCCTCTTCTTAATATTGGAACAGTCCCCAGGGGATAGGGTCACTGGGGTTAACTAAGGCTCAGGGAGGGGGCTGGATGCCCCCTCCCCTTAATATATATATTTTGGACCCAGGGGAGGGAGTTCCTGGGGCCCAAAGGTCAACCGCATGCTGCACGAACCAAAGGCTGTGTGTGCCTTGGGGTTGGCAGCCTGCTGAGGGTTTGGCCAGAGGGTCTGGTTGCAGGCAAGTCCTGTGGCCAACCCCGCTGAACACAGCTGAAGGCTTTTTCCAGTGTGGGGTTGGGTGCCTTTGGTTGGGTCGGCCACAGGGCCTGGCCACAAGGGCAGGCCCTGTGACCAGGTCCGCAGTGTGGCGTTAGTTGCCTGCAAGGCGTTGGCCACAGGGCCAGGCCACAGTCCGGGTCCTGCAGCCAACCCTTTGCTGCACAGACATGCATTGCAACGGGTTGGCTTAACTTATGGTAATAAAACATTATTTTATGTGAAAAAACAGTAGAAAGCCACTGAAAAAATACAGTATTTCACGATTTATAGTTATCACATTTAACTATAACTTGAGCTGTAAGGTAACTACAACTAACAACCTCTCCATGCACAGCTAATTACCTCATATATTAAATCACTCATGGCATTTTCTATGACATCATTGATAATATCACTACAACATTTGTGATTACATTATTGATGAGAAAACTGTGCATGACAGGGACGCAAATTGAATTGTCATCACTGATGTCATCAATAATGCCAATGAGATGGCATCAGTGATGTTATAAGTGATGTCATAGAGAATGTCACGAGTGATGTCATATGTGAGGTCAAAAGCAGTGCAGGTAACTATAACTTTCACCCCCGCCCTGCACCGTTTTCTCATCAATATTTTTACTGCAAAAGTGGCAATGATATTATTAACTATTTCATAGGAGAGTTAATCAGTGATGTAATATGTAGAGTAATTAGCAGTGTATGGGGAGGGCGCGAGTTATAATTACCTTAGGGCATGATGCTATGCAGCCAACCCCCTGTGCGCACCCAACCCTGTACTATGCCTGGCCTTTGGTTAACGCGTTTGGGAACAGCCTCAGGATGTGGTCTGCAGCTAGGCCCTGCAGCCAACCCTCCCCTAGGCTTCTAATCCTGCATCATGCATGGCCTTTGGCCGTGCGTTTCAGGGGGTTGGCTGCAGGACCTGGCCTGAGGCCAAGACCTGCAGGTAACGCCCTGCATGCCCCCAACCCCGCACCACACACAGCTTTAGGCAGTGCATAGCGAGGAGTTGGACGCAGTGCCTGCGGTCGAAACCCCGCAGGCACCCACCCCGCACTGCTTTCGGCTGTGCTCAGCGGAGGGTAGGCTATACTCAGTTCTTATCTAACTGGGAACAGTGGTGATGGGCAGCTTCATATCAAACTCTTTCTCTCTTTCCTTCGGGGTACCCCAGGGGACTTCTTTATCCCCTAAGCTCTTTAATATCAATATTGCCACCCTGTCTGGCCAAAATTTTAGTCTGGATACAAGAAAGCTGTTTAAAATTAAATACAGAGAAAACAGAGGTCCTTTTGATTGGAAAGAAAACAGCGTCCTGGAATGATTCATGGTGGCCTGATAACCTTGGCCCACTACCCTCTCCCATTCAGGAAGTGAAAAATCTAGGGATATCATTTGATGAGCATTTACATTTCTCGGAACAGATTAGTTGTATAAAATCCTCTTGTTTCTACACAATCAAGATGCTAAAATAGGTGTTTTGTTATATTTCACTTGACCTGCAAAAATGATTGTTGTAACTTTGATCCTTTCTAAAATAAATTATTGTAATGCCCTCCATTTAGGAATAAAGGAACGGCTCCAATCTAAACTTCAATCACTACAAAATGTGGTGGCACACTGCTTTTGAAGGTCCCCAAGTTTTGTTGCGTCACAAAGAAGATCCAGCAATTACATTGGTTGTCTGTCTCTGAGAGTGTGACATGTAAGGCTCGCTGCATGCTACATAACGCCTTAAACAGCTCTGCACCCCTCTATTTTCAAAATACCTTTAAATGGTACTCCCCTTGACAAGAATATAGGTCTTTTCTTCTAATCTAGTGGTTATACCCCCCCCAAAAAGGCCGACTGGGGTGGCAGGATTTTTTCATTTTTAGCAAGCAACTTTAGAAGCCTCTGCCTCTGTCCTTAAGCTCCCAAACGAGCATTACCCTCTTTAGGAAATCACTAAAATTGTGGCCTTTTGTCACCTCTTCAAAATAAGCTCCGTATTCCACTTTCTAGATTTACTGAGGTTACAGTAACGCCATGACACTTCGGTATTCATGTGCTCTAAAAACATTTCTTCTCACTTACAGGGCCTGTCCTGTGGCGAACCGCCCACATGGAGGCAACCAGGTAGGAGGGAACAGAGCCTCTCTCCTCGGGCCGATTAAGGCCCCAGGGAACACATCCCCGGGGACCATCCATATAGGAAATAGTGAGGGGTGGATGCAGACCCTCCCCAGACTGATTTGGGCCCTGAGGACCACTTCCCCAGGGGCCCGGCCCTCAAAAACTAGGGGGACATGTGGCGTCCTTCCCCAGGCCTATTTGGCCCTGAGGACCCTATCCCCCTGGAACTCTGTGCATTTGTAATTTGGGAGTCTGGAAAGCAGTTCCCTTTCTGGGCTGATTTCAGTCCCAGGGACCCCATCCCCCAGGGCCTGACCAATTACTGAAAGGGGGGAGAGGCTGTGAGGCCCCATCTCCGGGTCGATTTCTACCCAGGGACTCCATCCCCAGGGCCCAGTCAATTACTGCATGGGGAGGAGGGTAGCATGGCCCGCACTCCCCGGGCTGATTATAGCCTTGAGGACCCCATCCCTGGGGCCCAGCCACTTACTGCAAGGAAAGGGGGGCAGCACGGTCCCACCCCCTAGGTTGATTTCGGCCACGGGGTCCCAATCCCCTGAGGCCTGGTCAGTCAATGGTGGGTGTCCTGGACCCACCTAGGGTGCCAAGTGTCTTCTTGTTGGGGCCCCCAGAGGGAGCCTCAATGCCCTCTACACAGATGGCAGATAAAAAGTCTGCTCCCAGCGAGCAGTAGCATTTTTTTGCTTGTTTAATGGTTTGTGGCCCCTCCTTCTCCTTTTTTTTATGGCTGGACCCCAGGGATGAGGTCCTTGGGGCCAAGTTTGGCCTGCAGAAGGGGGCCACGAATGATCCCATCCCCAACTACATTAATTAATACACCCCTGGGACCTGGCCCACCTGGATGGCAAATTGAAAAACGACCAAGAGAGACCACTCTTGGTTTAAAAAAAAAAGTTGCTGTGAATTCCCAGATTATCTGTGAATCTGCAGGAAAAATGTAAAAGAAAAGCATTGTTTGGCTCTGGTAGTATCTCTGTGGGACCCACCCACAGGCCTAGTGGGGAAGGGTATTCCTACCTGCCTCTTTCTGTATTAAAAAAATATATATATATTGGAACTTTGCTGAGTCCCAAAAAGATGCCTAGTAACACTTCCTGGTTGAAGTGTTGGCAGCCAAATAGATCTCACCATGAGATCTATCAGATCCTCTGACCCTCCGTACCCCCGGATATCTATGAGTTTTTTATCTTTAATAATTCCAAAACTGCTGAACGGATACACACAAATATACAAAAAGGGTTCTTTCTGGGCTAAGAGCTACCTTTCTACCAAATTTGGTGTGATTCCATTCAGCAGTTCGTGTTGTAGTCATGTTCAAAATCCCTATGGGAAATGGCATGGGGAAAATGCATTTTGGGACACCCCTTTTTCTCAGCCTCCACTTGATCAATCACTTGTACACAAGTTCCGACAATTTCATGAGGATTCATCAAAAAGCACCAACGTTGTTGGCAAAACAAAAAACACTTTGATTACAGTTGCCCTCACCTTCAACATGATGTGCAGGCTTATGCAAAACAGGTCTCTTTGAAAGATGAAATGGACAGAAGTTACTGCAATGAGTAGGTGTACCCCTTTTTAGACAGTCTGTGCCTATCTCTAAAGAACTGTGTGGCTTGACAATTATTTCTGCTTTAAAGAAATAACACAGGATAACAAGCAAGAAAACAAATTGATATTTCGAAGTATTTTTTACAGAGTTTAGAACTGTCAATCATTATTTTTAGGTAAAGAAAATTACACTACGAAATTGAGCATCCAATTTCAAATTCTACGAATGTTCATTTTATGCATAAATTATATAGCATGTGAGTGCAGGTTGCTTGACATATGGTGGTGCACTGTGAACTTCTGCAGGTAACTTAGACCCTCACTTTGAGCTCTGGGCTAGACTTTACATGCGCTGTCTCTTCAAGGCATTTTGTTTACAGTTAGTGGGCTGCAGACACACACTTCAAAGTCGTTCTCATATCCTTTACTCATGATTCTTCTTGTGTTTTGCCTTCCCATAGAGCATGGACCAAGTACTTGTGTCCATCCGCTGCACCCATTTTTGGAGCTACGTTTATATTTGTATTTAGAAACTCCAGATGAGTCCTCATGTTTTTTCAGTCTCTCCATTCAACCCATTCATGTTGCTTCTTTTCTCCTTGCACTTGACCCCACCGTTTCTTCTTTTCCATCTCACCCACTACCCCCATCTGTTTCTTCTTTAAAAGCCTTTGACATTGTCAATCACAACACTCTCCTCAACACTCTTCAACAGAGAATGGACATGGAGGGCACTGTGCTTCAATGGTTTGCTTCCTTCCTCTCTGATAGATCCCAAATGATCAAAATAGCAAACAGTCTTTCATCTCCATTGGCGGTAGGTCAAGGTGTTCCTCAAGGCTCTATACTTGCACCCACATTGTTCAATCTCCTCTATTTAGAACCACTGGGAAATCTCCTAAGTAAATCCGGGATCCACTATCCTCTCTATGCAGACGACACTCAAATCTACCTCAAGGTTGCCTCCACTCACAATCTCTCCATCCTATGCTGTACTCTCGACTCCATTCAAAACTGGATGTCAGCCCATCAACTGATTCGAAATCCCTCCAAAACTGAATTCCTCCTCCTCTCCTCCTCACTTTCTCCTCCCCCGATTCAATCATGGATGGATCAGATGAATCTACATAACAATAAACCCATCATTGTCGACAGCGCAAAATCCCTTGGTGTCATACTCGACAAAAAACTCAATCTACTCTCCCACATCAATTCCATTGCAAAGTCTGCTCAATACCAACTGCACCTTCTTTGGGGAATTTGTTGCTTCTTCCTGGAGCAAGACCTTAAAACCCTGGTCCAATCGCTGGTCCTCTCCAGACTGGACTACTGCAATCCTCTTCTTACTGGCCTCCCTAAATCCCACCTGTCCCCCCTTAAATCTGTTCTCCATTCAGCAGCTCATTTCATTTATGGGGCCAAAAGAAGCGACCACATCACACCCATGCTATCCACCCTCCGCTGGCTTCCCATCGAGGCAAGAGCTATCTACAAGACTGCCTGTATCACCCACAAAGCCTTGCACTCTTCCTCTCCTCGCTACCTGGCGAATAAACTGAAACTCTCTGGAGGCTCTAGACCATCACGTAATGCAGAAAAATTACTGCTTGAACCTCCCACTTTCAAGAAGGACAGATCGATGGCCCAATCCTTTTCAGGAAACGCAGTGAGAAACTGAAACTCACTTCCGCCTCAGCTCCGGACCACCACCTCCTCCCAGGCCTTCAAAACTGACCTCAAAGTTCTCCTCCATCAAAGACACTTCCAAATTTAATTCACGCCCTCTCTATTATCTGAAGGAAGACCTTCAATTATAGAAAGTTCTATTCTCCATGACTATGGAAGTGCCTTCCCAGTGTGTTTTTGTGGTTTCAGTGCTTGCCATTTATTGCAGTATTATCCTTCTACCTGTGTTTGGTACTCTTTGGTAACATGCACACGTCACTTTTCTCTTGTGACACACTGTTTGCTACTTCTTACATTTTGTTTGCTTTAGATACTTGCACAAGTGCCACCATTGCCTACGTAACATTTGTTCCTTTATTTGAGTGTCTGCCATTTATTGCAGTACGGTATCTCAACTTGTACTTTGTACGCTTTTGTAACCTGCACACGTCACTTTTTCCTCCTATAATGTACCTTTTGCTACCTCTTGAATGATGTTTGCTCACAATTGTCACTTTTGCCTCATGTAACTTAACATTTGCTTTTGCAATTTGTTCACTTGTAATCTTCCCCTCATGTATCAGTACTGATCCCTTTTGTGAAGCACTCTGACACCTTCGGGTATAGTCCGCGCTATATAAAAACGCATAAAATAAATAAATAAGTACATTTTAAAAAACCCTCCTTAACCCCTCACTCATGTTTGGCTTTTCCAATCCGTCTCCTCTCTGCTCTCAGCCCTCCCTTGTTGTCTCGGCCATGTTCAGCAGGCACAGTCCTGCAGGGCCAGATACCCACCCCCCTGCCTTTAACAGCTCCGTCAGCAGTGACTCTGCTTGCTGGCTCTTGGTTTGAGGAGTGGGCGGTAGAAGGGAAGAGGTCAGTTCCCTAGAGAGAGAGAGTCCAGTTGACAGTTTGCAGCTGAATCCTGTCCTGGAGTTTCTTTACAGAAGCGAAGAATAACTTCACCTCCTGCCCAGCCCAGCTGTTCTCAAGCTCAGGTACTGCACATCTTTTCAGCCTGCCTCGGTGACATTAGCGATCATGCTCACAATCGGAAGTCACACTTGTCAGGAATTCACTAGGATTTGCAACTAAAATGAAAAGTTTTGGATTAATAATCGAGCGTTTAACTGTAAAGTTTTACGAATGGGGATTCTGCCCTGCCAGCCTGTTTATTTATGTAACACTTCCAGAACTGAATGGCCTCTTGGCACTTAATGACAGCTTATCATATTACTTACCACAAGGGCCTTTGTCTTTTCGTCCTCATGAAAATGAAATTCTAAGTCAATCTGCCAAGGCCAGCACCCAGAAAATGAAATTGCCAACAGATGTCTGTGCCATGTACTTTCAAACCCGCTGAGCTTTCTTTCTCAACTGCTAAATGAAGTAATAAACAATAGTCACGTGCCAATTTGCAATACTCTTTGACTTTTAAGCCTGTAGCACTTTGCATGTTTTGGTTTGTAGTTTCTCCTCTCCAGTTATTGGCTAGGGATGCCATTATCCAAATTCCTGTTGGCTAAAAAAGCTAGAACAGGGAAAGGTGTCAGTGGTGGCCGGGGGTACATGGTACGGATGAACATTAGCTTGTTCCATGTCAAAACCTACATAGATGATATTCTTCGTCATCTTGCATGGGAAATATTGCCTTCATTGAGGCTTTCAAGAGGTTTCTACTGGGCCAAACAAAATGTTCACGTCCCATCCGCCCTACCTTGTATCATATTCATAAGCTCTGAAACTGGACGATGGGACTTAACACTCCAGTGTTCAATGTCTCACCACTCCCGTCACACATAAAAGCACTATGACATGGCCATACTGGCCACATCATAGCTCTTTGTTCTGTGACTTTCAGCCATGAGAAACAGAAGATGTACAACATGGCTAAAAGACGTTCACATTGATAAACGACAGTAGCTGTCGCATTGCAGGAATCTACTGGGATCTACTGGCTTTGCCAATGCTTGTTTGCAGAGCTACCCACTGGATTCCAGATGTCACCAGTAGGCAAGCAGGGAACGGAATTCAGTCAGGATCAAAGCAGCATTCTAAAGCATCATCAAATTTGGCCCACTATGGAAGCAGCAAGAGGTCGTCTGTGCAATGACAAATACAACTCAACTTTAAATTAATCTATCATCTATGTTTTAACAAGCACTATTGAATTGATTCCGAAGTCTGTTTGGAATAAATAATCACAAAGCTTAAATTTCATGATAATAATATGATTTTACTCACTGAGAAAATCCCTTCTGTTTTAGAATATATTCCACTTGACTTCTTATGATGTGTCACTATCGCTCCTTTCCATATCTTATGCCTCTGATGGAGTCTTGCGTTCTTCGAGTTTCACATTTGGAATTTCACAACGAGAAAAAAGGACACGGAGATAACAGATCCAACTGGGGGTCTCCTATCCCAACTGCCAACTCAACCCAAGAATGGAATTATTTGGGGGGTGTCACACCCCAATCCCCACCCCTGTTAGACACTTGCTTTACATGTGATGTTTGCTGGTTTTCAATATACGACCTTTAAAGCACACATAACACTAAACAATAGGTGGCGAAATGTGTCAAGGTAAGCAAACGTCTAGAACAACATACAATCTTCTTTATATCCCAGACTTTCACCAGCTGAAAGTTAAAGCTAGTAAATCCCCAACGTCCTTCCTCTTCCTCACGAATTTATCCATGCAACTGCCCTGTGGTCTTTCAGTGTTTGTTTCTGGGAGCTCTCTTGGGGTTGCAAACCCCTCATGAAAGGAAAGAGCCGGCTGTCATGCTGAAAGGTATTTGGTATGTCAAGTGGTGTGCAGCTTCTCTGAGAACGCAAGAAAACACAGAGAGAAAAAAGCCTGATAAAGAACAAAGGTAATGGACAGTGATAGCGTAACATTTCTATTCTCTGTACAAAATAAAAATGTGTTTGAGATGTGAGTGTATAATGAACAGTGAAAATATAGGTAAGATAGAGATGTAGGGGCAGATTTACAACTTCTGGCGCATCTCTGCAAATCAGCAGGTATGCACCAGAACAGATGCGTCAGGCAATCCCCCCCTTGCGCCACAACAGATGCTTCGCATTTACAATGCGGCACACCATGGTGCAAGGAGGGGCAGATGCGTGACGCATCTTGTGGCGTACGGGTGGCGCATTACTGGAGTCGCGTCGCAAGCGAGATGCATCTCCTGCAATGCACAGGGGCCGCCCATACTTAACGCGGTGCGTCACTCCTTATGCCTGCTTTAAGCAGGCGTAAGGATTTGATGCAGCAGCGTCGTAAAACTGACTCAGTGAAATCTTGTAGATTTCACTGCATCAGTCTTACAGGGCTTTCCTGCAAGGGAACGCCCACCCTGGGATAGAACACCCACATGAAACCTGATGCAGGTTTCATGTGGCGCAGGGCTTTACAACTTGACGCATCTGCCTAGATGCGTCACGTTGTAAATAATTTGCAACGTGGCACATGGGTTACGCCGCCGCTGCGTCACAAAAGTGACGCAACGGCGGCGTAAAAGTGACACAAGGTGCTTGTAAATCTGCCCCGTAGATTTTACTTAAGTGGCAGTTACTTGGAAAACCACTGTCACTTTCAGTCCATTCCCTGAACATCCTTTTAGGTTGTTGTAATTTACGTTTTTTTCTTCGAGACGAGCTTCTTACTGAAATGTAGCAAACTACGGAAGCTCTCTCACGTTGTCTTCTGAGAGTCGCTCAAGAGGTCATGTGCCCTGGTTCCCACGGCACGTGCATGATGCTGGAATCGCTTTGTGCTCTCCATCGATGCCAGAAAGTGAGTGCAGAGATTCTTAGAGAAGTGACACGATAGAGCTGCATTTTATCTGCACTTACTCCTCGTGAGATCTTCCCTTTGAAGCTGAGTGATTTTATTTCATGTTGGCAGAGTATCTCAAATGAAAAAGTAATAAAAAACGGAAGTACTTTTGAAATATTGCATGTCACACTCTGGCAACATTTTGTTTGGATTTTCTGACTTAAAATTCATAAAACTTTAACAACTGCAAACGTGGTATTCTGCCCTTCGACACCCTCAATCAAGCACTCCTTTCTTCAGGTCTTCCGAAGGCCAGGATCGCAGCAGCGGTGGCTCCTCTTCAGTGGTGCAGGAGCATTGCCCCACTGCTCTGTGCCAGCGGTTGAAAAATAAAATGAGCATAAAATACTTTTATTATCATTTTATTTTTCAGTGACTTGCTGAGTCGTGGACGTCTAGGGAGGAACTGGCCGGGCCATGGCAGGGAGGAAGAGTAGTGTGCATGTCAGTTTGGCCGGCCATCTTAGGACTGCCAAACCGACATTCACATATATTTCCCCAACCCAGCTATATTGCACAACTGGCTGGAGAAAAGGAACAGGATCCCTTTGCCTGAGCGAGCACCAATCCAACCCACTCAAGCCAATCCTAGCGCTTCTCTCATGCTTGGTAATAGCATGAGAGCAGCGTCTGGATTGGGTGGGGAGTCTGTGTGGTCCTTAGAGCAGAGAAACACCGAGGCGGCCGGCAGCATCAGCAGCAGGTAAGTCTTATTTTCAATTTATTATTATTTCCCCCTATGCTGCCCAACCACTTTATATTGGCAGCAGCTCCCACTTGACCTCAAGAGTGGCGTGAAATATATTTCTTTGTACATCTCTGATAAAACACAAACTCGAGCCCTACCTTCTTCCTTCTCTGAACCCAGAGGAATATGCTGTGGTTTTCTTCAAGGGTCGATCTTTTTTCTGATGTTAATCAACATCTTACATGAAGTTTTTCCCTTCTTTATCACACAAAGCATGGCATATATTCTGTTTGTACACTAATAATACTCTGATGATATTTAGGCTGTCACATACAGGGCACCATGCCGAAGCGGAGGCAGATGTTGACAGTAATGTCAACTACTGCATCTCTTTGACGTGTTGGTGAAGGATGTATGACGTTTCAACGCATGCTTTTACAATGCATTCCATTACGACGCAGGTTTTACAACGCAAGTCGTTACAACGACTTGCGTTGGGGGCGCTGGATAGTGAATAGTTTAATTTAGTATTCCAACTCCAGTCCCCGTGGATAGTAGGGAAGGTGTTGGATAGTAATTAAACTATTCCCTATCCTAGAGCGCCCCCCAGTGCAATACGTTGTAATAACTTGCGTTGTAAAAGTTGCGTCGTAATTGTAGTGAGTTGTAACAGTTGTGACGTAAAGGATGTTCCCCGTTGGGGAATGCCAAAAAACCTAAATTCTTAATTAAAAAAATTCTGGAATACAGCAATTTCAGATTTTTAGGAGCATCGAAGGAGCTGCTCAGTGGGAAGCAGCTATCCCAAAATGTTGTTGCCAATCTTCTATTTTTCTTAAAGGAAGTATGATCACTTCCACCCTACACTGGTTGCCAGTAATCCAAAGGATTATCTTTAAAGTCATGGTGGCTGATTCACAGATCAAATCTGAGACAAAATCCTAAACTTACTACTTTTGGTATTCACAGAAGGCATTTAGTAGTAGTAAAGTTAGGATTTTGTCTTAAATTAGGATTTTGTCTTAAATTAGGATTTTGTCTTAAATTAGGAATTTGTCTTAAATTAAAGGTAAGTTAAACTTAAGTTTGTCTTAAATTTTGGTCTTAAGACAAAATGATAACTAAAGACAAAATCCTAACATAAGACAAAATCCTAACTTTACTACTACTAAATGTCTTCCTGTGAATACCAAAAGTAGTACGTTTAGGATTTTGTCTCAGATTAGTTATGTGAATCGGTCCCATGGTAAATATCACTAGAGTTGTCTGTTCCAGCAATCCATTTTTGATGTAAATGGTATAAATTAGCTTAACTACCGCACTTAAATTATCTCTATCTGATGGATCATCCAAAGTCATGAAATTGCATTATCTGCAATAATGCTTACTCATGCAAATCACTCACTATGTGTAACTCTCTACCCCTCTCTCTAAAAATGCAAATCGTGTTCATTGTATTTCAAAAGAAACTTTAAACATCTTATCACTCAGTGATTGTCAGAACCCCTTTCAGAGGGCCACAGGACGCAGTTGCCACTGGACCCAACCATAGGGTTGAGGCCTTTTACTACTGATGTCCCCGGGCCTGATTTAATATGGATTCTGAGCAACTGGGCCAAGTACACCTTCTGCACTTGACTCTCAGCATATGGCTAGCTCATGCATTCCAAGGCTCCCTGGGGGGAAGATGTGGATACAGAATAGCTCACAATTAAAAATGTGTGCAGCAGCAATAAATCAATGTACAGTCACATATTTGCTTTTATGAAAAGAGAAGTATTTTATTTTCTAATGCTACCCACACAAAGGAACAATTCGACATTTAGAAACAATCACACAATTTTCCCTGAGGTTGGTGTTTCTTTGGTGATTCCCTATCCCACTCACACCTCACGTTAGCAATTATGGCTATTCCCCATTCAGTATAGGGTATAACCCACTAGTAGTCCATATCTCCATAGGCCACTATGACTCCAACTTAAAGTCAACATTGTTCCAGCGCTATTGTGCTAATTTACTAGCAAGATTTCACGGGGGTTGGGAGGCCGGAAACCAGTTTTACCCTCACCGGCAGGTGTGAAGCATTCGAAGTGCCTGTGTGTGTCCCTTCCTCTGGAACTAGCTGTGACTGCCACCGGGTTCAGGTGAGTTGACCGAACATGGCCCAGACAGCTGCACTTAGCAGGTGCAGAGTGTCTCACTAAAGGTCACACTCCTGAGGTGACCAGAGGTTCCCTGTGGCTCCTCCTGTGGGGTAAGTGTTGAGTTTTTCTTATGGTGGGGGTTGGCTGCAATGGTCTTGCCCTGGGTCCCTTGCCTGGATGATGGCTCCCAAGTGCTTCCTCTGTGTCCTCACTTCTCTGGTGAGGAGGCAGAATGGTTGGCAGTCCTTTGTGCTTCCAGAGCCCCCCCTGACATACGGGGTGACAGCATCTCACAGACTATGAGCTCCTGCCCAATGAGGATGGTGAAATTCTTCATGGCGGTCCCTACTGGAATATGGCGTCACTGCTCACTACAGCCTTTACCACATGGAAGTGTTCTTGCAGACCTTCCTGGCATACAGGATCGCCACCTCAGCACTACACACAGGCTTCAGTTCAATTGGTGCACCACAGCCCACTGCTCAATCCATGGCAGCCCTCTCCTGGCATATTGGGGTCTCTGACTCTCTCCTGCTCATGTGCAACGACCCAATCGATGCAGCAGCCATTTCCTCACCCCTCACAGAGGGTGTCCCCTCAGCAGGGATCCACATTGGACCTCGCCTGCTCCAGCACTCTCCTCTCTCTTAGAGGATACCCGGGTCCTGATAAGCAGGCAGGGGCTTCTGCTCCAGGCCTGAGTGCAGATGGTCTTGGATTCCATGGGCGATGTCCCCATATCCAGCAGGGAGACAAGTAGGCCTTGGCCCCTGGTGCTGATCACAGGCAGAAGTTTTGCAGAGCTTCCCCTCCTCACACAGCCAGTCAAGTGGCTTAGGAGATGACAAGTTTTGGGGTCTCAAACTCCCCTTCATATATTGTATTTCTGGAAACTAACTATGATTTAGGGTCTAAGACTTTGAAGTTTAATGTTGGGATTCTGCTTCTCTTGAAGTGCCCACTCCTCAGGTCCCTCTTCCTCTTGAAACGCACACTGTTACAGCATTAGGGCCTCCAAAGTTTAAAGCCCCTAGGCCACGGGAGGGACTACATTCCACACTTTGATGTCAGTTACATTAATATCTGCATTAGAAGGTTAGCCTAGGGCCCTCAGCCATACTCTTTATGATTCTCTTGTCAGCCCCATCTCGTTCCTGAGATGTGCCCAGGCCTCGTCCTTGTGACCTCTCACTGCATCAAAGAGCACCCTTTGAAGTTTACAGGGGGAGCCTCACTCTCCCCTCACCAATGTGTCCCCCACCCAAGTATAGGAATGTGGCAATACACTAATTTGTCTGGGGGTATTTCACTACCTCCTCTCTATGTTTCTCCATGTAGGTCTGGGTCTCCCAAGATGAAACCCAGGGCCCTCCTTATATTGGACCATTCTACGGGCACACATATACACCCAGTGATTCTATTCAGCAGGCACACACTGCATAGTGTACATACATTTTTTCTTCTTACATACTTGTGTTCATCAATATATATACTACCAGACCTTTAAAATTTCACAGACCGATTTACATACCAACTCTTTCACAAATATTTCACAGACTGCTTCACGGCTTTTAGGCACGATTTTGATACAGAATAGTGCACATACCCTCACTTTTGATTTTGACACAAACAATTCATTTGTTGAAAGGCCTCCCGTTTCCATTTTACCTTTCAGTGATAACATATGACCCCTGATGAAGGGTCGAAGGATGACCCGAAATGCACTGGGTTTGCGATAAAATCTCAATTTGATTTATAGACAACTTTTCACTTCATGGAACTATGCAAGATGACTATTGCAAAAACATAAAATAAAATCGTTAAAGATTAAGTAAACTTCAATGTTGTGAATTTGTTTCAATTCATGAATTGATTGGATGAATACCCTGTGGTATTAGTAACAGTGCTCCCACCAGCACGGAGAGACTCATCTCCCTGCACTTTTTATAAATAGATTGAGTGCCAATGGACATGGCACAGGTGGTTGATGCACCTTGGAAATAAACAGAAAAAACCTGATAACCGAGTGCATGCTGGCAATAATAATCTTCATATGAATAGGCACACCGCCAGTGCAGTCAAGCACCCTCTTGGTACCTGTGGTCTGCCTCAATTACCGGACCCCGTCGGAAAGCGCACTCTTTTGTTGTTTTTTTACTATAAGCACAACACGCCCACAGTGGTTATCTGGTTTGGTCAGACCGGGAGAAACAACAAGGTTAGGCCGACTGCGATGCAGCACGGGCCAGGTATAGGAACCAAGTTATGCCTGCTGAACAAAAGTAACTTTAATTCAGGTTTGCAGAGCATTGACAAATCCTGCATGAAGGATGTTTGGCTAAGCTGCAGGTCCGAGGATCTGTGGGGCTGAAAAGATTTCCATTGATGAAGGACTTGCTATGCAAAACCCTGCGTCCAAGATGCATCATGCACTGGAGGTTCTGGTGAACCTACCGGGCAGCGATGCATAGTCTTGCATCTTAGCTGAGGATGCTGTCAATGAGCCTGCTTGTGATGTGATGGTCTGCATTGAGGATTTGTCATGTAGCAGCAGTTCTGAGGAGGCCGCGGACTGTGATGCAAAGTCCTGTGTGTGGGATGCGTTATGCTGTGGTAGTTCCAATGTGGCTGCCAAGAGATGCATCGCACTGCGTCGGTTCTGCTTACAGGAGCATATCCCGGCTGGCAAAGCACCTTCAGACCCACTTCCAAGAGTCCAGGGCTAGGGTGATACAACTTGGAGGGCTAGACTCACAGCAGATAGGTGCTAGGTTTAAGGTGACTGGAGACTTTTCTGTCCCTGAGGCTCTAATCTGGAGGGCAGCCAACTAGCCATTGAAGTCACTCTTGTGGTCCTGTGTGGAAGATGGAGGTGATGTCCTTTCACTGAGGCAGCAGGGCAGCAGGCAGCAGGGCAACAGAGTAGCAGTCATTCTTTCAGAGGAGCACAGCAGTCTTTCTGAGTCTTCAACAGGTCTACAGGTGTACTGATGAGTTGGGTTTGAGGGTCCACTAATTACACCTGTTGCCCACTTTTTTTTCAGAACAAAATTTTATTGTTTTCTTGAGAGAGCTTGCATGTAAACCACAGTACTCCGAACACCTGAGGGGCTGTGAGCATATAATCAAAATGCATAGAATTGCAATCAATACATTCGTTCAAAGAGGCATAATTACCACAACTCTCCCACCCCCCTGCCCCTTATTAACTACCCCCACCCAGATCCCACCCTAGCCCCTTGCACGATGTCCTCTTAGGTCCAAGAAAGAAGATAGTTATGTAACAGGTAATGTAAATTCTCCTCCACCCAGGTTCTCACAGCACCAGTCCTTCATCTACATCACGCTGTGCTGGCGGCTCCAGCCACAGTCCCCTGTACTCTACCCATCTCTTCCATATTTTGTAGGGTTTCCTGGGGCAACCCTGGGCCTCAAACACTGGACACTCCAGCCCCATACAGTAATCCAAACCCTTTTTCCAAACTCCCACCGGGGCCGCCCTTGGGTCCTTCCAGGCGCGGGCAACATCCCTCTTGGCCACGGTGAGGCCAAGGAGCAGTAAGTGTTGTTTATAAAGGTTGCCACCCACTTGTTCCATGATATGAAGAAGGCCCAGCTGCGGTGTACGAGGGAGCTCCCAACCCAATACTTCAGCCAAACAGTCCCAAACACCTGTCCAGAATCTCTCCAGTGCTCCACAGGACCATACCGTATGCAGGAAGGTGCCCACCTCCTGACCACATCTCAGACATTCAGGGGACGCAATCAAACCCGCTCGCCACAACCTCTCTCTAGTATAGTAGGCACTATGTACATATTTAAATTGTGTGAATCGTAATTGTACGGCTACGGCCGCGCCCCTGGGCCACAGTGGAGTCTCCTCGGTCAGTCTATTCCACCATCCCATACGATGAAGCGCCCATCGCCAGATCTGGAAGACCACCTGTGTGACCACCGGGAGCCTCTTTCTCTTCCCAGCCGAGTACAATAAAGTATGTAGGGTGTCTGGCTCCATCAGATATCTCTCCAGAGCATAGGCTGGTTCTCCCCGATCCCCATACCATCACTCATTCAATACCAACAAGTGGGACGCTTGATAATAGGACAGGACATCCGAAGATGCCAAGCCGCCGCAATATGTGGAGATGAAACAAGTATGAAGCACCACTCTCACCGCACCCCCGGCCCAGAGGTACTGGCCTAGTGCCGAATTGACCTGACAAAACCACTGCGGTGATACAGGGTAGGGGTAATTCTATAATTGGTAGAGTAAGCGTGGGAGGGCCACCATCTTGAAAATGGCCGAGTGGCCATAGAGATTCAGGGGCATACGGGACCACGTTTTCATGTCCGACCGGGCCCGGTCCCAGACAGGAACGACATTTCGCTCCCACGAGACTCCAGGTATATCCGTCAGGAACACCTCAAGGTATTTAAGGCCCCCAGTCGCCCCATGCAAGGCCGACGCCCAGGCACCCTGCTCCGCATTGCCCCCCAGTGTCCACAGTGTGGACTTCCGCACATTCAGATTGAGCCCGATACCTCCCCAAACACCCGCATAATTTCCAGGACCCTCGGTCCTGACCTATTGAGGTCCGTAAGGAAGAAAAGCACGTCATCGGCGTAGAGCGCGATCCTGTCCGATGGCCCGGGCTCCCATTCAAAGCCCCTCATCTGTGCATCTATGCGCACCCGCGCTGCCAAGGGCTCCATGGCAGGGGCGAACAGGTACGGCGAGAGGGGACACCCCTGTCGGTTGCCCCGTCCGATTGGAAAGGCACCAGACACGGCCCCAGCCACGCTCACCGAGGCCGTCAGGTCAGTGTACAGCAACTGTATATACGATAAAAACTGGGGTCCAAGATTTAGGCGAGGCAGGAGTGCTTGTAGGTAAACCCAACTCAATGAATCAAAGGCTCTATCAATGTCAGCCAGTAGAAGTGCCGCCTGGGTTCCTGTGGCCCGCATCATCTCCATTGCCACCTGAGCGTGCCTGATGTTGTGTCTCATCGCTCTATACGGCATAAATCCTGCCTGGTCTGCATGGAAACATGAGCACCTGTTGCCCACTTTTAAGTAGGAGAAGGTTCAGGAGGTTTTGCATCCCCAGAGTTGTTTGGAATTCCCTGACCCTTGTTCACAATAGAGCAGTGTCAACACCTTTATGAGTGTGCTAAGGCACAGTTTTTGTGATTTGCAAGTATGGCAGGTCACAGCTCCTCCCCCTCATCAAGTCAGGGTTGGTCCATCTGCCAACACCTATGCTCCTTTGCCTCCCTGTCTGGGAGCAATAAACAAAGACCAACTGCCAGCTATACCTAGTCATGTGACCCAGGAAACAAACTGCAGGCACCAAATGGTTGGAACAAGAAAATGCCACCTTATTAAAAGTGTTAGTTTCAGAATTGTGACTTAAAATCCGACTTTACAATTAAAGAGTGTTTTGAATTACAATTCTTTAGACACAAAACTCAGCATTCCGACCTGTTCCCGATTGAAAGTTATTTATTAAATGTAATAAGGTAAACCAATGTCATCCTATAGGAGAGGTAGGCCTTGCAGTCGGGAAAAACAATTTTTCACTACCAGGAGAAGTAGAAGTTAAAAGTACATATCCAACCTTTAAAATATATTGCACCCTGCATTATGGGCTGCTTAGGGCCTACCCTAGGGGTGATTTATATATACTAAACAGGAAGGTTTATGGAAAGATGCTTATCTTGCTAGTTTGAAACTGCACATAAAGGCTGCAATGACAGGCCTGAGAAAAGTTTAAAGGCTACTTAAGTGGGTGGTAAAATTAGTGCTACAGGCTCTCTAGTAGCATTTAATTTACAGGACCTGGCCACATGTAGTACAACCTTACTAGGAAATGACAGGGAAATTAAATGTGCCAATTGGGTGTAAGTCAATTTCACAATGTTTAAAGGTGAGCGCACAAGCACTTTAGCCTTGATTTCCAGTGGTAAAATGGGCAGAGTCCTAAAAGCCAAAAGAAAACAGTTAAAAAGGAGGGTGAAGACAATGAGTTTGGAGATGACGCTGCAGAAAGGGCCAAGTCCTTACTATGCAGAGGATATTTCCATCTCAATAGGTATGTATCTTTGGATTGCATTGTTTGTTTCCTTAGGATATTACTCCTCATGTAGCATCATGGGTGTTCCTAACTGTTTGACATTTCTGGCATCAAGGATTCTCTTTTGCTGCCAGGGTTCTTGTCATATCTTCATTAGATTATTGAAGTGTTTAGGCTTCAGGATGAACACAAATTCAGTTTAGCGCCAAGAAGCTTTTGTGCTATATAAAAGTGAGCATAACATTTTTTCTCCAAGAAAAATGGAGTTCTGCATATCACTTTTGTGACCAAATTACACCTCAATGTATTTAGGCTCAATGAAAAATTGCAGGTGACTTTTAGCAGCATTTGTTTATAAAGAAGTCACTCATGCTTGTACACAGGCTCTTTTTTAATAACAGAATGCTAATCGAAAAGTTGATTCCCATGCAATGCCCCTCATTTCACTCGACTTGCCGGGCCAGACTGCACACGATTGTGGCGGCAGTACCTCACAGCAGCGACCCGATGACTTCTGGATTTGTTCCGTGGCTCTTAGTTCATCCTCGAAGGTACCCATTCTGGGACACGGGCAGTGGATCGGGGCTCCGACCCTTCCTGCATTCTCCCTTGCCTCCCAGGTCACCCCTCCAGGAGCCACACAGTGGATCGGGGATCCGACCTGCGCCTTGTCTCCTCCTCCACTCACCACGGTTTTTACCACGGCTGCCGAATCCCGTTTACAGCTGCCTCCTTGTACAGCACCTGACCTCCTAGTCCGCTTCACTCCGGCTCACCTCCCCCTTCCCTACCATCACCTTTAAAATGGCTACCCAGTCCTGATGATGATCCTGACTTGATAGGATCGAAACTCCGTCGACCGATCATACAGCGCAACTCACGGCGCACCCTCAACCTTGGTTCACAAACAGTTATATGTCTTCCAATCATTGAAGAGGAACCATTGTTTTTGTATATAATATTTTCTTCACCTTGTCACCTTGCGTCCCTCGCTGTGTTTCCACTTGTCACTTGTGCCATCACTCTTTGTTTCACGAGCACTACGTGCACAAAGTTCCCTGGGTTGCTTTCGCATTTTATGCCCACAGTGCTGTTATAACTGTCCTATATGAACTGTGAATTTTTTTTATATGTGATGTCATGAGCACTTTTGAAAAATACTAGAAGTCTCTCCTTTCTTTGCTACCTTGTAATGTCGTGCACATACCTGTGTATCTGCCTTCTTCATAGAATCCAGTTGAGACAATGTTGTTTTAAAAAACCCTCCTTTCAAGAAGCATGGTTTTCCTGAGTAAACTGCAGTGTCCCAGTGGCCCTTTAACCTCTTTTAGCTTGTGCTTCCATAAAATAGGTGTCACTTGTCACTAATGCACAATCCCTGTCATTGTTACAAACCACTTTAATATGAACTGCATGTGCTCAGCTTAAACACTGTCCTTCAAAATGACATGAGTGCTCCCAAGGTTAAGGGTGAAATGTGAGAATCCACCTGCTATTGTGGAGGAATTTTAAATCGCTTCTAGTCCTGCCATGGAATGCATCATCTACTGACAAATCAACAAGTAAACAAAACTCTCCCTGATGCTACTCTCTTCTCTCTTCCTTGCAGTCATAACCAAAGGGGACAATGTGACTGCACAGATATTATGTAGCTTTCAGATAAGGAGCAATGGAACCAGCTTGATGATGGTAGCATGTTCCATGCACATTTGGATGTGTAAACTAGCATTGTGCTTGGTAAATACATATTAAAGGGCACCAAGAGTTCAGAGTGATTCATGGATGTCATAGATGTCTGATTCATGGAAGTCTCCGTGGAAGCAAGACTGCCCTTTTCTTATGCTATGTTCAGCTAGAAGGGAAATATAGAACCCTTTTGATACACAAAATGAAAGCAAAACAAAAATATGACATCTAATTCAAAAGCATTTAATTTCTGCAAAGACATTCCTGCACGCCAACCAATCACTTAATATGTGACACATATCAGCAATTTAATAGACCCTAAGTTGTACCACATTTCACCATCGTCCTGCCATCCAGTCTCATAAACTGACCAATCACCAACTCTTCAGGAATATTCCACTAGATTTTCTAATCTTTTAATCTGCTTTTTTGACTCTGTGAACTGCTAACCAGACTCAAGTGCATGGGCTCTGACCATTAAAACATGTTGAAAATGGCTGTACTCCTAATTTGCATATTAAACCTATTTAAAATGCCAAAGTATATGCTACAAAGTATACCCAGGGCCTATAAATTAAATCACTAGTGGACTGCAAGGCACATTGTGCCACCACTACAGTCATAGTGACAACATGCCTGCAGGCCTGCCACCATGAACCTGGCTTTGCAGGTTTAAACTGAAAATGCTACCTGTCAAAATAACCGCTTCTGAAAGGCCTAAACCCTCCTTTTAAATATTCAAAAGTCACCCCTAAGTAAGCCTTCATGTCCAATAAGGCAGGAAGCATGTTATTCAAAAGTAGGACGTGTAAGTTTAACGTATACATGTCCTTACAGTGACAAGGCCCCAAAAGCTGTTTTCACTGTAGCTGTTCCATAGTAAAGAAATCATTGGGATAAAATATTAAAATGAAATAATTTCATTTCATTAATCTTTATTTCGGCCCAATCTGGCCATAAAAGACACATAAAAACAACAGTCCATTTTACACAGTGGGTACAAAAGTGCATACATGATATGCTGTTGGGGAGCTGGAATACAACACAATTCATCAAGTTTAGTGTTGATTCATGAGTTTAAAAAGGCACATAAAATATAAAATTTTGTTATAATACAAGATAAAAAACTTTTTATTAAATAATGTGCATCTCCACCTGGGAAATCATTTTTATGCTATTTTTTACAAATCCAATTAATTTATAAAGCTACACTGGTAATGGATATTTTACAAAAGGTACTTTTAAAAAGTCGCCTTTAAATCTGCCTAAGGCTTTAGAGGCGCATTTGCATGAGCTTCAAACTGTCACCCAGGAACTGAATAGCTCATTGAAGGAGTTTGAATTTGCTCTGAGCTGAGAGAAAAGCTTTGAGTGTGGAGAGGAGTTCTGTTCCTTTGGAAGAGTGGCCATCTGGGCTGTACCCAGGAACTTAACTAACTTCAAAGAGGACTTCGATGTCACAGCAGATGCAGATAACACCTGGGTGTGCCCCATCTTTTGTCACTCTAGCCCGTTAGGCACCAATCCCAGTGGGAGAGGAGCTGGCCACAGAATCAGTTTTCAGTGATCCCATAGGAGGTGTAGCACAGTGACTTCAGTGTTTCACCCTGAGAAAGATTCTTCCTCCTTCAACTAATGCTCCAAATTTCGTACAACTTGCCTATATTCCCTTATGATTATGTTAAATTATGCACACTGTCACCCATAAGACTATTCTCCCACTGAGCATGTATGAGTCTAGCCAAACCTAAGGCCCAGTGGGACTATTTGAAAAGCCTGGTCTTCAACTTTTTGCAAATTCACAAGAGAGGAGAAAACTTGTGTGTAGGGGCAGGCAGTTGCATCCTTTAGAAGCAATGTAGGACTAGACTCGACCACCAGATCTGATTTTCTGTATGCATATGGTGTGGGTAAATAGGAATCTGGATGAAGAGAGATGTCAGGAAGGTTTGTGAAAGCATATGCGATTGTTGAGGTATGCTGGGTCAGTGTTATATAGAGCCTTGAAAGTGTGAGTGAGGAGTTTGAATTGTGCTAATTTGTGCATCAGGAGTCAGTGGAGCTCCTTCAAGTGCGATGTGATATGAGTGCTAATAGCCAGAAAGCGGTTCTAGGATGCTTGATTCTGGTCCAGGGAATATATGGCTTGGCAGTTCGGGCTGGACTGTTCCCATGAGGCACAGGGTCAAGGCTGCTTTGCATATGGCCATGTCTGAACTGGGGTGGTGTGGAGTGCAAAAATGTGATGGATTTAGGCCCAGATCTCTGTACTGGGGTGAATGTATGACATTGTTCTGCATTCTGTCCATCAACTGTTGTTTTTGCATTTGTCACCCCGAGTGGGACGGGTATGCTCAGACGTGAATCCTGTGCTCTCCACACCACTGGAGTCAAGCTATCCTGGCTGATGACGGCTGATAGCCAGAAACCGGTCCAAGGATGCTTTATTTCGGTCCAGGGAAGACATGGCTTAGCAGTTCAGGCTGTTGTGGATTTGGTGGGAGACTGCATCAAATGCTGCAAAGACGTCCAACAGGATGAGGGCTTCCGTTTCTCCTCCATCCAAAGTCTTCCCTGGCCACAATGAGGGCAGTTTCCATGCCGGGGTTGGGTCTGAAACCAGACTCAGTGGTGTCTAGGAATAGGTGGTTGTTGAGGTATTCAATGAGACATCTGTTGATGATTTCCTCTAATAACTTGGTCAGGAATAGTAAAAGGGAGATCTGTCTGTACATGGCGAGCATTGAAGGGACCACAGAGGGTTTCTTCAGCAATGGAAGGACAGTCTTTCATGTACAAGCACCTGGGAATCTCGCTGAAAAAGTAGAGGAATTCAGAATGGGTGTGAGCATGGGGTGGATGGGTTGCAGGTTGAAGTTGCTGTAAATGACGGCGATTTTGTTGCTGAAGGATTATGAGAGATTCTTGCATGGGTGATCTAGTTGGAGACTGATGCAGGTGAGGTGAAATTCTTCACAACGTGAAGATTTCTTTGCTTCTTTAGGTGGTGGAATCAATATGGTCCACCAAAGCTGCGGGTCTGGCAGTCCAGATCATTTGGTGGTAATGTCTTAGAGAGAATTTGAATGTACTCCTGTCTTCATTTAACTGGCCCATTCTCCCTTTGCACTACCGTTGATGGCTATGGCAGTCCTCCATGTACTAACTTGCCTGGGGTTTAGATCTTGTTCTCTTGCTGGACTCGATGGGGCCTAGTGAGTCAGCAGAGGAGTCTATCCAATTGGGGAAATTCCTGATGGCCTTGGAGCTGATCACTGTGTTAGGGTCAGTGGGTGTTCAATGTGCCACATTGTTGTCAATTTCCACATAAAGATTAGCTAAGGTAGCTAGAGGGCGATTGCAATTGAAACTGTGATTTTCAAGGGCCTATGTCCCTCTATGCACAGATATCACTATTTAATATGTATTGCAATAAGCTATCCTCCTTTTACAGGTGAAGACTATGTTGTGGTCAAGAGTAACCTCTATTGAAAAGGAAGGACTAAGGCAAATAAACAGAATTCTGTCCTCAATGAACTTCAACATCAAAGTGTCAAATAAATTAACCCTTTAGTTTTGATGTTATCTATAGAAAGGTTCAGGCCAGATGTAAACAGATAGATTTGATGCACTCTGACACATGGAAAAAATGTACTCAATTGTTCGATAATGATTTAAAATAGCAGTAAGAGTCATAGAGCAGCTTACAAATAAAGGTGTTTTTTTTCTTCAAATTATACCTCCATGGATGGTGTACCACTGACTAGACAATTACTGGGTCGTAATTTTCTATTCAATGTTTCAATGAGTGGCCCATCAGACAGTTCTGTAAAGGAAAAAATATAATTTCAGAGTGAAGATTAAAGGCAGAATTGATCATCTGTTTGCTAGATTGAAACTCCTTTTTTAAATTGGAGATACACATCCTAGTTTATTCAATCAAACAGTGAATATGGTGACCCAGTGTCTCCATATGGATTAATTCCCTCCAGCATTCCTCACTATCAGTGCATTTTGTGTGCGAATTCGCGCGAAAGCGTACTCGCGGTTTGCAAAATACGTAAACTTTCGCGAGATTGCGGATTTTTTATTTTTCCGAGTTCGGGAAAGCGAGCTGTTCAAATCTCCCACCGGATGTCAGCTGCGCATCGCATCTACGTATTTGCGATTGTTTACTCTCGCAATATGTGATCGCGGGCCCTTATGACGTATTCGCGATCTCAAAGTCTCACGGTGCAAGTTGACGGGACTCCATGACATACTCGCGGTCGGAAAGTCTCGGGAGATAAACGCAGCCAGATCCAAAATATGGCAGCAGAAGCAAACCAGGAGGAAAACAACTCGGCGTACTCAGAATCACGGTAAGTCAATGCCGTGCACGCGAGATTGCATTTTTGAAGCGCAAACAAGCAAAAAAAAATTGCCGAATTGCGAAATGTTTGCCAATTTTGCGCGATTCGCAGATCGCAAAATTGCCAAAAATTCGCAAATTCCGCAAGCGGAACTAATTTTCAGCCCATGCTTAGTATCTGTCCCATTATACGTACCAATCATTAACAGCTTCAGTGGTTTTGCATTTTTTACTGCCAAATTAAATGTTTGGATAATCTCCCTCCAACAGGCGATGCCACTATTCTAAATAAAAGGAACTAGAAACTTCAAAACGTGCTTGGCTTGGCAATCCTTTCTGGTGTGAAAGAAAGTTGATATAAAAAACATTGAATATTGTACAGAGTATTCTAAATTAGTTTACATGAATCTGCAAAGTTTTCCTTTTCCACACTCTTTCTAATTCTAAAGTATTGTCGGAAATCAATCTCAGTGGGATACAGCAGTTCTTTCAGTAGATCAAAGAAAGATATTCTTCCCAAAACTCTTATATACCCTAAATATAATGTCCTCCTTATGGGTGTTTTGCAGAGGGTATGTATGATAGGCAGGCTATGAAAGGGATTGGTGGCTCAGTGGACTAATGCATCCACTGCAGGAGCCTGTGTTTGACCTCATGGTCACATGATCAAATCCTGGCGTGTCTACTCAGCTTCTCACAGTAGGTAAAGGACTATAGCAAGTTAAATCAATAATTGGAAAAATAATCCAGGTACACACCATAGAAGTAACCACTTATTCTAATCTATCAAGTGATCAATAATGCACAAATATTTCTATAAGAATATATATCTTTTTATTATTATTATTTGTTTTGGAAATCACATATTTTGTTTTTTTTTAAAGAATTCATATTAAAAAATTTATAGTGACATGAACAAATCCATATACAAAAAATAGAATTCAGATAAAATGATTCATCTTATTCAGAGCATAATTCCAACATTGACAGTGAATACACGATAGATGTAGAGTTGATGGAGGCAATGCATTAGACGTAAGATACACGCGTTTCGGCATTACTGCTTTCATCAGGAGACCGTCTATTGCACTGAAATTATACAAAACACATGACATACTGTTATAATGTGGTTACAAATAATGTTATATACATATGTATCTAGAATATATCACTTTACTATACCATAATATTTAACAAAAATGGTTAGATGTCCTCAAGTTGAAGACATACAAAAAATATATATAAATACTTTTGATACGTGGTCAGTACAAATATAGACTTTATCTTGAGCAGAAGAAACACATATTTTTCAAATAAATATATACAGGACTCTAATATGTTACACAGCAAAAAAAATTACAAATAGAGAAGATTGAAACAGTAAAAAAAAATGAAAGATAATGTAATCAAAACAGATCAATGTGAATGTACACGTGAACATATAAAAGAAAAAGAAAAGAAAAGTAGAAAGGGATATAATATAGAAATACATTAGTTGTATAGAGGCCCTAGATTCAGAGTTTAAACTGATTCATTAAACTATATGCTATTATATTCCTTTAATCAAGGTCCAAATAGTTGCCTATAACTTACTGGGTTCTCATAAGGCATCTCAGAGAACAGCATATCAGAAAGGGATATGATAATACAAAAACACATTTATTGTATAGAGGCCCTAAATTCAGAGTTTAAACTGATTCATTAAACTGTATGCTATTATATTCCTTTAATTGAGGTCTAACTAGTTGCCTATTACTTACTAGATTCTCATAGGGCATCTCAGAGAACAGCATATCATCATTAACAAGAAACCATGATTAGAGTTGGAGATGTTAAGACACCACTTACTTCGGTATTTATCGACTTGCTCAGCTGGCAAAAAGCGTTTTATCAGCTTACTCAGCAGATAAATCTATAGCAAGTGTAAAAGCAATGGATAGAAAGGCTGAAAGAAATATAATGAAAAAAGGATAGCTCTATTTAATTATATGTCTAATCATATACTTAATTTGGTCCTAGGGGTATCGTGCCGCACTTACTTAAACTGTGGGCTCTTGGTAGTCTTGATTATTACGCCAAAAGGAGAACTGGAATACTAGCCACAGCTATGCAGTACTACTAAGTTGATTGAAAATTCCGATAATTTGTATGAATAAACGACAAATAGAGCCTAAAAAGTTCAAAGTTGTACTCTACTTATAACTAGTCTGAAGTCTCTATATGAGCATAGAGAAATAATACAGATAGAGGTAAATGCCATATGTGCTTACTTTAAAAAGGGAAATAACTGACCATGCCGAAGCACCGCTATTAATGTAAATATCACCAGAGAGTCAAAGGGGGAACAGTCCATCCATATCGATATGAGTAAATACTACATAGGAATAGACAGACTAAAATGTCGGTATATTACCATTTTAAAATAGAGATGACAACCTAAATAATAATTAAACTATTGGGATGAATATAAGCAACTTACTACAGTCCGATGGAAGCTGATATTAATGTATAACTGGAAGCTTAAGCGCCAAATTATAATATCAATAAAATCACAGCTAAATATAGGCAACATGATGACCTAAAGGAACAAAAATAAATATGTGGCATACATTTTTTATAGCGTATACTCCTTCATATGGAACACACACAATAAAATCGTCTACTCAGCTTCTCATCCATCTGTGGTCGATAGATTGAGTATCATTGAGTTGGGTAACAATAAACACCTCTTTTACAGATCCAAGAAATCTATGGGTGAAAGTGTGCTTTACAAATACAGATGTTATGTTGTGCTAAATAGTAACAGTCCTGATGACAGGGATTTCGGGACAGTGGAGAGAGGAAATTGATTTTAGAATTCACAGTAAATAAGGAAAACCTATATCATACCGTTTAATTGAAATCTGAGGGGCATATTTATTCATCACACAGTGCACTCATCTTGCTCCACTGTGTGACAGGGAAGGAATGAGCTGTATTTCAAAGAATACAGCACATTCCTGCCTTTGTCCCAGAGCTGGTGCATTTCTGATTTCCTACTGCCAATTCAGGCACCCTTACACCATAGTGCAAGGGTGCGTCCATTGCATGCAGTATTGTATTTGGGCAGAAAGTGGAATTTCATTCACAAACACAATCCTGAGAGGCATATTCCTCTTTCTATGAATGCTGCAGAATTCAACACACATAGAAAGCGGAAGTAGTGAGGATAAATACAAATATTTCTCCTCGTTACATCTCCCCTGAGAAGGATTATCTTTTCAGCCCATTCCTAGGTCTACCACTTTTGGTAAATCTGGGAATGCATGAAAAACCATGGGAGTTGCGTGCGAACATCCACACAACGCCCATGGATCACCTTCCCAGGGCAGAGCAACGCAACGCAGAGATTTGCGCTGCATTGCGTTACGCCAGAGTTATGAAGCCATTTAGAGCTGCGCAAAGTGGCTTTCTGTGGCTTCATAAATCTCATTTTTGAGTTGCATCTGCATCACATTGCGTGGTGCATGTGCGACGCAACTGGCCTCATTAATATGGATCTGAGCATTTTATCTGGACTCAAATAAAAAGTAAAATGGATTACAAGGTCCATCATACCCGCTTTTTAATCTGTGTTCGCAAAGGAACACACTTTGCAGCTAGTTGCAATTCTTTTAAATAGAAAAACTTTCATATATTATCCGGATTGTTTTTCAGCTTTGGTCATTTTAACATTGTTTCTGTTACCTTGTCTCTCTTGAAATATCTTATACAGCTTTTAAAGAGAGATTGAGTTAGCAGGTAAAGCCTGAAATTAAAGCAAATACTTTGTTCGGAAGAATGTTTTCGTAATATGGTTCACACTGTTGAATAAATATGCAGGTTTCCATGTTTTATTAGATGAGCTTTTATACTATTCAGTCAATAATGGTTGCTTTCAATGGCCATCTCTGAGTTCAAAGTTCCGGGACAGTTTGTGCCCTGGACTACCTAGTATTGAAAAGTCGGAGGAAGTTTTCATTTCATGGAAAAGTCACCCAAGCTAAAGCCTTGTGTAACCGTGACCGCTTTTTTTAAGTTTTCGAACAACACCTTGCTAATCCTGGGGGATGAACTTTGGGGACGATGCAGCCCCTGTATCAACAGGGCATAATTATGCACACGATATTAAAAAGGATTCGAACAAAAAGGGTATTCATCTGGCTCATAGGCAAAAATGAACAAAACCTGACATTAAGGAAAAGCTAAATATGTAACAAAATAACATATCTTTCCACTCTACACAATAAATAAACACAGCTTAAAAGTGTTGTTTTTATTGAGAGAATATGAAAATTATGTATGTATTACTTCATCATAAACTTCATCTATGCTTTCCAACGCGTTATAACATGTGCTCTGATGAACGTGTTGTATTCTATTCTTGGAGATGTCAATTTATGTATACAATTTCCTGAAATAACTGCTTTGTTAAATGAGCCTCCCGTCATATTGTTTTTTGCATTTTAAGATAAAGGCATATTAATCTTCATGAACTTTTCATCACTCGTACCTAAACGATTTCTTCATTTTTATTTCTGGAATTGATTTGTGGGCCTTATTTGCCCTTGCCCTATGGCTTTTGAATGACTTATATGGCTTCCTGCCCCATGAAAGACCTATAGTAAAATGCACTCTCAGTGGAACAGAAACAGAGTATGCTTTCTGGAACTTTTGAAACGTTTAACATTCTCTTTATATAGTAGAAAGATAATTGCTCGCCATATACCCAATTCCAATTCTATAGTTCAAGAAAGCTTGAAATGGAATGTGATCTGTTCATATTAATGGGTATACTACAACGGATTAGGGGGCATATTACCAACAACTAGTGATAATTATCGCTATGTTGGCTTAGCGGCAATAATTTTATCGCCGTGTTGCGGCCATTTTTATCGCTTAGGAGCCTTGCTATTATTAAGGTTTATCTCCTAAGCGATAAAAATCGGCCAAAATGCATGAATATCGCTGTAAAGTCAGCGATATTCATGCATTACCGAGCTAATGCTCTTAGCCATGTTATCCACCTCCCATTGGATAACATGGCTAAGAACTGCTCAGGGCAGGTGTTAGCTTTTGGAGATATTCGCGCTTAGAGCGAATATCTCCAAAAGTTGGTAATAGGAGATAGCGATGTCAGCGACTGTTTCCAGTCGCTAACATCTTGGCACGCCCACGTTGCATGTCATTAGTGATAAATATATCTGACATGCAAAGCGGGGCCCAAGATGGTCGCTATCTCCTACTAGCTGTTGCTAACTGGTGTTAGCGACAGCTAGGTAATAGGGAGATAATTTTATCTCCGCTTTCTTGGCTTTTAAAGCCAAACAAGCGGAGATAAATCCCTTGATAATTTGCCCCTCGATCACTTAGTAAAAACCGCTCTAAAGCACACTATTCGGCAGATGTAGTCTCTCGACATGGGAGATTTTAACTTTGAGAGAATGCTGTAAATGTAGCTGTCTACAAATCTCTCGATAATCAAGCTTGATGGTTTGAGCTCATGAAAAGAAAAGTTCCTGCATTTTCGACTGAGAATATATTTCAAGTGGTAACTGTACAAAGTATTTTGTGCAACTAAGAGTAAACAGATCCGTGTTTGCAAATGGCAGACATTTTCCACTTATCCATGGAAATCAGTGATGCGGAAATGACATTTTTGGTGGATTTTCTACTCCAGTGTGTTTATGTTCATGCAAGAAACTTGTGGTGCCTGGGCAGACGCTAGATTGCTATTAGGAAGGCTGAAAACACCAACAAGTTCAATCAATCAATCAATCATAGGATTATTTAGAGTGGCTACTCATCTGTAAAGGTCTCAAGGTGCTGGGTGGTGGGGGGCAGCTAACCTGTCTGGGCGCAGGGGTTCAGTTGAAGAGCCACGTCTTGTGATCCTTCATGAATTGGGTTAGAGACGGGGATTGCTTGAGGTGGAGAGGCAGAGTGTTCCAGGTACTGACGGTGAGGTAGGAGAAGGATCTTACTCCAGCTCTGGTCTTGTGGATCAGTGAGACGGTGGCCAGGGCCAGTTGGGCGGAGTGAAGGTATCGGACGGGTACGTGGAATGACAGGCAGTGGTTTAGATATGCTGGTCATGCATCGTAGAGGGCTTTGTAGGCATGTGTGAGGAACTTGATGTTGATGAGGGCTGCCGTTTTGCCTCGGTCTTGATGCAGTGGTTGCTTGGGAAGCTGGATTGGGAGATGTTGAAGATGAGGTTCACTCGATGAACTTGGGGAGTTGGACGTTGATGGCCTTCTCGATTACCGTGTCTGTGAAGGGGAGCAGAGAGGTTTGTCTGAAGTTCTTGAAGTCTGTGGGGTTGGGGTATGGCTTCTTCAACAAGGGATTGATCTCTGCATGTTTCCAGTCATTGGGGAAGGTGGCAGTCTCAATGGAGCTGCGGAGTTGGTGAATGCTGTAGTTTTGAGCATGGTGGGAGGGTCTTGGCTGTTGAAATGCTCGTAGATCTGTCTGATCTTGTGGTGGAAAAAGGTTCAGAGTTTGTTGCAAAGGTACACTTCATATGTATTCTCATATCTTCCCAATGACTATTTCCATTTTGATTCCAATGACTAACATGCTCATATCAGGCCTTCTGGTAATCCCTAAGAGTAGGAAACCTCCTGATCCATCATTTATTAGTAGTCTTCTTGCTCTCCAGACCATTACAAATATTTCCATAAATTTGTAAGGGGGGCACACCGCCAAATTGTATTTCTAACCTTCATTTCAAGAAATATCAACAGCGTTTCTGGCAGTAGTAACCAATGGAAAAAATCTTTGAGCTTCTTCTCCAAATTCTATTTGTGTTCGGCACTAAAAATATTAATTGGAGATTTTTCCATTTCTAAAATAGTTAGACATTTTCCACATCAGGACTTAATGGTAGAGGAGGTTTCTTCACCGAGGAAACCATATTTACGTAGTTGACATAAATAAGAAAAACATGCTTAATGTTTTATTGCAGGATAAACAGTCATACAAATGTATGACTTGCCTTGAGTTTCATGCTTTCACCGAAGGATCCTTCTTCATGAAGTTAGAATTCTACTAAAAATCAAGGAAAGACACTTATCATGAGTAAATTTATTAATTTTAACAATATGGTAATGAAAGACTCGCAGAGGGGCAGTTACTACTCAGTGATACCCTGAATATTCTCTAATTCCCAGCCTGGATTTTACTGCAAAATGACCAGCATGATGTGCACCAAATGCCGCCAGAGAGCAGGTGTTCATATAGAGACTTCTTTTGTGCTGCTAAATACTTGGCTGAATATTACTCTTCAGCCAAATATGCACAACCTAATTTCATTATAAAATCAATTATGTGTCCACTTTTACAATTTTTCTTCTTTTATTGTTTGAAACGATTTTTTGGTGGGTCCAACTAATTTTTACTGAACATGCATTCTTAACACTGCTTCCCAATGCATCATATATAATGCCAGTGGTTGATATGCATTCTGACAAATGCATTATTTGAATTCATGCAGATTTAATTACAAGCCAAGTATTTAGTCATGGCAGGGATGTTTTAAGGCATTGAAAAAGTGGCCAATTGCACAGAGCTAACACCTGGCAAGGGACAACCCCAGGAAAGACAATGTTCTCTTTACCTAACTCACCTCCATCTATTTGCATGTTTCAGCCTCTCTTCTCCCTGCCTGCCTTTATCTCTGAGTCTCACTTGCTTTTCACAGTGGCATCTTAAGAACTTGACGGGCCCTGGAAAAACATATTGCAACTGTTTTTATATGAACCCTGTTTCTCAAAGTTTGTTTGGCATCAAGCTGGTTTCAATTAGCAGAAAATGGGCAGTAACATTATGTACTAAGGGGTGGCAAACTATATCTTTCCCAGAGCTCTACAAACACTGAGTCATGGAGGTGGATCCCGAAACAAACCACAATTCTATTTTGCAGAATTTATTTTGTCCTACTATGCACCTAAGTTTTGGCAGTTTAAAAGTTTGCATTAAGTTAGATCTCCTGTAGCGGCTCCTGGAGGGAGTGCTGCAGAGCGGTGGGGCGGGGCAGGGGAGGGGCAGGGTGGGGGGTAGTAAACTTTGGCATATGACCAAACCATTTGGCATTGCAGGGTGCACAATGTAATTGTTTTTATTTATTTATTTATGTACTTACCTCGGTTCGGCCGTATGCCGTAGTTTACTATCCCCCACCTTACCCCTCCCCCGCCCCACCCTACCACACCGGAGTACTCCCTCCAGGAGCCGCTACTGTAGATCTTGATGGCCGCCAGTAGGAATCATAAGCCTTTTAACACATAGTTTAACTGGTGGTCAACCTGTTAACCATTCACAATAGGTTCTTGTGTTAGAAGCATTAAAATTGACAGTTGACAACCAATCAAAATGCCTGTGGATACACCACACTCAGAGGGATATTCTCAAGAACGAGCGCTAATCATCGCCAACCTAGGTTAACGCGATTTTACATAACGCAGTCTATTGTGGGGAAACTGACGCTATATTAATGGCGTATTGTCCACACACCGGCAACAGGCGATAATATCCGATAACACATCAAATGGCTGTTTCAAAATTACTGGGACGACAATAAAAAAGGAAACCCAAATGTGAAAAATGTAACGATGGGCCCAACAACGATAAAAACATCATCGATAAGCAGCACCTGGCTTGCTATTCCCACGTTAGGCAGAAAAAATCACCATAAAAGCTGCAAAAAAAACAGCTACTGAGAAGCACCATGGAGGAAGCTGGAGCAACTACAGAGGCCAACCAGAACCCCACAAACCCCCTGGAGGACCAGCAAGGGACCTCGGGGAAGAAGAAGGGGAAGGGGAAGGAGAAGAAGAAGAGGAAGCAGCGATTCAGTCCACAGGAAAACAAGATCCTGATTACGAGGTGACAGAACACCACCAACAACTGTTCATCACCTCCACTGTGTCATTGGCCACTAAAAATGCAATACGGCAGTCCATCTTGGTCAAGGTGAATCAGGTCGGAGTGAAGTGTTATGTTATGTTATGTTAATCCTGCTTATATAGCGCATGGCTACCCCAGCAATGGGGCGTCCCAGCGCTGCGGACATACCTAGAAGCAGTGCAACACAACAGAGAAGGTGGAGCTAGATGGAAGAGAACAGCCAAGTTTTAATCTGTTTGCGGAACAGCAAGTGGTTAGAAGTGGCCCGAGCCCCAAGGGGAATCGAATTCCACAGCTTCGGCGCCAGATGCCTAAAAGAGCGACCACCAGCTCGGCACCTGCGGATCTTAGTCGTGCGTGCCAGTGACAGGTCGGCTGAACGAAGGGCGCGCGAGGGGACATAGAAGGAGCAGAGTCCCAGCAAGGTTTGAGGGGCAGTATTGTACAGGATTTTATGAATTAGACAAAGGCTTTTGAACTGGATACGTTGTTTAACGGGAAGCCAATGTAACCGATGGAGGATAGGGGAGGTGTGGCATTTTTTTGGCAGAGCGAATAGAGTGCGCGCCGCGGCATTCTGAGCTCTCTGAAGTCTGTTTATCACCGTCAAGTTAGAACCTAGCATCAGGACATTACAATAGTCTAGATGGGATAAGACTAGGGCCTGAATTATAGTCTGGCGGATGCATGGCTCAAAGAATCCAAGGATAGGTTTAAGGGAACGCAGGCGACCATAACAGGTGCCTGCCACTCTCTTGGCATGAGTTTCCATGGAGAGTGAGTTGTCCAACATCACACCCAGGTTTTTAACAGCCTCTTTGGGGACAGGAGAGGGTCCCAAAGTGGGAGGCCACCAGTGTGCATCCCATTTCTCGGTATCCTTACCTACAATGAGTATCTCCGTCTTGGAAGAATTTAGCTGGAGATAGTTCTGTGACAGCCAATTCGATATAGCCAGGATATCTTCCTGGAACTTAATTTGGTCAGCCCCACTGTTCTTAGAAAAGGAGAAAATGAGTTGTGTATCGTCCGCGTATGATGTTAATTTGATGTTACGATCCTTGGCCAGCATGGCCAGGGGGCGGACGTACACATTGAACAATGTGGGGCTGAGCGCAGAGCCCTGCGGGACTCCACAGTCCAGGGGATATATGCTGGATGAGTACGGCGGGGCGTGCACTTGGAAGGAGCGGTCGGATAAGAACGACGCGAACCATCCCAAGGCACTCTCCCTGACTCCGATCTCCCACAGTCTCGCGAGCAGGATCCTGTGGGAGACCGTGTCAAAGGCCGCGCTCAAATCCAGCAGAACCAGGGCAGATGTCTCACCCTGGTCCAGCCCCTCCCTCAGATGTTCCGTAACGGCTAGCAGAGCAGATTCCGTGCTATGTTTAGCACGGAAGCCATGCTGAGATTCGTCCAATATTCCATTCGACTCCAAAAAGGTGGTTAAAATGGAGTTGACATGGGCCTCCATCACCTTGGCAAGATAGGGGAGCAAGGAGATGGGTCTAAAGCTGTCAGGTCTAGTGGGATCTAGTGATGGCTTTTTTAGAAGGGGGACAACTTTAGCGTGTTTCCAGGATGGGGGAATGGTCGCAGACTGAAGTGAGTTGTTAATTAGCATCCGCCCTTCTCGTAAGATGGAATCCTGGAATAGTCTAAATAGTTCTGGCTTAACAGGGTCTTCCGGGGAACCTGATTTGACTCTTTTAATCAGAGAGTCCATCTCAGTTTGCTCAATAGATGGTAAGCATTGTAGTAGGAATGGCGAGTCGATGGACCCCATAAGGTTGGAATTAGCACTGGGTCTATCTGAGGTTAAAGAGTTATAAATCCCTTTGACTTTGTCTACGAAAAAACAGGCCAGCTCTTCACATTGGGCATCAGACGCAATTAAATTACCTGGGCCTACTGGTATCTTGGTCAGATCTTTTACTAGGGTAAAAATGGTTTTGGAGCGATTGGTGCTGGAGTTGATCAGCTCTGTGTAGTATTTGGCTTTAGATAGTTTTATAAGTTTGTGGTAAGCTTTAGTAGCTACTCTAAAGTTAATTTTAGCCAAATGATCATACGACCTCCTCCAGAGGCGCTCCAACTGCTTACATTGTTTTTTCTGTAATGTAAGGGCCTCAGAGTACCACGGATGAGTTTGGCCCCGCTTGGGCCTAGAGCATTTCATAGGAATGAAATGGTCGAGTGATTCTTTTATCCACTCCCTATAGGCTGTATCGGCCTCGTCCAGGTTGCTCGGCCAAGTGGGGCAGGAGGAATGGAGTCTAGCTTCGAACGCTGCATAGTCAAGCTTGTTCCAGGGGCGTCTCTGCAACGGAGGTGGTAGCTTTTCCCTACATCTAGCAGGAATCTGGATGGTAGTAAAAACCGGAAAATGATCTGTCCAGGTAAGAGGACCGAGAATGCCAAGTGCCAAGAAGCGCTGGAATGATGTGAAGTGCAAAACCAAGCTGAAACTCGCTAACAACAGGAAAGCAGCAATGCAGACTGGAGGTGGGAGTCCAGCGCCACAGCAGGAGCTGGATGAGATGGAGGAAATGGTGTCCACAGTCATCAGTGGGGAGACGGATGCAGGAGTTGGGGGACCAGACACTGCTCAACATGACCTGACCCAACAGCAACAGGGTGAGTAATGACCAGGGACTCGGGGGATGGGGGATATGGGCACAATGGCACCCATGCACAATTAAGTATAGGACAGTGCACACCCACAATGACTGTGGATTTTGTGCCTGATCTCTTTGGCATACTGCAGCACAGATAGATACAGCAAGAAGGCCCCCGTCGACAATGTGCCAAGAACGGGCTGTCCCCACACGACACTAATCTCACAACAAACCCTTGCACAAGTGCTGAACCAAGCAAAGCTGTGGGTCCATGAGCCACACTGACAATGCAATTGACACTGCATGACAATTAGCATGGCTGCAGTACAATTATCATGACATGGTGCACGCCACGATGCGACACTTCGGTAGCTGAGTGTGGACCACATTCTTAAAGGAGCAGGTCACACTCTGACACATCCACATGCACAAACAACCACTGACATCATCCCCCTTATATCCATGTTGCTCATGTTGTGGGATTTGAGTCACAGGGTGCATCTCTGCATCAGGGTGGTTCATATCTGACCCCAAATGACACCTGAAATATCATATTTGACCCCAAATGACACTCTGTTGTCTTATTTTGGACACCAATGACAGCCTTCATGTCATGTTTTCGTACACATGTGATAGGCTGATGAGAGGGATTATGTACTACATTTAACACCCTGAAATGGCATTATGAATAAGTAACACCCTAAACAGTCGCTCTGTACATAGGTGACATACCCACCATCTTTTTGCTATTCGTGAGACTGTTAGCACTTAATGTTGCACTTACACTTGTCAGAGGATGTGTTCATGCAGAGGACTGACATGCACACATGGAATGTGTGTTGCAATGAATATATTTGCACATGCTGTTCATGTGGTAATTTTGTACTGTTCCATGATTGCTAAAGACGGTCCCAATTTGACGTGCCCATGTAAAGAAATTGTTAATGATTGTGTTCTTTCTGGCTATTCCTGCTGCAGCTGCAGTGGGGTGAGGTCCACCTGTCTCATCTTCCTCATCTTCAACCAGTGCATCTTGCACCTTGATCCATGGGGCATTGGTGCGTACACATATGTTATGCAATACACAACATGCAATGATCATCTTGCATACAATTTCTGGGCTGGACAGGAGTCTTCCACCTGTGATGTCCAGGCATCTGAAACGTGACTTTAACATGCCAAATGTGCGCTCAACAATGCCCCTGGTGTGTTTGTGGGTCACATTGTACTGCCTCTGGGCCGGGGTGTTCGGGGCTCGGAGGGGTGTCATCATCCATGGGCAGAGTGCATATCTGGATCACCTGTGAGAGGTAAGTGAGATTAGTGTTAATTGGTGGTTTCTTTATGCTTTGTTGGCAGACTGACAGGTTTTGTGGCATGTGATTTGTAAGACTTTGGGATTTCATGTTTGCCATGTATTGCTTCTGGCAAATGTGCGTGATCAATATGTATTACATAGCCTCACAGCTGCTCCACTCTCCCTCCCACTGATCCTATTAATTAATTTTTTTAATAGAGTTTTATAAAGCGCGAACTTGACCCGAATCGGATATCAGAGTGCTTTACATAGCACCAGCTGCATTACATGAAGACACATTCATTTTTGTTAGGCACGGGGAGATTAAGTGATTTGCCCAGAATCACAAGATGTTCAGCGTCATTGCTGAGACTCAAACCCAGTTCCCCAGATTCGAGGTCGACCGCCCTAGCCATTAGGCCAACTCCTGTGTGCGCTGTGCCGTTGCATCACTTGCACTCTTACGGCACACCATTGCCATGCCTGTCTGCAAGTCTGCCAATAACACTATAATGTCTGTCGTTGAAGGTGGACAGCCACGTGTGTGTAGGCTTATGGTAAGGATAGGGCGGACACCGTTGTAGAGTTCAGTCCTGGCTGAACTCAAGCTGCGATTGAGGCTAGTCCTTTGGCTTATGCTGCGGCAATGAAGATACACGCACAACAGTTGCCATGTATGAACCAAGACCCACAGCGGTCTTGCTCTCATTTATTTATCCATTCGGGCGAGCCTGCCCTCCGGGTGCATGCTACATTGCAACATTGTCGATTAAGGGCCGGGTGGCGCCGACACTACAACAGAGATACACGCCATAGGTACTTTTGTGGCAAGCCCGGAACTGAACCATGCCCAGAGCCACGGGCTATTTCTTCACACTCCTCATATGCCTATGCATGGGCCGCCGCTGTGGCGCTGGGATGTTGTGCGCTTCGGAGTACGTCTCCAGATGTTCCACCCAGGCTTTCCAGCGGCCTGCCTGGGATGGGGTGGCCCCATGACTGTGAAGTGCTCCAGCGGCGTTACGAAGGATATGCGGTTGGCTGCTGGAGGTGGACTTGTGGGGTAGCCCCACGTAGCGATGACGTGCGGTACACTGCGGTAGGCCCACCGGAAGAGCTGAGCGGGTGTGCAGACTGTGATGATGCAGCGGCCTGAAGGCTGGACTGTGACTTGTGGTGCACTGAGGTAGGTCCATCTGAAGAGCTGAGTGGGTGTGCAGCCTGCGATGATGCCATGGCCTGGAGGCTGGACGGTGACTTTTGGTGCACTGAGGTAGTCCCATCTGAAGAGCTGAGCGGGTGTTCAGCCTGCGATGATGCAGGAGGCCTGTTGGGCCAGACTGGAATGGATTTGTGTGAGACCTGCTGGACCCCAGTGTAGGCTGAAGGGGGTAGTCACCACACAGAGAACTCAACAGAGCGGTGTCTCTGGGTGCACTGGGGGCCTGTTTTCTTACGGTCTGCTGTCTTGTTCTGCGCTGCCCCGGTGGTAGTCTGGGGATGGTGTTCCTGGGGGTGGTCCTGGGGGTGGTGGCGGTGGGTGTTGTGGTCCTTTTGGGTCTCCGAGCTGCATGATTAGTAGCTTTCATGGTATCTGTTGCTGGGCTCCCTTTATACTGCAGGTTTTCGTCCTACTTAAGACCAGAAAAAAGCAGGTCTTAAGTCCCTGCTGCGACGGGCCTTATCGCCTGTTTTTGGCCTACATCGCTGATCTGGCTGGTCGTTGAGAATATCAGGAAGTGGTGTTATTGTGAGATCTTGGACGGTAACGCATACTCTGCATATGATTAGCGTTAGTTGTCGCTGTCAGCCTTAGCGATGTTTTTAGTGCCAGCTATCACAGGTAAACTGACGATGTTGGCTGTTAGTGCAGGCTTGTGAATAGAGCGAGAAATCTTTCGCCACTTTCGAGGCTGAAAAGTGCTGCTAAATCGCCGATGAGTCCTTGAGAATATGCCCCTCAGTGTTCCATGGAGACAATTTTCTGTCTGCTACTACTTGCTGTTACTTCCTTTGGGTTTCACTGTTTCATTGCCATGATTTAGCATTGTATTCACTTAATGATAAATATCGGCTGGTGGTCTGCCCGTCTTTCTCTGATGTGAAACGTAATTTTCTTCCTTTCTCTGTGAATGCTTACATAGATTGGGTTGGGATTTGTGTTTTCTTCAATGTACACTGTTTTTAAACCACTTGTGCTAAATTTATCTTACAATATTTTAGAGGTTACCGGCTGTCCTTTCAGCTGTGCAGTCGTTTTCCTCTTAATGTAACAATTTAACAGTAGTGTGCCCTGCTCACAATTGTGCGCCTATTGTTTTAAATAAAGTCAACAAATGTGTTAATCAAACTAGGATTGGCACTCCTTTCTCCTTTCAATCACGTGAATCTGAACAATTGCAGTGGTTGGTCTGATATTACGAACAATACAGCCATTTGCCCCACACTCTCACAAACATTTCCTAATGAAACTGCAGTGGATCATGTGCACTTTTCTCAACTGCATAAAGAGATTCCTCAAAATAGTATGATTTCGTCTTGTTCCTGCAGTATAGGCCTTAAAGTATGCCAGTTGTGGAGTTTTCTTATGTTTACTAATCTGTTTTCTTTTAATGTCAATGTATGTCACTGTGCTACCATAAGCATGTGTGGGTGTTCTATCTTTCTTTCTAACGCATTGTCATTGTATGTTTTGCCTTTATGTCTTGATTTCCTGTCTATAAAATGAGGATGAACAGACTGACTACCTTACTATTAACAGTGTAGTGAATGTTGTCTAGATTCAGCAGATTTGGAAAATACAATGGCCTTATGATTATTTCTCTTAATTCAAATCATTGTGCCATTCTAATGCCAGTGGGGCATTTAGCTTCGTTTTGCCAGCTGCTGTCTCAACAGTGTCTTGATTTAATTTGTTACCCTCCTCTGTACCTAATACAACGAAAGTCTGCAAAGTAGTGGTACATTTTCTATCTCTGTCACTAAAATATTCCCTTCCTACAACATTATTGATCAGAACTTACTTATCAAAAGCATGGACAGTGATAATGAGATCCCTGCAGCAGTTAATTCAGTTTATGTAATTCATTGTAATCTTTGCATCAAACAACACAGAAGTTAAACCACTCACTTTAAGCGTTTAATTAATATTATCATGGTGAAAGAACTATGGGGCATATTATCAAGGGGGTTTATCTCCGCTTTTTTGGCTATAAAAGCCAAGAAAGCGGAGATAAAATAATCTCCCTATTACCTAGCTGTCGCTAACACCAGTTAGCGACAGCTAGTAGGAGATAGCGACCATCTTGGGCCCCACTTTGCATGTCAGTGATATTTATCACTAATGACATACAAAGTGGCATTCCAAAATTTGCCTCTGTTACAAAACATTTGGCCCAACTATACTGGCTCCCGGTCAGAAGCCGTACCAAGTTTAAGTCCTTGTGTATTGTGTACAAGGCATTACACAACATGGGACCCAAATTTCTCAGAAATTCCTTAAAGCCCCTCCCAATTCGCAGAACGCTTCGTTCCAACACGACCCACTTGCTTCAAACCCCCAGAACAAAGAAAGTAAACTGGGGAGACAGACGCTTCAGTGTTGCAGCAGCAAGATTATGGAACTCCCTTCCTTTCATTATAAAATCTAGCCCCACATTGCTCACTTTCCGAAAGCAACTTAAGACTTGGTTGTTTTCTCAATGAGCCCTTAGTCTTTTAGACTCAGAATTTACTTGTCCTTAGGATACTGGTATCATACATAGCTCTTAGCGCCGAGACACCCTCGGGTAATTGTAGCGCTTTAAAAGTTACATAAATAAATAAATAAATAAATAAGATGTTAGCGACTGGAAACAGTCGCTAACATCGCTATCTCCTATTACCAACTTATGGAGATATTCGCGCTAAGCGCGAATATCTCCAAAAGCTAACACCTGCCCTGAGCAGTTCTTAGCCATGTTATCCAATGGGAGGTGGATAACATGGCTAAGAGCATTAGCTCGATAAAACATGAATATCGCTGACTTTTCAGCCATATTCATGCTTTGCGGCGATTTTTATCGCATTTGCGATAAACCTTGGTAATACCAAGGTTTATTTGCGATAAAAATCGCCGCAGCTTTGCGGTAAATTTTTATCTCTAACCAAGCAATAGCGATAATTATCGCTATTGCTTGGTAATATGCCCCCTATGTACTGCAGTGTTTCATACTTCAGTACACTTGGACACGAATCTTCATGCATCACGCAATCTGCAAAATTGAGATAACATACATGGCTTTACGGCTTGCAAAAAGCCCTCACACAAATTTACAGAAGATCTGATTCAGCTGTAAATCATCACTTTCCTCATCTAAACATTCTAATATGCAAATACTCTCCCAAAAAATTAAGCTTTCAAAAGCATGGACAGTGATAATGAGATCCCTGCAGCAGTTAATTCAGTTTATGTAATTCATTGTAATCTTTGCATCAAACAACACAGAAGTTAAACCACTCACTTTAAGCGTTTAATTAATATTATCATGGTGAAAGAACTATGTACTGCAGTGTTTCATACTTCAGTACACTTGGACACCAATCTTCATGCATCACGCAATCTGCAAAGTTGAGATAACATACATGGCTTTACGGCTTGCAAAAAGCCCTCACACAAATTTACAGAAGATCTGATTCAGCTGTAAATCATCACTTTCCTCATCTAAACATTCTAATATGCAAATACTCTCCCAAAAAATTAAGCTTTCTAAGATGCCGAAATACCAGTATGTCAAATTCCAAACTTAGGGGCCCATTAGGATGGCGGGCGGATTGCCCCCGCAAGGCTGGCGGGGGCAATCCACCCGCCATCCTCTCCTGAATCCCCCCTGCCATATTAGTACGGCGGGGGACCGGGGCAGACGGAAAGACCGTCCGCCGCTTTTCCGCCCCCGTCGCCTTGCGGCCGGGGTGCAAAAGGTTTAATATGGTGGCGGTGTCTATTAGACTCCGCCAGCCATATTACGATGGGCCAGGACAGATGCGGCAATGCTGCCACAGAAAGGCATGCGGTCTTCACTTTGGGGGCCCCCTGCGGGCCCCCAAAGTGAAGGAGGGGAGGGGGGTGCACACCGGGGGGTACCTGTGGTACTCCCCTGCATTTGCATATACAATGCGGTAGGCACTGCGCTGTGCCTGCCGCTTTGTGTATGCAAATGCATACATGCATTTATAGCATTGTGGCGGGCGGTGCAGAGAGCAGCGCCCGCCACAATGTTATAAATGCAGGATGCGCCCGCCACTGTGGTGGGCGCAACATAATACCCCCCACGGGACTCCCGCCCTTATGGCGGGCGGTCCCGAATTCCAATAGGATGGCGGGTGGACTAAGTCCGCCCGTCATCCTAATGACCCCCTTACTATTGCAACAAATTGATCTGGCAAGCTGTTTAAGATGCTCTACCAGGTGCACTACTTCACCTGTCTCGGTCCAGTTGCAAAGAAATTCAAGCATTTATTAATTTGCTTCATGAACAAAAAGACAAAATGTGCCACAATGTGGATCAGAAAAGCAAAGACCTCCTAGAAATTATCCCGCCTGCCAAGTGCATTCATAGGGGATTTGGTGGTCATATTATTTAAAAAAGTAAAGCGAGTGAGGGTCTTATGAACTTTTTGCATATTTCTTCCTTAATTAAAATAGGAATTAAAAACGGAGAAGGGAGGTTTCTTGGAGTATCCTTGCAGACTGTGGTTATTCATAGACTGTAGAGAATCCCATTACCAACATCCTTTCTGTATTTGAATTCATTAAATTCTGGATGAATATATTTGGAGAAGGATACCATCCAATTAGTAGTCTTCTATCTTGCTAGCAGCCGCGGTGGGCAGTAGGAGTTCCTGCAGGGCGGTGACGTGGGGAGGGGTAGGGTGGGGGGTAGTAATGTATGGATTATGGAGTTTAACAGGTAAGTAAACATTTAAATAAATCAAACGAATTTCGTTGCGCGCACTGCATCGTATTTGGTAATGCAGTGCATGCAATGAAATTCGTTTTATTGATGTATATATTTACTTACGTGTTAAACTCCGTAATCCATACATTACTACCCCCCACCCTGCCCCTCCCCCTCCCCACGTCATCACCCTGCAGGAACTCCTACTGCCGACCGCGGCTGCTTGCTTGATTGAAGCACAGTTTAAATGAGAAAAACTTGTTTTAAACTATTTGCAGCTATAGCACAAAGCCGTTGGCTTTTCTCCAGTGAAATGTTTTTAAGTATTTGAGACAAATTAAAACATTTTCAAAGTTAATTAAAAATTACGAAGGGCCATATTTTCAAGAACGGATGAAATATTATCGCCGTTTTAGCAGCAGGAAACTGCTGTTAAAGCGGCGATAAGGGGCTTGATATTATGCCCTAGAGAATTTGAATAGAAGCCCATTTTTGGTGACCTTCCCACCAGAACCTGGGCTTCTAGTGGAATTCTCTTGGGCATATTATCAAGCCCCTCATCGCCGCTTTAGCAGCAGTTTCCCGCGGCTAAAGTGGGGATAATGTTATCGCCCGTTCTTCATAATATGGCCCTAAATTCCTCATACATTTTCAGCTAAAAGGAGAAATGTTTACTAAGCAACGTGACACAACCATCGCCAAAAAAGGGTCAAGGAAACTGGAGATACGATTTTTTTTTTTTAAAAGCATGTACGGTCAAATAGTACCAAGAAAACACATAGCGGTACTGGTTGTGATTGAGTTGGACTTAGGTGTAATTTGAGCACGATCACCGTTGAGCTGAGGTTTGAGTGAGCCAACCTGGACACACCATCACATTTGTTACCTTAGGATTTTTATGTGAGTCAAACTCATCAAGCGGGGCAAGGCAGGATGGCATGGTGAGAACTTCTCAAAGTAAGATACTATTTTTTTCAAGAAGATGCGGAAGCCTAGAGATTTAACACTAAAGTCTACAAATGAAAAACATAGATGAATAAATCCTCTCTCTTAAGTTTACTTTCAGACCTTATTATATATTTTAATGCTCAAATTATTCTTGGGGGTCAAGGCAGCATGCTGTAGCTTACAAGGTATCTACAAGGGTGACTGCTTGATGTTAGTGGTCCCTCAAATTTAATCCCAAAAATCTCTGACTATGACAAATGAGCGACAAAGTCCCATCTTTTAAAATGCTGGGAAAATGTTCCTTGGCAATCTTACAACTCTCACACAGCTTGCAGACGTTTAAGAAGGCTGCCATGGTTTAGTCCATTTCAGCAATGAGAGACAGGTTCACCCATTCCCTCTAACAAGGACTTCAGCAAAGTCAACTTCCCTCCCAGCAGGAGCTGGATGAGATGGAGGAAATGGTGTCCACAGTCATCAGTGGGGAGACGGATGCAGGAGTTGGGGGACCAGACACTGCTCAACATGACCTGACCCAACAGCAACAGGGTGAGTAATGACCAGGGACTCGGGGGATGGGGGATATGGGCACAATGGCACACATGCACAATTAAGTATAGGACAGTGCACACCCACAATGACTGTGGATTTTGTGCCTGATCTCTTTGGCATACTGCAGCACAGATAGATACAGCAAGAAGGCCCCCGTCGACAATGTGCCAAGAACGGGCTGTCCCCACACGACACTAATCTCACAACAAACCCTTGCACAAGTGCTGAACCAAGCAAAGCTGTGGGTCCATGAGCCACACTGACAATGCAATTGACACTGCATGACAATTAGCATGGCTGCAGTACAATTATCATGACATGGTGCACGCCACGATGCGACACTTCGGTAGCTGAGTGTGGACCACATTCTTAAAGGAGCAGGTCACACTCTGACACATCCACATGCACAAACAACCACTGACATCATCCCCCTTATATCCATGTTGCTCATGTTGTGGGATTTGAGTCACAGGGTGCATCTCTGCATCAGGGTGGTTCATATCTGACCCCAAATGACACCTGAAATATCATATTTGACCCCAAATGACACTCTGTTGTCTTATTTTGGACACCAATGACAGCCTTCATGTCATGTTTTCGTACACATGTGATAGGCTGATGAGAGGGATTATGTACTACATTTAACACCCTGAAATGGCATTATGAATAAGTAACACCCTAAACAGTCGCTCTGTACATAGGTGACATACCCACCATCTTTTTGCTATTCGTGAGACTGTTAGCACTTAATGTTGCACTTACACTTGTCAGAGGATGTGTTCATGCAGAGGACTGACATGCACACATGGAATGTGTGTTGCAATGAATATATTTGCACATGCTGTTCATTTGGTAATTTTGTACTGTTCCATGATTGCTAAAGACGGTCCCAATTTGACGTGCTCATGTAAAGAAATTGTTAATGATTGTGTTCTTTCTGGCTATTCCTGCTGCAGCTGCAGTGGGGTGAGGTCCACCTGTCTCATCTTCCTCATCTTCAACCAGTGCATCTTGCACCTTGATCCATGGGGCATTGGTGCGTACACATATGTTATGCAATACACAACATGCAATGATCATCTTGCATACAATTTCTGGGCTGGACAGGAGTCTTCCACCTGTGATGTCCAGGCATCTGAAACGTGACTTTAACATGCCAAATGTGCGCTCAACAATGCCCCTGGTGTGTTTGTGGGTCACATTGTACTGCCCCTGGGCCGGGGTGTTCGGGGCTCGGAGGGGTGTCATCATCCACGGGCAGAGTGCATATCTGGATCACCTGTGAGAGGTAAGTGAGATTAGTGTTAATTGGTGGTTTCTTTATGCTTTGTTGGCAGACTGACAGGTTTTGTGGCATGTGATTTGTGCGACTTTGGGATTTCATGTTTGCCATGTATTGCTTCTGGCAAATGTGCGTGATCAATATGTATTACATAGCCTCACAGCTGCTCCACTCTCCCTCCCACTGATCCTATTAATTAATTTTTTTAATAGAGTTTTATAAAGCGCGAACTTGACCCGAATCGGATATCAGAGTGCTTTACATAGCACCAGCTGCATTACATGAAGACACATTCATTTTTGTTAGGCACGGGGAGATTAAGTGATTTGCCCAGAATCACAAGATGTTCAGCGTCATTGCTGAGACTCAAACCCAGTTCCCCAGATTCGAGGTCGACCGCCCTAGCCATTAGGCCAACTCCTGTGTGCGCTGTGCCGTTGCATCACTTGCACTCTTACGGCACACCATTGCCATGCCTGTCTGCAAGTCTGCCAATAACACTGTAATGTCTGTCGTTGAAGGTGGACAGCCACGTGTGTGTAGGCTTATGGTAAGGATAGGGCGGACACCGTTGTAGAGTTCAGTCCTGGCTGAACTCAAGCTGCGATTGAGGCTAGTCCTTTGGCTTATGCTGCGGTAATGAAGATACACGCACAACAGTTGCCATGTATGAACCAAGACCCACAGCGGTCTTGCTCTCATTTATTTATCCATTCGGGCGAGCCTGCCCTCCGGGTGCATGCTACATTGCAACATTGTCGATTAAGGGCCGGGTGGCGCCGACACTACAACAGAGATACACGCCATAGGTACTTTTGTGGCAAGCCCGGAACTGAACCATGCCCAGAGCCACGGGCTATTTCTTCACACTCCTCATATGCCTATGCATGGGCCGCCGCTGTGGCTCTGGGATGTTGTGCGCTTCGGAGTACGTCTCCAGATGTTCCACCCAGGCTTTCCAGCGGCCTGCCTGGGATGGGGTGGCCCCATGACTGTGAAGTGCTCCAGCGGCGTTACGAAGGATATGCGGTTGGCTGCTGGAGGTGGACTTGTGGGGTAGCCCCACGAAGCGATGACGTGCGGTACACTGCGGTAGGCCCACCGGAAGAGCTGAGCGGGTGTGCAGACTGTGATGATGCAGCGGCCTGAAGGCTGGACTGTGACTTGTGGTGCACTGAGGTAGGTCCATCTGAAGAGCTGAGTGGGTGTGCAGCCTGCGATGATGCCATGGCCTGGAGGCTGGACGGTGACTTTTGGTGCACTGAGGTAGTCCCACCTGAAGAGCTGAGCGGGTGTTCAGCCTGCGATGATGCAGGAGGCCTGTTGGGCCAGACTGGAATGGATTTGTGTGAGACCTGCTGGACCCCAGTGTAGGCTGAAGGGGGTAGTCACCACACAGAGAACTCAACAGAGCGGTGTCTCTGGGTGCACTGGGGGCCTGTTTTCTTACGGTCTGCTGTCTTGTTCTGCGCTGCCCCGGTGGTAGTCTGGGGATGGTGTTCCTGGGGGTGGTCCTGGGGGTGGTGGCGGTGGGTGTTGTGGTCCTTTTAGGTCTCCGAGCTGCATGATTAGTAGCTTTCATGGTATCTGTTGCTGGGCTCCCTTTATACTGCAGGTTTTCGTCCTACTTAAGACCAGAAAAAAGCAGGTCTTAAGTCCCTGCTGCCACGGGCCTTATCGCCTGTTTTTGGCCTACATCGCTGATCTGGCTGGTCGTTGAGAATATCAGGAAGTGGTGTTATTGTGAGATCTTGGACGGTAACGCATACTCTGCATATGATTAGCGTTAGTTGTCGCTGTCAGCCTTAGCGATGTTTTTAGTGCCAGCTATCACAGGTAAACTGACGATGTTGGCTGTTAGTGCAGGCTTGTGAATAGAGCGAGAAATCTTTCGCCACTTTCGAGGCTGAAAAGTGCTGCTAAATCGCCGATGAGTCCTTGAGAATATGCCCCTCAGTGTTCCATGGAGACAATTTTCTGTCTGCTACTACTTGCTGTTATTTCTTTTGGGTTTCACTGTTTCATTGCCATGATTTAGCATTGTATTCACTTAATGATAAATATCGGCTGGTGGTCTGCCCGTCTTTCTCTGATGTGAAACGTAATTTTCTTCCTTTCTCTGTGAATGCTTACATAGATTGGGTTGGGATTTGTGTTTTCTTCAATGTACACTGTTTTTAAACCACTTGTGCTAAATTTATCTTACAATATTTTAGAGGTTACCGGCTGTCCTTTCAGCTGTGCAGTCGTTTTCCTCTTAATGTAACAATTTAACAGTAGTGTGCCCTGCTCACAATTGTGCGCCTATTGTTTTAAATAAAGTCAACAAATGTGTTAATCAAACTAGGATTGGCACTCCTTTCTCCTTTCAATCACGTGAATCTGAACAATTGCAGTGGTTGGTCTGATATTACGAACAATACAGCCATTTGCCCCACACTCTCACAAACATTTCCTAATGAAACTGCAGTGGATCATGTGCACTTTTCTCAACTGCATAAAGAGATTCCTCAAAATAGTATGATTTCGTCTTGTTCCTGCAGTATAGGCCTTAAAGTATGCCAGTTGTGGAGTTTTCTTATGTTTACTAATCTGTTTTCTTTTAATGTCAATGTATGTCACTGTGCTACCATAAGCATGTGTGGGTGTTCTATCTTTCTTTCTAACGCATTGTCATTGTATGTTTTGCCTTTATGTCTTGATTTCCTGTCTATAAAATGAGGATGAACAGACTGACTACCTTACTATTAACAGTGTAGTGAATGTTGTCTAGATTCAGCAGATTTGGAAAATACAATGGCCTTATGATTATTTCTCTTAATTCAAATCATTGTGCCATTCTAATGCCAGTGGGGCATTTAGCTTCGTTTTGCCAGCTGCTGTCTCAACAGTGTCTTGATTTAATTTGTTACCCTCCTCTGTACCTAATACAATGAAAGTCTGCAAAGTAGTGGTACATTTTCTATCTCTGTCACTAAAATATTCCCTTCCTACAACATTATTGATCAGAACTTACTTATCAAAAGCATGGACAGTGATAATGAGATCCCTGCAGCAGTTAATTCAGTTTATGTAATTCATTGTAATCTTTGCATCAAACAACACAGAAGTTAAACCACTCACTTTAAGCGTTTAATTAATATTATCATGGTGAAAGAACTATGGGGCATATTATCAAGGGGGTTTATCTCCGCTTTTTTGGCTATAAAAGCCAAGAAAGCGGAGATAAAATTATCTCCCTATTACCTAGCTGTCGCTAACACCAGTTAGCGACAGCTAGTAGGAGATAGCGACCATCTTGGGTCCCACTTTGCATGTCAGTGATATTTATCACTAATGACATACAAAGTGGCATTCCAAAATTTGCCTCTGTTACAAAACATTTGGCCCAACTATACTGGCTCCCGGTCAGAAGCCGTACCAAGTTTAAGTCCTTGTGTATTGTGTACAAGGCATTACACAACATGGGACCCAAATTTCTCAGAAATTCCTTAAAGCCCCTCCCAATTCGCAGAACGCTTCGTTCCAACACGACCCACTTGCTTCAAACCCCCAGAACAAAGAAAGTAAACTGGGGAGACAGACGCTTCAGTGTTGCAGCAGCAAGATTATGGAACTCCCTTCCTTTCATTATAAAATCTAGCCCCACATTGCTCACTTTCCGAAAGCAACTTAAGACTTGGTTGTTTTCTCAATGAGCCCTTAGTCTTTTAGACTCAGAATTTACTTGTCCTTAGGATACTGGTATCATACATAGCTCTTAGCGCCGAGACACCCTCGGGTAATTGTAGCGTTTTAAAAGTTACATAAATAAATAAATAAATAAATAAGATGTTAGCGACTGTAAACAGTCGCTAACATCGCTATCTCCTATTACCAACTTATGGAGATATTCGCGCTAAGCGCGAATATCTCCAAAAGCTAACACCTGCCCTGAGCAGTTCTTAGCCATGTTATCCAATGGGAGGTGGATAACATGGCTAAGAGCATTAGCTCGATAAAGCATGAATATCGCTGACTTTTCAGCCATATTCATGCTTTGCGGCGATTTTTATCGCATTTGCGATAAACCTTGGTAATACCAAGGTTTATTTGCGATAAAAATCGCCGCAGCTTTGCGGTAAATTTTTATCTCTAACCAAGCAATAGCGATAATTATCGCTATTGCTTGGTAATATGCCCCCTATGTACTGCAGTGTTTCATACTTCAGTACACTTGGACACGAATCTTCATGCATCACGCAATCTGCAAAGTTGAGATAACATACATGGCTTTACGGCTTGCAAAAAGCCCTCACACAAATTTACAGAAGATCTGATTCAGCTGTAAATCATCACTTTCCTCATCTAAACATTCTAATATGCAAATACTCTCCCAAAAAATTAAGCTTTCAAAAGCATGGACAGTGATAATGAGATCCCTGCAGCAGTTAATTCAGTTTATGTAATTCATTGTAATCTTTGCATCAAACAACACAGAAGTTAAACCACTCACTTTAAGCGTTTAATTAATATTATCATGGTGAAAGAACTATGTACTGCAGTGTTTCATACTTCAGTACACTTGGACACCAATCTTCATGCATCACGCAATCTGCAAAGTTGAGATAACATACATGGCTTTACGGCTTGCAAAAAGCCCTCACACAAATTTACAGAAGATCTGATTCAGCTGTAAATCATCACTTTCCTCATCTAAACATTCTAATATGCAAATACTCTCCCAAAAAATTAAGCTTTCTAAGATGCCGAAATACCAGTATGTCAAATTCCAAACTTAGGGGCCCATTAGGATGGCGGGCGGATTGCCCCCGCAAGGCTGGCGGGGGCAATCCACCCGCCATCCTCTCCTGAATCCCCCCTGCCATATTAGTACGGCGGGGGACCGGGGCAGACGGAAAGACCGTCCGCCGCTTTTCCGCCCCCGTCGCCTTGCGGCCGGGGTGCAAAAGGTTTAATATGGTGGCGGTGTCTATTAGACTCCGCCAGCCATATTACGATGGGCCAGGACAGATGCGGCAATGCTGCCACAGAAAGGCATGCGGTCTTCACTTTGGGGGCCCCCTGCGGGCCCCCAAAGTGAAGGAGGGGAGGGGGGTGCACACCGGGGGGTACCTGTGGTACTCCCCTGCATTTGCATATACAATGCGGTAGGCACTGCGCTGTGCCTGCCGCTTTGTGTATGCAAATGCATACATGCATTTATAGCATTGTGGCGGGCGGTGCAGAGAGCAGCGCCCGCCACAATGTTATAAATGCAGGATGCGCCCGCCACTGTGGTGGGCGCAACATAATACCCCCCACGGGACCCCCGCCCTTATGGCGGGCGGTCCCGAATTCCAATAGGATGGCGGGTGGACTAAGTCCGCCCGTCATCCTAATGACCCCCTTACTATTGCAACAAATTGATCTGGCAAGCTGTTTAAGATGCTCTACCAGGTGCACTACTTCACCTGTCTCGGTCCAGTTGCAAAGGAATTCAAGCATTTATTAATTTGCTTCATGAACAAAAAGACAAAATGTGCCACAATGTGGATCAGAAAAGCAAAGACCTCCTAGAAATGATCCCGCCTGCCAAGTGCATTCATAGGGGATATGGTGGTCATATTATTTAAAAAAGTAAAGCGAGTGAGGGTCTTATGAACTTTTTGCATATTTCTTCCTTAATTAAAATAGGAATTAAAAACGGAGAAGGGAGGTTTCTTGGAGTATCCTTGCAGACTGTGGTTATTCATAGACTGTAGAGAATCCCATTACCAACATCCTTCCTGTATTTGAATTCATTAAATTCTGGATGAATATATTTGGAGAAGGATACCATCCAATTAGTAGTCTTCTATCTTGCTAGCAGCCGCGGTGGGCAGTAGGAGTTCCTGCAGGGCGGTGACGTGGGGAGGGGTAGGGTGGGGGGTAGTAATGTATGGATTATGGAGTTTAACAGGTAAGTAAACATTTAAATAAATCAAACGAATTTCGTTGCGCGCACTGCATCGTATTTGGTAATGCAGTGCATGCAATGAAATTCGTTTTATTGATGTATATATTTACTTACGTGTTAAACTCCGTAATCCATACATTACTACCCCCCACCCTGCCCCTCCCCCTCCCCACGTCATCACCCTGCAGGAACTCCTACTGCCGACCGCGGCTGCTTGCTTGATTGAAGCACAGTTTAAATGAGAAAAACTTGTTTTAAACTATTTGCAGCTATAGCACAAAGCCGTTGGCTTTTCCCCAGTGAAATGTTTTTAAGTATTTGAGACAAACTAAAACATTTTCAAAGTTAATTAAAAATTACGAAGGGCCATATTTTCAAGAACGGATGAAATATTATCGCCGTTTTAGCAGCAGGAAACTGCTGTTAAAGCGGCGATAAGGGGCTTGATATTATGCCCTAGAGAATTTGAATAGAAGCCCATTTTTGGTGACCTTCCCACCAGAACCTGGGCTTCTAGTGGAATTCTCTTGGGCATATTATCAAGCCCCTCATCGCCGCTTTAGCAGCAGTTTCCTGCGGCTAAAGTGGGGATAATGTTATCGCCCGTTCTTCATAATATGGCCCTAAATTCCTCATACATTTTCAGCTAAAAGGAGAAATGTTTACTAAGCAACGTGACACAACCATCGCCAAAACAGGGTCTAGGAAACTGGAGATACGATTTTTTTTTTTTTAAAAGCATGTACGGTCAAATAGTACCAAGAAAACACATAGCGGTACTGGTTGTGATTGAGTTGGACTTAGGTGTAATTTGAGCACGATCACCGTTGAGCTGAGGTTTGAGTGAGCCAACCTGGACACACCATCACATTTGTTACCTTAGGATTTTTATGTGAGTCAAACTCATCAAGCGGGGCAAGGCAGGATGGCATGGTGAGAACTTCTCAAAGTAAGATACTATTTTTTTCAAGAAGATGGGAAGCCTAGAGATTTAACATTAAAGTCTACAAATGAAAAACATAGATGAATAAATCCTTTCTCTTAAGTTTACTTTCAGACCTTATTATATATTTTAATGCTCAAATTATTCTTGGGGGTCAAGGCAGCATGCTGTAGCTTACAAGGTATCTACAAGGGTGACTGCTTGATGTTAGTGGTCCCTCAAATTTAATCCCAAAAATCTCTGACTATGACAAATGAGCGACAAAGTCCCATCTTTTAAAATGCTGGGAAAATGTTCCTTGGCAATCTTACAACTCTCACACAGCTTGCAGACGTTTAAGAAGGCTGCCATGGTTTAGTCCATTTCAGCAATGAGAGACAGGTTCACCCATTCCCTCTAACAAGGACTTCAGCAAAGTCAACTTCCCTCCCAAATGTCAGCTAGTTGTTCCACAGAGGAGCCCCCCTCCCTTAGCAAAATGTTTGTTCACTACTGAATTTGATATTTGATAAATGACAAAACAGTACACAGATGATCTCTGTAGTTTCCTTACTAGCTGGATTTATGGAAAAACAGATATGTAGTCATAAACAGGCTATTTCCATACAAAAAGGCTATAATAGGTTTTTATTGAAAAAGGAACTTCTAGCATCCTTTTACTACAAGGTCAAATCAATCAAACTATTCTAAATGCCCAGCTTTTGAATGCCATGCACTTCGACCTTGCAGTCTTTAAGGCATATGCATTAGGGGTTATTTAACAGTTTCCCAGTTCCCAGAGTTAAAATATGCAAGTATATCCAGAGTCGTAAAATCAACAGTTATGCAGAAAATTTGCAAACGGGCACTTATTTAATTTAATCATTATTAAATCCTTGTTCCCTACACCCATTTGCATGTGGCACCTGACTGGATCTTTGCCGTGGACTCAGGCATAGACCTGTTTACTCTATATTAATTTCACAACGGCCAGCTCAAGATTAGGACAGAAATGAAGGAGTTGGTGTTTTCATTTTGCAGAAGGTGTTGAAATCTCACTTGGAGGACAAGTCCACCAAGAAATGCATACACATCTGTGAGCTGCTGATAAGATGGTACACAGGCGATGCCATAAAATTAAAATGCCGACTATTTTAATTTCCTTGGTTCTGCTTTAAACTGAATTCATTTTGTGCAGATATGTTTTAAATAGGTATGACTGGCACCTTGTCGGATTTATTAAGGTCATCCTTTCATTTACCAGAAGAACATCACTTTCCCTTTCCCTTAGTTTCAGACACTTATCACCACGGATAGTGTCACATATTGTTAACATTTACATCATAAGTGGGAACAGATATTAAATCGAAGCGCAAATTAAAAACTCCTCAGATGCCTGCCACTTACAGTTATAGCTGGGCCTTGCTAAACCTCTCGTTTATGGCAGAAAAGGGTGAGGTTAATAAAGCAGCATGACACATTATCATGAAGGGTGGCCCTGGCTGTCCATTCTGATTATTTGTGATGTCTGCTGCTTCTATGCAGACAATGCCTGAATCCATTCCTCTTTTAAATGCGGGCATTTATCACCCTATCCACAAAAGCAGTCTAGAACTAGAAGCTGCTGCCGCTAAGAGTAATTTCGATTTTTTTAAAGTATATATCATTTTTGTGCATTCTCTTTCTAAAGTGGTGCCTTTCCCGTCAGAGACATAAAAAGAATAATGAAAACTTTCAGTAATGATTTTATTTGGGAACAATCTGTCTGTCATTGAAGTACTCCGCATTCACAAGAAGCAAATAGAAAATATCACGTCTCCTTGTACCCCAGCTGACTGATGATACCTTGTACTGCGGTGTGAATTCTTCATCCTATGGTCACAGCTGTGATCTTAGGGGCATATTTACAATCCCTAATGCCACAGGAACTTTACTTTTTACTACGTTCCTGTGGCGATAAGGGCTTCTCCTTATTTACAATGTGGCGTTAAGCCACGTAACGTGGATTAACGCCGCTTTGTAAATAAGGTGCCCAATCATGCTATACTTAGCGTGAAAAGAAGTGGGCAATGGGTGTTGCAGTTGGTGTTCCACCGCAACACCCCTTGATTTTTACGCTGCTTCAGATCTACAAGGGCGACGTAAATAGGAGGCAGCACCAAAATTAAGTCCAGGGAAAACCCAGTCTTAACATGGCAATACCATGAGAAATACTTTATTTGTCCTTGTTTTTGCTGTTTCTATGTGTACTGCATTGTGAAGCACTAATAGAAACAGCAAAATGCCATGAATTATCATTCATGTGCAGAAAGGCATCCCTTCCTGCACATAAACAATCATTACAACAATGATGATTTGCAGATTCTATGTGTGCTGCACAATGCAGCACACATAGGAGTTACAAATCACGATTTGTGATAGTTTATGTGCAGGAAGGGACACCTTCCTGCAGGTAAACAATCATTTCCCCCAACACTGGCACCCTTGCACTATAGGGGAAACGCAGGGGTGCACCGTATGATTGTAAATATGGTGCATCCCTGCATATTTAGTATGGCAGAGCATGCATTAAATAGTTTTGCTTAAAATGCTCCGTCATTCAGTTGTACATATACTCGACAGTTTCGTGAACATTCATATATATAACAAGAGGAAAAGGGAGAGGTAGTTGTGAACATTAGCTATTTCCCATTGTAAATCTCTTTCAATTGTGTACTTGTTTTATAATTTTTTATATCCTTGTGTAAGGACATCAAATGGTGATTTGAGGTCACTATGTTAGCCTGGTGTTAGAAATTGGGTTTCTGGTTGGCTAGGGTATGCACCTAAGCCAGGCAGAAACCACAACTCTAGTCAGGGCAAGGAAGCAACACACTAAAGATAACCCCTGCTCATCCCCTTGGTAGCTTGGCAGAGCAGTCAGGCTTCTCTCAGAAGCAATGTGTAAAGCGTTTGCGCAACACACTCACATAGCAGTGACACACCAGGCACGCCTCAAAAGAGACTCCACAGAGGGTTATATAAAAATATCCTTTGTATTATCCAGAAAAACACAATAGATCACAATCACATCTATTACACTGTGCCAATTGGCACTTGTCATGGCTTCGCAGGTATTATATAAACCACTTGGTCAATCAATTTGTCATAAACATTACAGTTAGCACAACTCAGTAGCTACTTGTAGGAACTGTACTTAGCATAACACATTATGCATTAACCACATAAACAGGGTACTAGAGTACACAATTGAAAGCATGCACATATTAGGGATATATCATGCCATCAAACATGCAGACCACCATTACAGATCATATGGGTGCCTTTCCTGCCAATTGCAAGTGAAGAGTCACAACATCACATCAGGGCATAGCCTGATACTGTAATTTCACAAACCAACCACATATGCCACATCAGGGCCTAATACATCCACATTATCCGTTATGCGGTCGAGCACAGAAGCTACTCAGACACTCTTAAGGGAAATGCGTTAAGGTCGTGGTGGTTCCTTTCTCCTTCCGAGCTCATGGGACTCCGTCGAGGTCTTGCCCCATCCTAACGCTAAAGAAAATGTCCCCCAACAATAGGTAAGGGTGCAGCTGCCTGCGACCATGCGGTGCAGCTGTAACAATGACTGAAATGCATCGGAGAGCTCAAGACTGCGATCTTCCTAAGAGCACAGTTACAGAAGAACGAGGCAGTCCTTCTCTCAGCCCAATAGGCAGTAGTTCAGCCCCCCCAGAATCATCCAGTCCCAAGGGGGTTCCTCCTGGCAGTCCAGCAGCCTGCCAGTCACAAGTCCCACACAGTATATTTTCTTTTACATGGGGTCACAGCCCCATTACTTATAGTCCCAATGTCTTTGTTCTGGGGGCACTTTACTATACAATTACAAATGCACCACAATCCCCATTCTTAGTGTACGCCTTGACTCCAGACATATCACAGGGAGGTAGAGCTATCATTGTGGAAGGCAGGCACAACCCTATTCAGATGCAGAGGCTACTCCTCCCACCACTCCCAATGCAGACCAGGCATATTCAGGTGCAAGGGAAAACTCCTCCAGCTACTCTAAATTCAGCCAAGCTCTGTTCAGTCTAGCGCTGAATCACCCAGGCATTGCAGAACACACCACAGCCCCCCCCCAGTGACTGACTAAGGTAACTGCACATCCACTGTCAGTCAGAACCAGATGGTCAATACACATCAGACAGGGCCCAAACACACGTAGCCCACAGAAATGCCCACTTCTCAAACTGCCATTTCTAAAGAAGTAATCATGAATCTGCTTTCACCAATTAGCAGGATTTATAAGTAGTATTCCAAACATATCAAACATGGTTGCATAACCCCTCTAATGTCAGGAATTACCACTGAAGCAAATATCAGGGAATCCCCAATGCAAACCTGTGAGAGGGCAGCCTCACAGCAGAAACCAAATAGGCTGTTTGTCACTACCAGGACATGCCACACTGTTAAAGCACATGTTCTACCTTTTACCTCCACCGCACCCTGCCCATAGAGCTAGCTAGGGCCTACCTTAGAGGTGAGTGATATGTAGTAAAAGGGGAGTTGCAGACATAGTAACCACTTTATATGCCACGTCAGAGCAGCAGGAAACTGCACGTGCAGACCCTGCAGTGGCAGATACCTGAGACAGGTTTGAAAGGCTTCATCAAAAGTTTCTTTCTCAATTTGAGCCTACAGTGCCTCATATTAGTAAAGTGTTTAGGGCAATTCAATGGTGTGAGCGCCCCAGGGGCGGCTCCTCCATTAGAGCAGAGGAGCGTCGCCCCACTGCTTCCTCGCAGTGCGAGAAGCAGAAACATAAAATGGTATTTTAAATACCATTTTATGTTTCTGCTTCACGCACTGCGAGAAAGTAGAAGGGTATGCCTGGTTGGGGTTTGGCTGGTGGGTGAGACGGGGAGGAGTGGCTTGCTCAATGCTATGGACCCTGACTGCTTGGTTGGCCCTCTGGGGCTGACCAAACCAGTCATGCGCACTCTGCCTTTTCTCTATGTAGGCAGCCTACATAGAGAAAATGGCCTCCCCATAGGTGCCCGGCTAGGTGCCTACCCCACCAATCACAACGCTGCCATTACAGCAATGTGATTGGCTTAGGGATGGGGAGAGAGCCTGCCTGTGGTTGCTTCCTGTTAAGGAGAGCAGCAGGAAAACGCGGGACCCGGCCAGGAGTTGAGGCGGCGCTCGACCCAGTAAAGTAAGTTTTTCAAATGTTTAATTAAACCCATCTCCCGCCTCCCCCGCGATCCAGCGCAACACCCCCACGTAATCCGCCCCACCTGTCACCCACCTGCGTGTCATGCCGGTCATGACTGGTAAGCCCTAAAATCCCACAGGGCTGGTGCTTAATGTATACAAGTGGAACACGCGGCATCATAAGGAACATTATGTTTCTAGAGTGTACAGTTACTAGATACAATTTGTGGCCAAGTGGCATAGTTGTATTCTCTTAAGATGCAGCAAATTGTGACTAATAAACTTTTTTCCTAAGTCTTAATGCGAAAACTCTAAAAACATTCTTAAACGTTCTGTTTCACTTACCAAAAATCTAACTTGATAAAGTTGTGAAAAATGTAGAGGAATGATGTAACTTTTTAAAAAGTGTACTTCGTGCTGCCTATGGGACAAGCTGAATTAAACCATTTCTGCTGGCCTGCCTTCCCTCCTCTGTTTGTAAGTAGCATTCTATTTAGGTGTGAAATGTTGGACTGCCGGCAGTGAACTCACCAACATTTAAAGGCAGGAAGTCTGTTTTGCTGCTAACACTAATCACTTAGCTCGGATGGACTGTTTGGGGCAGGAGGACAGGAACAGGTGCTATCACAAAGGCATACAGTAACAGTCTTGATGCTCACATAAAATGGCACATTGATGCTCAAATAACAGAAGACTTTCATCCAGAGAAACCCTTAAGACATGTGTCATTCCTCAGAGCAGAAAGATGAGCTGGCTACGCAATTGCGAGACCTTTTGCATTGCAAATGCTTGTTGTTGACTTGAACTTGATTTGTTGTCCCACAAATATTCGTTTTTAGTCTTGAAATTCCTAGCACCCTTTCATAAAAGGAAAGCAATATAGGGGATGAAAAGGTGTGCTTTGTCAGTGGGAGTAGAATTATTTTTGCGATCTCTGTGCTAAACAGTAGGACCAGATGTATCAAATGATTTTACCCAGTCTGTGTCTATGGGAAAATGTGTTCGTACATATGGCCCTTAGGTCAGTTGGCTAAATTAGGGCTTACATGTATCCATTTACCCTCACTCTAGAGCGTGATTCTATGCTACATAGCATTAACATATGTTTTCATATCTCAGATGCAGTGGAATAAAAGTATTCCTAATCTTCACATTTGCGTTGAATCTGCATACAAATGAATTTCAGCTGCACAGTTGAAAGTTGACAAATAGATTAATTTCTGTTCCATTTCAAATTGAGAATTCGCAATTGAGCTGCAATGTCTCCCATATATATTAGTTTTTTTATGCCTCCAATCTTTTTGATATTTTGTGAACTCAGAGAGAATTTTTTCGATCTGATTTAAACTCTGTCACCAAGGTATAAATGGGAGCAAATATAATGTAACAACTTCAAGCGGAGATGAAATCACATTTCTATTATGTTTGTGTGGAGTTCTAAATAGCCTACAAGCTGACACTTTCAGCAGTGGTTCCAACTGTAGGGAACTGGGCAGCAGAGCGTCGCCTTGCCTGCTGCGAGCGTAGCACCTGCAGCAAAACATAATTTTAATAAAATGGTCAAAATGGACATGAACATTTTCGCGAAGTGCGTGCGGTGTCTCCGGGCGTGGCCATACCTGCTTTTGATTGGCAGGAGGAATGACTTCCTTAAAACCTAAAGGGGCAGATTTACAAGCCCCTGGCGCCCCTTTTATGCCGCAGTTGCGTCACTTTGATGACGCAGCGGTGGCGCAAACGATGCGCCATGGTGCGGGGTACTTTACGTTGTAAAGCCCTGCGCTAAAAGGAGGCATTCCTGCGCAGGGGGGTTGTTCCGGCGCAGGAACGCCTCCTAAAAGCAGTCACTTTTGAGCCCATGCTGCGTAAAAACCCTGCGCCTGCTTGAAACAGGCGTAAGGATTGACGCAGCATTGTAAGAATAGGGCGCCCATGAGCCTTGCTGGAGCTGTGTCACGCTTGCGACGCAACTCCAGCATTGTGCCGTTTTTACGGCACAGATGCGTCACGCATCTGTACCTTTTTTGCGCCCATGGTGTGCCGCATTGTAAATGCGGCACATCCATGGTGGCGGAGGCATGGCGCACAATAACTGGCGCATCCCTGCTGATATGGAGGGACGCGCCAGTTATTGTAAATCTGCCCCAAAGTGTGCATGTCCGATTAGCCGGCTGTCTTGCAATGGCCAGCCCAACATGTGCACTTCAGCCCGCATCAATACCAGCTGTATAACAACCTGTAGGACTGCAGGCACAGGCGCCTACTCTGAAAAAGAGTGCTGTGTCAGCCTGCTCCGACCAATCATGGTGCTACTCTCATGCTGAAACGGCATGAGAGTAGCTCCAGAATTAGTTAGGGTCCATTGGCCCTTTGCTTTCGAGTCAGGCTCTGTGGTTTCAGCAGTAGAATGCCTTCAGTGAAGAGACCAACCAGATAGTGTTCCTGTGTCTCCTGGGGCTTCCCTACACCTGAAATGTAAGTACTTTTTTTTTTTTATTTCATTCAAAAGTACAGTTTAACTAATTGATGGGGTGGGTGCAGGGGGCTATTAAGTTGTTGCCGAACTTGCCGTTAGGCTGGACACCTGCTGCTTTTCACCCCACCACTTACACATATGACTAGCAGCTACTGGAAACTCTAGACTTAAAAAGTCAAAGCTGTGATTTTACAGGGGTGCAAAAAATACCTGGGTAGAATGCCTCTCTGCAGAATACAATGAAATGAAAGAAAACGGTGAACCATGATCTGCACTCAGCTTCTCTTCTAGACGCATACATTTTATGATTATCACTCTGTTCTAATTAGTAACAGTTTGAACCTTGTAACCCTAATAATGCATATTCGATTGGTAGTGGTTGGTGCACTGGAGGGGGGGGGGGTGGAAGGGGAGAAGTTTCAAGAAAATTACTATAAGCAATAATATGTAAAACTATTTCAAAATATAAAACTATTTGAAATGCAAAAGCCTTCTTGTAATATATGAACTTGAGTTTAATAAATATTAGTCATTGCAATGTGTCTCTTTTTTGTTCCTGTGTTTCAACAACAGAAAGAAGCTTTGGCAAAGAGAATAGGTCTTAAGTTTCAGTTTAAAGACACAAACACATACACACACACACACACACACACGCTCACACACACACGCACACGCACGCACATACACACACACATTCTGCTTAAAATTATAGGGCCTCATTTATGAGAAATGACGCATCGCTGCGTGAAATCTGCGATGCGTCACTTCTCAGTGCGCACTCCTTGCGACATACCTGATGCGTCATATTTAATGTATGACGCATCATGTCGCAAGGAGTTACAGATACGTCAGTATTTCTGACGTATCTGTAAGCGCAAAAGTGACGCATTGCTAGAGTGTGTCACAAAAGTGACGCAACTCCAGCAATGCTTCCTTTCACATGGGGCAAGCCCCATGTGAAAGGGCTTGCGTCATTCTTACGCCTGCTGTGAGGCAGGCGCAAGATTCTGATGCAACAGTGTCCTAGAAGTGATGCAGTGAAATCTCATAGATTTCACTGCGTCACTTCTATGAAGCTTTTTGTGGGGAAACGCCCCCCCCCTGCATACATTATACCTGACGCAGGTATAATGTAGCGCAGGGGTTTACAAAGTGACGCATCTGCTTAGACATAAATGAGGCCCATAGAATCTTTTTACCAAGAATAAATATTGGCCAAAGCCAATCACTGTTTACCTATAGTTTCAGAACAGCTTGTCAAGTCGTGCCACTGTACTTTAGAAATAACAATTTTAAAATCCTTTGCCACAGATCTAAACTCATTAAGCAATCCAACATTGCATAAACAAATGAATATTAACAGTTAAAATCACAAATACAATTAGCTTTTTTGGATGATCAGTGCCAATATCGAGCTTGAGAACAGAGGGTTGAATCATATGTGGAATGTAGGGAACTCTGATCTAAAAAAACGGTTGGCAACGTATCCATATACCGAAATGTATCCTCATTCCATAATGATGAACGACGGAATAGACAATTTGTGCACCCAAAATCATCTAAATCCTTCCTAAAGGAGGTCTGTGGAGAGGACGTTTAAACACTAGCCTTGAGGGGACAGCATTCCATTTCAAAACTCCAAATTCAATTAAGATATGTCTTTTTTTAATTTGATTTATCAGTTATCAGTTCAAACAACTTTATTTCGGTCAATGTGACCTAAAAAGTACAAATCAGTACATGCAATATGGTTTAAAAAAAATGCATCAAAGAGGAAACAGTTACAAATGTTTAAAAGAGAAACAGTATAAAAATCTAAATAATTAATTCTGAACAGGAGACAAAGGGCACTTCAAGGTGCATGGAATACATACATAAATAAATAAATAAATAAATAAATAAATAAGTAGATAAAAATCAGATCATAATCAAAATGGCCAACGTTATTCCCATATGTCCAATAAAGAATTATTTGTACTTGCGCTGGCTATCCCAGATCTACAAATCACTCCCATACAAAGATGTTAGTGGGTTTTAATGACCTAAACTAACAATTAACAATTTACCATTTCCATTTTGATTTATCAATTTAACTAGTAGTTCTGAGCAATATTTCTCACTTTTTTGGGTCTGTTTTGAACAGAGCTGAGAAAGGGTATCTTCCAGAAAAAATCTATATGATGAATCCCTATTGTATCGCACCAAATAGGCAAATTGCAGTTCCCACGAAATAACACGAACCATCATAGCTGGTGGAACATTTCAAAGACATTTTAAAGTCGGGTTTCTTTTTTTTTTCAAGGAGAATCTAGGGTCACTGTTGAATAATTTCATCCTATATAGCGCAAGGGAAGGTTTATTGGCTGTAGGCTAACAGTGGACTCATAGAGTGTCTGCCAAAATTGCATTTTGATAGAACCCCAAAAGAGGTCATGATTCAAGTATTCAAGCTATCTAAGTGCTTTGTCCGGCTAAGATTACTGGAGAAAGTAAAGCAAAAATGTTTATATGTTGCAGGGATTCTGCACCTACACTGAACTATGTGCAGGAAAACAGGACCTCAGTGCATAGGGGGTACCAACCTATCACCTTAGTAACCAAAATCCCAAAACCGACTAGCTATAGTGTCTCATACATTGTCTTCCAAAAATCACAAAGCTAGAAATTGTTAGACAACCCAGAATATAACACTCCCGAGTCTCTCAGGAATTGTGGTAGTAAGACATACTCTTTCGCTCATTCACTCGTACTTGTCCACAATAAGATTTGGCAGAGTCACTGTAATAGTTTAAAATGTTTATTTTATCTATCGTGCTCTACAATACAGTATACAAGCCACTACCAGCAGCAAAATGCATAAACTCAAAACAATTAGCATTGTTACAATTCCATAGAATACAAAGGGGGAAGTCATTATATAAAGACAGTGGAAAAAGGACTATAAGGCCTAACCACCCTTCCCTTGACTGAAAGAATTTTATTTATGTAAAGGAAGATCTCTGGGATTTGACAGCAGACCCCATACCTTGAAACCTGGATGTAAGGTTTACATCAGAGGAACAGCGTAGCTCTTCTCCATGGAAAAGGCTCTCTCCAAGTGTGTGGTAAAACAACATGCATCCCCGTAATATGAAAGAACGAGTCTCCAGCATTGCAGCTGTATTTAACATGCTATGTCTAGGTGCTAAGGACTGACCAGAACAAAATAACAAGGGGCATTGTTTATCAACCTTGCACATCGTGTTCAGACTAAACTCCAGGAACTTAGCAGAGAACACGAAAAGCAGTCTGTTCTCATGTAAAAGGCACAAAGTCATGTAGTAACGTGCGCAAAAGCAGCATCATGGCAGCAAAGCTCATGCTAACTTAACAACGTCGACAATGTCCCTAAGGCCGATATACCAATATGATTTCAATTTTTTTACTTTTTTAGCCACATGGTACCATGAAACATTTGGTCATGTTTTCCCAAATAGCTAATTTTTTGTTTGATTTACATTTATTGTCAATAAGTTAGGTAAACAGTAGTCATAGAAAATGCCCTCTGCAATCTGATTTCAGTGTTGCCATGAACACTGGGGGCCTCATTTATGGCATTTTGGCATAGGGCAGCGCAGCAAGGCACCTTGCTACGCTTCCCTACATCAAAGTAAAAGGGCAGGAATGTACTGTATTTAAGCAAAGCGGTGCATTCCTGTCCTTTCTGTGTGCGCTGGTGCCATTTCAGCAGGATAGCGCCAACATAGCTGCACCATGCTGCAAGTTTGCCTCTGTTGCTGGCAGTATTGTTCTTGTGTAGGGAGAGGCAACTTCCTACACAAACACAAGCAAAAGAGACGTTTTCCTCTTTTTTTATGTCGAAAGAAGAAAAAACAATGAGAAATAAATATATTTATCCAAATTACGCCTCCCCTTGGCGTACAGATTTTGCACATCCCCAGGTTTACATGTTTTTGCAAATTTGGGGCAGGATCAAATTCTATGGGTGTTGCATGGGAAATTCCATCTCAATGCCACTGGAATTCCTCCTGGGTGCAGAGTAAGGTACTGCAGCGATTTATGCTAGTTCATCGTACTCATGATTTATGAGGCAGAGTGTCTTTGCATAGCTTCATTAACTTTTATGAGAGCCATGTGTCACCCATGTACAACTTTATATGGTGCAAAAGTGAAACAGCACTCTCATAAATAAGCCCCTTGGTCACCTCCACATATTATGCTGGTTATATGGGTCTCTTTTATCCTAGGGGAAAAATAATATGATTTTCTAAGTTGCATTGTAAGGGTTGTATATTTTATCTTTGGAACAGTGATCACATCAATAATAGTACAGTCTATCACATATTTCTTTGAGGCATACTCTCATAACTGGACATATAGTTTCATGAGGTGAATGGTGAATAACCTAGTCTTCTACTGAAATTGACCGTGGCAATGATGTACGTTGCACTGCAGAATTACTTTTCCCAAGTTCCAGAACATCCGGCGCTCCTTTTGGTTTATAACAACACTTAAGTACTTTTATTATTTTCAGAAATATTCGCCTGATATTGCATTTCACTTACCACACATCTTTAATGATTGGCTGTTCTTTTAATTTTCTTGCTGGTATTTCAGGGTGCCACTTATATATAAACATCAATACATAGTTCTAGGCATTGGACAAGGAGGTATCAGTAACAGTTCTCAATGGCTCAAGCCCATCTGATCGGCAACATGCTGAGATATACATATATCAGACCAATTATTTTCTGAACTTAATCCCACTATGTGAACCTCAACAGATTTAGTATAAACAATATGTACATCAACGTTTCTACAAACTAAGGAAAAAAGAGAGTTGAAATGGATTACGAAAGGGGTGGGAGAAAAGGAGATGGTTAGAGCTGCCTTCTCAAGGGCTGATAAAAAAATGATCAATAGAAATGTCCTTGCCAATTTACATAATCAATTTTCACAGAATTTTGCCACAGCCAAGGAGGTTACAAACCACCTCTTCCAATATGAAGTCACTCCTGTTATCTTAGGGAAGTCATGCATGCAACCAGGACAGCCATTTGTTGAAAATCATAGTCACACAATGTTATCACAGTATTGTGCACCTCTATCAAAACTGGGCCAGTGTTGGACACTATCATATCTGTACCGTCACAATATGTGTGTTCAAACCTAGAAAAGTTGAAAGTGATACTAAGCCATGAACACTCAAATCTATGTTAACAACAGTGTCATTCATGAGGGATTTGAAAAAGCTATTCCTCCTACAGCTTTATCCAGCTGGAGATTTTCAACTTTCATAAAAGAGACTATGCCAAATGCAGAATTTGTCACTGAGACCTTGTCCAGTGGCTCTCTGGCTATGGCATCTCCTCCACATACACCGCAGACTGCCTTGCCTCACTGAACTTTACTTTCTCAGACATAAAAAAAAAAATCCTTGTACATCCGAAGATTAGCGGTGACCGGGCCCAATATACTTCACACTCTTGTACACTCTTCATCATGGTCGGCCATAACTTTTTACTTTGACCCGGTCTTATGCGACTAGATGTCTCCTGTAGGCACTTTTATCTTTTAGCTGCTATTTTTTGCCTACAGCTTTAAAACTTCATACTTCCAGTACTACTGATTGTAATGGTGTTGTTTTGGTGTCAAATAGTTTATTAAAATGTATTCAATTTTTCTAAATTAGCGCGGGTGTTTTCTTATGTAGTGTTTTCACTTTATTTCTGTTTATGTGATGCATAAATACTTTACACTTTACCTGTAAGTTAAAACTGACTGATTTTGTGGCAAGCTACCAGAGAGTTAAGCACAGGTCACTTTAGTCACATGTTGGGGTTCACCAGCCCAAGGAATGTGGCTGTTGCTTGAGTAGGGTTTCAGCCCCTCAAACCCCTCAACCAATCACCACATTTTGGACAGACATCAAAATATCTCATTTGGTTCTTGCTGTTGGTTTAACGTAGTGCCTTGTAACCTTCCCTATGAATCCAGTTCCTAGGCACAGCCTTCATTTGATAGGGAACAGACATCATCATTCTACAGATAATTCTACACAATCAAACACTTGTTCTGCATCTAAAGAGTGGGGTGATATTATCCTCATTGTTATGGTCCTGCTATGAAGGATGTTATTACATCCTCATATGATCCCCTCAATACAATTCCAACCTGTGAAGGTTGTATCAGATAAGGAATTATCTTACAAGTCTCCTGGCCAATATTTTGGCCAAAAATCCTAACATATGTTATGAGCGAAGGAATGGGCAGGTAACTCGCACACAGGAGGGTGTATCATTGACATATTGCAAACTGGTTAGATCGGTTTGCAACTTGTGTCTCTTCTCTGGAAGTTTTCACACCATGCACCTCAGTTTGCTCCTACCCATATGCAAATCAATCTTGATCCTACTCCAGTTGGAACAGTTTAACCTGTCAGACCAGGTCCTCCTTGAACTGGAACACAAGACTGGTTTTGCACTTATTAAGGGTTATCAGTTGGATATAGCTTGGTTCCAATGGTACAGCATGCAGAGGACCCATGCCTGGGCATACCTGTCCCACCTAGGGTGCTCCCTGAAGCACACAAAATGGTGATGGCTGGAATGCTTGAGTTAATCTCAGCCTCTAGTAATAAGTTGATGGTCTGGAATACTGGCCAGATCAATCATCAGTGGCTGAAATGTAATGTAATCCTTCCTTTTATCACATTGTTTGTTTTGCAGTAGGCATCCTAACTGGGATGACTATGCCCAGACATAGGCCCTGTGCTCATTGTGCCATAGGACTCAAGACGCCCATCACTGATGACAACTAAGTAGGTTGAAACCGGTCTGTGGTTGAGTGTGTTCCAATCTGGAGAGAAGCTGGCCTGGCAGTTCGGGCTGGACTGTTGTGTTTGTGGTTTTTATAAGTGGTACATTCAAGAATTTAATATTGCTATATACCTACATTGAGTAGCCCCCAAACAGTAGTTTTACTGTTAGGCTAGTATCTGTCCTATGAGAAATACTGCTGTTCAAAAAAATAATAAATCTGCTAATTTTGGATTGTGATAAGCTCCTGAATTGCTAAAACTACTGTTTTAAAGATGTGCGGCAAAAGTTGGAAGGGCTAGAGGAAGAACAAAAGGGGGCTGGATCTGCTGTTTTAGATCTTTGTGGAGACCTGAGGGGCTGGACATGGTCTTACTTGAACTAAAGAAGGCTTCAGTGGGGCCTCGTCCAACAGCTATGAGGATTCAAGAGGACTTTTGTAGGTGCAGTCTGCAACCATGTGGATTTTGACTTTCATTTCAGAGTCAGAAGGTAAAATGTTTGACACGGACAAGCGTGCTTGATGTATTCATCTGCACTCAATTGTGGTCTTCCAGTCAATCGCAAACACCAACTACTGATTGGTGCTTTACTTTTACCTTGGTGTTTTTGCCACAAATATTTAAAAATGCATATCTCAGGTTTCCCTTACTGGAGTTTTGCTATTTTGGTGTCATTTTACTAATTAAAGGTTTTTGTATTTTTCTAAATTGGTAATGGGATTTTTCTTGGGCTGTGTTTTGACTTGTTAATACATTTGGTCCTCCTAAATGCTTTGCACACTTACCAAGGTTATGCAACTAGGTAGTTGACAAAAGGAAGGACGAGGTGGTGCACTGCTAGTGTAATCTCTTGTGTGCATAGGTAATAGGTGTGGGTGCACTCCAGGGTAGCGTTACCGTCAACGCTTTAACAAATCCGGACTAGTAGTGTCTGCATGGAACATGCAGGAACATCCCCTGATGAGGCACTCCAAAAAAGGCTCAAATGAATGATTCCAAAGTTTCTTAGAAGGTTTGTAAAGTTTTAATATTCAAAAAGTGATGTGGTCGCGGTATCTCACTGATATTAAGTCATATCAATGGTAGCTCTTACAGAACTCAACACCAAAGACCCACGCATCCAACTCACATGGCTTATAAGTGACACTGAAATATCATTCCTTGATGTTCACATTAAAATCACTGAACATGGATTCAGCACTGACTCACATCGGAAAAGTACCGATCGTAACAATACGTTACATTACAACAGTTTCCACCAGGGATCACTCAAAAGACACTTGCCTTTTTCTCAAATGCTACGCCTCAGACGCATAGTTTCTGATGATCAAACCTTCAAACAAAGAATTCAGGAAATGCATCATCGATTCCTCGACAGAGGATATCCTGAAAACATCCTTATGGAAGCGCAAAACAAGATCAAGGACATCTCCAGACAAGACAGCCTCCTTAAGACACCCAAAGAAGCCCAAGAACGCATGGTTCTAGTGTCCAAATACTCCACAGCCAGCCACAAATACAAAAGAATCATCTTAAAACACTGGCCAGTCTTACAAATGGAGCCTGATTTTCAGGACATTTTTGAAACTCCACCATTGTTTGCTTACACTCGTAGCAAGAACCTAAAGGAAATTCTTTCTAATCCCACACCCAGCGCCACTGTCTACAAAGGTACACAACCTTGTCTTAATTGCAACAACTGCAACAGTATCATCAGAGGCAACAGCATCCAGCATCCTATGAAAGGACACTCAATTAAATTACAAGTCAACGCAACATGCGATTCCAAAAATCTAATATACGCTCTGAAATGTCCCTGTGGAAAAATGTATATCGGGAAAACAGAAAGAAAAATCTAAATTCGCATGAACGAGCATAAGTCTAATATCCGCACAAAACAAGAAAAATCCAACGTTGCTATGCATTTTCACGAGTGTCATCATACCATTGCACAACTCAGATTCATAGTACTTGAACTTATCAACAACAAAGAAGGTACAGACAATCGCAAGTTTCTCCTCAAAAGGGAACTTGAATGGATTTACCGCTTACAGACTCTGAAGCCACATGGGTTAAACGATCGTGTTGAATACAGCTGTTACCTTTGCTCTTTTCTTAAACCTCTTATTTTTCATTTATTTTTTATTTTATCCTTCATTTCACCGTTCCAACATGTCACCCTTTTCCTTAACTCTCCCTCAACATTCCTTCATTCATGTCATTGTGGCATTTCACCTCTTTAAGATGTCCTCCACAGTTTTCCCTTTTTCACCCTGTAAATAGTCCTCTTTCTATGCCGCCCCTGCAGACCTAATTACGTTGTACCTCTCTTTATTTTCACTCTGTTTATGTCACGCACGCGTTTAAACACAAGGGTGTATTCCCTTTGACAACTTCCGAACGACAGATTGGAACAGCGAGCGCCCTCGCGACTCTGCTGCAGTAAGTCTGGCTTGTTTAGCGTTTTGAGCACCACGCTTCGTTAACGCGTCTCTAGCACCCGCCTGCCACGATGCGGCAGTCAATGCCTTACACTCCTTTCACCTACCATGCCGTTCATTTTTTGTTGCACGACCGCACCAAATTTAATTTCGTTTGATTTAGCGTGCATGTATCACGCGATTTTTACTCATGCTCGCACCTGCCCGTCACCACACGGTAGTTAACGTCTTCCACCACCCGCACCTCTACTTCTATTTACGCTGCACTTCCTTTAGTCTTGCGCTCATAATCCGACTCACATATAACCACTTAATTTTATTTCACGTTTATTTCTGCACTGTGTTACCCTAGCACACTCGTTTTTTAATCATTCGTTTTTTAATCACCCCCCTCACTTGTGTTCTATTTATCATTTTAGCTTATTCGTTTTTCCTTCCCCTAACCCGGGCTCGTTTTCATTCTTCCAGCTCTCCTTGACAAAGGGCGTTAACGCCCGAAATGCATTGGAGTTCGTGTCCAAACGATATCGATATGTATGCATCTAACTACTACCATTGATATGACTTAATATCAGTGAGATACCGCGACCACATCACTTTTTGAATATTAAAACTTTACAAACCTTCTAAGAAACTTTGAAATCATTCATTTGAGCCTTTTTTGGAGTGCCTTATCAGGGGATGCTCCTGCATGTTCCATGCAGACACTACTAGTCCACTACTAGGTAGTTGACCCCAGGTTTAAATTATTAAAACTGTGTTTTATCCTAGGAACTTTGGGGTCTTATTCCTAGTGATGAACCCCGATTACAAATCCGTTTTTTCTTTCAGGCATCCATCTAGAAGACCTCCAAGTAGAACTAGTTAACCTACCTACACACTTCTAATTTTCACACATTGATGAGTCTATATGCTCCTCGGACAATTGACACATCCAAACTTAAGCTGTCAGTATCCTGGTAAAACCAAAAACAAGTGTGACGTACGAAGATAGGAGATGACATGGAGAAAATCAACATTTCAAGAGGATCATATCCTTCTGAAACCACCTCAATCTAACTGTCATTCTATCATCACTACAGCTAACACCACCTACTACATGATCTCCATCAATGAGACAATCCATAGTTGCAAAAGCAGCTCTAATTCCATCTAATAGTGTGCAAACCTCATCAAAGAACCTGCCATCCCACCATCAGCCGATAGATGCAACACTTAGAACCACTTATTCACAGAGAAAACTAACAAAGTAAGCATTCATGTTACAAATTCATCATCACCATTCACACAATCACATATAACCAGGTGACACAACAGTCACTGGTCATCCTTCAATGCTATCTCTCACACAAAACTCTCCAAGATTCAGAATCACTCAAAAGCACCTCCTATAAAAAAAAGATGTGTTTCATTCTGCTATCACCAAGTCTAATATTATTATTAATTAACACTTCTTAAGCGCATAGCTACCATAAGGCATCCCAGGACTAGCAGTATAGATAAACAGGCGAGGTGAAGTGGCTACCATTTAATGTTCAGGAACAGCCAAGTTTTAAGACATTTCCGAAAGGTGGGGTGGGGTGTCTCTGAGCGCAGATGCAGGGGAAAGGCGTTCCAGAGCCTTGCTGTATTGTATGAGAAGGAGTGACCCCCACTTTGCATCCTTTGATTTTAGCGATGACGGCTAGATTTAAGTTTGCAGAGCGGAGGAGTTTCCGCGGGTGGTATGCAGTGATAAGAGGCTGGTTGATGAGAGGGCCTTTTCCTGTAAGGGTCTTGTGGGCAATACAAAGGGATTTACATTTGATCCTCTCCTCTATGGGCAGCCAGTGAAGGATGTTTAAACAAGTCTTTGCAGACTGCATTCTGGGAGAGCCCGTCAGCAGTCAGGCTGCACAGTTCTGTACCACCTGAAGTTTCCTTAAGGAGGATTTAAGTGCTCCTAGGCACAGGGAGTTGCCGTGAAAGGACCAAGGCCTGGACCATAGTTCTCCTCGCCCCCATAGGGAGAGGGGGAGGACATTCTGCAGCATTCTGAGGATTCCGTAACAGATACCTGACACTTGCACTGCTTGTTGATCTAATTTAAGTGACTTATCAAGCCACACACCCAGGCTTTTTATCTTGGACTTGGGAACTGGAGGGGTCCAAACAAGTTGGCAATGGCAATTTGAGATCCGCATTGGGTCTGTTGCCTAGATACATTATTTTGGTTTTATTGCAATTAACTCTATGCAAGAGGGAGCGATCACACCCCTCATGCACATTGTTTATGTATTCTAATCCAGTGCCCCTTTTGTGACAGCCTCAAGACCAAACAGATTCTTCCCTTTCTGAAAAAGCCTAGACTAAATACAACCAATCTGCAAACGTCAAGCCAATACCCCACCCCCTATTTTCTGGGAAAATCATCAAGAAGGCAATAGCAACCCAGCTACAGGTTGACATCAGAAAGAGCAACATACTTCTAGCCTTCGTCCCTGCAGTTCAGGCTGCACTGCAGTATTGAAATATCCACAACAAAAGTGACTTTTCCTCCTGGCCCTGGGTTTCCCACTCAACAGCTTTCACCACCGTCCAAATAGCAAATGGGTTACACCAATTTATTCCACCAGAAATGTTCACTTTTGAATTCCTGGTTTTAGGATCTTTACTGTGGGTGAGTCTCACTACTTTAGTTTAACTCACCATAAATTTACTGTAAATGGACAGAGCATGTTTACCACCAGTGTCCGCCTTTTAAGGGTAGGCTGCAGCTTCACAGCTATATATGCAAGACTGCCCTTGTGTTCAGCCTGCTATTAGGACAGAGGAAGTTTGTCACTGAAGGGACTCTGCAAGGATAGACACTGACCTAAGGTAGGCCTATAATATTAGTCCCCATTCATAGTGTAGGTCTATAAGGCTTTCTGGAAAATCTGTAATGCTTTCACTGTATGATACATGTAGGTGAAATCTGCCACAAACTGCATTTTCACTCCACTCAGACCTACACAGTCCAGCAAAGTGGTATCAAACTGGGGCAAAGATGCAGAATAAGTTTAGTTTTGCAGTTCCTTGGATCCCAATCTTATCGGACTTCAGACATTATCAAATTTTGCTATCTCAACTTATAATCAATTTATAGTCCTGAGTCCCCCCTACTGGGATAAGTTAGATACTCTTCTCCATACCCATTTTTGCAGCAGTTTGTGTATGCCTTACTACAGACAATCCCCAAGTGCCCCTTCCTACCTAAATCCAACATGGCAGAGGCTTTTACCTCCTGTGCAGTCAATCTGTGCCCACCCAAGAGGCATGATTTACAACAAGGGGTGGTGATGGACAGAGTCTCTGAATTAAGCAGAGTACTCTCACCCAGTCAAGAGATCAGGGCTAGATCCAACACCGTTTTTTAGCTCATTGCACCATCCCAGTTTCAGAACCTGGCTGTATGCAAATTAGTCTGTCCCTGGCCCAGTGCATCATGGGAACAGGGCAGACCAGACTACAAAAGCCAATTCTTACACTGGGAAGGAAACAAGCTTCCGGGGACCGGTTTCTGGCATTTCAGCCGTCTTCGGCCCGGCTTGCTTGAATCCTGATGGTGCAATGAGCAAGGGACTCACATCTGAGTATACCCTTCCACGCTTAGGGTGGACAAAATTATTTACAACAAGGGGTGGTGATGGACAGAGTCTCTGAATTAAGCAGAGTACTCTCACCCAGTCAAGAGATCAGGGCTAGATCCAACACCGTTTTTTAGCTCATTGCACCATCCCAGTTTCAGAACCTGGCTGTATGCAAATTAGTCTGTCCCTGGCCCAGTGCATCATGGGAACAGGGCAGACCAGACTACAAAAGCCAATTCTTACACTGGGAGGGAAACAAGCTTCCGGGGACCGGTTTCTGGCATTTCAGCCGTCTTCGGCCCGGCTTGCTTGAATCCTGATGGTGCAATGAGCAAGGGACTCACATCTGAGTATACCCTTCCACGCTTAGGGTGGACAAAATTATTTACAACAAGGGGTGGTGATGGACAGAGTCTCTGAATTAAGCAGAGTACTCTCACCCAGTCAAGAGATCAGGGCTAGATCCAACACCGTTTTTTAGCTCATTGCACCATCCCAGTTTCAGAACCTGGCTGTATGCAAATTAGTCTGTCCCTGGCCCAGTGCATCATGGGAACAGGGCAGACCAGACTACAAAAGCCAATTCTTACACTGGGAAGGAAACAAGCTTCCGGGGACCGGTTTCTGGCATTTCAGCCGTCTTCGGCCCGGCTTGCTTGAATCCTGATGGTGCAATGAGCAAGGGACTCACATCTGAGTATACCCTTCCACGCTTAGGGTGGACAAAATTATTTACAACAAGGGGTGGTGATGGACAGAGTCTCTGAATTAAGCAGAGTACTCTCACCCAGTCAAGAGATCAGGGCTAGATCCAACACCGTTTTTTAGCTCATTGCACCATCCCAGTTTCAGAACCTGGCTGTATGCAAATTAGTCTGTCCCTGGCCCAGTGCATCATGGGAACAGGGCAGACCAGACTACAAAAGCCAATTCTTACACTGGGAAGGAAACAAGCTTCCGGGGACCGGTTTCTGGCATTTCAGCCGTCTTCGGCCCGGCTTGCTTGAATCCTGATGGTGCAATGAGCAAGGGACTCACATCTGAGTATACCCTTCCACGCTTAGGGTGGGCAAAATTATTTACAACAAGGGGTGGTGATGGACAGAGTCTCTGAATTAAGCAGAGTGCTCTCACCCAGTCAAGAGATCAGGGCTAGATCCAACACCGTTTTTTAGCTCATTGCACCATCCCAGTTTCAGAACCTGGCTGTATGCAAATTAGTCTGTCCCTGGCCCAGTGCATCATGGGAACAGGGCAGACCAGACTACAAAAGCCAATTCTTACACTGGGAAGGAAACAAGCTTCCGGGGACCGGTTTCTGGCATTTCAGCCGTCTTCGGCCCGGCTTGCTTGAATCCTGATGGTGCAATGAGCAAGGGACTCACATCTGAGTATACCCTTCCACGCTTAGGGTGGACAAAATTATTTACAACAAGGGGTGGTGATGGACAGAGTCTCTGAATTAAGCAGAGTACTCTCACCCAGTCAAGAGATCAGGGCTAGATCCAACACCGTTTTTTAGCTCATTGCACCATCCCAGTTTCAGAACCTGGCTGTATGCAAATTAGTCTGTCCCTGGCCCAGTGCATCATGGGAACAGGGCAGACCAGACTACAAAAGCCAATTCTTACACTGGGAAGGAAACAAGCTTCCGGGGACCAGTTTCTGGCATTTCAGCCGTCTTCGGCCCGGCTTGCTTGAATCCTGATGGTGCAATGAGCAAGGGACTCACATCTGAGTATACCCTTCCACGCTTAGGGTGGACAAAATTATTTACAACAAGGGGTGGTGATGGACAGAGTCTCTGAATTAAGCAGAGTACTCTCACCCAGTCAAGAGATCAGGGCTAGATCCAACACCGTTTTTTAGCTCATTGCACCATCCCAGTTTCAGAACCTGGCTGTATGCAAATTAGTCTGTCCCTGGCCCAGTGCATCATGGGAACAGGGCAGACCAGACTACAAAAGCCAATTCTTACACTGGGAAGGAAACAAGCTTCCGGGGACCGGTTTCTGGCATTTCAGCCGTCTTCGGCCCGGCTTGCTTGAATCCTGATGGTGCAATGAGCAAGGGACTCACATCTGAGTATACCCTTCCACGCTTAGGGTGGACAAAATTATTTACAACAAGGGGTGGTGATGGACAGAGTCTCTGAATTAAGCAGAGTACTCTCACCCAGTCAAGAGATCAGGGCTAGATCCAACACCGTTTTTTAGCTCATTGCACCATCCCAGTTTCAGAACCTGGCTGTATGCAAATTAGTCTGTCCCTGGCCCAGTGCATCATGGGAACAGGGCAGACCAGACTACAAAAGCCAATTCTTACACTGGGAAGGAAACAAGCTTCCGGGGACCGGTTTCTGGCATTTCAGCCGTCTTCGGCCCGGCTTGCTTGAATCCTGATGGTGCAATGAGCAAGGGACTCACATCTGAGTATACCCTTCCACGCTTAGGGTGGACAAAATTATTTACAACAAGGGGTGGTGATGGACAGAGTCTCTGAATTAAGCAGAGTACTCTCACCCAGTCAAGAGATCAGGGCTAGATCCAACACTGGTTTTTAGCTCATTGCACCATCCCAGTTTCAGAACCTGGCTGTATGCAAATTAGTCTGTCCCTGGCCCAGTGCATCATGGGAACAGGGCAGACCAGACTACAAAAGCCAATTCTTACACTGGGAAGGAAACAAGCTTCCGGGGACCGGTTTCTGGCATTTCAGCCGTCTTCGGCCCGGCTTGCTTGAATCCTGATGGTGCAATGAGCAAGGGACTCACATCTGAGTATACCCTTCCACGCTTAGGGTGGACAAAATTATTTACAACACGGGGTGGTGATGGACAGAGTCTCTGAATTAAGCAGAGTACTCTCACCCAGTCAAGAGATCAGGGCTAAATCCAACACCGTTTTTTAGCTCATTGCACCATCCCAGTTTCAGAACCTGGCTGTATGCAAATTAGTCTGTCCCTGGCCCAGTGCATCATGGGAACAGGGCAGACCAGACTACAGAAGCCAATTCTTACACTGGGAAGGAAACAAGCTTCCGGGGACCGGTTTCTGGCATTTCAGCCGTCTTCAGCCCGGCTTGCTTGAATCCTGATGGTGCAATGAGCAAGCGACTCACATCTGAGTATACCCTTCCACGCTTAGGGTGGACAAAATTATTTACAACAAGTGGTGGTGATGGACAGAGTCTCTGAATTAAGCAGAGTACTCTCACCCAGTCAAGAGATCAGGGCTAGATCCAACACCGTTTTTTAGCTCATTGCACCATCCCAGTTTCAGAACCTGGCTGTATGCAAATTAGTTTGTCCCTGGCCCAGTGCATCATGGGAACAGGGCAGACCAGACTACAAAAGCCAATTCTTACACTGGGAAGGAAACAAGCTTCCGGGGACAGGTTTCTGGCATTTCAGCCGTCTTCGGCCCGGCTTGCTTGAATCCTGATGGTGCAATGAGCAAGGGACTCACATCTGAGTATACCCTTCCACGCTTAGGGTGGACAAAATTATTTACAACAAGGGGTGGTGATGGACAGAGTCTCTGAATTAAGCAGAGTACTCTCACCCAGTCAAGAGATCAGGGCTAGATCCAACACCGTTTTTTAGCTCATTGCACCATCCCAGTTTCAGAACCTGGCTGTATGCAAATTAGTCGGTCCCTGGCCCAGTGCATCATGGGAACAGGGCAGACCAGACTACAAAAGCCAATTCTTACACTGGGAAGGAAACAAGCTTCCGGGGACCGGTTTCTGGCATTTCAGCCGTCTTCGGCCCGGCTTGCTTGAATCCTGATGGTGCAATGAGCAAGGGACTCACATCTGAGTATACCCTTCCACGCTTAGGGTGGGCAAAATTATTTACAACAAGGGGTGGTGATGGACAGAGTCTCTGAATTAAGCAGAGTACTCTCACCCAGTCAAGAGATCAGGGCTAGATCCAACACCGTTTTTTAGCTCATTGCACCATCCCAGTTTCAGAACCTGGCTGTATGCAAATTAGTCTGTCCCTGGCCCAGTGCAACATGGGAACAGGGCAGACCAGACTACAAAAGCCAATTCTTACACTGGGAAGGAAACAAGCTTCCGGGGACCGGTTTCTGGCATTTCAGCCGTCTTCGGCCCGGCTTGCTTGAATCCTGATGGTGCAATGAGCAAGGGACTCACATCTGAGTATACCCTTCCACGCTTAGGGTGGACAAAATTATTTACAACAAGGGGTGGTGATGGACATAGTCTCTGAATTAAGCAGAGTACTCTCACCCAGTCAAGAGATCAGGGCTAGATCCAACACCGTTTTTTAGCTCATTGCACCATCCCAGTTTCAGAACCTGGCTGTATGCAAATTAGTCTGTCCCTGGCCCAGTGCAACATGGGAACAGGGCAGACCAGACTACAAAAGCCAATTCTTACACTGGGAAGGAAACAAGCTTCCGGGGACCGGTTTCTGTCATTTCAGCCGTCTTCGGCCCGGCTTGCTTGAATCCTGATGGTGCAATGAGCAAGGGACTCACATCTGAGTATACCCTTCCACGCTTAGGGTGGACAAAATTATTTACAACAAGGGGTGGTGATGGACAGAGTCTCTGAATTAAGCAGAGTACTCTCACCCAGTCAAGAGATCAGGGCTAGATCCAACACCGTTTTTTAGCTCATTGCACCATCCCAGTTTCAGAACCTGGCTGTATGCAAATTAGTCTGTCCCTGGCCCAGTGCAACATGGGAACAGGGCAGACCAGACTACAAAAGCCAATTCTTACACTGGGAAGGAAACAAGCTTCCGGGGACCGGTTTCTGGCATTTCAGCCGTCTTCGGCCCGGCTTGCTTGAATCCTGATGGTGCAATGAGCAAGGGACTCACATCTGAGTATACCCTTCCACGCTTATGGTGGACAAAATTATTTACAACAAGGGGTGGTGATGGACAGAGTCTCTGAATTAAGCAGAGTACTCTCACCCAGTCAAGAGATCAGGGCTAGATCCAACACCGTTTTTTAGCTCATTGCACCATCCCAGTTTCAGAACCTGGCTGTATGCAAATTAGTCTGTCCCTGGCCCAGTGCAACATGGGAACAGGGCAGACCAGACTACAAAAGCCAATTCTTACACTGGGAAGGAAACAAGCTTCCGGGGACCGGTTTCTGGCATTTCAGCCGTCTTCGGCCCGGCTTGCTTGAATCCTGATGGTGCAATGAGCAAGGGACTCACATCTGAGTATACCCTTCCACGCTTAGGGTGGACAAAATTATTTACAACAAGGGGTGGTGATGGACAGAGTCTCTGAATTAAGCAGAGTACACTCACCCAGTCAAGAGATCAGGGCTAGATCCAACACCGTTTTTAGCTCATCGCACCATCCCAGTTTCAGAACCTGGCTGTATGCAAATCCAAGAGGCATGGTCAGGGAAATGAGCAACCCCTCCTCCTCTGTGGTCACTCAATACCATTTCTAGGGGAAGCACCTGTCCCATTGGGACTGGTGCCCGACTGACTGGATGGTCAAAGTAGGGGGCAAGTCCAGCTTTGTGTTAGCCACATCTGCCTGTGTCAGGGCAGGCCGTTTAAAATTGAATGAGGTTCCTATCCACAGCCCAGATAGCCATTCTGCCTGATGAACAGACCATGTCCCCTCACTTAAGGCATTTGCCTGAGCTCTTGGAACAAGTTCCAGCTTTATGAAGTGGCCTATTAAGGTCTTGGATAGTGGTTGAAAGCTCATGCAAATGGGCCTATAGAGGCTTTAGAGATCCCTATTCTAGAATACAGATTACAAATCTGACTCAACCAGTGTATTGGATTTGGAATAAATATTTTAAAACATCCAAGAAATAGCTTCTTAGCCATTTCCTAGGTGGATATAACATTATTACATTTAATATTGGATTCCGGTACTTTCCAATTGAACAGCTAACCCTGTTACAGCAAAAATAGCTTATAGGGATCTGTCACTGAACACGTTTAACCTTTTACATGCCCTAATTTTAGATACAACCCGCCCTGCTTTAGGGGAATGAAGGCCTATGCAAAGGATGGCTAATTCACATTTTAAAGAAAGGGTTAGGCCTGTCAAAAGGGGTTATTTTACAGGCTAACTTTGCATTTTTGAAGTGCACGGACAAGATGCAGTAGTATTCCTGCAATCACGTTTTGTACTGTCACTTTAATGGTGGCACAATGTGTGCTGCAGTCCACTAGTGTACAAGGGACTTATTTTGTGTATTTATTTATAGATTTATAAAGCGCACAGCTACTTATAGATAAATAAATGTCAGTTATGAGCATAGCTAATTTAAACATGTTTTAGTGGTCTGAGTACATGCTCTGAGGCCCTTGCTAGCAGAGTACCAGAGCACAAAGTAAATAAACAGCAGCATCAGTCTAAAAAATGCAGTTGTTCATAAAAATAGAGACATTTTCCTACACCATGAAGATTGAATTTCTCCTGTTTGCCAGCAATTCCAAATATTCTCTGACTGAAACACAGCTCCCTAAATTAAACTTCACAGGCTTCTCAACCCAACTGGCAGGACTGGTCAAATCCAGCTGAATCATTCCAAGCCCAACCTCTATCTCAAAGAACATATTGCTAAGAAGACCAATACATCCAGGTTCCAACTCCAGCTCCTGGAAAAATTGGAAACGTTACTCTCAAAAGAAGGTATCAGAATGACAATTTAAGCACTAGTCTTTCCCACCTAGATGGAGGTATTGCTCAATGGCACCCCAGAGACCACTCTAGCTCACTGAAAGGCATCACTCAAGCAGCAGCTCAGCAAGTTGTTGAAGAAATCTGACCACATCTCTTTCACCCTGAAGGATTCACACTGCCTCCATCTGCAAACTCTGATTATCTTCAAGATTATCTGCATTAAATGCCTTTTACATCAAGACACCAATCTACTTTGCTAATATATTCTCAACATTTGGAAGTGAAAGCTAGATGAGTAGCTCCAACATTGCCAGATTAGAGGGTGAATGCTGCAGGAAGGAGAAAAAAAAAGCAAGTATTTCCCACCTCAGAGAAACTGACTTTACACCCCTTCCACTAGCTACACCTTCTTAATGTGTCTCCACCATTCTATGTATCCCCACTGGACTCCCCCCCTACAGCACTCAGTTGCTAGCCAACTAGGTTCGCACTTTTCAAATACCAAAACATAAATGCAAATACCATAATTTACAGACACAACAACTAGTGCTTTAAATAATGAACATTACAAAGACATATTGCTCTTCTGCATTCCTCCATGTCTTAATGATACACAGTGGGACAGCCTAACAAAATAGGAACACTACTTCAGCCATTTTATTTTGATGCTGAAGGTGTATAATTGGTTTGTGTATTTAATGTGTTACACACGCAGACTACCTCATGCAATGCGCTCCACTACATCTTGTCAGACTTTGCCAGGGATAGGCTCATTTCTGTATTAGAGCAATTTTCACACAGTAAGATAAATGTGTGAGAGAGTCTTTTTCCATTTTATGTATTGTATGAGACCTTTTCATTTTGAGTGACATAGTGACTGAGCGAGCACTACAATTCAGGTTCTGGGACTGTGTGCTTGGAGACATGGTGGTATGAAGATCAAAGACAATCTGCTCCATGTGTATACTTCAAGATGAATGACTTTGCACATGGGAGACACCAAGCTCCCTGGTGGATACAGACCAAGGGGCCACTAGGGTGCAAGGAGGGGATTCGGTGCAAGGAGGTGATTAACATAGAATTAAAGTGTAAAACAAAAATATACTCTGATGAATGTCCTGGGGCCATAGGCCATATTTAAACGTTGGTAGTCAGGAATCTCCATTACAAACATGGAGGACATGCCGCCCGACACATTGCAAGTGCATTGTAGCCTATTGCACTTGTCAAATTGTGAAGACAATATGAGGCATGTTTGTGAAGCAGTATCCTGACTGCCTAATTCTAAATAGGGTCCCAGGTGCCCAGGTATGCAAGTGATTCCTAATCTTTTTTTAGATCATCCAAGTCATAGTATCTTAAACAGTAATTTTAGTTCTTAAAGTTTCCTGCACTTTTAGATTAATCTTTAAAAAATCGGCTGAGGCAAATATTTTATGACTCTTATAAACAATAGGACAGCTGTTCTTTTTTGCAAAGGATAAGATGTGTTGTAACTGCTGATGTAGTACAAAGCATGCAATTATCCATCTAAGGGCACCATGCCTCCCTAGTTGCCGTGGTCTAACCATATGAGTTATTTTTAACCCCATAGCAGGTGAACATGTCCACTGTAGCAAATCTGGTGGGAGCATTGATGAGAAGACTTTAATAATCAATTGTTCCACCTATTCAGGCACCCCATACATTGAACATTGTCTCTTTGACTATATTTTTTCCAAGTCTCCCAGCTTTGAGTAGTATATTCCAAAGACCTAGACCCCATTCAAGGCCATTGCTAATAAAGTCCATTCAGTTTTCCATTGCCTCCAACTTGCATCTAGTCTTGGCCTAATTGATGCCATGCACAGTATGATTGATTTTAATTGCACTGTAATTTCTGTGGTACTATCTTTGACTGAGGCTATTGCCAATTTGATTGATTCCAATTCAGGCATCAGAATATTTAGAGTGATTTCTGCTATCCCTATGGCCAATTTAGAAGCATGTTCTTGACTTAGATTTCGAGGTAAAAATAAATTATGCTGGGCTTTCTGCCTAAATATAGGTACAAACCAAACACAAGTAGATGACGGAATGGGTGCTAAGACTTCTCAGACACTCACCACCAGTCACAGATCTGGGTTGAATCCATCATTGTTCTGTAGCTCACTTCACCACCCCAGTCAGACACAGCTATAAGCAAATAAGTCTTGACCCTGTGCCTCATAGGAGTAGTCCAGCCCGAACTGCCAAGCCATGTCTTCCCTGGACCGGAAACAAGCATCCTGGGACTGGTTTTGGGCCAACAGTTCACATCGGCCAGGCTAGCTTGAATCCAGTGGCAAAGTGAGCAAGTGACCCACGTCTGGGCATACCCTGCCAACTCAGGGCTAGCAAAGCAAACACAAGATGATGGATGGAGTGCTGAAACTTTTCAGTCTCTCACCCCAGTCACAGATGTGGGTTGAATCCATCATCGTTCTTTAGCTCACTTCGCCACCCTCGTTCAGACACAGCTATATGCAAATCATTCTTGACCCTGTGCCTCATGGGAACAGTCCAGCCTGAACTGCCAAGCCATGTCTTCCCTGGACCAGAAGCAAGCATCCTTGGGAGCGATTTCCAGCTAACAGCCCTCATCATCCAGGCTTTCTTGAATCCAATGGCAAAGTGAGCAAGGGACCCACGTCTGGGTATACCCTGCCAACTTAGGGTGAACAAAGCAAACACAAAGATATGATGAACGGAGTGCGGAAACTTTTCAGACACTCACCCCCAGTCACATATAGGTACATCCATAAGTGATGGTAGACTGTAAAATTGCAGATTTTAAAGCACAGCTCATTCTGTCTCTCAAGAATCATGTTAGTTATGAAGGACTCTAATGCACAGTGGCTTCTTCCTCTGCTCTTCCCAGAGAATACTACTTGCCAAGCTACTGTGGGTCAGAGGCACATCTCCAGTGCATGCTCACCTCTCCAACTTGTTGTTTTCCCAATGTCTTTGCTGCCACAGCCCAGGGCACTGGTCATTGTTCAGTGTTTCTTCTCCTGAGAAAATGAGCCACAGGAGTATTCTCATGCCACATCTTCAACATTCCCATTACTTACAGTCTCAGAATGTAAACTGAATAAAAAAGGTTTTCAATCCCCCTTGTCCTTCTTGGTACAGATGCTTACCGTAGGTCATATGTGAAAACCTTTAATAAATACTTGAAAAGGGTTGAGACGGAGGACCGGGTAGCCAGGTCCGTGGAGGGAGTTTGGTGGGGCAGGGAGAGGGGAAGGGTGGAGGGTGGTAAACAACGGAATATGGATAATTGCAGGTAAGCAAAATGCGATGCAGCGTGCGCTACGAAATTCGTTTTATTTATTACTTAGTTTACTTACCTGCAATTATCCATATTCCATTGTTTACCACCCTCCACCCTGCTTCTCCCCCGCACCGCCTCCCTGCCCTACCGAACTCCCTCCACGGGCCGCGGCTGCTTTATTAAAATATTTCGAAAAGTTCTCCTGTGCTTTTGATAACTGAATGACAGTTCTGTCATCATAAATGTTACATACACCGAGGAAATATGCTTTCCAGGAAGAAAAGTATGTCAAAATTGATGGGTAGTAGTACCATATTCAAGTATCACACTCAGGAACTATGAAAGCAAACAACTTGACATTAAACTCTTCAAAGTGAGACAGTCATACAAGGTTATAAAATGATGCTTCAAATCACTCTCTGTGTCTTTGGTTGGGCGTAGCCACGTGCCTTAAGGCTGTCATGTTATCCTCATTTAATACTCGTTCCTTTTCTAGGTCATCATAAAGGCAACAAATGCGCCCGCTGACCTAATCTTTGTTCTCAATGTCAAAAAATAGATGTTAGAAATTAGTCAAAGCAGATCATCTGTGTGCAAATGTTGATAACTCCAATTATGTGAAGAGAAGTCATCTTCAAATGATAACGCTTTAAATTGCAGCTGATCTCTGAATAAAACCTGAAATCACTAACATAGAACTAATGGGAAGCTCATTTAACGGAACTGTTCCATTATAATGTAATGGCTCTCAGTCGTCAATTATAAGAGTCACGTACAGTGTAATATGTATTTTAACTAAAGAAAATTACATTTAAAGGCTTGAAAATTAGATTCTTCGAAAAAGATCAAAAAGCCATATTAAAATGTAAAGCTTATGTGTTGAATAGTAGTAACGTGTAGTTTGTACTGTAAATGTTATGCTATGTTACCAGTTTTTTGATAGTTCACTGGACATTGGAATGGGATTTTGCTTCTTTGGGCTGTTCTACTATGCCGTTGCTGCTTTTTTTGTAGGTTTTCCCATTTTGTGTTGATGTGTGATTATAAGACAGGTATGGGCATTTCTGTATAGCTTTCAAAGGATTCAATTCCAACCAAATAAGCTGTACACTGTTGTGGATGTGTGTTTAGTGAGTCATGTGGAACATGATTTTCAAATGTGAGCAAAGCTGTGGTAGAGAGAGATACCAAGCATTGTAAGGAAAAGAGGTGTCCAATTGTCATTGAGGTGGTTGCTCAGCCTGGGATTTCTCTCTAGCTCATTGTCAGGTACCTATTGATGCTCATGTGGTAGCAGTGAGGACCTCAGCATCACATGTCAGACATGTAGCAACCAAAGATATGAAAAGGAAAGGGCATTGTGCCAGATCTGACTCATAGCCAGTGTTGTGTACTTTGATTACACCTCTCCACAAAGATCTGGCAGAAATTCGAGGACATCAATAATAAGACCCAAATAGTACAGGTGTACTTGTCCGGCATATCAACCCTCAAGAACAAGGAGGACCTTTGTTATCGCCTCCTCCCCCCCCCCCAAACTCTACACAGATTTGTAGATGCAGCAGTGCAGTTGTTGATCACCAGACTTACAAGGACCACATCTGTCTCCACAGCATACAGACAAAAGAAGCTGTTCATTTCATTTAGTTGACTTAAGGCACTAATATGATTTAAACACGTGGAGGTTGAGGTCAGGCAGAGGGTGTGCACAATTACACTGAGCGGGACAATTAGTGCTTTGTTGAACGTAATGCATTTCCAGAGAGCTAGCCTCAGTGTCTCCCTGATAATATCTTTTTTCAAGTATATAGATCTATCAAAATAAATATTTACAAACCCAGGTGACAGAAGCAAATATTAGCGTTTATTGTGTTCACATTGCCCCAGTCCTGTTTATTTGAAATTGGCTTGACATTAGTTAAAGTTGGCCTGTAGAGTGCATTAGACCCTGCACGGATGAACAATAAATTACCTACCATAGAAATTAGACATTTTAGGAGATTTCTGCTCACTCTGAATTCAGATTGGTTCTGGCTAAAAACTACTTTAAAGAAAGTATTCTCATGGAATGCTCAAAACAATCTGGAACTTCGATCGTACATAAGGACAAATCACCACGTGTTAAAAATCTACTTTCAGTCATTGTTTTACAGTTCCACTTTCAAGATGTTACTGGGTGCAAGCCAGACTTCAAGGGATGTTTAGATTCTGTAAATCCATAAGACATTATAAGCTGAGACTGTAGAAGACATTTTTGAGGAGGCGTAATTGTAGGCTGTGAAGTTGGCCCTGAATTTCTTTAGTCCCTGAGCCCCTGAATTATTGCTTAGTCTCTAGACAGCCTAGGTTGTTGCCAAGCAACCGTATGTTACATTTTGGTTCCGGAGATTGTTTGTATACCGACTTTAATATGGTGCGCAGCATGTTTGTATATCTCGCACGTCTAAGTAAAACGCTCTGCTGCCTCAATGCTTCGGACCCATTCTGTACAAAATACAAAATAAACACATAAATGCATGTATATGAATTCTGGTAATGCAGAGATACGTTTGTGCACTTCTCCGAATAATGCACTTTCAGCAATTGGTTAATTGGCTAATTATAAACACAATTTTTCTAAGCCATATGAGAAGATAAAAACAAGAAACTGATAAGAATTTGCCTATTAAGCTGTCACATGAGGCAGAAACGTGAGGGAAATTATGAATGAATAAAGAGATGTGGAGAACTTTCTTTTAACAACAATGCACGCGTGGCAAGTTCCCGTTCAAGTAAAATGCACTCTAAAATGTGGGTTGGTGTTGTTGGCACGATTAAGTTCCCTACGCCCTGCTCGTGAACTCACACCTGACATTACAGATGGCATCACATATTACATTATTGGTGATATCACATATGGCACAACCAAAGGCATCATTGGGGCTTCATACATTGTGCAGTGCACTCAGGGATTGTGCTGTAACATTCGCTCCTTGTAGCACACTCAGGCCATGGCTTTTGTCAAACAGGCTGGTCATGACCGGAATACAGGTGCTCACAGTATCCACAAGATGTAGCCTCTGACCATTCCCTTGGGCATTGGGTAGAAGGCAGGTTCTTTAGTCAGTCAGTCAGTCAGTCAAAATTTAACTTTATTTGGTTTATCACAACCATAAAGTATACATATACAAATTACAACTAGTCAAAAAGGATTAAAATTCATTTTCTTAAAATATTTTTAGTTCTAAAAAAATACACATTGTTTTCCTGTCCCCAGTCTTAAACTAGTTCATCTTTGAAAGAAGAGTCTCTACTTTCATCATAAATTTTACACCACGGCATATCATAATGTTCGAGCCCGCACCCATCCAGCTAGTAACAGCCTGCCTGCAAGTGCGGATTTGAAGGGCATTTAGAACTGATTTCAGCAAGGTTCTTCTCTCATCTTTTATTGACTCGCACGTACACATTAGGTGGCATAGAGTTTCCGTGTGGTACCCACATAGTCTACATCTTGTTTTTTGTTGTATATTTTTCCACGATGGTATCAGATTTTTAGAGCTATGGTCGCCCAGTCTAAATGCCATACATTTCGTTTTTAAAACTAGCCAGAAGTGTGCCGTGAGGTAAGGCTGCGGCTTTAATTTTTTGTATGAACTTAATACGGTCCATGCGTGTCGACGTTTGGCCAAGATCATTTTGTCTTCTACCAAGGATAGAGCCTTTGCATTCAATTTACAAATTGTCATGCTCTCTCTCTTCCTCCTGGCCACAAGCAAGGCCCTTTGTGACTCTGAAAACAGTATCCAATCTCATCATGCAAATAGGTGATGGTCTTTGACCCTTCCCTGTAGGCCATACCTTTTGTTATGCATGCACTGAAAAGGGACTGGCTTTGCGCCCTTCTTTGCAGTTTCTGAGAGCATTTTCAGGCAATATATGCCTTTTTTTGCTTCACCAATTACCCACAAATTGGAGTAGAGACATTGTATATTTGAATACTTACATGCTCTTTTTTAGGAGAGTTGTCTTGGTTTCAACGTCTTCTAAAAAAATCACAACTCTGGGTATGGTTATTTTTTGTTTCCGGCACCACAGGTTGGAGCAGTTTTGCAGTATGTAAATGCTTTTTTGCAGTGTGTTTGTTCCTTAGGCAACCGAAGGACCATGTCAGCATCCGTATTACCATCACTTGAAACGTTATTTAAGGGCAAACACTAAACATTTCATATTGCTCCTCCTTAATTTGTTTAGTTAATAAAAGCGACAGAGAGAACAAAAGCAACACAGCAATTGTAGGAAAGACAGCGCTTTGGTGCGAAGAAAAAAATAAAGAAAAAAGGGTGCTAGCCAATTGATGAAAATAAATATTGACCAGCCATAATAGCACTGTGGGTCTTGTCATATAAACTGAACACTGTGAGCACTACGTTAAGACCTAACCTCGGCCACAAACTGGTTTCTTAAATAGATGCAGAGCTGCCGCAGTTCAATATTTTTACGACATCAGATAGTGGCGAATGATTGCTTATCACAGAAACGTTCAAGGCACGCACGTGCTGCTTTTGGCTGGAACAAATCAGCATTTCTTGACATATCTAAAGAAACAACAGAACATAACAGAATAACATCAGTGCATAATTTGTAAAGAATGAACATCTGTGCCTGAAGTACTGCTCAGAAGCCCATAGCCAGAGCAATTAAATGTCAGTTAGTGTAATACCATTGCTGCATAGTCATAAATACACCTTGTGAGAAAGTTATCTTTTTTACCCTGATCACCTGCATTTTCTTTGCTGAATCCTGGTAGCAAATGACTCTAACTAATCCATGGGCTCTACTTACCACACCCTATGCCAATGATCTGGTTGTAAGGTAAAGGTAATTATGTTTACTTACAATTGGTACTGAGAGTCTAGCTGTAAGTTACCCGCATATTAGGGCTTGTAGGTTTAGAGGCCCAATAGACTTAATGCACTTGTGTGCACTACTGTGTTGCCTGCTGTTGTTTTAAAGGCCACACTGCTGTTCAGGTTGCCTTTCAATTAAATGCATATGCAACTTCGACGTTGGAAGTAAAGGCACTTCCAAAGTCTCAAACTACCTTAGTTTTACATGTATCACCTCTAATGTCTCCCCTACGTGCCCCAGAGGTAGAGTGTCTTGTACCTATAAGCAAAGATGTTTCATAAACCCTACTAAGGGACAAACTGACAATTTCGGTTTTCCCCTTTGTAGAAAACTAGCTCCGGAGGCTACCATGGACATATTTTATTTAAGTAAAAATATTGAAAGGAGCAAGCTAGAAATGTAATTCAAAGACTTAAATTAATAGTGAAAATAAATCGAACAACTTGACATTGTTAGATTTTTTGTATCTATTACAGAAAATAAGTTATACAACCTTTTTTCTGTAAGCCAAGATCCAGTCTTCCAGCTGCCCTCTCCTGATGGGGCTGAGCTAATATTTCTTAATGAGGTGTGAAGTGACCTGCTAGAGAGACAAAGGATATCCTGTGAGTCGAGAACAGCACCCGCAGAAGCAAAAGGTAGGATGGGGGTGGAGTAACCAGACTGACCTTCAAAGGGAAAATTGCATTTAGGACAGTACAGGCTCACCCCCACATTCTGCACCCCCAGTGACACAGGAGCCCCTCTCCATTAGATTCGTGAAAGGGCTGAAATGGGAGTATTAGGGAATCTTCACCACAACAGTGAGTTGGCATAGCCATAGCTCACTCTTCAGGGGAGACTTTCTCTATTTTTGATTTTTTTAGTTTTGGTAGAATAATGCTTTCTGGGACAAGAATATGTCACACTTTGAAGGAAGTGGTAATACTTGACGGTGGCATTCTGTATCCCATTGGTCAGCAGTGCCCCCCCCCTGCTTGACGCCCAGGAACACTCAATAAATATGGAAGAGTTGCCAAGCAACTCAGATCTATTGCCTGAAACAACAAGGTGGAGATAGAGTGCCCTGCTGGAACCCTGATATGCATCCAAAAGGCTGCACTCTGATAGAGCTGCACCTGCCGTACAATTTGGTACCACAGCCCTAAGGACTTTGCCTGGATTTTCTAAGGCTTAAGGGGTGGACTCCTTGAAAGCTACTGGTGAAGAGAGCCCTATTGCATCATCTCCACCAAGAAGTCCCCATCTTGGAGTGCATCTAGTGGACTTTTAATGATTTGGGCAGGTGCATTTTGGGAACTGTGGTCCCAACATCCCAAGGACCACCTCATAGCTTCTAGATGCTTGGATTGGTGTTTTGGACACTTTGAACCTACAAGAGGAACTTCAGGAAGAAGTTCAAGAAGTTTTGGAGCAACTTTTCAATCAATCAATCAATCACGGCATTTGTATAGCGCGCTACTCACCCGGAAGGGTCACAAGGCGCTTGGGGGAAGGGGGTTTGCTACTGTTCGAACAGCCAGGTCTTGAGCTGTCTCCTGAAGGCAAGGTGGTCCTGGGTCAGCCGGAGGTGGATGGGGAGGGAGTTCCATGTCTTGGCCGCCAGGTAGAAGAAGGATCTGCCTCCGGCGGTGGCTCTTCGGATGCGTGGTACGGTTGCGAGGGCGAGGCTGGTCGATCGTAGCTGGCGGTGGGCGTGTAGAAGGTCAGTCGGTCATTGAGGTACTTGGGGCCCAGGTTGTGGAGAGATTTGTGTGCGTGGGTGAGGAGCCTGAACGTGATCCTCTTGTCAACGGGGAGCCAGTGCAGGTCCCTCAGGTGGCCGGATATGTGGCTGCGTCGGGGGATGTCCAGAATGAGTCTGGCGTAGGCGTTCTGGATGCGTTGAAGTCTTTTCTGTAGTTTGGCTGTAGTTCCGGCGTAGAGGGTGTTTCCGTAGTCCAGTCGGCTGGTGACGAGGGCCTGGGTGACCGTCTTCCTGGTTTCGATCGGGATCCATCGGAAGATCTTGCGAAGCATGCGAAGGGTGTGAAAGCATGATGAGGATACGGCGTTGACTTGTCTGGTCATCGAGAGGGAGGAGTCCAGGATGAAGCCCAGGTTGCGTACGTGGTCGGTTGGCTTGGGGGCGGTGCCCAGGGCTGGGGGCCACCAGGAGTCGTTCCAGGTGGAGGGTGATGGTCCTAGGATGAGGACTTCCGTCTTGTCTGAGTTCAGTTTCAGGCGGCTGTTCTTATTCCACTCGGCGACGTCTTTCATCCCTTCGTGTAGGCTGGTTCTGGCGGTGTCGGGGTCTCTGGTGAGGGAGAGGATCAGCTGGGTGTCGTCGGCGTAGGAGATGATGTTGAGGTTGTGTTGGCGTGCGATGGCGGCTAGAGGTCTCATGTAGATGTTGAAGAGGGTGGGGCTGAGTGACGATCCTTGCGGGACTCCACAGATGACTTCGGTGGCCTCGGATGGAAACGGGGGGAGGCGGACTCTTTGTGTTCTTCCGGCGAGGAAGGAGATGATCCACTTCAGTGCCTTCTCTTGGATGCCGGTGTTGTCGAGGCGTTGGACTAGGGTGCGGTGGCAGACAGTGTCGAATGCTGCGGAGAGGTCCAGGGGGATGAGTGCCGCTGTTTCCCCGTTGTCGAGCAGGGCTCGGATGTCGTCTGTGGCTGCGATGAGGGCGGTCTCGGTGGCGTGGTTGGCTCTGAAACCGGACTGCGAGGGGTCGAGGGATCCGTTCGACTCGAGGAAGGCGGCAAGCTGTTTGTTGACGATCTTCTCGATGACTTTGGCGGGAAAAGGGAGGAGCGAGATGGGTCGGAAGTTTTTGAGGTCGGTGGGGTCCGCTGTTGGTTTCTTCAGTAGGGCGCTGAGCTCGGCATGCTTCCAGCTCTCCGGGAAGGTGGCGGTGTTGAAGGAGGTGTTGATGACGTCCCGGAGTTGGGGTGCGATGGTGGAGTCGGCCTTGTTGAAGACGTGGTGGGGGCAGGGGTCGGTTGGAGAGCCAGAGTGGATAGTGTTCATCGTGCGGGCTGTGTCTTAGGTGGTCACCGTGGTCCAGGTGCGGAGGGTGGTGGTGGGGTTCGTTGGTTCGGTGGTTGGGTGCGTGGATGGAGCGCCGAAACTGTTGTGGATGTCGGCAATCTTGCGGTGGAAGAACGAGGCGAGGGAGTCGCAGAGATCTTGTGAGGGGGTGATGTCGCTGTTGCCGGTGCTGGGGTTCGAGAACTCCTTGACGATGCTGAAAAGTTCCTTGCTGTCGTGGGCGTTGTTGTCCAGTCACTCCTTCAGTGACTTCTTCTTGGTGGTGCGGATGAGCTGGTTGTGCTTGCGGGTGGCGTGTTTGAGGGCGGTCATGTTGTCAGTGGTCCGGTCGTGGAGCCAGGCTTTCTCGAGGGTGCGGCAAATCTTCTTGGAGTCCTTGAGTTCGTCGGTGAACCAGGGGGCTTTCTTGCTTCTGGGTCTGCTGGGAGGGTTCTTCAGTGGTGCGAGGTCATCGGCGCAGGCGGTCAGCCACTGCGTGAAGTTGCGGGCTGCTTCGTTGGCGTCTGATGTGCTGGCGGGTGGGTTCTGCTTGAGGGAGGTGGTGAGCTGGTCGGTGGTGATCTTGTTCCAGCTCCTGTGAGGAGCCTGTTGCGGGTGGTGGTGGGTAGTAATTTTTCTGAATCTGAAGTGGACGCCGCTGGGGTCGGTCCAGTGGAGCTCGGTGGAGTGGCTGAAGCTGATGTGCTTGCTGGATGAGAAGACGGGATCCAGCGTGTGGCCGGCGTAGTGGGTGGGGGAGTTGACCAGTTGCTTGAGGCCGAGGTTGGCGAGGTTGTCCAGCATGGCGGTGGTGTTGAGGTCCTTGTTGTTCTCCAGGTGGAAGTTGAAGTCTCCTAGGAGGATGTAGTCGGCGGACGGGAGGGCATGTGGGCTGATGAAGTCCATGACGTCTTCGCTGAATTGCATGCGTGGTCCCGGGGGTCGGTAGATGAGGGTGCCTCTGAGGGTCGTCTTTGGGTCGGTGTCAATCTGGAAGTGGAGGTGTTCGGCGGTGGTGAGGGTGTCGTTGGCGTCGGTCGTGATGCGGATGGTGTTCTTGTGGACGATGGCGATGCCTCCTCCGGTCTGGTTGACGCGGTACCTCCTGATGATCTTGTATCCATCTGGGATGGCGATGGCGATGTCGGGGTCTGAGGAGGCGTTCATCCACGTTTCAGTGAGGAAGGCGACGTCTGGTGATGTTGTGTCGAAGAGGTTCCAGAGTTCCACGGCGTGTCTGTGGACGGAGCGGGTGTTGAGCAGGATGCACTTGAGGTCGCTGCTGGAGTTAGGCTTGGCGGGCACGGTGCCGGTTCGGAGGCAGGTGAACTTGCAGGTTGTGCAGGAGAAGGGTCCGTGAGTGCGTTTCGGGGTGGCCCGGCAGCAGGTGAGCTTCCGTCCGGCATTGAGTGCGTCGAGGGGCCGGGGCGTCTTAGGTCTGTCGGGTCGACTTGCATTGGTGGGGACCAGGGGGCCTGGCGCTGGGCGCGGACCAGGCGCGGACGGGCGTAGACGGGCTTACCTTTGGCGTGACCTTCGGCGCACAATCGGCGCGCCCGCTGCGCGTGACCTCTGCGCGTACGCGCGGTCGCCATTTATGGTCAAGTGGGAGGGAGGGAGGAGCAGCTGGGAGGCGGGAGCGGGGAGGGCACAGAACGAAAAGACGGTGGCGGGAAGCGGGGAGCGGGGCGGGCACAGGGGGACAATCAACAATGCCAATACAACAACGTGCAGGGGACAGCAGATACAATAATCACAAGGCAAAAAAACAGTTAGGAAAAAGAAAGATTAAACGCACACACGCAAAATGCGGTGGAGGGGCAGGGAGCAACGAGGCAGACACAGCGATGCTGCGGGCAGCAGCGAGGCGAGGGGCACACACACAGCTGGTGGCCGTGCGGCGCGGGGGTGTCCTGAGACACCCCCGTGCCGCTTTTGTAAACAAAACTACATAAGTTGACCAGGTGCATTGTGGGAGTTGTAGTCCTAGACCCCAAAATGCAAACCAGAGCATCTGAACCCTTAGCTGGTGCTGTGGACCACTTTCCCCATATCAAGAAACACTTCTTGGAGCAAGTGTAAAAGTGTTACATCATGTGTAGCCGAATTCTGGACTTTGTTCTTGTCCATCGCAACCTTTTGTAACCCTTTGAGTGCTATATGATTCTAAGCGCTAGTTCTATTTATAATATTTGTAAATTCAGATCTCTGGTTCACTACATTGGATTTTGGTCATTTTGGTGTATATTTGTTCATAACGATATAACCTATTTTTATGAATGGGTGTTGGATTTATACTGTGCATTGTGTCTTACTTATTTAATGTATTGGTGTTTTAAAATGCATTATTCACCTGTTTCCTAAGTTAAGCCTGCCTGCTCGTTGCCATCTAACAATGACTGAGCAAGGGAGTGATTTATTGAGAACCTGACTGAAGTTTTTATTGTGTTTGTGGCCTCAATATTAGTGGTAGGTCCCTACCTATTACTACTAATAATACACTTTCCAACACACCTCATGTCTCTTTAATCAATTGCAAGACAATTCATGGCCCTTTAGCTCACTCTGGTAGATTCCTGATTTCACGCTTTGTGATGACTTTCTATCTTTGTCGCTGTTTCCCATTAGTTTTCCCCCCCTGCTTGCTCTTGAGATTTGTTTGATGATGAAAAATAGGTGCTGGTACCCATAAGTTAGTGCCCAAGGGCCTCACTGGCAACCACCGGCTCAAATTAAGCACTGAATAACATACATACTGTAGCACAATAACAAAGTTAAAAGCTTTTTACGTAAAATCATAACTTAATTAAAACAGTACAGGATACATACCAAGAAAATAGTCAAATCAGAACTCAACACATCTGCAGTACATAACATAAATACCCTTGAAATAATGCAGTGTAAAAGCACAGCAGAACAAATCCCAGATAAAATAAATGCACCATCACCACAGCAAAATGCCACACAACAAATGTACACAAACACTATAGCCACACATTACTCCCCCCGGAATCCAGTCTCCATAATGCGGTTGGAAATGGTATTTTGTGCCAGCACTGCCATTTCTTACCACCCGGGGCAAGAAGTAGCCCCAGTCAAAATATTTTGTGATCTTGCCCTGTGAATCAGACCGCTAAGGTTTTGAACATGACACTACTCATTGCTTTATCATTGAGCTGTTAATTAAACATGTTCTTCAAGTATTTGGGCATACAGAAAATGAAAGTGTGTGTTGATGAAAACTATGGCATGTTTACCACACTAAAGAAACTCATAAAAATTGAATCATATATTGCAAAAGAATATTAAGCTCTTCAGGTGAGCGCAGCACTTCTGGTGGATACATTCTCCCAGGGCTAGAAAACCCCAAATCTATTTTAACTACTTTTATTTTTTATGAAGCGTTGGCCACCTACTTCATTTTATTTCTGTGCTACTTTAATTGCTTAGTTCTTTGATAGCTGTGCGCTGGACAGATGTTGTTTTCTAAACTTTATTATGAGAAAATGCAACTGTAACTTTTTCTTTATTAACAAACTACCAATTGCAGACTTATTTCTTATTGCTTCTAGCCTACAAGAAGCAAAACTAGAGATAAGATTAGCTTGCTTCAGCCATGTGCCTCGGAGATGGCAGATCTAATATAATTTATATTGTGCAAAATAGAATTTGACGAAGACGTTTGAGGAGAGCCATGCGAAAACATCGACTTAGCGATATTCCGAAACAAAAAGAAAGTGTGCTTTGCATTAGTTTTTACAGAGATGGTTACTTATTTTTTAGTGCAATGCTGTCAATTGTTTTTTCCTAAAGCACGTGCTTGGGAGAGGACAACTTGCAACATGAACTTGCCTATTTCCTAAATGTCACAACCAAACATATGACTAAATACAGTGTTCCTAAGGAAAATGCAAGTAATGGATTACTTAATTCTTCTGGTTTTGTATACTTTTACCTACTACATCATCTAATCTTACTGAAACTGACCAATTGGACAGAGTGGTCCGACATATGTGGTGATTTCAAGGCATGTAAACCAGAAATCGATGAAGTATAATTGCCTAAACCTTGAGGAGGGTCAGTTCCTTCCTTGTCCATCTCCCTTCTGCTCATCTTGCGGTACATAGGCTGATGATTTGGATTTCCAGATACAACGCGAACTGTGATGAAATACTGCATTTGCTGCCAGCTGGTATGCTTACGTAGTGGAATCTTTCAGCTGGAAGGTTTCCAAGAAACTGCTGTGGCATTGACTCTGCAGTGCGGACAGGGGCATACAATCCTATCCATGAACTGGAGCTTGTCATTCAAAAATTTACTGAACTTTCAGGGATAGGGTTTGTTTTGAGAGACAACTGATTTTCCTATAATATTTACATTCTTAGGACAAAATCTCCCTAAAGTGAGGAAGATAGCTCCCTTGGAAATTGGATTTCATAGCTTGTTAAATGCATTAAAAATCTGTTCAATTTTAACTAGATTGTATGCTAATCATTTCAAATGAGATAAAACAACAAATTGAGATAAAATACTTTGCTAATTCTGCTTCATTATTTGCTGGGGCTAAATTAAGCTGATCTATATTCAACTAATTTGGTGGTAGAAATAAATTGGCAGCTTACTTTGACCTTTTTCTTTATACTAATAATTATCTTATTCCAGGTTCTCATATGATTACTATTCATCCCATGAGTATTCTGGTCCCTTTCAGCACAGAACAAGATCCATCAGGGGACCTAATGGGATTAGTGTGGTAGCTCAGGTTATTCTGAGATAAAATAAATCAGATCAACTAAAATAATTTATGAGGCCCAATACGTTTATGCTGTAACATCTTTAACACTCCATATTATAGGAACTAATGTTTTACCAGCTGTATTTAAACATTCCTAGTTCATAGCTCTGGGATCTTGACTGCTGCCTCCATCTATTCCCAGCTTTGTGTATTTTAATACCATTAAATGGGTACATGTATACTCCGTCTTAAACCCAGGTTTTAACAAAGGTTGCACTCAAGGGCATTTATTTTGGAGACCATTCTCCTCAAGTGTGTAACAAAATGTATGAAATGTTACTTGAGCATGTATGGATGCCATGCCCATTGATTATTGCTTATGAAAGATTTCATTTGGAATCGCTGGACTTTTGTCTAGTTTCTTCTAGGGCATTGTGATGTGATGTTTGGAATGGGGGCTCAGTGTTTCTGTTACCTTTGTTTGAAAACTGTGTGCATCATGTGACCTTTCTTTGGGACTTGTGACCTGCTCCAGAGGGAGTTAAATACCTGTTTTAGTTGGACCTTTATAACAATAAAGAAACCCAGTGCCCTGTAACCAACAAACACTAACTACGAATTTTATAATATTTTCCACCATTTTATTAGGGTAACACCTACAGCATCCTTTTCATTCCACCCCAAACATGCCTGTGTGCATCATACCCAGTCAATCCCTCCAACCTCAAAAACATATGCTTATGTTTTTCTTTGTCTGTTTTTTATGGTTTTCTTGGTTTCAAATAATGTTGCTTTCCTTTTGTGCCTAATGTAAAATTGTGTGAAAACATATGCAGTGTTTATAGTTAGCATCACTTTGCTGTAACCATTTAATGGCATGCTGACACCTCTGATTTCAGCACAGAAGGTACAGTTGTTGGGCTGCATGCATGTCCAGGCAGTGTTTATCACTGTGGTTTTAAGAGTTATGGATTTTGAGAGTATATGTCTATCTCATAGATCATCGTGTTGTGTTATGTTATATGGTAAGTGTTTAGGTCGAGGAGGATGAGTGTCCCACTCATCCTCCTAGACCTCTCTGCCGCCTTCGACACCATCTGCCACCGCACACTACGTGCAGGATTGGACCACCTCCTTCCTCTCTGGCAGAACCCAGAGCGTCAGCCTCCCCCATTCCGTTCCAAAGCCTCCGAGATCATCTGCAGCGTACCCCAGGGATCCTCCCTCAGCCCAACGCTGTTCAACATTTACATGGCCCTGCTCGCACACGTAGCCTGACAGCACAACCTCAACATTATCTCCTATGCCGACGACACTCAGCTGATCCTCTCCCTCACCAAGGACCCCATCACAGCCAAAGCCAACCGCCACAAAGGAATGAAGGCCGTTGCCGACTGGATGAAGACCAGCTGTCTGAAGCTGAACTTGGACAAGACGGAGGTCCTCATCCTTGGCTCCAACCCTTCAGCCTGGGATGACTCCTGGTGACTGACGGTACTGGGGGCAGCCCCGACACCCACTGACCACGCACGCAACCTGGGAATCATCCTCGACTCAACACTCTCAATGACCAAGCAAGTCAACGCCGTCTCCTCTTCCTGCTTCAACACCCTACGCATGCTCCGCAAGATCTACAGATGGATCCCGACAGACACAAGAGACAGTCACCCAGGCCCTCGTCAGCAGCAGACTCGACTAGGGAAACGCCCTCTTCGCGGGAGCCACGACCAAGCTCATCAAATGACTACAACGCATCCAAAACTTCTCGGCACGACTGATCCTCCACGTACCACGCCACAGCCACATCACCCCCACCTGAGAAACCTGCACTGGCTCCCCGTCAACAAGAGGATATCCTTCAAGCTCCTCACCCACACACACAAGGTCTCCACAAGACTGTCCCAGCCTACCTCAACAGACGGCTCTCCTTCTACATCCCCAACCGCCAGCTATGCTCCGCCAACCTCTCATTCGCAACTGTCCCGCGTATCCGAAGAACAACCACCGGTGGGAGATCCTTCTCCCACCTCGCTGCCAAGACATGGAACACCCTCCCACTGAGCCTACGACAGACCCAAGACATGCTGATCTTCAGGAGGATACTCAAGACCTGGCTGTTCGATCAGTAGCACCTCACCCCCCCCCCAGCGCCTTGAGACCCTCGCGGGTATGAAGTGAGCTTTGCAACTTATTGATTGATTGAATAAAGAAAACTGTTATTATTAACCAAGCTGAAGAGCATCCGATCCTAGAGTAAAATGTTTATATTTGTACTGAAATATCTTTTAGTTTTTCATTAACTGACTTGCTCTTTGGCTTTTACTTTGTGAAATTGCAAAGACAAAAACATAAACAAAACAGCTCTCAGCTTATTATTAATAAGCTGTAGAGCATCATAACCTAGAGTGATATGTTTATTAATTTCCTTAAATAGAGAACAACATGAACAGTGTGACATTGATGTTACAGCTGTACTGAGAGGGTAGTTTCAAAGCAAAGGCCAAAGAATAAGGGCACTACTTAGACTTTGGCTCATTTGAAGGAATGCTGTAAACCTGAGGTCCTCCTGTCCTAAGAAACGCACAGTTCCCTTGCTTTATTGAGTCCAAGGGGAAATATTTAGATTTCGGAGGAACCCTAAAGTTACTGTTAGTGGAGTCTCTACTAGTTCTACAGACTGTTCTCCTTAATCAGTGGTATGTCCACCATTGACCTGATGCATGGCATATCTGAAACCAGCACGGTAGTTTCAGAATTATCCCCACACACACAGGGAGAAAACTGCATTTGGGGGCCTCTAATGTTTATCCAGGGAAAACAAACTCCCGCTTTGAACATAAAAATACATTTACTGACCAGGTGCTTTCAACAAGCCGCCCCCTCTGTAAATGTCATTGCTGTGATGGTAGTCACAATGGTGTTTGTTGTGCAATCATGTTATAATCTTAAGGTTCTATAGTGTGTTCTCACTGGGCCAGGATACAGCTATTTAGAGACACAGAATGACCATGTCTCAATAAAGTACTCTTGGATAAAGTGTTGCACTTGCTACCCTTATGGTAATTTGTCCATGTTTACAGCTTATATGGCACAGAGCGTGATGAGATAGAAGATACATTTTAACGTATTGTCACAGATGCTCATGACATAGAGAATAGATGGCCAGATCAAGAAAATTAAAAATATCATCCACATTGTATTGGAGGCTTTTTTTGCTCACGAACACTAGAATAGCACGAGTGGGAATGATCAATAGGATTCTGGGATTAAGGACTTATAAAAGTCATTTCTAGTCACCAGTAAAGTCAGCGCGTTCTATAATAGTGTGTAAAATGTTTGCAAAAGATATTGTGGGCTGTGAAAGTAATCAATTTACGACAGTCACCGATTCCACAGTTTAAGATTCATCTGAAGAACTCTTCTTTAAGCAGGAGCTTGGGGCTGAGGATGACTAAAGATGATGATACAGTATCTATAGTTAGAGTGTTTAAATGATGCAGAGAGAGACTGAGGAACATGGAATGTCCTTGGATTGGCTCAATGTTTATACTGGCTACTTCAATTGAGTGTGCGAGCTGCTGCAGATATTCTTACGACGGCACAATCTTAATGTCTTATTTCTGCTAATGCATTCATTTTGTATCAGTTTGCCCAATGAGGTTAGGGAGTGTCAAAGAGTCCCACTGGCTAGAGAATCTTGCAAAAGTGGCACCATCCCCACAGCACATCGGAACATATCTGGACCTGAAGAAAAGCACGAAAGGACCACACCTGCTGTCTGTGACCTCTGAGAGAGATACAGAGCTTGACTGCTCCCGCTTGTACCTGGGACCAGTCAAGTGGTCTCCAAGGGTTAATTGGCTGACCTCCTGTGTAGCAACAGGGATGCAACATGCTGCAAAAGCCCTTTTTCCTGGAGTGCTCAACTGACCAGTAGAAACTAGACTTGAGTAATGTACCCTGCTGGTAGCCTCTGCTGGACTGTTTTTCGAGGACTGTTTGTTGAATTAATGGTGTGAGAAAACCCATGACAAATAATACGGATACCCACAAAGTGACAACTTTGATACATTTTCTTGTAACACTTCTTGGGAACATTCGTATTCGCACTATAAACCCTACATTTAGGTCGGGTGAAAATAAATGAGCCATTTTGAAAGATTTTTCACACTGTCATTTAGAATTTTGTTTTTGTGGGTGTAAATGAGGTTTTGCATACATAAGGGACATGCAGGGTATGCAAAAGCTGTAGAAGATCTGTTGTGACGTTTAACATGACTTGGCCAATGACTGTTTTGCTTAACTTTTAAACATTTTAAACCACCGATCTTGTAGAAAAATGTCAAGTTTTTTATTGAAAAATTAACATAATCATTGGTTATGGTATTAACAAACGTTTAGTATGTAAGTGATATAAATTAGTACTTAATACATTTTTACAAGGGGCATTGTGTTTTTTGTGGCCTGCTTATTTTTGATGGCATATAACCTGCAGCCTATGTTTATATCAAATGTTCTTCATGTTTTAGTTGTTGATGCATTAATCTCTCTGTGCTTGACCTCAGAGTAGACCCTGAGAACACATTGTGGCTACTAAAATACATACCACATTTTACACATATTTCTAACACACGTTCTTGTAGTGCTCTGTATTCCTGATTCATGAACTGAATATCTATAAATAAAAAGAACAGAAGTTTCTGTTCCCTGAACTTTTGCACATGAATATTTCCTCGGACACCAACATAGCTGGATGTTTGCATTATAGAAAGCCCTTTCATGAAAGAAGCACTAAAAGTCAATCACCAGACAACAAATAATTGTCAGACCTTTCCTGAGCCCCGGCATTATTTAAATGCGGGATGACTATAAACTATTAGGCACTTTAGATGTTCATTTTAACTTTTAAAGACACACAGGCTTCTTGGTTTGTGCCGTCAACTTCTCTTTGTTAGTAGTGGGACAAAGTGGACAACATGCTTTCCACTGAGTCTTTGGTATATTCCTGGTGGTTCACTTATGTAACTTAAATTCTAGCAGCCCCTGGACACGAGGATAGGGCAGACCTATCTGTAGAGTGCCAACCGGCCTCTACAATACTTTGCTACACATGCACTGAGAGGGGTGGGCACGGCCCAAGGGTATAAATAAACACTGGAGTGGCCTTTCGAGTCAAGCCAGCTAAGCAGTTTGCCGAGTGTTTGTGTGAGTGTCTTGACCTGCACGCAACCCAGAGCTGGCGACGATGCCAATCACGACCACACCAGTATGGTCGATGAGGCCCTGCCTGTGAAGAAGACAGAGTAGGCTGGGATTCAGAACACAGCGATCCTCATGAAGCCTGAGGCCAGGCCTCTGCCTGAGCTTGCTCTGCCGCTCCTCTGAGATTCACAGCCATGATAACTCCCCTGCTGCCTGTGGGCCAAGGACACCCGAGCCGGTCTGGTTTGGCCCTGCTGTTTAAATAGGCGACGCTGCTGGAGGCCCACACTGGTGAAGTGAGTGCAGCGCCACCTGTTAGGGAATGGTGTGTACCATGTCTCCAGTAGGAATTATAGGCTCAAGTGTGTACTGGAATTGCAGTTGAGGACTGTGTCCTCCTGAGGGGAACTCCTGAGGTGGGTAGTGGATATAAAGAGGTGTGAAGGAAGGAACCACTTTATGTCCTTGCCTGGTTGCGAGTGTCTTCCAGCTTTAACCCCCTGTCTCACCAGGGTTCTAGGAAACCAGCAGCATGCATCTCCCAGGTGAGGCACAGTCAACAACAAGGGAGGCATGTTCCTCTCCCCAGCAAGCTGAGCTGCAGTTTGAGGGGGCAGTCACCTTACACATTGGGGTAATCCCAGCAAAGTGATTTTAGGTGTGTGTGCTTACCATGGTCCATGAGGGAGTTGGAAGTCCTCTGTCCACGAGTTGTGGCTCATGCAATGTCCCAACAGCTGCAGGCTATACCACAACCGCTACCCGCCCCAAATGCCCACTTGTATGCCACGGTGTTGCCACCGTTCAGCAAGCTAGTGAACCAAGTAATGGCCGCACCACAATAGCGTTTATGGGCTGGGAGACTGCAACATTGCTTCTAAGCCATACACAAGACAGATGGGACGGTGAAGAGGTCCTTATTGTTCCACTTTGGAGTAGTAGAGCTGAATGTACTGTTTGAAAACCTGCACAACACAGGTGATAATAAGGACTTTGACCCTGCCATGGTGGCTTTAGACAGGCACTTCGCCTTGCAGCTAAACCCATACTATGCGGTTTAAGCTGCAACAGGCCAGACAAATGGAGGATGAACCAATTGATCTCTTCTATGCACTCCTCAGGAAACTGGAGAGCATGTGCGTCAACATTGACCGACCCAAGGAAATCAGGGAACAGCTGATACAAGATTTCAAGTAAGCAGTCCTGTGACAGCTCATCCTATGGTATCTGGGTATCACTCCGGATGCCGTCCATTTGCTGGCGAGGTTGCATGAGATGGAAAATAACCTCTCTAAAGACATTCAGGTGGCTCTGTCAAAACAGGTTGGCCCAGCCTGGCATATATCCCGCTGGGAAGGAGAAAGTGGAGCAGGTGGACACTATTCAGAGATGACCCCAACCCCAACACTCCCTGACAACTGGAGGGCAGATGCGGACACTGTAGCCTTTAACACTCAACAACCAATTGTCTGCCTGGCTCGAGGGCGCACTTGTTCTCACTGCGGGGGGCAGTATCACTTAGCCAAAGTGTGTCAGAGAGGAGGGAGAGGACGGATAACAGCTTACAAGGGCATGCTGAAGGAGGCCTTGTGTCATTTATCAACTGATGAGGAGAAGCCTGAAGATCAGCACTGGTGGAGCAGTTTGAGAACCCATCCTGAGATTAAGATGAATGAGTACAGCGAGGTGTTCACCATCTCCTTTGCGGGCACGAAAGGCAACCGGAAGTGCTCACTGCCCATGTGCGCCATGGAGAATGGAAACACTTTTCTTAGGGCCCTAAGTAATACAGGAGCCTCATTTAATGTCATGGACACCACCCAATTCAAAAGGATAGTACCGCGCCCCAACCTGGCTCCCACCGAAGCGAGGATATACACAGAGCCATTACTACCGGTAGGAGTGAGGGAGGTGGTGGTGTTAGGCGAAGGCAGATTGGCAAAGGCCTATTTGCAGAACATAGAAGGCAACACCAGTGTCCTCCTGCGTTGCTACACTGCTGAAGAATTAAGGGTTGTGTTCCTCGCAAGACAAGTTCATGAGTCACACGCCAAAGAGATCATGCAATAGTTTCCCCATATGTTTGAAGGACTGGGACGGGTAAAAAACCTCAAAGTGTGGCTGCATATTGATGACACTGTGAGGCCTAAGGTGCTCTGACACAGGAGAGTGCCATTCCACCTGCAACCATTGCTGGAGGAGGAACTGCGGCACCTGAAACAGCAAGGACTGATTGAAAAAGTCACGCAGCCCACACCCTGAATCTAATCCCTTGTAATCTGGCCCAAACGCAAAAATCCTGGGGTGATTCGACTGAGTGGACATGCACCTCACCAATAAGGACATTCGGCATGAATGGCATACCATCTGACTATAGATGACATTGTGGTAGACCTTAAAAGTGCAATGCTTATCAAAACTTGAACTTAATTTCCAGTACCACCAGCTGGACCAGTAGTCAGCCAGTTGTGATATAAAATTTGTATGCACATGGGTCTCAGGAGATATCATCAGCTCAACTTTGCCATACCTTCTGCAGCAGAGGTGTTTCAGAACACCATCACTGAGACCCTCTCTGGACTTGTAGGTGTTTTTAAAATCAGTGACATCAGCTGAACTTTTCTGAGACACTGGATGAACATCACGTTCAGCTCAGAGAAATACTGGAGAGGTTGGCTGACTGTGCCCTGACACTCCACAAGAAAAAGTGTTTGTCCTACGAACATTTAATCAAATTCTTTGATATGTGTATTCAAGAGAAGGGCTGAGGGTGGTGGAGGCAATAAGAAAGACGTCACTTCCCCAGAACGCCACAGAGGTGAGGAACTTCCGAGGGGTAGCAAACCTGGACACTTTGTCCAAACCCCTGCAAGCCCTGGTGAAGTCAGACACCACCTGGCAATGGATGGAATGCTCGGATAAGGCATTTCAACAGGTGTAGAATGCACTGCTGGCAGGTGGCACTAAAGCGTACTTTGACCCATGATGCAAGACTAAGCTTGTGGTGGATGCCAACCATGTTGGACTAGGGGCTGTCATCTTGAAGGAGAAGAGGGAAGTGTCATGGGCTTCCATTGCATATGCCAGAAGGGCATTTTCGGACATGGAGGTTCATTATGCTCGGATCAAGCAAGAGGCGCTTGCGATCTGGTGGGCATGCCACCAATAGCGGTACAAAAGGGGGGTGGTGATGGACGGAGCATCTGAATCAATCAAACACTCACACCCAGTCAAAAGATCTGGGTTTAATCCATCACCGTTCTTTAGCCCACTCTGCCACCCCAGTTCAGACATGGCTATATGCAAATCAGTCTGACCCTGTGCCTCATGGGAACAGTCCAACCCGAACTGCCAAGCCATGCCTTCCCTGGACCGGAAACAAGCTTCCGAGGACCGGTTTCTGGCATTCCAGCCGTCTTCAGCCCAGCTTGCTTGAATCCAGTGGCAAAGTGAGCAAGGGACTCACGTCTGAGCATATCCTGCCACACTTATGGTGGCCAAAAGCGGTACAAAAGGGGGAGGTGATGGACGGAGCATCTGAATCAATCAAACACTCACACCCAGTCAAAAGATCTGGGTTTAATCCATCAACGTTCTTTAGCCCACTCTGCCACCCCAGTTCAGACATGGCTATATGCAAATCAGTCTGACCCTGTGCCTCATGGGAAAAGTCCAGCCCGAACTGCCAAGCCATGCCTTCCCTGGACCGGAAACAAGCTTCCAAGGACTGGTTTCTGGCATTCCAGCCGTCTTCAGCCCGGCTTGCTTGAATCCAGTGGCAAAGTGAGCAAGGGACTCACGTCTGAGCCTACCCTGCCACACTTATGGTGGCCAAAAGCGGTACAAAAGGGGGTGGTGATGGACGGAGCATCTGAATCAATCAAACACTCACACCCAGTCAAAAGATCTGGGTTTAATCCATCACCGTTCTTTAGCCCACTCTGCCACCCCAGTTCAGACATGGCTATATGCAAATCAGTCTGACCCTGTGCCTCATGGGAACAGTCCAGCCCGAACTGCCAAGCCATGCCTTCCCTGGACCGGAAACAAGCTTCTGAGGACCGGTTTCTGGCATTCCAGCCGTCTACAGCCTGGCTTGCTTGAATCCAGTGGCAAAGTGAGCAAGGGACTCACGTCTGAGCATACCCTGCCACACTTATGGTGGCCAAAAGCGGTACAAAAGGGGGTGGTGATGGACGGAGCATCTGAATCAATCAAACACTCACACCCAGTCAAAAGATCTGGGTTTAATCCATCACCGTTCTTTAGCCCACTCTGCCACCCCAGTTCAGACATGGCTATATGCAAATCAGTCTGACCCTGTGCCTCATGGGAAAAGTCCAGCCCGAACTGCCAAGCCATGCCTTCCCTGGACCGGAAACAAGCTTCCGAGGACCGGTTTCTGGCATTCCAGCCGTCTTCAGCCCGGCTTGCTTGAATCCAGTGGCAAAGTGAGCAAGGGACTCACGTCGGAGCATACCCTGCCACACTTATGGTGGCCAAAAGCGGTACAAAAGGGCGCCAATTCCATCTGTAATTGTGAAAACCGCAGTTCAAAGTCATCACAGAACACAAGCCACTTGTCTCACTCTTTGTGGGGACTTGCTGCCTACCCCTGTATTGAGTAGTGGGCAGTGCCGTTGTAATCCTACTCATTTGAAATGGTGAGTCACCCTGGAGTGAACACCCGGCTGACTACCTGTCTCGTCACCCCCATAAGCAAACTGGCAATGGTCATATTGAAGAAGACTACATGGCAGAAGGATTCATGCAGATGGTCATGCAAGAAGCATGTCCCAAAGCCAATTGAGAAAATCATGGAGGCCACTATGTGGACATAAATTTCTACAACACCAAGGAAGAACTCTTACGTTAGCAGTGCTGTAAAGGACAAGGGAACCCAATTCAAATGGTCAGGAACCTGGTGTAGTGATGAGTTTTAAACACAATAGTCCCTAAACAAGGGCAATAGACGCAACAGAAGATGAATATAGACTCAGAGTCAGTACTATATTTAAAACTGTCCAGCCGGACAGGGATAATTTTTTATTTATAAAGTTAGCACAGAAAAAATAAAGTGGGACACAAGCCTGCATCCTAATAAGTGTGTGTATAGAGCATAAAACAATAACTAAAACAGAGGCTCAGGCAGAGCGAATGCTTGTAAGTTATGCATTCAAATAACACAAGCATAGATGTATTCAGACACCGTTACACATGAGTAATATTAATTAGAAAAGGGATTTACGGTGTAAATATAGTCTACAACATTTTGATCCCTTTTGAACATATATGGGATCATCATCAGGACATAGTTTTACATGCCTGAGTAAAATTGCCTATAAAACCATAGGGAAAAGGTAAAAATTGGAAAAGACAGTTAGAAAGGAATTTAAAAACCGGCAAAAATATCATGCAGAAGTGGGTGAGCCGGTGAATGATTTAACATTCAAGAACTTTGGCGCATTTTGCACATGAAGGACACGTGAAGCTATTCAATCTTGTACCAATTCAGCTGTATGTGCACGTGGCATCCAGAGGGGAATCAAGTGCAGAGTGTGAGAGGTCTAGACCTCTGTCAGAAGGAAGAGGGAGTGGTGTGGTGTAGCAACGACCAGTGGTACAGGGATGGACAGGTGAACTGGTCTAGGCGAGAGCCGTGTCTATGTGTGTACTAGGGCCATGACACGCGGGGTGAAAAACATGGGCCTGTGGCCCTAGGATAGAAGACCGAAGTGATGTTGTCTAGGCGAATGCCGTGTTTAATAGTGCTGTGACACTTGGGGTGAGTATGTAGGTAAAAATGCCACTGTAGTGGAGGCTTACCATAAGAAAAGAAATAAGAACAACATGCCAATAGGGGACAGCAGCAACGTGTCCTTTAAGGTAAGTGAGAGGCAAAAATTGGCCTGTGGAAAAGTAAAAGAGAAGTTAATGTGGAAGATCCATGTTGTGAAGGTGAACTTGTAATGCTCTGTGAAGAAGGAGAAACCAACTGGAGGTCCAGTGTGATAAGTCACAGGTGTGGTAGGGAACCGCATCCACAGTCTCAATGCAAAATACCTTAAGCGAAGGTCTGGATGGTCTTAAAAAAGGAACGAGTAGGGAATAGTGAATGCGGTGTTCCGCATGCACGCTGAATACTGCCAAGAATACATGCATAGAAGGACTTACTGAGAACAAGCGAGGTACTGGAATCAGTGTGTCTTCACTTGTGGCATGCCAAGGGGATGTATACACACACTCAACCCTGGTAATTGCTTGAGAAGGGAACAAGAGGGTACGGGCTATTCAGGGTGAGTTGGCCTCCAAGTAAGACAAGTACACACAAAAAGAAGCTACCCTGAATGAATGTCTGATTCTAAGATTGAAAAAGGCGCACTACATCTCCTTCTGTGGGGTGCTGAGCATATAAAAAATATGATGGACTGTCCTCACACACCACAAGGTGTCATGCTTCAGCATCGGCAGTCCTTACCCTCTAAAAACATGTTTGATAGAGAGCGGGCCTTTACCTGGAGACAGGGAGGCACTTCTAAAAGTTAAGTGGGGGGCCCGTGAGAGAAGTGAGTGATTTCAAAATTAATGCAAAAGCCAAATGTAATTTATTTGTAAGTTGTTTGCTTATTAATAAAACTAAAGTGTGGGGACCAGGGGGTTTAGTACCGCATCCCCATCAATGCCGTCAACATGTTTCTGCCAATATGGCCAGAATTCTTTGCATTCAGTTGGTAACTTACATGCAACACAATTACCACATTTCGCATGGCCCATGAGTTGCTCAAGTCCTCAGTGTTCATTTAATATTCCAGCAGGTTTGGGAGCAGGTAGTGCTGCTCATACCAAATGGTCCTTTATGTTTTTGCTTTTACGAACTGCAAAGAGGGGTCGTTCTAGTTTAAGGCTGCCTATGTTTAGGACTACCCAGTGCCTCACTGGTGAGAAAGTGGTGACACAAAGTAGCCGGTTTTGGTGGGATTTCGGCTTCGGTGAGAGAGGGCAATCCCTAGGGCAATACCATGCCCATTTCATTGAGGTGTTTATCAATCTGATTTGTGCCCTTAATAAGCCCCTAAACCCTAACCTATCTGCACGGGTAGCCCCTGGATGTGAGTTTGTTGGACAGAACTTTTGCTTCGCAGAAGTAATCTTCCTTGAGTGTGCAATTACTCCTAATGCACGGGAATTGCGAGTGGGGGAGTGAGTCTCGTAAGGCACAATGGTGGTTACTGTCATATCTTAATACGGTGTTCCGCACAGTGGGTTTCTGAATAGACTTGTGATTCATTCGCCATTTCTGTGTTGGATGTTGATGTCAAGGAAGGGAATCTCACTACTATGTGACAGTGTAAAGTTCAACCCTTGACAATCATTGTTGAGCCAATGTAAGAACTGTGTGTGGGTGTCTTCTGAATTGTGCCAAATTAGGAAAATGTCATCAATGTACCGTTTCCATATGGAAATCCCAGTGTGGAAAGGGTTACATGGATTAAGAATTCTTGTCATTTCTAAGTGGTATATAAACAATATGGCCAAATTTGGTGCAAAGAAAGCGCCCATTGAAGTACCTTTGACCTGATGGTAGTATTGGTCTTCAAAAAGGAAAAAGTTTCTAGTGAGGCATAGTTCAAGTAGTTGTAGAATAAACATGGTGGGAACTGCTTAGGGACGTGGTCTGGTATTGAGGATGTGTTCTATTACTGGTAGTCCTCCAATCTGGGGGATGTTCCTATAAAGGTATTCGACATCCAGTGTACACAGGATGTCCGTATCAGAATGGAAGGGATCAATCAATCACTTATTTGTAGAGTGCACTAATTACCTGTGAGTGTCTCAAGGCACTGAGCGGGGGTGGGTGGGGGCAGCTACTGCTCAAACAGCCAGGTCTTGAAAAGTCTCCTGAAGGTCAGCAGGTCCTGGGTATGTCACAGCTGTGTGGGGTGGGTGTTCCACATCTTGGCAGCGAGGTAGGAGTAGGATCTGCCCCCGTCGGAGGTCCTGTGGAGGAGTGGGACGGTGGCGAGGTTGGCTGAGCAAAGCTGGCGGTTCGGGGTGTAGAAGTTGAGATGCTTGATGAGGTATGCTGGTCCGGCATTGTGTAGTGCTATGTGGGCGTGGGTGAGGAGCTTGAAGGTGATCCTCTTCTTTACTGGGAGCCAGTGCAGGTCATTCAGGTGGCCAATGATGTGGGTGTGGCGGGTGATGTGGGCAATGAGGCGTGCAGAGGCGTTTGCATTCATTGGAGCCTCTTCTGGAGTTTGATCGTGGTCCCTGTGGATGAGGGATGTAGCGGAGTATTGGCTGCGTTACATGGTGTGAGGTTGAGGAGAAAATACGTATGTAAGCAGATTTTGCAAAAGAATCTCAATAGTTCAGGCTGATGGTCCAGAAAATTGGGATGGATGGATGGTCGGCACGAATGAGAGGCCTTTGCTAATTAGTGATTGCTCTCTTCAGAGAGAGTATGTTTGGAGAGATTGAAAATGGGTTTGGCCATTGTGTTGCACTGGTCAGCTATGGTAGCTATCTCGTCTACCATTGGTAATGCATGTGGCGGGTCTGGTGCTCACATGGAGGGTTGTACCAATGTTGTTGCTGTTTTACCCAGCCTCGTTTTGGAGGGTCATTCTGGCCTCATCCTTAAAAAGGTTGGTTTGGGGTTCTGGTTGAGGTACTCGGGCCTTCCCCCTGGTCAGAGTTGTCCGAAGACTCAGCGGATGTGTGCGAGAAGCCTACCAGATTGTCACATGTATTAAAGCATCCCCACAGGCGTATGTTCTGAGGGTTAGTGTAAGATCTGTTCAAATAGAAGTCAGTAGCAGAACTTTCTTGATAGTGCTGGGTCCCTGAGCTACTGTTGAAAAGATCTCAATGACTCAGTTTTGGAGGGTGAGAGATGAACTGAGCACCAGTAGTGAAGCTCTGCTGTTGCAAGGCAGTTGTGCATTGTGGGCTAAAGTGATTGAATTGTCTCAGCAAGGTCACCAAGTAGTGGTGAAGATATAGGCAAGACAAGGTCCGGTTTCCTGACATGGACACCGTGGTAATGAGAATGTGTGGGGTTGCACCCCTGCACGATCACCAGCGGGGAACCATGACCTGCTCCAGGAATTACTTAGGAACTGTGCCTGCATCCCTGGTACTGAATGAGCATGGACTTCAGAAGATTCCCTGATGGTCGGATTACAGCAGTAATTGTGGACAATCATGCAAAGCATCCAGTGGTAGCGCTGGTACACTCAACCACCTTCTCGAAGGTAATGTCAGTTATGGAGAAAGTATTTGCTATTCTTGGACTCCCAGATGAGGTAAAGACCGACATGGATCACCATTCCAGGGCCAGAATTTCCAAGGGGTACCTCTCCTTGCTCATCATCAAGCATCAAAAGGTAACCCTTCAATAGCACCATGAACTGTGACCCCAGGAATCTGCTGCTAAAGAGGTCCATCGTGGACATCATCCCAGCATCCCCCTGGCAGCCAGGACCCTGTATGTTCAAGCAGTATGGAAGAAAAGGAGGAACAACAATCACCTACACCCAGGTCCTACGTCAGGGCTAGCTACCTTGGTCACTACACTGGCTGGTGTTAAAGAGGATATTAGTCAGAGCCATTTCCATGATCTTCACCCTATCCCATACTGAATCATCTGCTCAGAGCCTATGGGTGGAATGCAGAAAGACACCCAGACTCTACTATACCATGCTAAATATGCTCCTGATGGCCACACACATCCAGAGGGAAAAAATAAACCCCGGAGCAGCTGCTCGAGGCACTCCGGTACACAATTTTCTCAGTGTGTGTGTGAGTGTGTGCATGTGTGGGTGTGTGTGTGCGTGTGTGTGTGTAGTCCTTTGTCGCACCAAAAGGTACTTGGCCTGCACACAACCTTGAGCTGCCGCGCTCCACCCCATCAGTTGGCCCCCATAAAGCCTCAGGTCCATAAATATCTGTGAGATGTTCTGAGACTCAGAAGCTGCGCACCACATTCTGGAGATGGGAAGCACCATTTTACCTCAAGTCACCGCAGCGCTTACTGTATACACATTATGCACATTTTGTGGCCCTTGGTTCCTGAGGTTAGAGACTCAACTCAAGCAGAAATTCTTTGTTATAATCCTAATTTGATCCAAGGTGAAGGTGATTTTGGAAGCCATCATTCACCCTGTTGTGTGTCCGGCAAAACCAGCACAGCAACTGCATAGATCTGTGAAATAACAGTTCAAAGTATTTTGCGAGAAAAAAATCATATTTGGAGCCCTTCAGATACCGAAGAAACAAGTGCTATTAGAAATGGTCAATAGCATTTGATGTGATATAACACTGCCTCTTCACAAAGGTATGCATGATGCTTTGAGAAAGACATGCAAGTACAGCACATTTCGGCAACATCTTTAAATTGCTTTACTCCAGACAATAGGTGCTGCCTTCGACACAGGGCAACGTTGGCTCGTGATGCAAATGCCCAATTGAAAGGTAATTTTTAAGGGATTAATGCATTTGCAGCATTCACCTAAAAAGAGAATTGGTGTGCTCTCAACTTTAAAACATTTAACAGAGGCTGCAAGGCACATCTGATGGTCATACAGTGTATATTTAATTAGGCATTTCTCAATACCTGCCGTTTTAGATGAATGAATGCACGAAAGACTCAATGAAATAACATTTGCAGAGAGCATCGATTACCTTAATAAACTCTCTTTGTCGCAAACAACAATGCAGCAAAGTGTCACAGTTTATATCTGAAATAGAGCGAGTTAGACATGTTTTATACCTTTGTACAAAAGCTGAATGCAAGGATGTTGACTCTTTTAGTAAATATACTGCTAGGTTATGGTAACAGAAAAAGAACAAAGGTAAGGACTCTGCCTACGTTAGTTAAGGACCGCCAGAAGAATAGTGTATTCTAAGTTTACGCAGGTGACAGTAGTGCTGAAAGCGCAAAGAAAGAAAGAGTTGATGTAAGCAGTGACTGGCACGCAATAAGTTAGTGTGTACTCGGAAAGGCCATCTTAGCATTTCATCCTCTTAAGGTCATCCAAATAACTGTCATTAAATTGAATAACATAAACACCTGATATGTACATGCACTTAGAAGTGTCAACAGTGCTGTATGAAGCGCTATCAAAAACAAATTGTCTAAAAGCAAGTATTTGTATGTTTATTTTGAAAATAGTGCGATTTTTTATGACACGTGTTCAAATGTGAACTGTTTGTGTCATCAGTTTTTAAACTTCAGCTTCTCAAACTGGGAATAATGTCGCCCAAATTTGAGGGATATAGTTAATCAACTGTGATATGTGAAAGTTACAGCATCTGGCAGCCTGGTTGCTCCCTGCCACCGACTGACATATTTACTGATATGGGCACTTCATTCGTACTTACCTGATTTCACTTTGTAATGTTTTAACAGTAGCCCGTAAGGTCCATTCACAAGAATCAACTTGGGCATAATGTCACGTTTCTACATTTTATCTATATGCCCTATAGAAAGAATAACATTCACAAATCGGTAATGCAGCTTCCAATCTGTTCAAGTCCAAAGCTTTGTTTGTCGAGACAAAGGGCCATATTTAAAAGGAAGTGGCAGAGTGCAGCATTAGCCTCCATGGCTTACCGCCACGCTCCATCACTTCTGAAACACAGGGCTGCACCTATTTACAAGAATATGGTGCAGCCCTGCGTTTCCCCCTGCACTGGCGCCAATTTAGCTGCCTAGTGGAAACTCAGGCACCCAAGGGTGCCTGCGTTGAGGGGAACGATTGTTTATGTGCAGGAAGTTGTCCCTTCCTGCAGAAACAATCTGAAATAGCGTTTTGAAACTTCTATGTGTGCTGCTTAATGCAGCACACATAGAAGTTGCAAAACATCATTTTTGAATGTTTGTTGATGTGCAGGAATGGACACCTTTCTGCACATAAACAATCAATGGAGTTTTGCTGTTTTCATGTTTTTTGCATAACGCAGCACACATGGAAACAGCAAAAATTAGGAGAAATTAAACATTTCTCCTCATTGCACCAGGGTAAGACCAGGTTTTTCCTGGTCTTAATTTTGGCATTGCCCCATATTTACGCAACTCTTGTAAAAAGCGTCAAAATCAATGTGTGTTGCGGTGGAACGGTCACCATATCACCCATATCACCCATTGCCTCCCCCTTTCACACTAAGTATAGCGTGAAAGGCTGCCTTAGTCACAAGGTAGCGGAAAGCCACATTAAGTGGCTTAACGCCGCATTCTGAATAAGGCAAAGCCCCAATCGCCACCACAACATTGAGAAAAGCGACGTGTGGTGGCGGTAGGGGCTTGTAAATATGCCCAAAAGCCTGTTTATTTGAGTTTGCCCATTTTCCATTGTCAGAGGCTGCCCTTTGCCAGGTGTCTCTTGCATTTCCTCCAATTACGCCAACTATTAAAAGGTTAGTGGAATTGTAAAAGCTAGCAGCCTACATGCGAGCATTTGAGGGCGTGAATGTCAGGACCGCATTCTCCAATACAGTGTTGTTTCCCATCAGGCACTCAAGCAGTCTGATCTGGATTCTTGCAGAAAAGTCAATATTTGCATCCCGTTGAATATTCATGACGAGTAGTGTTTGGAGAATGGGCTGTTCTGTATCTGCTCTTCTGTGATCATCTTGTTTGCATTCACCAGATACTTCCCTGAAATCCTCTAATGATTCAGAGACAACAATTTGATGGCTTCATTCATTATAAGAATTAGGTCTTTGCTTTTTTCAATTAAGTGGGCTTAGTAACGCATTCAATGTAATTTCCACTAGGTAATTGTAAAGACAAGCTAAAGAAAAACATTTTTAACACTAGCTTGCCGAAACAATGCTAAGTTCACCATGACAGGAGGAAGTGCCATTTTGTCAGCACTGAAATGGTGGGTTTTTTTTGCAAGGCAATCTGTTTTTGATGTGAGGCATTTTTTCATTGTATTCTTTCATGTAAGGTAGCGTTAATACGTATATATTTGATGGATTGGGGTAAAGTGAATGTCCACGAGGACCGGAGCAATGCTTGATATCCACGTTATATATGTGAGTTCCATTTAGATCCATGGGGGCAGATTTATGAGGCTCCTGCGCCTCCTTGCGCCGCAATTGCGTCACGTAATGTGACGCAACGGCGGCGCAAACAATGCACTCTATTTACAACGTGACGCATCTAGGAGATGCGTCACGTTGGAAACCCCTGCGCCACGAGGAGGCGTTCCTGCGCAGGGGGGGGCGTTCCTGCGCAGGAACGCCTCCTAAAAGTGGCTGAGTGAAATCTATGAGATTTCACTCAGTCACTTTCTATGTCAATTCCTTACGCCTGCTTGAAGCAGGCGTAAGGGTGACGCAGCATGCATTGGATAGGTGGCTCCTGTGCATTGCAGGAGTCATGTCGCACTTGCGACATGACTCCTGCAATGCGCCGCCCGTGCGCCGAGAGATGCGTCACGCATCCTCACTGCCTTGCACCATGGTGCGCCGCATCATAAATGCGGCGCACCATGGGTGGCGGAGCAGTGGCGCACTGTGGCGCATGTTAACTGGCGCATCCCTGGGGATGCGCCAGTTAACATAAATCTGCCCCATGTTGTTTAAATGTAACTTGGGCAGATATTTTGGAAATAGCTCATGGATTTGGCCCTCCTACATCTACCTACACCAGACTTCCTGTAAAATTGCAGCTAGGGACCAGTTGGCCTATTTTGTCTCTCTATTTTCTACCTGCAGTACAACGAAAGATGTACATAGTCTTGGGTTTGCTTTTGGTGTCACAGATAATTTGCTTATACTTCCTTATTGATTCAAGAGATTTACAAAAGGAAAACCAGGCTAGAATTTTACACTACCTGAGGTGTTTTAATGCATGCAGCAATTCCTGTTTTAGGTTTTGCCTGCACAGCGCTTGCTCTGTGCTTGTGAAATCTCTTGTATTTAATATGTCTTAAAAGTGGGCTCTTATCAGTTCCTTGAGCCTAATTACTGTTTTCATTTGCGTATGTGTGGAACTTTCTTGGATTAACTTCCCATGGCTGCACACATTTACGATACTCCTACTAAAGCTGTTCACAATATTTCAGCCCCATTTATTGTCAAGATAATATCGCTTTCCACAGAATAGGCAGACAGCTTCTAACAGTGTGCTGGAATGCTTGCTTTTTATTACTTAGTTGTGCGAAGCAGATGCTTTAGCCTTAGAACGTTTCTGGAATTTCCTATTCATGCCTCAGTACCTTTCTTTGCACTTTGTAGGCATTATAGGATTGATGTTTTTCTACTTAATTTATTTGGTCATTATGATCAAATTCTAAATGTTGTAATAAACATTGCACGTTAAAAATAGAGTTAATATACAAGAGCAATACTATATTTTACTACTAAACATGCAGCCACAAGTGCAGTTACCTTGCAGACAACTGAGTGATAATGTGAATGGTGCAGCAGGTGCAGTAACACCAGGCCCAAATGTTGTCAGAACTCCTCCAAACTCATAATATTGCTATATTTTACTACTAAAGAGGCAGTCACAGTTGCAGTTACCTTGCAGTTAAAAGGGGCTTGATTTGAAAGGTGCACTGGCACCGGGGCCAAAAGCTCTAGGGACCCCACTAAACCCAGATTAATGCTAAATTCTACTGCTAAATGAGACAGTCACATATGCAGTTATATGGCAGGCGAAAGGTTCATGATTTGAATGGTGCAGGAGGTGCAGTGCACCAGAACCAAAAGCTCTAGGCACCCCACTAAGCACCTAATATTGCTATATTTTACTACTAAACAGAAGTAATAATTGCAGTTATCTAGCAAGCACTAGGGTCATGAATTCGAAAGTGCAGCAGGTGCAGTTGCACCGGGACACAAAAGCTCCCACACCCCACTAAACATCTAAAATTGCTACATTTTATTCCTAACAAGGCAACCACTAGTGCAGTTACCATGCAGAAAACATGGTCATGATTTGAATTGTGCGGCAGATGCAGTGCTAGTGGGCATATTGCTTGTATTAATCTCATCCCCTGGTATTTCAAGTAACTATAACATGCACACTTGCAGGTCACTGCTTATGACCTGACAAAAGTCATGACATGTTCTATGACTTTATTGCTCACATCACTCTTAACAATTGAACTGATATAATGCCGCTTTAACCTTCTTTTTTTCTTAGAATTTCTGATGTTTTTAATGCAAAGTAAGATATTAGCATACCTAACTGTAACGTCCCTTTAAACTTTGTTTGTTTCCAGTGAATACTATCTGTCTCTTATTACTTCTTTGTATAATGTCTTATTATGGTGCCTGTTTAGACTCATTATTTCCATTATGGCCACGATCACACGCTTACTTCACACAACCTTGAATGCTGCCAAGTAATTTATGTTCTATGCACTCCATTACTACTTGCTAAGGAAGAGAGGCATATTATAGAAACTTGAAAAGGTGAATAAAGCACACTGCTTCCTTTTTGGGAATAGGGAATGGTGCAACCTGAATTTTTATCAGGACAAACTGAGCACAATATCTTTCAAGGTACTATGTTTGAGGTGAAATCAGTTTGTTTCATTTTCATTCCTAAGTATCAGAATGTTGCAAAAATGCATTTTAAACATTACATTATTGCATATGTTTTCACAATCCATGAAACAAAAATCTCAGTGTAGTATGGAATGGTGCACAACTATATTTAGTTCATTTAATATTATAATGTGAACATGTTGCAGATGGTAATGTGATGCTGAGGGGCTTTTCTTATTTCCTTAGCTGTGCAAAGCTTCAGTAACATGGACCTTGCCTCGAGTACCTAAATCACAAATTGTTCTGCAGCTTCTCCTTGAATAGATTGCAACCTTTTGCAAACATCTTTCAGTCATGTCTAAGCTGGGTTGTTCGGTTTCCCTTGAAAGGGCGAGATTTTGATCGATACCTTATATCTATTGATCCAAACCTCGATCTGGTCGACTGAACCTTTGTTGCCTGTCTGTAAGGAAAGAAAGTGCACCTATTTCCAAGCTAGTTCACCCAAGAAAGGACTCTACTCCCAAAGATCACGGACAACTTCTAGTTTTCAAAAGTTTATTGTAAAGATATAATGAGCTGCAAATACAGGCATCTCAGAATGAGATTCACGAGATACACAGGTCCAATTACATACATGTGCTCTCGAAAAGCCCTCAGACGAGCAACAGAAATCACTAACACAAGTTCTAAAAATAATAAAGCTATCAGCATAGACGCATATCTCTCCTTCATTTAGGTTGGAGGAAAACACACACAGGTTAGGCGTCCCTACCCTGTTCTAGATGGTATCCCTACTTAACCAAATCCCAACCTAACAAAGGTGTCAGCAGTGAATGACCCCCAAGGGAAGTCACCCACTCTAAGTCTCTTGGTGAAAACCTATAGTTCTCCAGTCATGACCCCTCACTGCCTACCCATCCGCTCTCTAAAGGGTCCTCAGGTATCTGCTCTAACTCCACCCAGGGGTGCTGTCCCTAATACAAAACAGTCAACAACATTTGAGACGCCCCTTGCGGAACGCCCCTCACGTGGTGCAACTTCTGGCTTTTTCCATGATGCTTTGTCTTGGGCCTCATGCGTTAGAGTTGACCTTGCTTCTCAGGCTCTTCTCCGGCCCGCTGATACCCCTTAAACATTCCAAAATCCTCCTCCATGTCTGGGCCGTCTACTGAACAGACCTCTATTCATTCATTTATAATTGGATCCCCCCCTTATCCTTTGCAGACAGATATCTGTAGCCAAGAACCCAACTCTCATATACTTCTAAAAGAAAAAGGCTTGCAACATTTCTCAACCCAGACATGTACGTGTAAATCAATGCTAAAACATTTCAGGCCTATAATAATTCTCATTATGATTATAGCATTCAACTTCTTCATTTAATTAAAGCATGTTAATACTCTTATTCTATTATTAAGTAAACATTTCTATAAATCATGGCCTATTTAATGCAATGACCAAAAACCTTAATGCAATCTGTGTCGTGAAAAGAACCACCTTCCCTTTCCCTCCAGCTCTGGCCCTGAGGCCTACCACGTTCTGCGTTTAACCACATACCATCTTATGTTTTAGCAGCTTCACGACATAGATTCAAAATAATCACATCTAATAAAATCATATAATGTTACACATTTCTGTATTCGTTCCACTTCTACTTAAATCTCTACATTAGCTATACATTCAGAATAGATTTGCAGATACTATTAGCACTCATGGCATTTCTCTTCATGATTTGTGCTTACTACAGGTAAGTGTGATGTACTCATACATTTAAATCATTTTGCGCTCTCTCAGTTCCCCCCTTTGATGACCTCTCGGGGTCATCACTAACATTTAAACTGCAGTTATTGCTGGCATTCTCTGCGCTTCCAGAGCCCTCAGGCTCCTGTACTGATTATCTTGTATGGCAGCCAATCTCTGCAGCTGCTCTCTTTGGGCCCTTTCTGACCTTCTTGCTCTGTACCATTTGAATACCCTCACCAATCCCCACAATATTATCCCACAGATCAATATTATGATGATAGGCTTTAGAATATACCATACAAAGCTTTTGCCTAAGGTGGAAAACCACCCTCCAACTGTACTCATTCCGTGGCCCACCTTTTCCCAGACATTTTCTCTACTCAAGTCTTCGATCTCCTTGTGTATATTAGTTATGTTCTTAATAACTTTCTCAAGGGGCTTCGAATTGTCTGGAATGTAAGTGCAACATTCCTGGACCTTCAAAGCCTTACAGACTCCGCCCTCTTTTGCTAGTAGGACATCTAATGCAAGACGATTTTGAAGAACCATAGCCCTTATCGATTGCATCTCTCCTTCTACCAGCATTAAGGACTGAGCAGTGCTGGCAGACAACCTGTCGACAACTGTTGCCAGTCGTCTAATTTTAACATCATTAAGGATTATTCCCAAAAGAGGAAACATAGCTCCAAAGACATCTCCAACCATTTCGGCATCGCCTACATCTCTCCTTCCCCTCGATGATGTCTGCCCCTCAATGATCACTAAGTCTTGTGCATGATATATTTTGGGGAAGACAATTGCCAAGTAACATGATCCATACCAGTTATCAGGTAGTCTCACGTAAGCATTTCTTCCACATACAAAATACACATTTGGAATCACTTGCATTCCCTTCAGGAAATCCTTAGTGTAGTACTCTAAATTAAAAGCATGTTCACAGTCAACTTCACCCACGTATACATTTTCATAATACGTTTTGGCTCGGTGAAGACATAACTTTCCTCTCTGCGCTTTATCTAAAGCTATTGGACCACTACTACCCTTTCTCTTGTGTGACTTCTCTTCCTCGGTCCAATCTATTTTCCCTTGTCCTGATTTTTTCAAAATCTTTTGTCTCCTGTAACGATCATCCACCTGCCCTATGAACTTCTTCTCGACTTCTGACACCTTACATGTCAGGTTATTTCTACGGGCATGTGAAGTATCTAAGGTAATCCAAGGAATGAAGAACTTGGCCAATCTGTCTTCACTCTTCCAGTAGTCCCATTTGTTCATCTGCTTATAATTTGGGACTTCCGGCAACACTGAATCATAATTAGAGAAATAGTATTCAAAACTATCTCTCTCATAAAATATACTAAGCAATAAGCTACATGTAATGCCATATGTCAGAGGGAGGTGATGGTATCTAATACCCTCGTCTACAGATGCCGGCAACTGCATGCAGACATAACAATCCTTAACCTCCATGGCATCCACGTATTCATACAAGAGTTTAGCATAAGCATTCGACCTAAAGTCTCCTTGGGACTCGTCTACATGTAACCTGCGGGCTTCTGCAGCTAATAACGCTCTCTCTTGAGTGTTTTCCCTTTTCTCACCTGCAACAGTAGGTGTAAGCGTTACTACAGAATTCGCATCAGTTACCTTTACCTCTTCTTCATGTCCCGTTACATAAGAAATTGTTACCACTAAAGCTATTAATATTATCACTCCTACTATTAGTGTACCTATTATACATTTAGCTCTGCGGTTCGGGGTGCCGGCCTCCATTTCGTCAGACAATCTGGCTCTCTCTTATCTTAGCAAAAAGTTCTTTTCTTCTCGTTCCTTTACAGTCTCTTTTCAATCCTTTTGTCTTTAGAATCCACACAACTGGAGGCTGACAACCTTCTTCGCAAAAGTCCTTTAACAGTTCAAAAAGACAACCCTAGCCCTTCTCCATCAACTCAAGGGAAGTTCCCTAAAATTCACTGCTTCCTGGGCGCTAGGTAATCTTCTTTTTTTCTGCTTGCTTTATTTACAAAGTCCTTTAACAGTCTACTATCAGATTTGTGGTTGCAGCTTCAATAGCATAGTTCAGTATTTCCAAACGAAGATTGTGCTCTTCATGTGCAGTTATCGTTGTACCAAAGTCGGGGAATTGCAATTCTGTAAGAAACATGTGTTTTAACTTGCTGAGGCGGGGAGGTCTGGGGAGCATGAATGTTAGTGACCCTTCTTGTTCGACACCGGGTACCAACAGTCGTATTTCCACGGTGATAATGGGCTCAGAACTGGACACCACCACCGCTCGGATCCTCCCTGTCTCCGGTTTCACAGACATTTGTCGCCAGATATGTCCACTCAGGTGTGGAGTATCTTCTGTTAGGCACACGCACTCTTCTTGACCTTCTTCGGTCCGGTGCTTCAGCGCCCTGAGCACCTTCTTCTGGGTCTGAGTCTTCTGATATCGGAGGAAGGGTTAACTCTGGAGTTGACCTCAGGCTAGAGCTCCTTCTTTGCGGCCAATTAGCTTCTCCACGTGCCCTTCTACTCCTTCTCCTTCTGGTCTGTTCTCGCTCTCTTTCAGACCTGTCAGGGTCAGACTCGTACTCCCAGCTGCTTTCTCCTTCTGTAGCGTCGTCTGTTTCGCTGTTGTACTGACCGTCCTCAGCTTGGTCAGACTCATTCCCTGCTTCCGCTGGCACCTCTACAGCTTGGCTAGCCCCCTCTATGGCTTCTCGGTCCTCTGCTGGACGTCTATCCGAGAGAGGAGCTGTTTCCAGAGGTGCTGGAACCCTTTTCGTATGTGACGCGTGGATCCAATTGGGCAGGCCTCCCACCTTTACAGCTGTGTTTGTGATCAGGATGACCTGGAAGGGCCCACGCCAACGAATATCCAAGCAGCTTCTTCTCACATGTTTCTTCACCAGGACCCAGTCCCCAGGATACAGGTCATGGCAAGGGCCCTGGCACGCTGGAACCTCGGCAGCCTGTACCTGAAGAGACACAGAACGCATTGCGTCAGACAGCCCCTTACAATAGTCCAGGATCATATCATCTGTGATATTTAACAGTGCAGTAGCTGGAATAGATGGCAGCCTCATTGCTCTCCCCATTAACACCTCATGTGGTGACAACCCTGTTCTTCTGTCTGGGGTACTACGAAGGCTCATGAGGACCAATGGCAGGGCATCAGGCCAACTCAGGGTCGTTGAGGAACAAACTTTTGCTATCCTGCACTTGATCGTTCCATTGATCTGTTCCACAATTCCTGAGGCTTCTGGTCGGTAACTGCAATGCAGCTTTTGGTCAATATTTAGCGCTACACAGATCATCTTCACAAGCTCGCTGTTAAAATGTGTTCCCCTATCTGATTCCAAAAAGGCCGGCACCCCGAAGCGAGGAATGAGTTCTCTAAGCAGTAACTTGGCCACTGTGAGGGTGTCGCACCTACGTGTAGGGTATGCCTCAACCCATCTGGAGAACACACAAACAACCACCAAGACATAGCGGAGGCGGTTGCACCTTGGCATTTCAATGAAATCTATCTGCATTCGATTGAATGGACCTCCAGACCTTCCTATGTGACTTAGTGCAACTGGTGTTCTTTTCCCTACGTTCAGCTGCTGGCAGGTCACACAACGCTGGCACACTGCTTCTGCTGCTATTCTAAACTTAGGATTGTACCAAGTCTGTCTAAACACTCTCAGCATAGCATCTCTCCCTAAGTGTACGGGACCATGTATGAGCCTAGCCATTGGACTCACCATCTCATTGGGCAACACTGCTCTGCCGTCTGCTGAGACCCAAAAATGGGTCTCACCCATTACACATCCTGCCTTTTCCCATGTTTCTTTTTCAGAATCAGGAGCATTTTCTTGCATGGTTGACAGTTCATCCCAAGTATCAACAGTTTCCAGTATCATGGCTAATTCAGTTCTTACATTTATTCCACCCACATCCACCTCTGTGAAAGAGTACCCTTGTTCCGCGCAATACCGCGCAACTTCATCAGCATATCTATTGCCTTTCGAAACAAAGTCCTCATTTCTGGTATGTGCGGTACACTTTACAACTGCGATACTTGCTGGACATTGCAATGCCTCTAACAACAGGCGCACAAACTCTCCATTGCGAATGGGAGAGCCTGAAGAAGTCATGAACCCTCTTTGAGACCATAACTGCCCGTAATCATGAACTACCCCATAGCCATATTGGCTGTCGGTGTAGATGGTGACTCGAATTTGATTGCCTGCTAAGCAAGCACGTGTCAGGGCAATAATCTCGGCTACCTGAGCGGAGTGTACTCCTTCCAGGCACCCAGCTTCCACAACTCCTTCAATTGTACAAACAGCATAAGCTGCTCTCAACTGCCCAACTTCGTCTCTTACACATGAGCCATCGACAAAGAAAACTTCGTCTGGGTCGGTCAGTGGCTCATCTACGATGTCGGGTCTGGGTTTGGTGCATAGTTCAGTCACATCAAGGCAGTCATGGTCTGTATATTCATCATCATCCTCAATATCATTTGGAAGTGGCATCAAGGTAGCAGGGTTCAAAACAGAGCATCTCTTGAGGGTCACGTTCTCTGCAGCAAGAATAACTTGCTCATAGCGCGTGAGCCTACTGTTGGTCAGATGCTGTGTTTTGGTCCTGGTCATTAACAGTTCAACAGAATGTGGCACGCACACCTCTAACGGGTGCCCCATGACGATATTTTCACATCTTTCAATGCTGACACCCGTTGCAGCAACGGATTTGAGACATCCGGGCAACGCTGCGGCTACTGGGTCTAAAGTAGCCGAGAAATAAGCAACTGGTCTACGGGCATTCCCATGGATTTGGACCAACACAGACAACGCGCAACCTTCTCTCTCACAACAGTAAAGAAAAAATTGTTTAGTGTAATCAGGCATTCCCAATGCCGGAGCACGACACAGGTCCTCTCTCAGCTGTAGGAACGCCATCAAACAGTCTTTGTCCCATGGTACCGGATCACTCACCTCTTTGTGCGTCAGTTTTTGCAAGGGCTTTGCTTTCAGTGAAAAGTTCACAATCCACTGTCGGCAATAACCCACCATCCCTAGAAACATCCTGACCTCTCTCTGTGTCTGAGGCGCATTCATTTTCATGATCGCCTCTATCCTGTCTGGTGACACTTTTCGTTTGCCTTTCTCAATTCTGTGTCCTAGGTACTGCACTTCTGTCAGGCAGTACTGCAATTTTCCCGGGGACACCTTATGCCCATTGGCAGCTAGGTGATTTAACAAAGCAATGGAGTCTTCCCTGCAAGCTTCTTCTGTTTCTGACGCCACAAGGAGGTCGTCTATGTACTGGACCAGAACTGACTTCTGGGGCAGCACTAGACTTTCAAGATTTTTCTTCAAAAGCTGGTTAAAGATCGATGGACTCTCTGTATACCCTTGAGGGATACGACACCATGTTAGGACGCGATTTTCCAGCTTAAATGCGAAAAGAAAATGGCTATCTTCGTCCAAAGGGATCGAAAAGAAAGCCTGACAAAGATCGATCACAGTGAACCACTCAGCTTGGAATGGAATCTGAAACAGTATCACTGATGGATTCGGTACCACTGGACAACATGAAACGACTATGTTATTAATCTTTCGCAGGTCCTGTACTATCCGAAATTTCCCATTTGGTTTCTGCAGACCCATAATCGGGGAGTTGCATGGACTACCCACGATTTCTTTCAGTATTCCCTGTTTAATCATGGACTCGATCACGGGTTTTATGCCTGCAATCGTTTCTGGAGTCAATTTATATTGGGGTGTTCTTGGGAACTCAGCATGCGGTTTCACTACAATTTTCACTGGGTCCACCCCTTTGACCAATCCAATCTCTTCCCCAGTGAAATCCCATACCTCTGGTGCCACTGTCTCTCTCAAGTCCCAGGGGAGCTCATCTACTGTCAAAGTAGGGTACAGCTCCACGCATATTCTAGAGTTTGCAACTTTGAAATCTGCATCATCATCATTGGTCAATACCTCCACTCCCTGAGGTGTACAGTATATAGTACAATTCAATTTACACAACAGGTCTCTTCCTAGCAGACACACAGGACTTGAATCGCAAACCACAAACTGGTGCTCATCACTGTACTTCCCTATTTTCACCTGCACCGGTTCTGTCAATTGGCTGGTTATTCTCCTGTTTGCGACCCCTACCACCTGTATGGTCTCTCCAGACATGGGCAGGTCTGGAACTGCAGCTGACCTGATCGTGGATCTAGTGGCTCCTGTGTCCACCAGAAATGTCGTAGGGCACCCTGCTACTTCTGCTTCCACATAGGGTCCCCTCTGATCTACCTCCAAGGCTGCCCCGAGGGTGCAGTCTTCTCTTTCCACTCTCTGTCCGGTTAATGGGTCCACATAATAGCACTCTTCCCCTTCCACAAACAGGGGCATTTGTCTATAGGTCTTACCCATACTCCCTACTCGAGGAGGTTGCGGGAACTGGGCTCGGGGAGGAGCCCCCCCCCCTTTGAGCACCTTTCCTTGGTATGGCGTTACCCCTCTTGTAGGCGCGCTCTGGACCTCCTCCTCCTCTATCTCTTGCTCTCCAATCTCTACATTGTAGGGGCACTCGCGTTTCCAATGCCCCACCTCGTTGCACTGGTGGCACCTAGTCGTTTTCTTCAAGGCAGCTATGTCTATTCTGGGTCTAAAGGTGGAACTCTCCTCATTGCCCTTGTTCTGACTGTACTGCTTCTTTCCTCCTGTACCTGTTCCTTGCTGCTGTTGCTGTTGTCCCCCCTTCCCTGCTGCCTGCATCTGTACCACCATCAACTTTTCCTTTAGTTTCTTAGCCTTGGAATCTATCTCATCACAGCAGTACCTGGCATATCTCAGTATTTCATCTAGGGGTTTAGTTTGCCAACAAATCGAGTGTTGCTGAATCATTAAACTAATATCCGGTCTCAGTCCCAGGACGAACTTGGACACAAATTGCCCTATGTCTTTTGGATCCATTACATCCAAGCCGCTATACTGTTTAAACGCCTTCAGCAATCTCTCGTAATATTCGTGAACTGTCTCTTTGGGTTCCTGTCTCGTTCGGTCTATTCTGACCCAATCTATGTCTTGCATTGGCACTTTCTCTTTCAGCCAAGTCATCACTCTCTCGTATTTTGCCATCACAGTCTCGGACGGCCCATTAGTCTTGGCATCTCTCTCTGGCTCCGTTGTGGGCCACTCAGCGCTAACCTTGCATGCTGTCCACAGATCGCCTGGTACTACAATGTCAAACAGCGTGTTCAGATCTATCCAAAGGACCTTTGAGATTTTTACAAATCTCTCCACTTGCTTGTACCACTCCACTGGGCTTTCACGTAATTTGGGGAAAGAGGTGGTAAAAGCAGCTAAATCTCCCCTACTCCAAGGGACATGTACATAGTTCCCATTTGCCACTTCACGCAAAGGGTAAGCTTCTATTCCCTGCTGTCCTGGTGTCATACCAATCATGCTTCTCCTGCCGGTCCCTTTCTTGGACCACCTCTCTTCCCACTTATCTAGTGCCCTCCATGTCCTTATTCCAGTAATCAGTTCCCTGATGTGTGTCTTCAGCCCAATCGTTCTCCTCTCATCTAGGTCTCGATCTGAGTAATGTAGCCTATGGTTACCCTGTAATGCTTTGGTTCTCGACAAGTCCACCATATATTTGCCTGCTAGTTCGACTAACTTCTCATGGACTGCTCTCGCTTTTCGAGTAATGTCCTTTGCCATATACAGTATTTCATCCTGTTCATACATTTCCATTCTTTCTAAAGGCAGGGTACCATCTACCATGTCATCCAGGTCTGACCTTAAACTGGAGACATCGAGTCTCTTGGCTTTTATCTCAGCTCGCAATATGTCTTTCGAAGGGGGCTCACTGGTCTCCCTACCATCCCAACTTCGAGCTCTGCGTTTGGGCTCGGGAGAGTTAATGGGTGGCCTCCCTTGCTCCCATCTCTCCAGGTCCCATGCTCGGCCATCTGATCTTGGAAGGTGATGGAACACGGGCCTGTTACCCCTACTCTTGCTCTGCCCACTCTCTTCTTCTTCTCTCCTCTCACCGCACATCTCTCTGTTATTTTCCCTCTGGTCGCTGCACTCCCTTTGCCTCGTATCGCTCAGTATCCGATACGATCCTTCCTGGTTCCCCATATTCCCTGGGCTGCGCTCATTGCCGTCATCACAGGGACTATGGTGCGACCTCTCACAACTCCCATTCAGTTCTCTGGTGCCGGGCACACAGTGTGGACATTTAAAGCTGTTTCTGTACTCTTGTGCTCTCCTCTCCCCTTCACTGAGTATTGGGCGCGCCACCCCTTCACTCCCGGGGCCCCCGTTTTCCAGGTCTGTTCTACCTCCACTCCGGGCCCAATGGGTGACTCCCCTACTCCCTCTACAGTCCCACTCCGGGCTACTCTCCCCAGCTCCGCAGTGAGTCCGTGCTCTGCTGTCCTGACTTTCCCTTTCAGCTTCCGCAGCATTGATGCTCTTTTGAGCCTTCACTGCCTCATCCCACTGCTTCATGTACTCATTTAGCTCTTGAAAGGATTTTCGTCCAGATCCCCTCAGATCCATTGGCCATCTAGGACCCCCAGGATCTCCTCCTGGGTCCCCTGCTGTGTGCATCGGGGTACTCCACTCTCTGGGTATCGGCATCTGACTTGGGGAATTAGTGGTATCGTTCCTCCTTGCCTTCTCTGCTCTTTCTCTGTCCTTCCGTACCCGTTCTTCCCCTCTTGCTCTCTCTTGGTCATATATCGATATTATAGGACCTATGGTAACAGGTACCTGTAGTGCATCTGGTAATGGGTAGGATGTGGCGCTTTCCGTTTCCGGCGCTCTTTGTACCACAAACCTACCGACTACCTGTTGCACCTGACTAGGCTGGGACAGCTCTTTCTTTGGCTCAGGATCCCACTCTGAACTGGGAAGCGGTCTATGCTCTCCTGCATTGCCCCCCTTTTCTCCTTCACTCTTCTCGACCTCTCCCCCTGCTCTATTATACGGGGGTGGCCTGTCTGTCAATAATCTGTTTATCAAGCTATCCTCTGTTTCGCTCTCATCATCTTCTTCCAGGGGGGTTTTATTTACGGGCGCCTCTAACACTGGGTACAGTTTATTTATTTCCAAATTATGCACTCTCCATCTTTTAGCATCCGCATCCCACCTGGCATCCTGTACTGCCCTTACCGATCGTTTCACCCTTTCTTGTCGTCTGTTCATATTCTTTTCATGCGCTGCCCTAAGCCATGCATCAAGAGCTTCAAACTGGGTTGGTCTAGGCAAAGGTCTCATTGAGGTCATGACTGATTTTAATCGATGTAACACCTCTAATCTGAACGTCCCGTACTTCGGGAACGTCAGTTCCTCATTTCCTTCAGTAATCTTACTCCACTCTGATATCCAAAGGATCGTATGCAACCCAACATTTACTGCCATGTAACGAGCTGGCGTACCCTCCGGCGGGGCTTCTTCCCCTTCATACGATCCCCGCTTCTCTTTTTTAAACATCGCTTTCAACCATTTAAAACACTTCATAATTATGCGCACAAAATCCAGCCTTGCTACTCTGTTTACTTCCTGATGACAATCCACCAATCCTGTCGCGGCTTTGCTAGCTTGGCCTATCACAGCGCGGTCTTTCTCCGGTCAGCCAATCACTGCGCGACACCACCTGACGTCACTTTTCTCCGCTTCGCAGCAGCACCCCTCCTTTCTCAACTCGTCTCCCGGTTATGCATGCGTCCCATTCATACACCGAAAAATGACTACTTCCGACCAAGCGGTCACTTCTCTCGACTGTACGTCCACAGTCTATCTGTAATTGTCAACACAACTGACGAGATGTATCGTCTCTCTGATAGGTTGCTTACACACACAGTAACTTCCGACCAGCGTCCGTTACTCACGCACTCACTCTTACGTTCCCCCTATCTCGGTCTCTCGGGTGATCAATGGTACCTCATGACCCCCTTCACACTAGTTGACAATTACTCTGGGTGTCCGATACACCCGAACCACTTAAGCTCTCCTTGAACTTAAGATTTCCACCGGTTGCGCGCGCTCACAACCTGTTCCACAGTCACTCTACAGACATTCAACTCCGCCAGACATTACAACATAGATACAATACAAAACACCGCAATCTAACACGCATAACCCTTTATACTCACTCTCAACCGATACTGCTGCTTTTTCTGTCTCACGTCATCCGGATCTTCTCCAGCGGGCTGTTCTTCCGATCATCGATCTCTAGGGGCCTTGGGGTAAGCTAACCTGGCCTAGGTCACCGTCCTCAAGAAGGCAACCATCCTCTATAGCTACCAACTGAAAGGGCGAGATTTTGATCGATACCTTATATCTATTGATCCAAACCTCGATCTGGTCGACTGAACCTTTGTTGCCTGTCTGTAAGGAAAGAAAGTGCACCTATTTCCAAGCTAGTTCACCCAAGAAAGGACTCTACTCCCAAAGATCACGGACAACTTCTAGTTTTCAAAAGTTTATTGTAAAGATATAATGAGCTGCAAATACAGGCATCTCAGAATGAGATTCACGAGATACACAGGTCCAATTACATACATGTGCTCTCGAAAAGCCCTCAGACGAGCAACAGAAATCACTAACACAAGTTCTAAAAATAATAAAGCTATCAGCATAGACGCATATCTCTCCTTCATTTAGGTTGGAGGAAAACACACACAGGTTAGGCGTCCCTACCCTGTTCTAGATGGTATCCCTACTTAACCAAATCCCAACCTAACAAAGGTGTCAGCAGTGAATGACCCCCAAGGGAAGTCACCCACTCTAAGTCTCTTGGTGAAAACCTATAGTTCTCCAGTCATGACCCCTCACTGCCTACCCATCCGCTCTCTAAAGGGTCCTCAGGTATCTGCTCTAACTCCACCCAGGGGTGCTGTCCCTAATACAAAACAGTCAACAACATTTGAGACGCCCCTTGCGGAACGCCCCTCACGTGGTGCAACTTCTGGCTTTTTCCATGATGCTTTGTCTTGGGCCTCATGCGTTAGAGTTGACCTTGCTTCTCAGGCTCTTCTCCGGCCCGCTGATACCCCTTAAACATTCCAAAATCCTCCTCCATGTCTGGGCCGTCTACTGAACAGACCTCTATTCATTCATTTATAATTGGATCCCCCCCTTATCCTTTGCAGACAGATATCTGTAGCCAAGAACCCAACTCTCATATACTTCTAAAAGAAAAAGGCTTGCAACATTTCTCAACCCAGACATGTACGTGTAAATCAATGCTAAAACATTTCAGGCCTATAATAATTCTCATTATGATTATAGCATTCAACTTCTTCATTTAATTAAAGCATGTTAATACTCTTATTCTATTATTAAGTAAACATTTCTATAAATCATGGCCTATTTAATGCAATGACCAAAAACCTTAATGCAATCTGTGTCGTGAAAAGAACCACCTTCCCTTTCCCTCCAGCTCTGGCCCTGAGGCCTACCACGTTCTGCGTTTAACCACATACCATCTTATGTTTTAGCAGCTTCACGACATAGATTCAAAATAATCACATCTAATAAAATCATATAATGTTACACATTTCTGTATTCGTTCCACTTCTACTTAAATCTCTACATTAGCTATACATTCAGAATAGATTTGCAGATACTATTAGCACTCATGGCATTTCTCTTCATGATTTGTGCTTACTACAGGTAAGTGTGATGTACTCATACATTTAAATCATTTTGCGCTCTCTCACCCTCATGGCACAGAAAATGTCCAATGTGAGTGATTAAGAGAACAGAGAATGACCTCACTCATTTATGCCACACACTCATCTCTCTCTAAGTGAAACCTAGAAAGGCAAACGTTTTAAAAGGTCGTTTCAACTTTCTTGGTCATTTATTTCTGCACTTTTTAGAGCATGTGATTCTATGTGCTTGTGTTTGTGCAAGCAGATGTTTCTATATGTGTGCTTATGTCTGTGCGTGTAATGGTATGTGCATGTATTTGAGTGTCTTTGTATTAGAGCATGGGATTTTATGTGTGCTTGTGCGTGTGGATATATCTGTATGTGTACTTGTATGCGCCCTCAGTTCGTGTATGAGATTGTGTGCGCACATTTGTGTGTGCTTGTGCATGTCTGTGCGTGTGATAGTGTGTGTGTGTGTGCATGTATTTGTGTGTACGTCCTTGGGTATTTTTGTTTTGGAGCATGTGATTGTATGTGTGCCTGTGTTTTTGATAGTTTCTGTATGTGTGTGTGTGCGTGTCTGCGTATATGATGGTGTTAGTGCATTTTGTGTGTGCTTGTGCATGTCTGTGCATGTGTCAATGTTTGTGTGTGCATGTATTTGGGTGTGTTTGTATTAGAGCATGGGATTACATGTGTGCTTGTGTTCTTGGATGTTTTCTGTCTATGTGCTTGGTTGTGTGCGTCAGTGCGCATATGAGAGTGTTTCCTCACATTTGTGTGTGCTTGTGCATGTCTGTGTGTGTGATGGTGTGTGCACACTGGATTTGTTATTCTCTGGCGGCCACTATCCTGGATACTGACTTTAACTGCCAGATGCCTGACCTTAGGATGGCCACCAGTGTACCAGTGTACAGAACAGTCCCCTGCCTGACCCCAAGATGGCTTCCATAGTGGCCCCCTACACGTTGTTTTTCTTCCCTGGGACAACAATTGGACATTGACCAAACCTTGAACCTATCCCCTAACCTGCCTACACATCAGGACTTAGAACCTGCAGAACTTACCCCAGACTGTGGAGACCTGGCGATTTGGCTTATGCCCGGTAGAGCTACCATATAGCTAAAGAGGAGATGGGTTGTGGACTCCCCCACTACCGTCACCTACAAAGCCGGACCTTGGGCAGATTTTCCCCTTGTCTCTACGTCCTATCTCCCTTCTACCCCTTTACCCTATCCCCTTACCCTTCCTTGCTCCATTCACCTTGTCCCCTATGTTCTTTAAATGCTTTTCTCTATACTTATGTATATTTTTAACTGATGTAAATTGTAACATTATTATTCCTCATGTAAGGCGCTCTGATTCTTTCGGGTCTAGCCAGCGCAATATAATAACTCATTAATTATATTTGTTCCCATCTAGTACTCTTTCACTACCTCCCTAGCTCCTATCCACTCTCCCCTGAATCTCTCATCTTGCTTGATAGTCTGCCTAGCCCCCTGTCCTTTGTACCCTTTGACTAAGCACTCCTTCTCCCCTTGTTGGGGAAAAACCCAATATTTATTCTCTGGAGTCTCAGCGAACCCGCTGAGAGAGTCCACTGCACCAAGGGAGCCACTCACAGCTGAGGTATGGTATGGCACCCCTTGCCAAAGCACTCCCTCTCCCCTTTTTGGGGACAGATCCAGTATGTAGGCCTTGGAGTCTCAGAGAGCCCTCTGAGAGAGTCCACTGCGTAAAGGGAGCCTCCCGCTACTGAGATAGTGAACTGATACCACTTCCCCTGGGATCACTGTTTACTGGACTTTGGACGTTGCTTTGACTCGTCTACCAGTTTGTGTCCTCGTCACCCTTCCCCTCCACT